>NC_135855.1:9397852-10090698 GCF_031162955.1 Sander vitreus | reverse complement strand
GAATTCAGGACCACATCAATCTTTGTGGAAAAGTCATTTCTGATCCCGTCGAGTATCTGAATAACATCCATGTTGTGGGCCGTTCCAGTATCTACGTCCACGTGCAGCACGGGCTAACCTCACCTGTTGAGTTAGCTAGGCTGTCTAGCATCTGTTTAGCATCTGAGATGTCGTCTTCCCCACTCGGAGAAGAGTTTGCTTTAGGTTTGTTTTGTGCTTTCTTCGCCGGCATATTGTCACGGGTATACAGTAATAAGTCGCCACAAATAATATTTATCACTGTTCATGCAGTTAAAGGAAAGTTTACAGGATTTTACTAAAATATCGCCAGGAGCTCACAAAAATATGTGTGCTTAGTTCAGCGCCATAACCACGCCCCTCAATCAAGTATATTTCAATTTAACATCCAAAATGACTGGCAGCAGCGTGCCTTCAAGGTAACGTTATAAATTTAAATAAAATCATTATGGAGAATAAAGTTAAGCCTTCACTGCTCTCTTAGTTTGCCAACTAACGTTATCTTAGCAGTTAGCTAATTTTATATCAAAAAGCAGTAAGCTAACGTTAGCAACGAAATGTAGTTCGCAAGCTAAGAATATACAGACAAACAAAGGTAATAAAACACAGTAACTATGTAAACAAAGTATAACAAACTACTCACATGTGGCTGTGGTGTGACATTTACGTGTTGCTGTCGCAATACATGATATACCTGTATATCTCTATATTTTTTTATCTCCTATAAAGCACCTCATGAAGGCTCAATTTAACGATTTGATCTATAGATTCACACTAAGGGGACAAACGAGCAAAAGCAAGTTGGACATAACAAAACAGTATTTAATAAAGGCTTTTAACAGCTGTTAAATGAAAATAAATAATGGCATGATGTAGTTTTATAGAGCTTAAGCTCACCATTAACCTTGACTAAAATAGAGCTCAAAAATCAAAAGTGCATTCAATAAGAATTCCTTAGAAAAAAAAAAACTTTTCAAAAGAACATAAATCAATGAGTACTTTTTGCATAACAGCTGTGACAATATGTAACATAAAACCAATAAAATAACAAAATCATAGTCCCGCAGAACACTCTAAGGGCCAGATTTTGAATGCTTTTGCTCCCAGTTCAGGCGTATTTGTTTCGCAACGTGCGCATAAAAGCATGGCGAGGTATGTACAAACAGGCCGCACTGAGGTAAAAGCGCAGACTGCCTGTCGCGGGAACTGAATCTGAACTATCATGCATATGCATTCATGGGTGGGTGAAGGGGAAAGTGGGAGTTTCCCATAAAGAGATGGGAGGGGAAGCGTAAAGAGCGCTTAATTATGTATTCCGTGGTATGTACAAACACCGCCCGTGAAAGACACGCTTGATTCCTGCCGGTTCCATAGTGAGAGCAGTGCGCCAGAGAAATGTTGGACACTGCAGCATATTAAATATATTATAAATAGTTTTTCCACGTGAGAAATACAATGTGTGGTGGGAGTGCGTGACAAAAGACCAAAATGAGTGACTGTCACGCTCAATATGTGACACTTGAGAGCCCTGTCGCTACATTACAAATATTGGCATCAGGATCATTTCAAACAGTCACAGCATCAGCAGTAGGAATATCGCAGTCTGCACTCAGCCGTATCATAGCACCAGTACTTAACGCTTTGCTACAGCACACTAGTCAATACATACATTTCCCCACCACTAATGCCGAAATAACACGCATCAACCAGGATTTCTTTGCCATCACCTATTCAATTGTGCTTTTAAATGCGTGCAATTTACGGTATAGTGGGCGAAAAAAAGACGCTGTATACCTGATGAACTGCAGGTTTGGTAAATACGACATAAGTTGATGTATCACAGCATGCGCTTTCTGCAGGTTGGCCATGGTGCTGATAACGCTACTTTTGCAAATGTACGTACATCATGCCCTAAGTGTCTTAGAGGTTGTGTGCCAGAATGACCAGCCTATCAACAGCTTCTGGCGGTGGTGTGTAACTAATGTTCCCACTGGCACTGAACATCCTCTCATATAGGGACTTTTGCACCAATCTTTGCATGTTTGGGAACATGTCCTTGTCTTTCCACCACTGCAGAGGATCAGATTCACTTTCAGCACAAGCAGACTGCAAGTATGATGACAACTCTGTTTTAATCTGTTCTCTCTTTGATGATGTAAATTATAGTGTGGTATTCAATTCAATTTTATTTAAAGTATCAAATCATAAGAAGAGTTGTCTTAAGACACTTTACAGATAGAGTAGGTCTAGACCACACTATAATGTACAAAGACCCAACAATTTCCCACGAGCAAGCATTTGGTGCAACAGTGGCAAGGAAAAACTTCCTTTTAGGCAGAAACCTCGGACAGACCCAGGCTCTTTGTGGGCGGCATCTGTGGCTGCCGGTTCAGACACAGACACTAATACAGAAAAAGAGAAATATGATTCATATTAATTATAGCAGTTGAGATGATGAACAGTGGCAATTATAGTAACAATAAAGATAATGGCTATGATAATGGCTAACTATGACTAGAAATAATAGTAGCAGTTCAGGGTGTAGCAGGGCGATGCGTGGTGTAGCAGAGCATAGTAGGGCATAGCAGGGCGTAGCATGTGAGTTGCGGAGTGTAGTAGGGCACAGCAGGGCATAGTAGGGCGTTGCGGGGCATAGGAGGGCATAGCAGGGAATAGCAATGCATAGCGGGGCACAGCAGGGCGCCGAGCAAGACCACGGCAGCTGCAACCATGATTTATGTGCCAACCTAATCCAAGAAAAACTGCGAGGCAAGAAAACATAAGGGGAATAAGCTCCCCAGAGCTTAGTTAGTAACAAGCATTTCTGGAACATGAATGCACACAGATGGAAAGAAAGAGGAGAGAGGAGCTCAGTGTGTCAAAGGAAGTCCCCCGGCAGTCTAAAACTATAACAGCATAACTAAGAGCTGGTCCAAAGCAAACCTGAGCCAGCTCTATTAAGGTTGGTAGATGAATCAGACGACTATGAAGAGAATCAGGGAAGACTTATAAAAACGTATTATAAACTTACTCTATCTGTAAAGTGTCCTGAGATAACTCCTGTTATGACCTGAGATAACTCCTGTTATGATATAAATAAAATTGAATTAAATTGCAGTGTCATCCTCCTTAATTGCCAGAATGTTGGAGTGGAAGAGATGAAGCACAGGCTTGACATAGGATACTGTGACACTGTCCCCACCTGGCAGTGCATCAGTGAATTCCATGAGTGGAATTCTTTTGCAAACAGCAACAGCCCGTTCAATATGGAAGTCTTTCATGCTTCTCTCTGAGAATATAAAGACACAAAATGTTATATTTAATGTGAACGTTTGACAGGTAGGGTAGTTTGACTCTTTTCCCTTCCTTCCTTCCCTTTTTTCTTTTTCTTTCTTTTCCCTCTCCTCCTCACATCTATAATGCCCTTTAATGACACACAAACCTCTTTCTTTATAGTAGAAGGATTATTAGTAGGGCTGTCAGCATTAATGTGTTAATCGCAATGCGATTAAGGGCAGAGCATAACGCATTAATCGCATGCCGGAATTTATTAATTTATTTTACACTTCACTCGGCTTCGCGTCATGCCTAACAGGCTACTATTTTGACTCTTTGCCGCACCTTTACTTATCATCAAGCTGCAATACTTCCTCCTGCTGCAGGCTGCAGGCATGATGGAGAAAGACAGCAGCAACACAATTCTGAATGGCACTTTTTATTTTCCAAAACTCCCAGACAGCTCGTAGAAAAGTTGAAAGCCATATGCACTTTGTGTAAACCGAATTAAAATATCACCGAAGCACGTCAAGCTTGAGATACCACCTACGAGCTAATTAACGTGACTCAGGTTGATGCTACCCACTCAGGCAAAGCAGTATTTTGGAGAGTGCTAGTTGCCGACCTGTGGATGAAACCAAATCCAAAAAAATCACTATTTTGCTCTTGCGAAACGGGTGGCAACTAACTGCAGACCTGTCAGCATCATAGAATACTCAGGTCTTAAAGACGTACTACGGTTGGCATGTTCTGACCCGTCTCATTGCCGTCGAGGGGGACAGTAGTTTTCACACATACACAGCCTGTATGACACGGAGAAAGCAGCCCAACTGGAACTGCTGTAAGGTGCTGCAAACCCTGTCTCATTAACCGGTGATCACTGGACGTCAGTGAGTAATCAAAATTATTTAGGAGTTACTAAACACTATATTGACTCTGGTAAGGATAGGGATTTTTTGTTTTTTAGTTAGGTACTTGGAGGAATTGTGCAATAATGACAGATTCACACATTTTTCTTTTGTTTACAGTAAATAAATAATAACAAATACAAATCTTAAAGTAAAGTTCATAAAGTAACTTTCTTTGCATTCATTTGATTCCCAGTCAAGATACACTGGTAAGAATTGCTTTCCATTGTTAATATGTACTTAAAAACTGTTCTGAAATGCAAAATAATAGAATTTTAATTGTGGACTTCACATTAATCATGTGTTAAAATATGCGATTAATTGCGATTAACTATAGAAATTCAGCGATTAATCGCGATTAAAAAAATTAATCGTTTGACAGCCCTAAACATCAATTATCAAACAGTATGACCTTGTTTCTCTTTTCTTTCGTAATGTCCTTTTAGTTATGAAAATCAGTATTTCTCTTAGTTTTCAACCTTTTTCCACATAAGTTGAGAAAAACAGAAAATAAAATGACCTCAGAGATCTGATGAAATAACCCCAAAATAATAAACCAAAGTCCATCTACCCGGGTAGTATGTTTTTTTTAAAGTGTGGTGAGCTCTCGCGCTGATCTGTACGATGCAATGAAGAAATGGTGAGTTGAAGCAGTCCGTGTTCCAGGCAAGATGATCATCCACGCCCTCTGCTCCTCTGCCTCACGTGTCCAATGGCGAACATTTCCAATGAAACTCTCTCTCTCAAATCATGCATAAAAAAAAAACAACTGGAGAAAAAAGAATACAAATAAGTAAACTCCTGGTGGAAAAAACCCTTTTAACTAGCTCTTATTGCTTCTTTCTTCCTAACTTTTTTTTTCTCAGTGTGGAAAATCTAAATATGGCTTCAGCTCACTATCATTCTGCTGTTCCCGATTTTCTCCTTCTCTCTAAGAATCAGTGTAGCAGTTTCCCCTCTATGCAGCGCCACCACTGCCACCGACAAAATATGATTTGCAGAGAAACTATAACTACAAGTAATCAAGAAATTAGATATTAAACTAGAAATAACCTAATTCTGTTTGTAGGATATTTTCGAGTGGGTTACAGAAGCGCAGGCATTTCAGTAGCGGGAGAAGAGGGTGATTCAAGTATGCACACTTGTGGGTAATCTTTGATATATAAAGGGAACATTGCTTACAGGTGAGCGTACGCTTTTTGGCGTATGCCATTTTTGGCTTTTGGGCGTACGTACACTTTTAGTAGGGATCCTACTCACAGTTTTATAAATGAAACCCCAGGCCTAAGGACATGTACATGCCAATATTGAGTCATAGTCATAGTCCCCCTTACTGGGGGACAGGAAGTCAGCCTAATGTGAAAGCATCCTGGATTTACATGAGATTTACATTGTGTGGACCACACTTGATATAGAGCAACATATTTATGTGTGTTGTCTAACAGCGCGGCAGCCATTTTGAAACAGGAAGTTGTTGCAATACATCATATCCATCGCCCTGCATTCTGAGCAAGTGTAAAATAAATTATGTTACTATAAATCAAAACACAGCAAAATAATGTGATTCTTTTTACAGTAAATAACTGGCACTTGGGGTGCCTGGATTGCTCATCTGGTCGCCCTATTTACAGAGGTTCAGTCCTTGCTGCAGCGACTGCACGTTCAATTCTGACCCACAGCCCTTTGCTGCATGTCATTCCCCCTTTCCTGTCTTTAGCTGTCTTATCTAATAAAGGCCTTAAATGCCCAAAAAAATCTATATTTAGAAAGATAAATAAATAAAATAAATAAGAAAGGTAAATAATAAATAACTGGCCGCAATTGTTTTTTACAGTGTGTGGTTAGTTTACATTTCTGTTCTGTGCAATGCAGCCGCGTAGGCTACTATCTAAACTGGTCAAGTCAGTTGAACAGGTGAAGATCACATTGTCTGTAGCCTACCTGCTGTTCTGACAGATTCGGTGTTTCAGCCGTAACAATTAGCTGTCCTATGGCATTATAGGTTCTGAATGATATTCTCAGATGGGTTGACATGGCTCTTAATATAGGCACTTTAATGTACATAGTCATTAATTTTCTCAACGTATGTTACACACTACACCAAACCCAGCCAATCTAGACTTGTCTTGTATGAAGCAGTAATGGATTTATTGACCCCACCCAGGTTCATATGCTTGGCATTAATGTACTATTACTGTACACCACCTGCTATCATCGAAGACACCATTTTAATGCTCATAGACTCACAAGGTAAAGACTAGTTTATTGTTAGCAATAGTCTCGACATTTATATCAATCCAAACTTTCATTTCTAAAATTAGAGGGAAAAATTGTTTAGCCTTTCAAGCGTTTTTAAAACAGTCCCTCCAGGCTCCTTAGGGCTACTATATTCCGTGAATCCCAGGTGCTGATGGGCCATTTACACGTCATTAGTCTCATCTCTAAGGGGGATTGTGATGATTGTGATAACCCCCAGGCTGAGACCGCAACATCCACAACAATGTTGCTAGACGCTTGTCTCTCATAGCCAGACATTACTTCACAGCACAGCGGAGTAGCTAACGTTAGATGCTGGCTATATTTTTTTAATTTATTTTATTTTTTATTTTTTTAAAGGCCTTTTTCATTTTAGGCCTTTATTTGTATAGGACAGTTTAGACTTGAAAGGGGAGAGGGAAAGGGAATGACATGCACATCGAGAAGTAAACCTCTATATATGGGTACCCGCTCTACCAGGTGAGCTAACCAGGCGCCCAGATGCTGGCTGTATTGACAGTCATAAAAGCTCATGCTCACGCGGAGCTCTGTACCCAACTGACAGACACACTTATTAGAATTACGGTAGGAACCGCTAAAAACACAACCTTGCCGTCCTCTCCACCCAATGGACATACACACTTCCAAGGCTTAGAATTACGGTAGGAACAGCTAAAAATAACACTACCTTGCCGTCATTGGCGATTTTAGACCCTTTTTAGGGGGGCTCAAGCCTCATCTCAGCCCCCCTAAAAATTATAACAGTAAAAAACAACAACAAATATTTTTTAAATAAAAAAAAACAAAACAATTTCAGTGCTTCAAGTTAGAGTTTGCGAACTTGTCTGTAAGTGACAGAGGACAAACAATTACAGGTTCAAAGGGTTTGAAACAGGTTTAATATCCTGTGTGGCTGTCGCCGATTAACCTGATCTCACAGAATTCCGTGAAATGAACACAAAATGAACTCAAAATTTGTGTCAGTTTCATGGAATCGCAAAAAAATCTGTGATGGGCCCACAGAAGAATTCCGTGAAATGAACATGGACCGCTGAAAATTCCATTCTCTGTGGTATCACTTTGTCCACTTTGTCTATAATTGAAATTAGTCGTCCATTAATTCCTGATAATGGACACCTCATCGGGCATTAACCCTTACTTCCATTCTACCACTGACTCTATCCATGTACAATATTCAGTATTCAGGAAAATTAATTTGGGTTTCCTCAGTGCTAAAGTTTACACAATAAGAACCAATATAATAAATTAAAATCGTTATGCAGAAGTCAGACTTCATGCTCAGCTGTTTGAACGTACCATGAGAAAAAAGCAGCTCCTTTGTATAGCAGCAAAGCTTTAGTGGTCCTTTGGATTTAAATTCCTATTGACCCAAATTTGAATGTTGTCACATTTTTGCCACCAGTGTTCACATATTACTGTTTTGAACTAACTACCATTTTTATAATCAACAACCTTTAGCAGTGATCACAGGCCTTCTGTTTTAACTATGACTTCCACAATAAGTCCCTCCAGGATTTTGCCGCCCAAAATGCCTGATTTTGTGGGACCTTTTGTAAAAGATTGCGATAAAAGTTGCCATGTCTTTTGTATTTTTGTTTGCAAACATTTTTAGTATACTTCTTTAAAAATAAAAAGGAAACTTGTTTCGGGGGGAATAAACTACTCTGGGCTATAGTTTTTTTTTTTATTTGAACATATCTGATAGTGGCTTGTTGATCTTTACATTGTTAGTTAATTTCCTATCCTGGCCTGGGACACACATTCATACGGTTTGATAAAGTACTTATTGGACTTTAACTTATCATTGCACTTACAATAACGAGCGTAGCTGTCCTCAATTTAGGTCATTGTGTGCATCTCATCTTCGTTTTTTCCTGTATCCACCTTGTGTGTTTGTGTGTGTGCATGCGTCAGTCACGGGGGAACTGAGCAGCAGCCCCGCCCGCTGCAGATAGCCGACAGGATTGAAACAGCAGCAGCTTTCAGCGTCTTTAGAGTGAAAAAACGTTACAGTGTACATTGATGTTAAAACGTATACAGGTTGGCAGGGCGGTCTGAAATGTTTTGCACAGTCTTTCGCTGTACGTTTTGTTGGTAAACATGAGATGTTCGAGTCACACATGTCTCATCTTCATAGCAGAAACAAGGTAATGAATATTGCGACATACGTGTGTTACCTCAATCCGTTCTCACTCCCTCTTGGTCAGTGGCTCTCAGAGTCACATAAAGACGCAAAGTCTGGCATGTGGGACTGCTGTGATTGGTTGAAGAAACTCCAGTTATTGGTCAAATTTGTGGTAAAGTTGCGGTGATTGGTCAAACTTGCGGGACATTGCAAAATCCTGGAGGGACTGCACAATGCTGTCTTATTCATCGGCTCCAAAACCAGAGCTCTGTGGGCTAAATAAATCATCTGGCATGATGAGAAATCCTCCAGCACCTTGTGGCATAGGTGCACCTAGGCAGCCATGATTTAACAACTTTAGCCTTGAAGATTTAAATAATTGTTTCTGAATTGACCATAATCAGAAACATAGGTGTGTTATCTTGTGATTGTAAAAATGACTAATCTGAACCAATCCATTAACACTAGTAAACAATAGTCACTTTGATGTGATTTTCTCTTAGTCTGTGCATCAACAGACCTATCAATCATTGTGGGAGTGATGGTAGATTCCAGTTCTGGGTTTAAAAATGTTGGTAATATGGCAAGGCAAGGCAGCGTTATTTCTACAGTACATTTCAGCAACAAGGCAATTTAAAGAGCTTTACGTAAATCATAATAGCAGTTAAAACAATTAAAAATATGGTGGTCCTTTTGTCTACATCTGGATTATGAGTTATGTCTTTTAAAGGCTTGTAATATTTTAAGTTGTATTATGGTGCGTCTTCACTTCACCAAACTATGTAGAGACATTTTCACCACTAGATGGCAGCACAGGCTGCCACACCAACACACCCTCACTATAGATGAACCAACTAGAAGCTAATAGACTCACAGTAGCTGGTCATGCTTTGCTTTTCTGCTACCAGCTGCCCAATGCTTACATTAGCTCCCAGCTAATAGTAACCAACACACACAAAGCAATAAATGCATGCTATTGCTGCTGAAGTTATGATCTGAGAGAACCACATGATGACATCTGATCTTTGTGTTACTCCACTTACACGGTCATGTCATCTCACTGCTCTGTGAATGAATCCACCTTTGGAAACAGACATAAATATTCATCAAGTGATGTCAATGTGTTATTGTAGCATCAGCTGATACAGAATAAGGACAGGAACATTAAGGGAACTGAGTAGTCTGAAGCTCTGTGTATACTGTACCCCCTACAGCCTGCAGTGTTCATTGCACCTTACAAAAGTGTTCTGATGAATTTACTATTCATAGATCTCTACCTGCTGAGGGGCTACAAAGTTTTGCCCTAAAGGTGGCACTGGAGGAAAGCTCATGGATCGAATACAATAGAAATCCCCACAACAAGTTTAGCTCAACACACTCTGGACGTTCGGCTTGTTTTGTACAACTGCAAATGTATGCTCTGTTCTTGGTGACAGAGACGAGACCAGGGGGTTACCAAAAATAATCAGGAGGCTTCTTCTGGAAAGGATATATGTACAAAGCAAATTTCATGAAAATACCACAATAGACTAGAATGTTTTAGTTCCCCCTCCAGTCCAAAATGCTTTATTCTTAATGATACTTCACTGTGATGTTTGAGTGTCATTGTGCTAAAATATGCCAGTGCAGTTTGTTTCCACATTCATCTGCTGAAGGGGGAAAGCTTCGTTGAGCTCATCTTAAATCTCAGTTTAACATTTTACAATAAGAACCAGCAGCGGTTTTGACATCACAACTAGTTTGCAGCCAATCAGAGTCCAGTATGAAACTCTGTGATGTGGAAACCATACTACACACAAATTATTATTAGTATTTCTATATTTTATATGTCATAAAAACATGTCTAGTGGGGATCTTTAAGGATACATTTTTAGCTGATGGTTGAGTTTTGTAAGGATTACCAAAATCATTTTGATTATGATTATTATTATGAATATCATAGCAGACTTCATGGCAGTGTTGCCACTTGCTGTTGGGACATGTTGATTTGGACCAGTGTTGTACGGCGATAATAGAAGACAGATGGACATGCCTACCAACCATTTCCATCCCTGCAGTGAGCGAAATGAGTATGAAATGCATAACTGACTAGTTCATTTTGATGCACCCTAACGATCACTGAGTGGCACAGCTTACACTGCATGACAGGTTAATAACCTTCAGGCGTGTGTGTGTGTGTGTGTGTGTGTGTGTGTGTGTGTGTGTGTGTGAGTGAGAGAGAGAGAGAGAGAGAGATGGGATGAGTAAGGGGGTTAAATGACTTGATCTACAGCAGGTTGAGGTGAACATGAGAAGGGTCAGTAATCCAGCGTTTCAGGTTTCCTGTTAATCACTCTTAAAGGAAGTGTTCCAAGGTTCCCACACACACAGGACAATGAGGCCAGTCTTGGCTGCTGGAATGCTGCTAAAGCTATCTGCCACCATCCATGCATCCCTCCTCCACAATCCTTCCTTTTTTCATTACTTTATTTGCCTCATATCTCTCTCTCTCTCTCTCTCTCTCTCTCTCTCTCTCTCTCTCTCTCTCTCTCTCTGTGACTGCCTGCTGATGATTGCAATGTTCTTAATACATACATTTAAAGTGAGTTAACATTAATTCATTTTTTCATCCCCTTGGAGACTTTCATATAAATAAATATGGGTATAGCTATTGTCAGTCACCAATGTAAGACACAGGGATTCCACCACTCCTTACTTCATTATACCTCTATCAGAAAAAATCAAACAGGAAGTGTTTGAGTTTGACTTTTCTAGATTGTTCTCCTGGTAGTTAGCCACCGTGGACACAGAAAGAGGAATTGTGCCGGAACTAAAACTAGCTTCATCAATATAAAACCAAACGGCAACCTCCCAGCATGAAAAGTGAAGCCAATGCTGAAGCTCCTTAAAGCTGCATTCTATCTAATTTCCTGCAGGGGCTACTCCACTGGCTCCAAAAAGAAGTCTGTTTCTATTGAAGTCTATGAAAAATTAAGTCCACTTCTCACTTGATTTATTAATTCAGTAAACATTTTCATAATGAGTTTATGTTCATTTAGTAAATAATGGTCCTGTTTATTTGAAAATAGACGATAAAGCAGAGAATGCTTTAGGACCTTCAATCAGGACAGAGGCTTAGCAATGCTAACCATGCTAACACTGTGGACATTAAAATAGACCTCAACTTGTTTTTGTCTGTTGTTCATGTTTTCATCTTAAACTTGTCTTGAAATGTCTTGTTCAGCATTTGGTTCTTCTAAAAGACTGGATGTTCATTTTTTCCGGTCGGTACATTTTGTACGTTTTTTTGCGAGTCAAAATGAGCATCCCAATTAATATGGTAAAGTAAATTATGGAGGCACCCTGCGAACTAACTAGCTGGTAATTAGTTGTGTTCAGAATAATAGCAGTGTGTTTAAAAAAGTGAATAATGCTCAAAATCATTACAATAGCTTTTAATTCCATAATATCAATGCATTGGGAACACTGCACATTCAATTCCAAATCAAAACATGACCAAAATTGATCAAGTTGGTGTTATACCTTTACAGAAAGTGAAGAAAAAGGAATATTAGACTGTTAAAAAAAATAGCAGTATTTGCATTTTTCTTTACAAACTCAAACATTTACTGTACAAACTGAAAAAATGTCTCAAGGGTTTGCTTTACTTTGAATCACTGCACTAATATTTTGTTGCATAACCATTATTTCTGAGAACTGCTTCACATCTGTGTTGCATGGAGTCGACCAACTTCTGGCACCTGTGAACAGGTATTCCAGCCCAGGACGATTGAACTACATTCCACAATTCCTCTGCATTACTGGGTTTTGCCTCAGAAACAGCATTTTTGATGTCACCCCACAAGTTGTCTATGGGATTGAGGTCTGGGGATTGGGCTGGCCACTCCATAACATCAATCTTGTTCATCTGGAACCAAGACTTTCCTGGCTTACTGGTGTGTGTTGGGTCATTGTCTTGTTGAAAGACCCATTTCAAAGGCATTTCCTCTTCAGCATAAGGCAACATGACCTCTTCAAGTATTTTGATGTATTGAAACTGATCCATGATCCCTGGTATGCGATAAATAGGCCCAACACCAGAGTATGAGAAACATCCCCATAACATGATTTTTGCACCACCATGCTTTACTGTCTTCACAGTGTACTGTGGCTTGAATTCAGTGCATGGGGGCCGTCGGACAGACTGTCTGCGGCCCCTAGACCCAAAAAGAACAATTTTGCTCTCATCAGTCCCCAGAACATTTCTCCTTTGGCCAGTCAATGTGTCCTTTGGCAAATTTCAACCTATTCAGTGCATGTCTTTTTTTCAGCAATGGGACTTTGCGGGGGCTTCTAGCTGATAGCTTTGCTTCACATAGCCTTCTTCTGATTGTAACAGTACTCACAGGTAACTTTAAGTCTTCTTTGATTTCCCTGGAGCTGATCATTGGTTGAGCCTTTGCCATTTTGGCTATTCTTCGATCCATTCGAGTGGTAGTTGACCATTTTTTCCCACGTCGTTAAGGCTTTGGATGCCATTTCAAGGCATTTGAAATCATTTTGGCTGAGCAGCCTATAATTTTCTGTACTTCTTTATATGTTTTCCCCTCTACAATCAACTTTTTAATCAAAGTCCGCTGTTCCTCAGAGCAATGTCTAGAACGACCCATTTTGTTGAGTATTTCAGTGTGAAATGCACTATAACCAGCATGCACAACATTTGCTTCCTTCCTTCCTTCCTTAAATATAGGCCATAATTGACACCTGTTTTTTCACAGAATCAATCACCTCACCTATTGAACACAACACTGCTATTATTTTGAACATGCCCCTTTCAATTACAGATTCAAAAACACACAATGAGCAGCATGCATGTCATGACTGTTGGGTCTGTTGGTTTTCTATGACACTACAACACTTACTAGTAAATTATTTGCCATGTAGAAATATCACTTCTACCAAAAAATTTGATTTATGAGGTTAGTGATGTTGAACTGCTATTATTTTGAAAACAACAATTATACTGTATATGGTCACTTCTGGCTCCAAAAAAGCAAGATGGCGAACTAAAAAGCAGCTACGTTTTACTTTTAACGCAGTGAAAGAATATATTTGACTAATTAGCATACTTAACGGCATATATTTAACTTAGTTTTAGTTCACATCACATTGTATGTCAGTGTTGTTTGTACTGTTAGTTTGTTAAATACATTTTTATACCAAAAATCCATGGTTTTCATTTTTGTCTACTGTGAAGAATGGAAAACCAGAGGTTGAGAGTGAGGTTGCATTCTTTCTCACCTCCACACACCTGGCAAATCACTGGCCGGAAGGAGGGAGTTTCAGACACTACAACAATCCAAGACATACTTAGTGTACTGATTCAATTCAATATTATTCATAGTGTCAAATCATAAAAGAAATGGGTCTAGACCACACTATAATTTACAAAGACCCAACAACTAAGTTGCAAACCAAGAGCAAGCATTTGGAGAGGGAAAAACTTCTTTTTAACAGGCAAAAACCTTGGACAGAACCTAACTCTTGGTGGGCGGCTTTCTGATGCAACAGGTTGGTCTAGAGAGACAGAGAAATACAGAAATATGACTCATTATAATTATAGCAGTGGGTATAAAGGAATGACATGATGAACAGTGGCAATTATAGTAGCAATAAAGATAATAGAACTATGACTAGTAATAATAGTAGTAGCCAGGCATTGCATAGTAAGGCTTGGCAGGGCGTTGAGCAGGACCACGGCAGCAGCTGCAAACACGATCCAGGTGCCACCACAATCCAAGGTAATCTGTGAGGCAAGAAAGTACAAGGTCTCCGGGGAAGAAGCTAAGTTAGTAACATGCATTAGTGGGACATGGTTGCACACAGATGGAATGAAAGAGGAGCTCAGTGTGTCAAAGCAGCATAATTAAGAGCTTGTCCAAGGCAAACCTGAGCCTGCCCTGACTACAAACCTGAGCCAGCCCTAACTACAGTATAAGCTTTATCAAAAGAGGAGAGTGTTAAAGGACAAATCCGGCGCAAAATGAACCTAGGGGTTAAGAACACGTGTACCGAGTTTGACCGCTCTCTGGGATTTGTTTTCATGCTAATCGAATGTGACCAGTTTTATCGGAAACCTCTAATTACCTTATAACGGTGGGAAAACAGTCACGACCAGTCGAACGACGAACCACGGACCATGGGAGATTTCAAGTGACAGTTCAGCTCATGTTGCACGGCGTTCGTCGTTCGACTGCTCGTGACTGTTTTCCCAAGATGGTGCCCGCCTGTATACGTGAACGGTACTGTCTTTCTAATCTTTTTCATAAACTGTCTGTACACTTACAAAGTTCTCAATGCTTCGGTTTACATGTAGGGACCCTCATTATGCTACCGTGGAAGTGTGGTGCTATTTTGAGCCTTGTTAGTGGTATAGAAATAGCGATTTGTTTTTACATTACCCGTGCCCCGACGACTAGTGTTATAAGGTAATTAGCGGTTTGCGATAAAACTGGTCACCATTCGATTAGCATGAAAACAAATCCCAGAGAACCATTGAACTCGGTACACATTATTATTATCTATTGTTATTAACCCCTAGGTTCATTTTGCGCTGGATTTGTCCTTTAAGCCTACTCTTAAATATGGGGACGTGTCTGCCTCCTGATACAATATAATTTACAATTTTACAGAAAATATACAGAGAGGGCAGGAATAGTGCAATATAGACTGATATTTTAGGATTTAAATATGAGTACAGTGCAAGGCAGATCAGTGCAATGGTAATATATTAATAACAATATTGTAATTGTAGGATTGAAATATACATGAGGTAGATGAGCAGAACAGTGGCGTTTGATTTTGTTCAGTGTGAGGGTGGGGGCTATTTCTGAGTGTTCAACAGAGTGACTGCTTCATGCATCATATCTCATAAAAAATGTTCTGCAGCCTATACTGCAGTGGTTAGAGGTGGTATAGGTATTATCATTGTTATCACAGTGATGATGTGTTACACTGACGGTTATAGTCGATATATAAAAGCAGCTATGTTGGTATTATCCGTGTTGCATTATCACAATGTATTGTAGTAGTTATGGTTGCAATAATGATTTATTGTGCTGTAGTGATAGTTTATATATATTGTAGTAAGGTTTGTTATTATTACAGTATGGCCTGGCTGAGGGTGAAGGAGTACAATGGCACCGGGTTAGGGGGTTCAAAGCCTTGCAGCAGATTTAACTGGGATGATGTCTTCTAACCACATTAGTCTTCATCCTATTTGGACATGGGATTACTGTAGCACCCTAAGGCAAAACAGCACCTTTTAAGACTGTTGCAGATATGCACCATTCATGCTTTTCACAAGCCCAGCGCAGCTAAACTAAGCTACAGCAAGCTCATTATCTCCGAGCTAGCATTGCAGTAGGCAGTCTGTGCCGGTGCTCAGTCCCCGAGTGACCTCTGGAGGTCATGGGTCAGTGTCCTCCAGTCTCAAGAGGGGGCTGCTGGGTATGAGGGCTAAAGGAGAGTCTATACACTGTGTCTGACATGATAAACGTGGACTAAGAGGAACAATCAATGGCAAGGCTAACGACCCTGCGAGGATTTTGATCTACAGTTTAGCGTGAGGTATAAATGGAGAGCTGCCTGCCACACTCTTTATCTTCTAATGATAATGATGATTAGCAGCACACAGATTCTGGGAATGAGCAGTGCTGGACCAAACCAAACAGAAAAACTCAAAATGGCCACCTTTGTTAGCTGGAATGTATAGAAGAGAGCGAGGAAGCCTAGGGGGCCTTCTGACCATAGCAACATTGAAAACAGAGTGACTGAGAAATGAAACCCACTCCATTAACTGTACTCTCCCTTACTTGGCAAGGTAAATAATAGCTGTCTTCTGAATATTTAAAAGTTTGATTTGATGAAAATCTTAAAGTGGCTAAAATAAAAAAAATAGTAACAGCAGTATGTGCAGTGACATTGGCCCTCATTTATGAAACGTGCGTACGACCAAAAACAGGTGTAGGACGGGCGTACGCCAATTCCTACGCAGAGCAAGGGATTTATCAATTTAAACGTGAGCGTAGGCTGCGATAAAATCTCACGTCTGGTCTGAACTCGTGTACACAAGTTTTCGAGTCAATGTGGACTTGCGGTGCAGCATATAAAAAGTTTAACAGGAGAAGGAGAAGACATCAGTTGGTCACTTATCAGCAGACAGCTGTTTTCAGAGAAAAAAGCTGTAAAAAGTCACTGTTCTCTACCTGCAAACCGTAGGTAGACACAGTTAGAGACTAGCTGGTGGAGTGTTTGGCAGCTAAAGATAAAGATAACAGAAGTTGGTAGAATGATAATAAACTGGTCAGCCTGTTGTTGTAGGCTGACAGAAGGAAATAGACTGGAGATATGTGTGTGTGTGTGTGTGTGTGTGTGTGTGTGTGTGTGGGGGGGGGCAGTGGCTCTTGCAGCTGTCATGAGGATCGGGCCTGGGATGCCTGTGATCAACTAACCATGAAATCTGCCCTGCACAACCCTCACACACACACACACACACACACACACACACACACACACACACACACACACACACACACACACACACACACACACATACACACACACTCTGTGACCTGACAGCTAACTGTTGAGGACTTGTGTCCCCTGTCTCCCTTCTATAGGCATCTGGGAGGACAGAAGAAGGTGTGTCCGATACTATTTTATCTGACCAAATCCTAAACTACAGATTACTTACTGTTTTTTTAGGGCTGTCAATCGATTAAAAAATGTAATCTAATTAATTACATACTCTGTGATTAATTAATCGAAATTAATCGCATACATAATTAACGGTGCCTGAACCGAAAAGAAAAAAAAAGGAGTACTAAACAACAGTTGGTGACATTAAAGAACGACTTGTTTATTGCTAAGGCCATATGGTCAAAATTAAATGATTTAATAATAATGTATAACAATAACAATAACTTATTTCACTAGTAAATTGCTGTTGAACGACAAAAACAACAACCACATAGGAAAAGGACACTTACAATAACTTCAAATGCACCACGAGGCTGTAGTTTACCAGTTTCATTGAATGCACTGTCTGTGTTGTTTCTCCGACGGCAGCTGCAGATTGTTACATCCCGGTGTTGAATCCTCTACAGTAAAACACAGTCAAACTTTACACTGTTTAGCGTTAGCTGTCAGCATTTTAACCGTGTTTAATCCAGCTACTAGCTAGCGGTAGGCTAACATTAGCTGCTGTTGAGTATTGTGTTAACTAGCGTCACATGCAGCGGTGTTTGTGTTTCCTGTAACGTCTGTTTCAGAGCAGCAGAGAGAAGCGCAGACATATCAGTGGCACCAGATTTTTCGTCTGTATGCAAACAATTATGGAAAGGATCCCTACAGAGATAGACCTTTTTATTAAAGAGTAAGATCCTTTTTGTTTAACATGAAACAGACCCGAAATCGCCATCACCAAACCCACCAGACTCCATGTAAATAATCAGTACTTTTATCTTAGTAAAACACACTACATTCGATGTTGACAGAAACTAATTCAAACTATCAAAAGCCATTAGTTCCTCCATTTACATGTTACAATATGCTGTCTCAATACCAGGGTTATTATAGTACACCACAGTATGAGAAACATCCCCATAACATGATTTTTGCACCACCATGCTTTACTGTCTTCACAGTGTACTGTGGCTTGAATTCAGTGCATGGGGGCCGTCGGACAAACTGTCTG
Organism: Sander vitreus; assembly: GCF_031162955.1. NCBI lineage: Eukaryota > Metazoa > Chordata > Actinopteri > Perciformes > Percidae > Sander > Sander vitreus. The sequence goes on along the minus strand of NC_135855.1, from coordinate 10,072,358 downwards.
CGGCCCCTAGACCCAAAAAGAACAATTTTGCTCTCATCAGTCCCCAGAATGTTGCGCCATTTCTCCTTTGGCCAGTCAATGTGTCCTTTGGCAAATTTCAACCTATTCAGTGCATGTCTTTTTTTCAGCAATGGGACTTTGCGGGGGCTTCTAGCTGATAGCTTTGCTTCACATAGCCTTCTTCTGATTGTAACAGTACTCACAGGTAACTTTAAGTCTTCTTTGATTTCCCTGGAGCTGATCATTGGTTGAGCCTTTGCCATTTTGGCTATTCTTCGATCCATTCGAATGGTAGTTGACCATTTTTTCCCACGTCGTTAAGGCTTTGGATGCCATTTCAAGGCATTTGAAATCATTTTGGCTGAGCAGCCTATAATTTTCTGTACTTCTTTATATGTTTTCCCCTCTACAATCAACTTTTTAATCAAAGTCCGCTGTTCCTCAGAGCAATGTCTGGAACGACCCATTTTGTTGAGTATTTCAGTGTGAAATGCACTATAACTAGCATGCACAACATTTGCTTCCTTCCTTCCTTCCTTAAATATAGGCCATAATTGACACCTGTTTTTTCACAGAATCAATCACCTCACCTATTGAACACAACACTGCTATTATTTTGAACATGCCCCTTTCAATTACAGATTCAAAAACACATAATGAGCAGCATGCATGTCATGACTGTTGGGTCTGTTGGTTTTCTATGACACTACAACACTTACTAGTAAATTATTTGCCATGTAGAAATATCACTTCTACCAAAAAATTAGATTCATGAGGTTAGTGATGTTGAACTGCTATTATTTTGAAAACAACAATTATACTGTATATGGTCACTTCTGGCTCCAAAAAAGCAAGATGGCGAACTAAAAAGCAGCTACGTTTTACTTTTAACGCAGTGAAAGTTATATAATTAATGTCTAGTGCATGTTGTTGTGCATTAGAAGCCTTAAGTGGCTACAAGCTTTTAGTGATACATATCCAAAGTTTGAAATGCTGCTGTCTGGACACCCTTGGTTTCAGACAAGCAGCAGAACAGACCAGGCCACCCAGCGTGCTGCACACACACACACACACACACACACACACACACACACACACACACACACACACACACTCGTGGGTTACAGTGCCATGTTGTCTGTGGAGTGTGCCACCCTGCACTGATCCTGGCTCTGGAGGTTGGTAGCTTGGCTGTCAGCTTTGGGCTTTGGATGATATAACCCCCCCCCACACACACACACACACACACACACACACACACACACACACACACACACACACACACACACACACACACACACTCCTTGCTTTTAGGTCATGCCAAGACAGCAGTCTGCTAGCTACATGTGGCTGATTGTCTGGCTACTTCCTCTTCCTTTTTCTCATCCTTTCAACCTGTCTTGCTATTTTCCCAGCTCTGTCTGGACAGTGAACAGAAAAAAACAATTAACTTGTCCTCTCTGTAAGATTTAATTAACTGGTAAAAGCTGTGCAGCAACAGCTAAAACTAACAACGTATATTCTAAGAACAAAAACTACATGTCGGATCACATCACACCCATAGTTCATCTGCTACCACCAACTCAAAAGAGAACAACTTTACAGTTGAGGATTTAACCGATCTCAAAGCTTTCTTCAGCTATTACCACCAGCAAAAGACCCAGAATCAAGAGACCCACTCAAAAGGGGGAAAAAAAGACTCTTCAACAGACACTGACAATCTACAGACCACTTAAATTGAGGTGTGTTGGCCAGCATCAACATCAAAAAACGGGATCTTCTAGTATCACTACACAATGAAATTAAAGACATACAGATGTCACTGGGTTCATTTCATTTGATCACCGCAGTAGTCATGCGGTATTGTAGTGGCATCAGTTAAGGGGTGTTAAGGACTTTTAACACCCCATGTGTGAATGCGGCAAATGACTTGTTTCTCTCACAGAAATTAGACAGCAGTCAAGCTCGCTGTCATTCGCATCTCCATGGTCAAACCAGGCGCTGCTAAAGTTGGAGACAGACACAGGTGTGACGCATACGAAATGTATGGTCACATTTTATGTAATTTTGTTTGTTTTATTGTGGGATATTATTTATATGAGAGAAAAACGTTTGATAAGAGCCATAATGGTTAATCATTTATTTCTGGTAAGAGTACAAGGCGTAATACAGCATTACGGTGCTGCCAGCAGGGGGCAGTATGGCGCTGTGCTTTGCTATCACCGACACTCTTTGTGAGCGGACTCTCTGTGTTTCGTCATTCTGCTGAGTGAAGGTGCATTGAACGCAAACACTCGTCTCCTGTCTAATATTTTCTCCTGTTTTACAGGTTTGTGAAGCTTTAAAACTTATATACTTATACATATCTTGTTAAACAGTTACATTTGTATTGTTAGATTGGTTTGGTGGAGCAAAGGTAGTAAATTTATATGGTTTATGTACAAGTAGAGAAAAAGTATTGTTGTCCTTGTTGTCGCGGCTGTCTCAAGATGGCGCCGGCAGTGAACTTTCCGTTTAGATCAAAAGAGTGAAGTAAGATTTAAATATTTCTTAGTTTTTGGCTCCAGTGCATTTTAGGTTGGTTTTAAATGCATATTTGTGATGATATAGCAGCTCGTTTTAAATGAATATGTTGTTGTAATCTGATAAAGCTAAAACTTTACCAGTCTTCAGCTCAAGCAATTGTACAATGTGGCAGTACAGTGGCAATGTAAAAGGTGTGTTTTCTTTATTTTACATTTACATTACATTTTACATTTTTATTTACATTATAAGAGGTGAGGTTAAATAAGTGAACAGCCTAAAGATGCTATGTTTATTGAATGGTACTTCAATGAAATGCTAGCTCAGTTATAGGATTGAATGAGGATAAATGTAGTAGGACATATTGAAATTGTAAATTGAGTCTGTGTTTCATTTGAAAGCTAAGGAGAAGGCTAACTAGCTAAGGTATTTTGCTTTGTTTGTTTTGGGTTTTGTGTTGATGCTAAATTTATAAAAGCAAAATAGCGAAACAAAAAGAGATATTTTTGCATATTAGCAAATAAAGTCATTCTGCTGAGCGAAGCTGCATTGAACGCAAGCACTCGTCTCCTGTCTAATATTTTCGCCTGTTTTACAGGAATTCTTATCTGCTTATGGGTTCTCAATCTGAGACCTGTAACACAGGCAGAGCAGAGCGAAGTCTCGGTGAGCAGAGCAGACGTAACATCGCTCGCGAAACAATGTCAGATTATTTAAATGAAATGAGCTGGTTTGACCATGGTGACGTCCAGAACACAGGTCCTTCTTCCTGTATTTGCTTTCTTGCTCCCGCCCCAGACACATCTGACCAATAAGAGGAGTGAACGTTCTTGCATGGTTTGTAATGACGTGTTTTGGTACACTTGGATTTTCTCTGTGTGAAGCAAACTGAACCAAGGGGAAGTCGCTCCAAGTTTACAAACTCATCAACTGATTCGGACCAGAGCAAACCAACTGCAGGTGTGAAAACGCCCTTAGATAAAGTTGTGGGAAAAAAATACTGGGAACCAAGCAATCGGCCTGTTCAAACAGGCTGGGGCTCTAAACGCTAGTTTTCACGATGTTATGGTCTCAATCGCTAGTTTCAAGTTTTCTTCAATACACTATGATGTTCATTTTGTATATTATGGTCCCATTTGGATTAAAATATACCCAATATAAAAGATGCAGGGGGTGCTTTAGGGCAAGGGCGTAAATCCCAGGAGGGTTGGGGGAGTCAGTCTTTTTACCTTAAAGGTCCCAAAACTTCTCTGGTGGCCCCTTAAATAAATAACGAAAGGATGAAATCAAGTGATGTAATTCCTGTCCTATAATAAACATTCCCAGTTAACAACATACAAAGTGCATGTAATAATTACCACATTACCAACACTGTGGTTAAGCATATACTTGAAGTGTAAAAGTATGCTTCACATTTTATGTATGTATAGTCACACTAAAAGGTCAAAATGTTGCCACATTAGAGTCTTTTATTTTAGTTCCTCCACAGCTACTTGTTTTTAGACATCATTTAACATTTTTAGCAAACATTGCCATTCCTGGACCTTTTTCTGAATACTTAGTAATATCTATCTATCTGTCACGTCATAATCCCCCTATTTCAGTCAAGAACAACATTTCAATTAAGTCAGGCCTGCAGCCCAGTGTGATAAATATGAGCCTGGCGTGTAATCACCTTCAGGTTAGGATTTTTAGGGTCTTGTCTCATGCTGCTTCAAAGGAGACCTTGATGATAGGAAATGAATAAATAGTTGACATGGTAACTGCAATCAAACCACAAAGCACAGACACGAAACAGCCCTCCAAACCCAGTCAGCACTATGGAGAATCCCCAGAAGCAGGAGCTGTTTCACCTTTCTCTGAAAGCATCAACAAACACACGGCTCATTGACCCTAACCTGCGTTTACACACACACACACACACACACACACACACACACACACACACACACACACACACACACACACACACACACACACACACACCCACACACACACACACACACACACACACACACACTGCATGCGTGCGTGCCTCTAGGACACATCATATGTGACCTCCGTGGTCCCTCCAACCTGGTGACTGGGAAGTACAACGTTCAGTTAGAGGCATGACACCTAGACAGGCATAAATAAACACCAGTGGCCCCCCTTAAACAAACACACACACACACACACACACACACACACACACACACACAGGTAAGTGGTTTCCTTCAGTTGGAGCAGGGTCAGGCAGGTCAGAGGGATGTTGGAATAAACTGTGCATCTCAGATTGAGAACTGATCATTCAGACGCAGGAATCTCATCTGTCATGCTTGTTGTTTCAGAATGTCACGGGTCGGATTCAACATTAACAAAACTGACTTATGTGACACCTTCTACAGTATGACTGCCTTTGATGTTTTATTATAACATAAGGATATACTATATGTCAAACAGCTTGATAACCCTTAAAGCTATATGATACAAGCCTTCCATGACCGCGCACCGTGCCCCCCACCCCCGCTCCACACAGTTGCTAGTAGCCAAGGAGGACACGGAGGATTAAAAAAACATGATGGACTCTTCAGAAGAGTTCATTATCTTTGCTCAACTTTCTGCGCGGGAAAGTCACTGGATGACACAATCTTCTGAACAAAGCCATACTGAGAAATACAGAGAGAGTTGTATGGAGCTGATTAGCTTGTAGCAACTCATTTGGCAATGGCTTGAATGTAATGGACGTTGATTAATATCAAAAAATTACGCACTAAAGCTTTAACAAGAGATAACCTCATTTCATCTTTTTTCAGATTTTCATTATTTCTGTTTATAACTGACGACGGATCTCTAGTTAATGATAAATAATATTATTAGATGTAAATGGTTAGTAAAACAAGATGCATATTTAGATGCAGAGGTGGAGTGGCAATCGGGAGAATCGGGACTTTTCCCGGTGGGCTGGTAGTGTTTCGAGGCCACGAGGGCCGGTCTGATCGGCCGCTACCCGGCCGCTGCCCGCTGGTCAAACTGTGCAGCCTCTGCTCAACCCAGGCCGGTGGTCTACGAAATTTCCCGGTAGATGTTTTAGTCCCACTCCACCGCTGATGGGTTTACTTTGACATGTGCCATCTCAACAATATATTCATTGATTTTTTGCTGAGTCAGGTCTTCACAGCAGGTTGCTGGGCTGTTCCGCCTCGTCATTCACCTGTGAACGAGCAAATAATTCATATTGGTTTGTGACTAAATAGCATTTGTATTTGTTCCCAGGTGTTTGTTAATTGAGAGTTGAACCTTAGACTTATGCTGAACTATTGGTAAACTAACAGTAAAATTGAAACTGGTATGTCATGCACAAACTTACCTGTTTGTGTACAGTAACCATAGCAACACACAGAGCTGACCGTACGCCATAAACAGGCAAGAGGCCGTAAACTGTCAGAAACTGCAGTAAAAACCCTGATTGAGATTCCAAATGCGCTGTATACATCCAACCATCCAAAAAAAGCTTCTAAAACCTGAATAATACCGGCAGAGAAAATGCTTTATTTAGAAAAAGGCCTTATTTGGAATAATCAAACTGAATATTTTTTTATATTCTGAATAATAGTGGAATATTGTGTGGAGCTTGTTGCGCTGCCCTAGTCTGGCTCAACAGATGTATGAAACTGTAATTCTGTTTTCTTTTTTTTATTAACCAAGGTGGAGTTGGAAGAGATGTGTTTTTAGCCTGCGGCAGAAGATTTTCGGCCGTCCTGATGCCAATGGGGAGCTCATTCCACTCATTGTTTGTATATAAAGAAATACAAACATGCCAGAGTGGTTTTTCCCCCATCCCAGATTAGATAAGCGGTGTAGCCACTGTGTAGCGCTGGCAGCGCTGTGGCGATAGGTCTGGCAATGCTCGACTAGCACTGCCAGAATGTGGCTGAATAAGTCACTTAGTGCAGCTTTAAATATGACTGTTCTCTTTTGATGGTGAAGGTGGGTTAACACATCAGTTAAACCTGTTATAGATAGATAGAAACAAGTTATTTGTCGTGTACACACATTTATCCCGTGTTGGATTCCTTTTAGACTGCTATCACAGATTCATCCCTGGATGTCACTGAGAACAGACTCCAGTGTGCAGTGGAAGTTCCCCCATGATGCTCCTGTAATCAGTTTTGCTTTTATTTTGTCCAAGCAAACCAAATTAATAATGTTTGTGAATATACTGTAAGTGCTTTGAAAACCTGACTTGTTTAGATTTCTGTTGTGTCATAAATCATAGCCAAATTGACATTCATTGAAGTGAAACTGTTACACATTGTTATATGATTAACTGCACTTCACTTTTTTTTCTGTGTGTATCAGCAGACTGTTGACCTACACTGTATCAGAGAAGTCATACCAAGGACATGCCCCCCCCCAGTTCATAAAACAGCAGCTTGATGTTAGAACGACTTTTATTCTCAGCTACGCCTGTGCTGTGTCATACATATAGCACACAATCCACTGCTTGGATTACTGGGCATCTATTCAATATCTTATAAGGTGAGCTACATCTTTAATTTATTTTTTCTTCTTATAATCTACATATTTTTGAATAATAATTACGATCGTAATAATATCATAGTTATAAACTTTCATGTTAAACATTTTAAAGACAGAAATACTTCAAGGAATATTTCAAAAATATCCTTAATGATCTCATTCCTATACGGAATCACACCCTACTGGCTCCTTTTTTTTATTGCTGTTTTGGTCAGACAAATACAAAACCATAACTGTTACATTATTACAGTTACATGAATATGAGTTATATTGTGTCTTTTTTCAGTATTTGCCCAGTCTTTTATATTTTTTCTTCACAAAAAAAAAAAAGAAAAGAAAAAAGGAGTTTGCCGTCCAGAAACAACGTACAACTCAAGGCGTCCAACCCAGGCCTCCAACAAAAACATAGATCCACAAAACAAAAAGCAAATCGAAAACACAACACCCTAGGAAGTCTACATAGTATACACATCCTGTAAAATAAAAAGATTATGCAGAGGTAGGTAGCATCATCCTTTCATATCAAGCAATTGAGCTAGGAATGGTCCCCAAACTTCATTAAATAGATCTTCCCTCCCAGCTACTCAATAGGTGACCTGCTCATAGCTTGCCATTGAGCTTAGTATTTCTATCCATTCCTTAAAAGTGGACATGGTTGGAGATTTCCAGTGGCGCAAGGTTATCCTGCACCCTGTTATCATAGCTAAACGACCCCATGATTTTCAGGGTTTTTACATTTGAACATGAACATGGTATTAATCCCAGAAAACATAATGAGGGGTTTTTGATCAAATGTGTGCCCAGCATCTCATTCAAGAACACAATTATTGCATTCCACATGTCAATAGTCTTATCACACTCATATAACATATGCACCAGAGTTCCCACCTTTCTATTACATCTCCAACATATCCAGTCCAGTAGGATCTATTTAATATCTTATAACAAATGAGTTGTGACTGTGTTTCACATGAGTAACAGTACCATGATGCACAAAGTTTTTTCCAATCATTTTCTGGTATCTCCTGGGCCAGGTCCCTATCCCAGCATAGTTTTAGACCATCCAGTTTTGGCACTTGTGTACTTTTAATAAATTCATAGAATTTTGATGCTCCTTTGTTTTTATCGCCTCCCTTATGTGATATTTCCTGAATTTCAGTTTTAGTGTGCTGAATATGTTCTTTATTTGAGAGAATGCAATGTCTGAGTTGTAGAAATCTCCAGAATTCTGAATTACACAAATTATATTTATTTTTAATTTCGTCAAAGGATCTGAATCCAACATCTCCCATCACATACCAGACCTTATCCATTTATCCCAAAAGAAGCTCTTATTTTCTATTAACAGTTTCTTGTTATGTCATATGGAGGATCTGCTTGATAAATATGGACTGGCTTTTGTTATTTGATGTACAATTTTCCACGACTCTCTGGCAAAAGTCAGTACCAGATCTTGGGAGGGAACCGGTTTGTGAAAGGAAGGCCTCCACAGAAAAAGGATACAATAGTTGCTCTTCTATCCTGACCCACAGAGGGACCCATGTAGGTGGACGGTGAATCTTAGATAGCTGAGATAAAGAAAATGACAAATGATACCAGTCTATTCGTGAAAGTGCTAATCCTCCCTTGTCTTTTGCAGCATATGTAGCTTGGTCCGATTAAACATGGGTTTTTTTCCTGCCCAGATAAACTTCTCTATCATTCTGTTATATGTTTTGAGTAGTGAGGAAGGAAGATGTAGTGGTAACATGGAAGTGATGTAATTGATCTTGGGAGTTCAAATAATTTTTACCAAATTGAGTCTGCCTATCAGTGAAATATACAACTTATCCCAATTCTGGATTTTCTGTCCAAACATTTGGGTTTTCTGAATGACTTGAGATATGTTAGCTTCCATTATTTTTTCCAGACCTGGCGTTAATTTGATGACCAAGTATGTTAATCCTTCCGGCATCCATCTGAATTTCCAATTCTTTCTGATATCTGGGGGGCACATTTTCGATAACGGCATGGCTTCTGATTTTGACCAGTTAACAGTATATCCAGCTATCTCTGAAAACAAGTTTATAACTGAGCTGATTTCTGGGAAGGAGGATACAGGGTTACTGGATATCAATAAAACATCAACCACGTACAGAAGAAGCTTGTGTTCTTCCTGACCAGCCTGCACACCCCGTATATTTGAATTAGCCCTTAAGGCTATGGCCAGGGGTTCAAGGAATATGGCAAAGATTAGAGGTGACAGAGGCGATCCTTGTCGAACGCCCCGATTTAGCCTGATTTGGGGTGACATAATCCCATTAGTTAATGCTGTGGCTGATGGATCAGTATACATTAGCTCCACCCACTTCCTAAATATTGGCCCAAATCCAAATTTTTCTAGCGTATAAAACAAAAAAGGGAACTCCACTTTATCAAATGCCTTTTCAGCGTCTAATTGGTGTGTCATTGTTTCTTGTCGTCCACATAACGTGTAAAAGTCTACGAAGGTTGTCTGCAGAGCTCCTGCCCCGCATAAACCCCACCTGGTCCTGATGAATGAGTAATGGGACCACTTCTTCCAATTTAGTTGCTAAGATTTTGGCGCAAATTTTTTCATCCACATTAATTAAAGCTATAGGGCGATAATTAGCACACCGCTGTGGATCTCTTCCCTTTTTATGTAGTAGCGTAATAACAGCTGCCCTCATGCTTTCAGGTAGCCTACCTCTTTGCAACGCATCTCGATATACAACCAGTAATCTGAGGGCAAGATCTTCTATGAATTTCTGATAGAAATCTTCTGAAAACCCATCGTTTCCGGGGGCTTTTCCTATCCTGAGGCCTCTGATCGCTTTTTTGACTTCATCTACAGAAATATCGTCCTCCAAAAGTGCTCTCCCATCCTGTGTTAAAACTGGGCTTTCAATTGAGGAAAAAACGTTCTAGTTTGTTTTTGTCTATCCCACCCTGAGATGTATACAATTCTTGATAAAACTCTCTAAATGTGGTATTTATGTCACTTTTGTTCGTGATAAAGTTATTGTCTTTATCGAAAATTGATAATATTTTGAGATTGTATTTGTTTTACTGTGCCAGTACTTTACCAGCCCTCTCTCCCTGCTCAAAATATCTCTGCCTAGTACAGAACAGGGCAAATTCAGTTTTTCTGTTTAGTATATCATTTAATTCTCATTTAAGCTCGTTCAGTTTACCCCATGTATCTGAGTCTTGTTGCTCCATGTGTTGTTTTTCTAGCTTTTTGATATCTTGATCTAGTTTAAGCATCCTTTGACTCCCTGCTTTTTTAATAAGTGAACTTCTATGAATGATATGCCCCCTCAAGACAGATTTAAAAGCATCCCACATTACCCCATGATCCTCTATAGAGCCTTCATTATGCTCCCAGAATTCCTGCATTTCAGATTTAATAAAGTTGCAATTTTCTTCCCTGTTCAGCATATAGTTATTAAAACGCCATCTCAAGCTTTTTTCTGCTTTAACTAGAGGATATAAGACTAAATCTACTGATGCATGGTCTGATAGTACTATGTTTCCAATTGTAGAATTCAGCACCTGACTGACCAGATTACGGGATAACAGGAAGTAATCTATCCTAGAGTAACTTGAGTGGGGATGTGAAAAAAAAAGTAAAGTCCTTTTCATTTGGATGCAATAGTCTCCAAATATCAACAAGACCCAACTCTTCTGACATAACATCAATTGCCATAGCACCAGCAGTGTTAGCTTGAGTGGGTTGATAAGTTTTATCCATTATTAAATCCCTGACTTGATTAAAATCCCCCCCCCTATAATTATATTATTGTTCCCCATATTTCTAATTAAGTTACAGACTTCGTGAAAAAAATCTGGGTTAACAGAATTAGGAGCATAAATATTAGCAATAGTCATCCTTTGACCCTCTAAAGTAACATCCAATATAACCCATCTACCGTCCTTATGTAAGACATGTGTATGCACCTATGCACCACATGTGTAGACAGTCTATATTTTTCCTTATCAGAATACTCACTCTTCTTTTTCTCGAGGAAAATGTACTATGATATTCCTGTGCAACCCATTCTCTTTTGAGTTTTGCTGCTTCCTCATCATTAAGATGGGTTTCTTGAATGAGGGCTATATCAGCCTTTTTTTGTTTCAGATATGTGAGGATTTTTTTTCATTTTGACCACATTATTACACCCTGATATATTCCAAGTTACAATTTTAAACAGTTCCATATTGCTCTGCTGAAATATTATTCATCCATCCCAATAAAGTATCCTGCTGTCATGGTTGCCCCTCCTCTGATATTAGCAGTTTTCTGAAATACAGAATTACAAGTAGTATAGCTATATTTGCATGAGACACCTAGAGTTACACTAAAAACAAACAAAAACAAGCTTAGAAACACACTGCAACCGCAGCCTACGAACATGTTACTTCGCAACAGCAAATCTTCCGTTACAGAGTGCATGGTTCCCTCAGCTGCGCCTTCAGGGCCAGCCAACTCTCCATTCCCCCTGAGTTTTTATGTATTGTTTTTATCTATACGCTATAAGTCCGTTATTAAAGCTTGACTGGACCACTACATCGTAATCCACACTAAATTTGCAAAATGACTTTAAGAAAGCTTGAATTTAAAGGTGTATCATTCAGTGATAATTATATGAGAGACAAGGAGCAAAGATAACAAAAAGAGGGTGTATACACACTCACGCACACACATACCTATATGTGCGTGCCCCCTTACATTAAGAAAAGGAAATAACTTATATATCTTACCAGAGACTCTGACTTCAGTGTCATCATATAGGTCTAATGATGACACTTTTTTTTTTTTTTTTTTTCTTTTTTTTTCTTTAAATGTTCAGTGATCAGGGATATTACCAGTCATCCATCCGGAAATAATATCTCTGCACCCGTTGGCAGTTCGAAGATCAGTCCTCAGTCCAAAAAATAAAATCTCTGCTCACGTTAACAGCCCAAAAATCAATATAAATCCAAAAAATAAAGTTTCTGACCACAATGCAAGTTGCTCCCTGCTCCATCCAGTACTTTTACTTACGCCAGTATCCATGGGATTAATTTAATCCCTTAATATCCACATCCATATTATGACCGCTCTCGTTCGGTTCAAACTTTTAAAGCGTTTTGTCGGCATCATTCCAGTAGCGTTAGTCCATCCATAGTATATTTCCATGTGTTGTTGGTGTCGCACTCTTCTCTGCCGCTGGCCCCCCTGTCCCCTCACCTTCGTTGCGGGCGAGGAAGGCTTTGGCATCCGCCGCACATGAGAACTCATGCCGCCGGTTGTTCAGTGAAAAGGTCATTATTGCTGGGTATCGCAAGGCATAGTCCACATTACGCTTACGGAGAATTTGTCTCACCTCCTCGTATTTTTTGCGCTTCTCTTGTATCTCCTGTGCGTAGTCTTGGAAGAAAAGAATCCTCGTACCGTTCCAGGTAACTTGCTTCTTCTCTCTCGCCGCCTTTAACACGGTAGCTTTGACCTTGTCCCATAGGAACCGGACAATGATGTCACTTGGCCTGGCGTTGTCCCCCGGTCGGGGACCAACCCGGTGGATCCTATCAACTTCATACCAGCCATCGACATTAATATCCAATGCCTCCGATAGCAGTGTTTTCATAAAGCTATCCCAGTTGCGACCTTCCATTCCTTCTTTCACACCCGCGATGAATATGTTTTGGCGCCGGGAAAAACCTTCAAATGCCGTTATTTTCTCCTTCAGTATGTGATTTTGTCTCGCCAGGTCATTCACCACCGTGGCCCTTTTTGCCTCATCGTCCTCCAGGATATTCTGGATTCTGTCTCGGTAATTCTGCAGCCCAGACTTTTCACTGTTTCATTCACCGCCTCAACTTCCCTTTTTACCCCCGAGACGTCCACCACTAAGCTCTCAAGGATAGTCTTGATACCCTGCAGTTCAGTCATCACGGTTGTGGCGTCTTGTGGAGGTGATTCCGCCATTTTAGATGCAACCGCGGTCTCCTGGATGTTCTTGCCACATTGGTTTTGAGGGGGGTTACGGGTAAAATAATGGCTTTTTATCGACATATTACTTTGCAGTTACTGTTTTGCCAGCAGCATACGTATTTTTGCAACTTATATTTATATAACAACAGGGAAATCAGCAAAGCTGGCTCGGCCCGCTTCTCCTAAGCCGCCATCTTGGGTGCGCCACCACCGGAAGTCCCTATTGGCTCCTTCCAAAGAGTAGTCTTGACTGACATGCTTGACTGGAAAATAACTGACATATATGTCAACATTATGTGGCTTGCTTTTTGTAAGCTTTTCAACCCCATGATATGGCCAAGTGGAGCTGTCGCAGGTTTCTCAGGTGTCTGTGACATGCGGTTGAAAGCTATTAATTAGACCTTGAGTTGAGATTATTTTGTAAAAAATATACCTGGTTGTTATTTTTAGTGGACCGCCACTTCTGGGACACGCTGCATTGCAGCTGGTGGAATAACATGCATTGTCTTGAGTGGCTGTGGTTGCTGGCGGCGGCCGTGGCGCTGCTGGAAGCAGCGCAGAGGCGCCTGGTGGAATTTATGGGTAAGTGAGTCAGTGTCATGTATGCTTGATAAAAAAGGTTATTCTAAACACAATCACAACCATGATAAAGAAATACAATTATTTAGTTTATTTTTGTTCTGGGCAAGTTGTGACACTGTACACTTTAGCCTAATGGTGTGGACTTTCAGGTGCTGACCCACCTTGGCGTTGCCTCACCTCGCCTGTTTCTTGGCCAAATAGTATCACTTGAACACACCGCAAAGACTACAGCTGAAGGCCAACTAGCACGTATGTTCTGTGTCTGCATGAGAGGAAATAACTCTCCATGCCAGCAGGTGGCGGTGATCTATTTGTCAAGAAAGGGAAACCGGATACAAACGTTTCTATGATACCTACAACTAAACAGCGTTTGACTGAATCAGCAGCGGCAGGACAGAGCCTTCACTCGCTGCCGGAAGACAGCGGACACCGGGAGACGGCTAACCAGACTGTCCGTCTCCTGGGCCGTCATCCATTCTCTCGGCAAAGAAGTCTCCCTACGGTAGTGTAGAGGGACCGAGTGGCCCACTGTGGCCACTGGCTAGTTAGCTAACGTTAGCTTGCAAATTCCACCCAACATGCCTTCATGCCACACTGGTTACAGAAAATGAGCCAAACGTGGTCACTCATCTGGCGATAGCAATGTGTGTGAATCAAACATTAAGATTTTAGATTGTATTAATTGAGTTGACTGGCTAAATTATATATTTTAAATATAGTTCTGTAAAAATATATATAAATATATAATGTGCAAAAATAGATATTCCAATACGTCAAACATATGTGTTTTTTAAATTGGGGACCTTTGAATATCAGTTTTGGCCAGTTGTGACAGCTCTGTGTGTATTGGATTGATCAGATGAGATGAAGATGAAAAATGTGAAAAAAGAGCCTTCTGTGTGTTTGCTTTCCTCACTACTGTTTTTGTTCTCTTGTACTTATTCGCTTAAGCTGAATGTCCAATCAAATAGATTCCTCTATTAAATGTTAAATTTGACGGGTTGAATGGACCAAAAAAATTATAGATGAGGGTTGACACTGCAAAAAAAAGGACGACAGACGCTCAACGTCGACCCAACTTGGACCAACGGCCGACAGTCTGCTTGGTGTGTCAGGCCCTTTATAGTTTTAGCCCTGCCATGTTTGGGGCCTAAAGGCGGGGAAGCTGGTCAGTCCATTTGTGTCTCAGCAACATCAGTAATTTCTATTTGTACACAATAGGTATCACAACCTAATGGTTGCTGAGCACATCTATTATCCTCACAGGATAAACCCACACCAAAACCAGCCGCAGTGCAAAATGTCTAGTTTGCACACAGAGGAGATTGCCTCGACCTTATCTGAGTACAATCATAATCCCACATAAGTTAAACAATATTATACTGTCCTGTAGCGACACTCTCAGGACATGTTTAACGCTAGTCTGAGAATCACTTCACTGTCAGCATGTTTATTCCCTCCAACACTGGTTCTGTGTGACTGTGTGATGTGAGCAGTAATGAAGACTGCAGCCTGTAGGGGCTGCTAGCACAGCTTTAGACGGTTTCAACATAACAGAGAGCAGGGAGAAACCAAAACATCGGAATGTTCTTAAAGAAATTTCAGGGGATGTATGGATTCTACTAACTTGGTACATAGTTTGTATGGACATGTTGGCGGGCTGGCTGTAGTTTGGGGTTTGACTGGTGTCCCTTATGTCCAAGTTCAAGATGTTTGCAGGGAAACAAATGATAATGCGAATAAACTCACTTTTAGTGCTTCCCTGCTTACACTATTGTCTGCAGCTAAATTTGCTGTCTGGCTGTGGTATTTATTTGCGGTTGTCTCTTTATGCTGCCCTTTGAGCACACCAAGACACGGTGCCACTGCACCACCCGCCCGCCTGCAGTATAGTACAGTAGAGGGGGCGACAGAAGGAGATGTGAGGCGATAGCCCTCTTTTTTTTCAGGGCAGAAAAAGACCCTGATTGTGTCTGTGCGCCCTCCTCTCCCTCGCCTCGCCTTGCATGCCTCTGGAAGTGCAAAGAAAAGAGAGAAAGAGATTTAGAGAAAGGGAGAGGGAAGGAGGGAAGGCTGGTTCGCTGTGCAGCTGCTCCTGCGGAGGCCTTTGGATTACATCAGAGTGGCTGAGAAGAAAGGAATGAGAGGAGAGAGTGAGAGGGAGGAGAGGGGGGCACCCACAGGAGGGTGTGAGGCACACTCCACAAATCTCTTTTTTACCATGCTCTCTCTCTCCTGGTTCCTCTCTCTCTGTATCTCTCTATCAAGGGTTGTAGTGGAGCGGCCCTCCACAGAGCTTTCATTGTTATCAGACTGAAGAACACACACACACACACACACACACACACACACACACACACACAGACACAGGAGGAGGTAATGAGTTACTTTTTCTCTGTTACTGTAACTGTAACTAATTAGCTTTTGGTCTACTTTCCTTTTCCAACTCAAACTTTTATTTCCATTTTTTGAAATTAGAAGCACACACTCAAATGTTCAAACTCTATATCCTTTAAATGTTTTTGAATTGTATGTGAATAACCAAAAACATTCCTGCTGCTATGACAGCCTTAGCTTATCTGGCTAGGCTTCCACTAGATTTGGGAACCTGGCTGCAGGAAATTGCTTGCTTCCCTTTGACCACAAGAGCATTACAGTTTCTTTATTGCTAACATAAGCATCTGTCAATACCGAAGCCACTTTAAAAAAAAAAAAACCTCTTCATACAGTCTGCATCACCAACATGTATCTTGGCCAAACAGTTCTGTTCGGTGGGGGCTTGTGTCTGTACGTCAACAAAAACTGGTGTAATACAGTGGTCATCAGAGAGTCACTGTGGAACATCAAACTCCTTTCTGTATCTCTACGTCCCTTTCATCTTCCAAGGGAATTTTCACAAGTATTTGTGACTCTTGTCTTCTCACCCGAAAGCTAATGTTGAGATTGATACCCAAGCCATAACCAAAACAGTGCAGCGGCTTCAGGGAATTGCGCCAAACGTACAGATCTTTGTCATTAGTGATTTTAACCATTGTAATCCGGGAAAGTTTCTGGGAAATTGAATCAGTATGTAACTTGTGTGACTGGTCATTCCAAGTGTCTGGACCTTTGTTTTGGGTTGATCAAGGGGGGGTTTTTAAGCCCTTCGCAGAGCTCCACTTGGCCTGCCGGACCATAATGTTGTTCACCTTGTCCCGTCCTACAAATCAGTCCTGAAGAGTTAGTTCTGGCTCAGACAGAGAAGTCCACTCAGTGTATTCAGGACTGTTTCTCTTGTACTGATTGTGATGTGTTCAAAATGACAGAGTGGATTTAAATGAACTCGCTGAAACTGTGTCTGCTTATATCTCCTTTTGTGAGATGATCATCCCGAGGAAATCCATTTCTATTTATTCTGATAATACACCCTAGGTCTCTAAAACGGCCAAAACATAATCAACCTGAGAAACATCAGTTTTAATCAAGGGGACATGATGCAACACAGATAACTCTCAAAACAGGTGAAAATGAAACTAAAGCTTGCCAAATGCACTTATGAAGATAAAAATGAAAACTTGCTGAGCACTGGAAACTTAATGCCCTGCTTGGTAGCCGTGAAAAACATAATGGGGATGCAGTCCAAAAAATGTGCAATTTCCCTAAACAGACCTGGACCTTTCTAAGAAGTGCTTGGAGAGACTGGTGCTGAAAAACATCAAGGCTGCTCTACCAACCACTCTGGACACTCACCAATATGCTTACATAATCAACAGATCTACAGACGATGCCACCTTCACTGTCCTGCAACATCTGGAACAACCCAGAACATATGCAAGGCTGTTATTTGTGGACTACAGCTCTGCATTCAATATCATCCTCCCAAGCAGACTGCTCCACAAAATGACCAACCGAGGCCTTGATCACAACATCTGCCTATGGATAAGGGACTTTTTAACAAACCGACCACAGTCGGTCAAGATGGGCCCCCACTACTCCTCTTCCCTGTCTCTCAGTGCAGGTGCTCCACAAGGCTGTTTCTTGAGTCCCTTCCTGTCCTCTCTATATACCCAGGACTGCACACCCACCCACAACACCAATGTCATCATCAAATTTGCGGATGACACAAAAGTGGTTGGCCTGATCAGCAGGGGAGACGAGACGGCATACAGGGAGGAGGTCCAGAGGTTAACAAACTGGTGTGCAGTTAACAATTTGGCTCTAAACACCAAAAAAACAAAAGAGCATTGTTGATTTTAGAAGAAAGAAGGAGGAGTACCAGCCTCTGGTGATAAATGTGGGTGTTGTGGAGAGGGTGTCAACATTTAAGTTCCTGGGCACACACATCTCGGAGAACCTGACATGGAAACACAACACCAACTGCCTGATCAGGAAGGCACAGCAACGACTATACTTCCTGAGAGTTCTCAGGAAGGTCAATCTATCACAACATCTGCTAGTATCCTTCTATCGCTGTTCCATTGAGTATCCTGACCTACAACATCCTGGTGTGGTACAGCAGCAGCTCTGCAGTTGACAAAAAGGCCCTGCAGAGGGTAATCAAAGCTGCTCAGAAAATAACCAACACACACCTACCTGCTTTGGAAGAAATCTTCACCTCCTGCTGCCTCCAGAAAACAACAAATATACTGAAACTTAACTGAGCTTCCCACCCTGCCTACCATCTCTTTGACCTTCTGCCCTCAGGCAGACGATATAGAACACTTAAAACACGCACCACTAGATTGTTGAACAGTTTTTACCCAAAGGCCATCACTACACTGAACACTACCATGAAATTGTCCAGCTAACTGGGATTGTGCAATAAATTGTATCTATTTATGTTTACAGAAAATGCTGGCCGTGTACCTGCTGATAGTGTGACTGTGTGTGGAAGTGGCATGTACAAATGTTATTTATATAGTTTTATTGTTGTTTTATTTTTTTAAATTATTTATTGCTTGAGATCCGTCCTCACTTGGTGCAATGGTTTCGTCAAAAATTTCGTTGTATTCTTTTACAATGACAATAAAAGGAATCTGAATCTAAATCTGAATAATTTGTGCCGCGCAGTTAGCAGACGTCTTCTGCTTTATTTAACCTTTTATTGACTTAAAGAAGACTCATAATATTAAAGCTGGCAGCTGGCCTAAATTTGCTGGCTGATGACTTTTTATTTAGGTTAACAGTTTTTATTTTTATTTATAACAAAATACAGAACATACAACTCACAACATTAACACCTCCCCTCCCCCCTGAACCCCCCACTTGCCATCACCACTTACCTAGAAAAAAATTAAGATGAAATAATAACCATAACATAGAATACAATCAAATAAAATAACAAAATAGACAACTGTAAACCAAATAAACATATTATATATGTATGTAATAAAACAATAAGCACATAGTACACGCTTCTCCACAGCATAAAGCTTCTTAGGAGCCCTCCAGAACATTCAGATACTTTCCCCATTTTTTAGTATAGACATCCAATCTGTAAAAACATTTATATGACATCTATTCAAACGCTGCCACCCTAGCCATCTCACAAGCCCACTTCTGGATTGACGGCACCCCTTCATTCTTCCATCCTCTTAAAAGAATCTGTCTGGCTATCATTTAACAGCTTCTTATGTGCTTATTCATCCCGTTTAGGATTGACCCATCTCCCAGAACAAATAATCTTTGGCTGAATGGAACCTGGGTCCCTGCAATCTGACATACAGTCAGTTATCATTTATCCCAGTCCAACATTCCTGGACCTTATCACAGGACCATAGGACATGAAGTAATTGTCTGTCCTCCGTCTCTCAATTTCCAACAATTTGGTGTGTCTTTCAGACCAATTCTGAACGATCTGGAGGAAGTCCAATAGAAGCGATGCATAATCTTGAACTGAATGAGGCGCACCCTCACATCTCGTGACAGTTTTAATATTCCTACAGATTCTGTCCCACTCAACATCCAGTGTAATACTCAGATCCCTTTCCCATGTCTTCTTGAAGGCTGTCCAGGCTCTATCCTCCAGGTTCTGCCTGAGCATAGAATAATACCCAGAAGCTTCATGACCTTTTCCATATTTCAACAACACCTTATTTTAACATTCTGATGTCTTCGGGGCTGAAGAACTGGATCCAAAAATCCCCAATAACAGATGGCCAAGTTGCAAATATCTGAAAAATTGAGATCTTCCAAATTGCTGTACCACATCCTCACAGGATTTTAATATACCATCGAGATACAGATCCCCCAATGTAACAATTCCCTTTTTCCAACCAATCCCTTCAAAAAGGGGAGATCTACCAATACATAACTTTGGATTTCACCAAACACTTGATGAAGTATTTAGATATGGATCCAGTTCAAACAGCCACTTTGGTCACTTTCACATGAGAGATTATCGATTATGTTTTTGCCTCACGATACAATTTGACAGACAGTCTTTGTTAGGGTGATAATGGGGCAAGAACAGATTGCTCAATACAATACCAGGGTGGGGCTCTCTCAGGAGCAAGTGACCAGTGGGCCATATGCCTTAAGTTAAAAGCATAGTAATACTACAACATCTTTGGTAGACCTAAACCTCCTCTATCAGTCAGTCTTTGTATTTTAATAAAATGTATCTAGCGTTTTTTACCATTCCATATAAATGTATTTGTTATCCTGTTAAACCCTTTAAAATATGACAAAGGGACTTCCACAGGAAGAGATTGGATATGCTAATTCAGCTTGGGAACACCATTTGTATAACATTTTATTCAATACAAATGAGAGATTTTATTTAATAAGGGATACAAACTAACTTTAAGTAACTGGGTACTGAATAAGATACCGAGGTATATGATACCTTGCTCAGGCCACTGAAATCTAACTGATTGGAAGGCTGGAAAATGTGGTCATTGAATGCATTTAGTGTGAAAGCAATAAAAAATGATTGACCATTTGGTCCACATAGACTGCTGTTTCTCTGACTGTGTGAAGAGTTTTGACAATGTGACTGGAGTTTTGACCGATTTATGTTAGAATTGGAAAACACGTCTGAAGGTAAAAGTGTTCATACATGTTCTGAATGGCCAAATTTAAAGGCCTGCCGTTATAGAGAGGGGCAAGATGCAATGAATCGTAAAATGGGAATATGGACACACTTTTCTGACAATCCCTCCTTAGAGACCTTCATATTGTTGCGTTACACACTCTCTCCTCTGCAAACCTAGTCAATCGCTGTGTAGTCTATATCCACGACGTTCAACTTCCAGGATTGATCAGGTGCTGCTGGAAATTGCGCCGGATCACACTCTTTTCGCCCGGATGTCCATTAGCTCGCTAGACTATCTGTCCAGAGTTTTCTGTTGCACGATTAAAACAACTTCTGAACCTACACGTTACACCAAAACAAGTCCCTTCCCGAGGCTATTTTGCAGCGGCACCGCAGCTCTGTCAGGCGCTTAGCGCCACCAAAGACGATTGTGATTGGTTTAAAGAAATGCCAATAAACCAGAGAACGTTTTTCTCCCATCCCAGAATGTGTGTGGACTAGCCAGACCCTCCTCCGCAGCACTGTGGAGGAAGGTCTAATCGCTGTGTAGAGCGGGCATGCAGTGCAAGTTACAAAAATTGTCAGACACAGCCTCACCAAATACAAACTCATAAAAGTGTGTGGGAAATAGGTCTCTGTTTGAGAATTTGACAAGAGCTTAGTTCTGAGCACATTGAAGCCTTTAGTCAGGGTGAGGTTTTGCTCCAGTTCATCCAGAAGGTGTTAGATGGGGTTAAGGTCAGGGCTCTGTGCAGGTCAGTCAAGTTCTTCCACACTAAAATGGAAAAAAAACCTGGTAGCCTGCCTTTGGACACAAGGGTTTTGTCATGTTGCCACAAAACATGACAAAACCTACATATCAATGTATTTTGTCTTTTTGGTATATATTTTCTTATATGTGTCTTTCTTTAGAATTTTAGATAGATGACAGTACTAAGTGTGGCTCTTTGGAACACGTTTGCCTTTAGACGTGATCAGATGACACATCTTACAACCTTTTAATTGTTTAAAGCATACAGAAACTGAATGTATAGCATGATTTATTTAAGTACTAATAAGCTGTTGTGTATGTTCTAGGTTGGACCATGTTCTCTGGGACTCTTGTGGTGGTGCTGCTGGTCCTCCTCATGTGTAGGCGGGTCATTTGGCATGGATTATGCATCCTTATTGGACAGAAATGGTTCAAGAAGCCTGCAAGGACCAGAGCAGTTGCTAGTAGAAGACTGGAGAAGTGACAAATAATTGACACTGTTCTTTTTTCTTCTTCCTTCATTGTTGATTTCTTCTTTACATGTACTGCCTTTGCATGCTCCTCCACCAACACACGAGAGACAACATTTGCTTCGGTGTAGTTCTTCTTGGCAACTCATCCAACCATTCTTTATACCTACTTACTGTATAAATTTTGTTTCACTGGGTTCATGATGGAGCTGGAGCAAAAGGCAGGGAAACACTGCAGACTAGTAAACCGTCACCCATGTGTCTCTGTGGGGATGGTTGGTCACCAACATGAATGTCAGCTATTACAGTTAGAAGATCCAAACTTTGGGCACCCTAGAGGAGCTGAGGTGAACTGATACCACCAGCTGTGTGTGATGGAGACACATCAATCAAACAAACACCCCAAAACATGTTCCTGTTAATGTCTTCTGAATGTAACTAAATTGCTTAACATAATGTATCAATAAATCTTTATTTTGAGCGATTAGTTGGGACTTTTTCAAAGGACTTCATGCAGCCAGGAGATTTTCGGACATCTAAGTCATTTGTGACATTGCAACCTAATTCTTTTTGGTATGTTTCTCACTAAATTGCAAACAATCCAAACAGGTGACAAGTCATGAAGAAAAAAATACTATTAGACACATTCACAATTATTAGACAATTTCCTGTCAACCTGAGATGACTGTAAAAAAAAAAAAGAAAAAGAAAACGGCGGTTTTCAAAATAGTACCAAAATGTCACAATATGTCACCAAATATTTAGTCTGATTGATAATTCAGTGTTTCTTGATGCAATATGTACACTAAGCACATGATTTTTACTTTTTCATGTACAATTGATGAAAATACCAAAACCCTATCCTTACCCATTTAGATCATTTAAAGTGCCCATATTATGCTCATTTTCAGGTTCATAATTGTATTTTAAGGTTGTACCAGAATAGGTTTACATGGTTTAATTTTCAAAAAACACCATATTGTTGTTGTACTGCACAGCTCTCTCTCACTGCTGCAGATCCTCTTTTCACCTGGTCTCTGTTTTAGTTACAGAGTGAGACCTCTTTTCTTCTTCTTCTTCTGTACTATCTTTGATTGCACTCGCACATGCTCAGTAGCTCAGATGTAGATCATGTCAGCTAGCTAGCTCCATAGACAGTTAAAGAAAGGCTGTTTCTCCACCTTCAGTCAGTTACAAGGCAGGATTAGCTGGGAGACTTCTTCTAAATGAGGGTGCACATGTAAGTAGTTCTTTAGTAGATTATGGTGAACTTGTGTGTGTTGTAGCAGTGCTGTGCTTTGCTATATAACGAGGTAGCATGCTAACGGTTGCGGTTAGCCAGCTCGTTTCGGCTTGTGACATCACAAGCCGTGCCGATTTTGAACAGCTTAGCCAGAGACTGAAGGCAGGACACATTCAGAAACCGTATCTCACTCAGAACAGCATGGATGGGTTTTTTTTCAAAGTTGGTATGCATGTGGAAGCACCAGAGACACAAAAGAACACCCCAAATCCCAGAAAAAGTGTTTTTTTCATAATATGGGCACTTTAAAAAGTAACTTACAGTACATTTTTGTCCCTATTGGTTCTTGCCATGGTTCATTACGATAACCTACAGATCTCGCTACGACTGTAATTTATCCCTCTGTTCTTTCGTTTTTGCTAATACTGAAGAACAAAGAACAGCAGTCATTTTTATTTTGCTCTCACAGAGAGGAAAGGGATATTTGATAGTTCACACCCCTGAGTTCAAGGAAGAGGGTGTGAATCAACATATCAGCATATAATTCTGGATAGGGACTGACTGTTATGGGGAGGGGTTACAGAGAGAGAACAGCTTTACTTTCACTTGACCACTGAAATGAAACCTCCCTCATGACTGAGCTTAGTTGTCTTAACTCTGCACACCAGTCTTGGACCTGAGATTAGAGATTGTACGTGCCTTCCAGGGACTGCAAATGCAAATCTAAATCTAGAGCCTATATGCAGCCGGTCAGTCCTCTGATGCCTCTGGCAGGCCATGAATATGACATTAATCATAAAAGGATGGTCATCATTGTCCCTATCATCTGGCCTTTAAGTCTGCACGTTGCCTAATAACCCTCTGCAATGACTGTAAACGTACAATAATACCTGGCAGATCATATTTTAAAGTATAAACAAATCAATACATTAATCAATCAATACATACTCAAATATTAATTCTTGATCTTGGAAACAGTAGTTTGACAAAAAATAACAACTCAACAAACATCCCAAAAGCTAGGAAGTGGAGCTTGAGTTAAGACTTTTTCCCCCAGCAATTTAGTATTTTGGGAAGTATGCTTATGAGAAGATTGATAACTCCCCTCTTGTGTCAAGTACGGAGCTGCAGCCAGGCGGTACTTAGCCTAGCTTAGCATAAGGACTAGAAGAAAGGAGAAACCTGCTGTCAGTCTTTATGCTAAACTAGGCTAACTTTAGGCTAACCTTCTGGTTCTAGCTCCATACTTAATGCATGGCATGTGAGGGGTATTGATCTTTTCATCTAACTCTCAGAAAGACAGTGAATTTTCCAAAACAAATTTGTCAAACAATTTTGTTTTAAACAAACTTTAGATGAAGCAAACAGAACAAACTAAATACATGATATATTTGTTTAATAATTTGTCTTTAAAGATTTATTTCATTGCAAGAAAATTTGATCCGTTTTTACCACATTTTCCATGTATTTACACACACACACACACACACGGAGAAGGAAAGCAATAAACATATGACACATTTTACAACTGCAGCATGTAAGAATGTTTTTGTCATGCAGAGAAGAATGATTTTCTTTTGTTGGAGCAACAGGTATGGATGAGGAGATGTGTTTGGAATGTGGTGGACAGATGTCAACATAAAGGCTCTGAGCCCAGGAGAAGAAGGGGGGCGACAAAGGGGGAGGTGGTACGAGAGGGAGCAGAGAATGGCCTCGGCTCTTTGAAAGTGAATTTCCTTCCCTTCAGCTAGAGATTAGCAGGCCCTTCAATGCTAATGGGCGCTACAAATGGCCATAGATAAGACTTGGAAGACAGGGAGGAAGGGAGGGGGGGAGGTTAGCTTACTGTAAAACAGTACTGATGTTGCTATCATTTTCATCTGCACTGTTTCTGCTTGTGCTTTATCAGGTCATTAGAATTTTCCATGAAGTAATCACCAAGTGAGAAAAACTAAACACAAATCACTAAATAGAGCTCAACTTGTACACATTCAGAAAGCACCACCACTCAAGTTAAGTCCAGTGGACAAAGCCTGAAAATGCTAATGAGTAAAACTAATAATACACCAGTCTCTCATAAAGACTGTAAAAACCCTAATGTTATGGTATTTTCACACTTGCTGTTTTTTGCATATGCGGCGGCCAGTAGCTCCTATGAACCTGTCTACATTTTAGTTTTAATTTGTTGTCTCTCTGTCTTTGTTACTGGAGCACATAATAGAAGATATGATGATAATATATTGTGTCTCTGAGGAAGTGTAACCATACTGTGGCCGCTTTCGGCTTGCCATTACATCATATTGCAGCGAGAGTTGTCTTGCATGGGGTTTTACAAAGTGTAAGCATTGCCCTGACTCCCTTACCTGAACAAGCTGCAGAGGCGGTATATTCCCGCTCCTTCTCTCTGCTGCACAATGTTCACAGTGACAGTAAAACTGTACTTCACACGATGATGGTTACTTTAAAATTAATCAGCGGTTCTCATGCATGCTGAACTGTAGGGGCAGACCACTACTGTATATTTACAACACATTCTCACTCCCATCGTGTAAAATACGGTCGCTTGGTCAGGTGCCTTTGGCGTTGTTATTGATGCTAAAAGTCTCCTTTAGCGTCATATTTAAACATGCTTTATCTTTATCTTTGGTCGGGACTATTGGCGTCACTTTTGACGCAGTTAGGTTTAGGAAAAGATGGTGGGTGGGCTTATAAAAGGTACATTTACGTGATAATCGGGACAAGAACGGGACAGTTGGGTTTAGGAAGAGAAGAACATGACAGTTGGGTTCAGGAAACGTGACACGGGGGGACACAAGGCCCAGTGAAAGTCCTGTGTTGTTTGACCCATTCACCAACCCAACTCGCTACCATTGTCTCTCTTAATACTATGTCATCTTAAAGCGCTGAGTAGCTGCTGCTCTGCCCAGTGCATTCCCTTCACATGCTGAAGGGTGCTCTTTGCGTTGTATCTGACGCTCACAGCCACTGACCAAGCGTCCGTATTTTACAAGTTCGGAGTGAGAACTGGTTGATATTTAACATGACAGTTTATTGTTCAGTAGAAAATTTATTTTAAAATAGAAAACCCTTTATATATATGTTTTGTATTCATAACACAATTGTATTATTGTAAAAATTAGTAAGTATTACTGTACACCAACAGTAATAGCAGTTACCTTATGGAAGTCACTCTATATGTGGCCGGATTAATTTTTCCAGAGGTCTTTCTGGATTCAGTGGGACTCCTCTATAACACGTTCCGCAACAATATTTTTGCGCTGCGATAGTCGAACTAATAATGCATTAATACATATGATAATAAACAGATAAAAAACAAAGCAAATGTCTGTTCCCATCCAAAATACTTGTGTACATATAGACTGTATCCTGTATAAGTTTAAAGGAAAAATGTTTAAATTAATGATGCTCAAACGAGTTACTACGTCTGCTCTGCTCACCGAGACTGCCCTCTGCTCTGCCGGTGTCTGTCTCCAACTTTAGTGGCAGCTGATTAGACTACGGAAATACGAGTGACGGCGAGCTTGACCGCAGTCCGTTTCTTTGAGAGAAACATTGAAGCTGCTATAGTTTGCTGCTCTGCCGCATCGCAGATTGCTAAGCACACCTGACTACAGGAGACATTAGCTCAGACTGGTGGAGTATACATAGCCTGCAGTAGTTGGTACGGTTCGAGGTCGGATCACATTCTCACCACAAAGAAAACGCTCCAGAGTTCATTTGAAAGCGTACCATAGGCTTGTTTGGTCGGCTTTTGGTGCGCATCCAAGTGCGATTGCCGCATTCACAGCTGCCCAAACAAACCGCACCAAGGGGGAAAACCAACTCTAGTGTGATTCAACCGAACTAAATGAGGTAGGTGTAAAAGCCCCCTATAAACGATAAGACAGACTGACGTGTGTCGTTGTTTCCAAAGGTCTCTGTTTGTGCCCGTCCAGACTACAAAGTAACCCTGTAGCAGAGGCAGCAGAGTTTCCAAATGTTTCCCATTTTAGGGGCTCAGAAACACCAGAGTAGTGTGGACGTGAGGGGTAAACAGAGCAAAAACGTAGCAGTGTCTTTCTCTGTACTCCATGACAGAGCTGGCTGTGCTGTCTGTGCACTGCGACTCTTGCTCTGCCTTATTAAAGTTGTACGCTGTTGTACATTTCTGGCAGTAGTGCCGAGATTAAAAAGTGACTGATGGTATGCCACTGGTGGTACAGCAGCATATACTGATCCCGGCTGGCTATTTTTTCAATTCAATTCAGTTCAATTCAATTTTATTTATAGTATCAAATCATAACAAGAGTTATCTCAAGACACTTTACAGATAGAGTAGGTCTAGACCACACTAATTTACAAAGCACCAACAATTCCAGTAATTCCCCGAAGAGCAAGCATTTAGTGGTTCAGTGGCTAGGAAAACTTCCTTTTAGGGAGGAACCTCGGGCAGACCCAGACTCCTGGTAGGCAGTGTCTGACGGTGCCAGTTGAGGGTGTGATGAAAAGTGACATTATAGTCACAATAAAGATAATGGAACTACGACTAGAAATACTACTTGTAGTCGTTTATGGCGTAGCAGGGCACTGCAGGGCGTAACAGGGTGTAGCAGGGCACTGCTGGGCATAGCAGGACGTAGCAGGGCACTGCAGGGCATAGCAGGGGGCGGAGCAGGACCACGGCGACAGCTGCAACCATGATTTAGGTGCCACCTTTATTCAAGGAAAACCGCGGGGTGAAACAACATAAGGACTCCGGGGAATAAGCTCCCCAGATCTAAGTAAGGAACAAGCATTTCTGGGACATGGATGCACACAGATGGAAAGAGAGAGGAGCTCAGTGTGTCAAAGGAAGTCCCCCGCAGTCTAAAACTATAACAGAATAATTAAGAGCTAGTCCAAGGCAAACCTGAGCCAGCCCTACAAGGGTTGGTAGATGAATCGGACAACTATGAAGACAAGAAGAGAAGGGGTGCTGTGTCTGAAGCAATGCACCCTCCCCCATCGGTCTAGGTGAATGCTGCTATTCCTCACTCCCTAACTATAAGCTTTATCAAAGAGGTGAGTTTTAAGTTTACTCTTAATGTGGGGATGGTGTCTGATCCCAGAACCCAGACTGGGAGCTAGTTCCACAGGAGAGGAGCCTGATAGCTAAAGGCTCTGGCTGCCATTCTACTTTTAGAGACTCTAGGAACCACAAGTAACTCATTCTGGGAGCGCAGTGCTCTAGTGGGGCAATAAGGTACAATGAGCTCTATAAGATATGATGGTGCCTGACCATTAAGAGCTTTGTAGGTCAGGAGAAGGATTTTAAATTCAATCCTGGATTTTACAGGAAGCCAATGCAGAGAAGCTAATACAGGAGAAATAAGATTTCTTTTCTAAGTTCTTGTAAGCATACACGCTGCACATTCTGGATCAGCTGGAGAGTCCTAAGGGACTTATTTGAGCAACCTGATTATAAGGAATTACAATAGTCCAGCCTTGAAGTAACAAATGCATGGACTAGTTTTTCAGCATCGTAAACATAAACATGCAGATGTACCCAAAGTTAATATTAGAGCTAGTATTAGCTAACATGGCTATAGTTAGCCTAGCCACCATAGCTGCTTATGTCCACAGACTGTGTTTATGCCACAAACAGTTTACTCACTCAAAGTAGCCTATTTATAGTGAATAATAAATAATACAGATATGCCATACGAATGCCTGGTTAATGTTCATGACGTGGAGTTTTATATGATGGAATATGTGATCACGTACTACGATTAAACTTGCCGAAGGTAAAACGTTTTGTTATCGTATAAAGTATAGTTATAGTTATAGTTAGTTTAGTTTGCTCTAAAGTTGTTGGCTCCAAATCATTGTTATGTCAGACTGTTAGCCAAGGCAGCTCTAATATTAATTTAGGGTATATAACAGTGATATATGAAATTACTTTACTGTCATTTCAAAAGCATTGCTCATATCCCAGCAACAGAACGGACGAGAGAAACGTATAACGTTACATTCCTTTTATTTGGTTAAAGTTAGTTGGCTTTATATTTCCGTTATTGATTAGTCAAATGTAGCATATTCAGTAAAAAAGAAACAAAACACAACTATGTTTTTATTCCCTCAAGCATGAAAGAATTTGCACTACACAGCACACACATACATCATAAGAAATCTTTACACTTATTTATCAAGTTGGGTTTGCTCTCCTGCAGCTTCACCTCTGTGCTCAGCTGTCTGAAAGTCTTGCGTTGCCTTTTTGAAGTTGTAGGCTGTGGTTATTCAGTAAAAAAGACACAACTGACAAATATGTGGAATAAGTAACATTACAAACATACATCATTGCCCCCAATCATTGCCACACACACACACACACCTCTTTCGGTGCCTTCTTGATGTCTTTGTTGCCTCCCCAGGCCATTAAAGGCTGTTAAGATTCCTCAGATGCCACTGGCTAGATTGTGTCAGTGGACGCTTTATCTGACCTGTGTGTGTGTGTGTGTGTGTGTGTGTGTGTGTGTGTGTGTGTGTGTGTGTGTGTGTACGTGTGTGTGTTTCTGGCAAACTAGTTTCTGGTACCAGAACATTTATCTGGTACTACAATGGACCCATTTTGATTTGGTGAAGAACTATTTTAACATGTTTCTGCTGCAGAAAGTAGAAAACCACCTCTAAACATATAAATTGTTGTCAATTGGTGAATAAGAGGGATCTTGTTTTGTTAGTCATGAATCTGTAACAGTTTAGGTAATCCAGGAAGTGAGGCCTGTTAAGGAGCACAATAAAATAAATAATCCTTAATGGGACCACCTTGAAAGTCAGGACCCCTGTAGAACTTCTTTAGACCTGCAATGACCACTTCTCTCACTTCCCCCTGGCCAATTGACACAGAGAGGTTGGGGAATGGCATAAAATGCTAAAGGTCGTCCCAGTGGTTTATAGAGCTGCGAATGCTCGTCTTTTCTTTGAGAACAGGCAGTGGAACCCCTTTGGTCTGAGGAATGTATTCTTTGTTGTTCCTATTGGCCTCATTCACAGCTTATGGAGTGGAACAGTCCATTCACTGTCTTAGTTGTTGAACACTTCCTAAGTGTCAGAGAAAGCCTCATGTTGCAATCATCAATTGTCATTGTCAACATGTGTTAACAATATGAACCTAGGACAATAACAATCTAAATATTTCTGGAGTGAATTCGATGGCTGACATTTCCCAACACAGTCTCATGGCAGTTTGTGTAATTGTCACGTTATTTTTAATCTATTGATACGTGTACAACAACACGTTTATCTTGTTTTTTTCATGGTGGCCAGCACGAAATGGGAATCATCTATTCAGAGGTTGAGTTTCGGAAACACACAACAGGAAAAGGACGCCTCACGCGCCGGGAGGCGGCTGCGCGACAATAACTGGACGGTTGTGATTAGGAAGACTACGAGGAAAAGGACACCACACACGCCGGGAGACGGCCGCGGGGAACACGCAACAATAACGGGACGGTTGGCATTAGGAAGACTACGGGGAAAGGACGCCTCACATGCCAGGAGACGGCCTTCGGGGGACGCGCCACAATAACGGGACGGTTGGCATTAGGAAGACTACGGGGAAAGGACGCCTCACATGCCAGGAGACGGCCTTCGGGGGACGCGCCACAATAACGGGACGGTTGTGATGAGGAAGACAACGGGGAAACAAAACACCACACGCGGGACACGATCCCCGGTCTCCCGGGTGAAAGTCCTGTGTTGTTTGACCCATCCACCACCCCGACCAACCTCCCTACGCGCATTTTCGGCTTTTCATACTACTCCCTACCGTTTTAGTGCTGTGATCACGACATATGCTTCCCATTGAAATACATTACTTTACATTTTCGTGCTGATGGCAGCTGTAGGTGGGTGTATGTTTTCCCTCTCCCCTTTCCTGTTTTCAAGCTATCCTATCAATTAAAGGACATAAAAGCCCAAAAAATAATCGTAAACATATTAATGAAAGGCAACGCAGAAGTGACAACATATTGAGCTAAAATAAACTTGAAGAGGAAAAAAGGCTTTGGAGAAGACAATGGACTGGAAACTGATGACACTACTCCAAACATGCTACACGGAGATGAAGCTAGCAACAACCCTGTAGACATGCAGGATGTGGATGGAACTAGCGGACAAGAGAAAGATGGTGGGTGGTTTGAGGTGAGTCTAGACGCACCATTTGAATCCGATGCCCTCACAACCTACTCCCAGATACTCTGTTGAAACCTAACGAAAAAGTTAAAGCATGACAGTACAGAGATCTGATATTGTAGAAGCAATCCGTGTGCTATCTGGAAAACATGACGAGACTTTCCGGACAACCTCCGCTAAACTACGGAGTCAACTTCAAAACAGATGGGGTGATGAGCGGCAATCGCAATGGTCGCTCGGGGCTAGAACTCCTCACCCACCTCCGTATTTTCATTAAAAAAAATAGGTCTATTCCTTCTTCTTCGACATCAATCGTTTTATTTGTTACCATAGTGACTCAGTGAAATGCCTACAGGAGCAAAAAAAGCAGGTCTCGTTGCCGTTTACCGGACACTACTAACATGGCGGTGGCTGATATGGCTACTGATGCAAGTGTGGACTTAAACATGGAAAACGTTATAGCCAAGGTCCTGGAAAAGCAACAAAGTGTGCTTGAGTCAGTGGGCCGCAACGCAGTGAAGGAAGCGCTAGCAGAAATTGATACCTCGCTGGAACACATCATGACAGAGCTTGAGAGGCAGGGAGCTATGGTACGTGATCTGGTGCAATGACTAGACAAGACACAAGGGGATAACAGGCAGATGAGAAACATGGTGAACGCCTGTGTTGAGGACCAGAAGAAATTTGAGTATAAGCTAGCCGAAATGGAAGACAGGTCCCGACGCAACAATGTACGCATCATTGGACTGACAGAGGGCAGCGAAAAAGATGACCCAGTTGGTTTCTTACAAAAGCAGTTACCGGTGTGGATCCCCTCCTTACAGAACAGGGCTAACATCGAAATTGACAGAGCACACAGAATCTACGGCAAGGGTACAACGACACATACACTGATTTTCAGGTGTTTGAGATACCAGGACCGTCAAGCAATCCTTTAGGGGGCGAGACAAGTACAGCAGAAAGGCCCGATTTGTGATTCCAAAGCAACGCCACGCTTTAAGGCTGACTACAGTGCTTTCACCGTTGAGACCTAGTTCTAAGGTTTTTGTAACATTGTTCATGTTTAACATAAGAGTGCACTAGACCTGTTTCAATTAACCTGTGACTTTAGACAGGAGGGGCAGTTTTGAGCTGGAGTTTTGAGCTGGAGTTTTGCGCGAGCTGTGTTTGATGCGGCCACGTATCTTACAGACAGGGGAGGGGGTCTGCGGTCTCAGAGAGTTAGGGGATTTATTTTATTTTTTATGTTTTTACCACACTTTGCTTAGATATAACAGTTCACCCTTTGCTACAAATTTAGCAGTGAATTCAGGGAGTACTCGAGACATGTATACGTGTAAATTTTGAAGATGGCTGAGCTTTCAATCCTTTCAGTTAACATCTGGGGGCTGAACGGGCCCCAGAAACAAGCTAAATTCCTGGACTATTTAAGAAGGAAGAACATAGACGTGGCGCTTATTCAAAAGTCACATTTACGTAAAAGTTACGTTATGTTCCACACGATAGCAATAGAACCAGCAATTCCGTCTGATCAGAATGCACTGATAACCACATTCCATTGTGATATGTTAGGAGAACGATCTAGGAGGTGGCAATTTAACACTGAGCAACCTGAAGAATCGTATACGATCTAAAACGGCACCTCTGATTCATATTTTAATCATTTCATAGCCATAAGAGATAGTGACTTACCGATTTTTGCAGCTAAAAGCTAAAGAGTTAGCAGTCACAGGGGTGTCTTTCTAGCCTTTACAGGAGGTTTTCTATCCAGCCTGGAACTTTTGCCTTTTTTTGGGGTTGTTGAGCAATGAATCCAAACTCTTACATCCAAGATTTATCCACTTGATGTCCATAATTTATAAATTTTTCGGTCATTGCTGCCGCTAGCTCTGATGGTAGCGTCCAACTTAAATCTCCCATGATGCTTTGCGAATATGTTTTTCATCCAATGGAAGGCACGTCCGTCACACATTACGCCTTATATGGGCATCCGAGGGAGAACAAAAACCGTTCATTGTGAGAAGATCATTCACATAAGTCAGACTAGATAGATGTGACCAAAGATCGTCTAGAGAAGAATGGCTTCACTGTTCACTGAGATTTGGTATAGATTTGGGCCTTTTTTGAAGAAATGTAAATAGTTTGTCCATTATATGAGTTATAATGTTGATTATGTTTATTTTTGCACTGGATGACTCCAAATATATAAGAGAACTGTTTTAGACAACACAAATGCTTGTGTAGCATTGCTGTGTGTGTGATATCAATACATATGACATTATTATTTTAATTATTGGCATAAGTAAATGGCATGAGGGCAAAAGCTTCTGGACTTTTTTGAAAACATGTAGATATTTTGTCAACTGTATAAGTTATGTTTATTTCTTCACAGTGTGACAGTATAAGAAATATGAGAAGTGTTTTATACAGGAGATTGGCTTAGCTTTTATTGCTCTGTGTGTGATATCCATACATATCTTTGAGATTCATAAAACCAGATGGACAATGAGTTGTAAAAGTGACCTTAGGTCTGTTAGGGTTAATAACTCCCTTCTCCAGAACACAGCCTTTGATGTAGAATTTAGACTGGAACCAAGACTGGCTGAGTTTATATCAATCAACAGTGACTCAGTTTCTGACCCTGCACTTACCTGGCAGGCAACTCAAGGATTTATTAGAGATTTCACATCTTCATTTGCCGTCAACTTGAAGAGGAAAAGAGAGGCAAGGATTGCGGAGTTGGAAGAATGCTGTAAGTCTTTAGAGCAGTCTCTTAAGACGTGTTTTTCTAAATCTACACATACTCTTCTAGTCACAAGTCGAACAGAGCTAAGTGATCTGCTAAGAAGGAGTCCTGAATTCATAATGCACAGAGTGAGGCAAAATTATTTTAATAGCTGTAAACCAAGCAAATTGCTCGCTCTGAAATTAAAACTAAGCGAATCCAGAGCTACTATCAAGAGCATCCACACAGACCGAGGTATCTCAACAAATTCTATGGATATCAGCGCCACTTTTCAATCCTTCTATTCAAAGTTGTGTGAGTCCTCCTGCAACTCAGTTCCGAGACAGTGCGAGGAGTTCCTAAAAGAACTAAATCTGCTTCTTCTTGACGCAGAGGAGGCAGAAGAACTAGGTCAACCTATAACGTTAGAGAAACTCAAATCAGCATTAAAAAAAGGGAAAACGCCAGGGAACAGATCAGAACTTCTTCTACAGTATATTGGCATATTAGGACCAACCGTCTTACAAGCTTTAACTTCAGCCATAGAGAAGGGTACTTTCCACCAACAAACTAACACTGCGCTAATTTCTGTCATGCCCAAAAAGGGCAAAGATCTAACGGATTGCTCAAATTTCAGGCCCATCAGCCTCATCGGGACTGATATTAAACTTTATTCCAAAGTCTCTCCGCCTAGAGCGCTTTATTGAGAAGCTAGTCCACCCCGACCAATCAGGTTTTATACCAAAGCGTCATGCTGCAGACAATGTATGCAGACTATTTCACGTAATAGAAGAAGCCAAAAACCTTCCAACAACGGCAGCAGTGTTATCAGTGGACGCGGAAAAGGCTTTCGACCGCCTTGTGGCAAGTAATGAAGAGGCTTGGTTTGGGGGCCAAATTCATTGACATGGTGCGTACTTTATACGCGAATCCCATGGCCATAGTCTCAACCAATAGCTTGCATTCTCAGCCATTTCCCATCGAGCGGGGCTCGCGACAGGGATGCCTGTTTTCCCCCATGCTGTTTGCAATCTCTCTTGAACCGTTAGCCCAAGCCATAATAGGCAAAATAAAATCTGTAATGTCCAGATTAAATCTAATAGCAGCTCAATATCATTATTTGCAGAATATATTTTGTTGTACAGCTCTGATCTTGAGGACTCTATTCCAAAAATTCAACGTTTTAAATTGTTAAATTTTTCTTCTACACATTTTCAGCGCTTATTTCTATGTCCCATATTTTCTGATATAAAACAAAAATTGAAAATTGAAATTGAAAAGGGTTAAGTACAATGATGCCCTTACTTGTTACCTTAATTCGGCAGTATATTTGGAATAATAAGGCCAAAATACTCTACTCTGCAACGTACCACAAACACGGGAGGCCTGGCCTTCCCCAACTTTAAAATGTATCACAGAGCCTTTCAGCTACGGGCCCTCAGAGTGTGCATGGACCCCTCATCTACAGTTCCATGGAGAGAAATAGAGCAAAACCTCAGTGGAAGTCTAAGACTGCAAGACCTTGCCTTTGCAGGTTTGTGTCCAAAAAAGTGTATGCTAGCCTATGGCCTATTATCATCAACACATTGACCAACTTTAAAGAGGTGGAGGAGCAACTACGCTACACCAATAAGTGGCATTTGAATACCCCAATATGGCACAATGCACACTTGATGTCTGGTAACAAACCCTTTGCTTGTAACCAGTGGAGTGACAGAGGTATTTATACTTTAGACCAGCTATTCAATAAGTAAGGTAGGTTGAATTTTGAAGACCTGAGAGCTAGTTTTGAGGTCCCCAGGACATCCTTCTTATTTTATCTTTGCTTAAGATCAAAAGATTTTATGGAGTGCCATGGGGAAACAGTCTTGAGGCGCACCTAGTCATTAAATGGTTTGTTGATTTTCCTGTGAGAGGATTAGTGTCCAAGATTTATGCTAAACTGATGCACGTTCTGTCAACCTGAACAAACTGGAACTTTCCTGCATATGGTCTGGTGAACAGGTGCATGAGTTTTGGAATAAAACATCAATGATATCTGATGTGATAGGATGTCGAATTCCTGCTGACCCAATTGATTTGTTACTTAATGACGACTCTAAATTACATCTGCTTGGGAGACAGAGGAAAATTTGGCTAGCCAGCTTAACTGCAACCAAGAAAATGATAGCTCAACGCTGGCTCCCCCCTCACTCGCTTTTTATAAAACAGTGGTTGGCGTATTTTCTAGACATAGCTATGCTTGAGCTCTCTACAGCAAGGATTAACAAAGCCAAATCATCGACTATCAACCTATGGAAAAGCACAGCAGCACAAATATCAGACCTAATGACCTCAGCGCCACAAGAAATAGAGGAGAGTGACTAGGCAAGGGTTTTTGTTCTTGTTCAATTTGTTTCTCTGTTCTGTATGTCTGATGATAAAAAACAATAAAAAAAATGTATCTTAAAAATTTCAATGTTAAACAACAGAAACAAACACTGTCTATTTCGTTAATCTCTAGTTTTGTCACTGCATTTTATGGAAATGTATATGAATCCAATTTTAATGCAACGATTGCACAAGATTCCTGGGAAAAAAATAATACTAACATCCCTTTAATTGATGAATAATTTAAATCTATGTGCCACTCTGACCTGTCAGTGCATTTTTGATTTCATTAACTATTTTCAATAAAGAAGGGCAAATCTCCAGGAATCATCTGTTGAATTTTATATACACTTTTGAGAACTTCTTCATAATTCTTTATTCTGTATCTACAAATAATGTATAAGTCATGGGGAGATACAATGACACAAGGCATTATACAGTATATCTTATACACAAACCCAATAAAGACCCTCTAATTATTGATAATTGGCATCCTCTTTCAACAATAGATTATAAGATATTGGCTTTAGTATATGCAAACAGATTAAGGAAAGGGCTAGATTCCATTATAGCTGCATCTTAAACAGGATTTATGAAAAATGACTCATCTTACATTTGTTGGATTATGCAGATATAGTTCATTCTAAGTCACTTATTCTGTTTTTATACTCTTATATGGCCTTTGACAAAATTGAGCACAAATTTCTTTTCCCGTCCCTTAAGGCATTTTGGTAACAAATGCCAATTTGACATTGTTAGTATGTTCTACAAAGATATAAATTAAATTCAATACCTTTAAAAGATTTCAAATTAATAGAGGGTATCGTATACATAGGCCGCATTTTCCCTTTTTTATTTTAGTCACTGAATTATTGTCACTTAAAATTATATCTGTGTCATGATTGTGATGTTCTGTTTTCTGTTTCTGTTCTGATGTTCTGTTTCCTGTTTTATTTTGTAGTCTGT
Source organism: Sander vitreus (assembly GCF_031162955.1). Lineage (NCBI taxonomy): Eukaryota > Metazoa > Chordata > Actinopteri > Perciformes > Percidae > Sander > Sander vitreus. Next base: position 10,035,043 of record NC_135855.1, on the reverse strand, counting down.
CTTGTAGTTTTGTAGTCTGTCTTGTCTCCCCTGTCTTTAGTTTCCCGCCCTTGTGATTGTCTTATTTGTTTCACCTGTTGTATCACATGTCCCTTGTTAGTCCTTGTTACCTCTTGTAATTAGTCTCTGTGTCTCCCTTGTCTTTTGTCAGATCATTTTATTCTGTTGCTGTGTTTTCTGTTGGATGCTGTCTCTGTGCTGTCGTGGATTCTGTTTTTTTGTACCGTGCTGAGCTTTCCTGTTGTGGATTCTGTTTTTTTCCATTTGTTCCTGCCTGGCTACCTTCCTGAGGACTTTGTGTAAGACTCTTTTGTTAATAAATTACATCTTAACTGCATTTGGGTCCAAGCCTTTCCTGACAAACCGTGACAATCTGACAGACATTTTGGAATCTCAATTTTTGTAAGGAGTTAAACACTTTCTAACTGCCAGATGACACCACGGTTATTTTTTTTTTTTTTAAAGAAAAGAACCAGTTTTGTAATTTTATTAATATGACAAATTCTCCAATGCTCCAAATGTGAAATCTTATCTCTGCATGGTTGTGAGGATTCTGTAATTGGAAATATCCTGGTAAAGAATTCTGTTAGGTATCTGGGGATATTTACAGTGTAATTAGCAGTGTTTGGAAGGTTACTTGGGAAATGTAATGGGTTACTGATTACCAGTTACCCTATTTAAAATGTAATATCTGTAACTATTTCAAATACTTTATCAAAGTAATGTAACTTATTACATTTATTTACTTCTTGATTACTTTTCTAAATTTCTAATGAATGTTTTCATCTGTTAAGCATTTTCAAATGTTTAAACCTGGCAGTGTTACGTTACAGCAGTACTCAACACTGACTACTGTCAAGCTCCTTTTAAAATCCTTCATTACATGAATTAAGACATTGCGCACATGAAAAACCTGCAAAGCAACAAAATTAATTGTATTCAACATATAGTCTACCTTTTATAAGACCAGTTCAGACCAAAGATTCGAGAGTTGAAACTTGCAACTACTTTTAAACAAAAATTCTGAAAGTATTGGTATGGTATCATTTGTTGTGTCTAAATATGAATGTAGATAACGTTAGTGATTTCATTTCCAGGATTGTTCAGGTGCTGGAAATTCCACCAGATGTCCCTCACCTTTGTGTTGACATTCTAAACTCCGGTGGATTAATGACTATGGTTAACTGCTCCTCAGATCTCTGCAAAGTAAATCCAGATAGCTAGCTAGACTATCTGTCCAATCTGAGTTTTCTCCTGCACAACTAAAACAACTTTTGAATATTTACATGTTCCACCAAAACAAGTTGCTTCCCGAGGCTATTTTGCAGTGGCAACTTGGCTCTGTCCGGAGCTTAGGCGATTGTGATTGGTTTAAAGAAATGACAATAAACCAGAGCATGTTTTTCTACTTCCTGAGGAGGAAGGTCTGGACATGCGAGACTATGTAGTGCATAATATATATCACAGCCTTTATGCTGATGGAATTGACACAAGAATAGCAAAACGTATATTCGATGAATTTTTCAGAGTACGAATGAACTTGTATTAAGAGGCGAATAAGGGCTTGGCTTCTACCTTTATAAATACTGTTTCTAACTAAGTTCAGGATCAATATTTTGTAAAACACTATATATCCGGCTAATCATGTTTTTGCTAAATTTACAGATATTGACTCTTCCTGTATATTTTGTAGAAAGATTAAAGAAACAATTTCTCACCTTTTTGTTTATTTTGAAATATCCAAAAGATTTTTTACTTTTTTGAACCCACTAACTTTGTCTACTCTTTTAGCCTTAAATATATTGTATATTGCTGTGATAATCTAGAAAATAGCACTCTTGAATATCTAATTCATTTTACTATTCTATATTCCAAATTTTATATTTACAAACAAAACACTTCCTATTTTTACATTTTCTCACAGAACTAAATTCTTTACTGAAGTTACTTAGTTTGTTAAACAACAAAAAAGGAACTCCCCCCCCCCCCCACGAAACCTCTGAAAAATTATTTTATATGTTGATATGTACCTCTCTTTCTTTGTTTATTTATCTACGTTTGTATGAAATGTATCAGTTTGTTTTATGTTATTTTGTTACTTTGTTTTATCTATTTTTATCATATTATATTAAGTTATTGATGTATGTGCTATTGTTGTTTACCTGATTTTTTGTATAATGCATTTTGTAATATAAACGCTAAACAAAAAATATTTTGTGTCACTTATTTTTGTATCCATATGCTAGCCTAGGGAGGCTTCAAAAGGGGACAAGCCGGTGGCAGAACAGTTCAAAGAGTTGTGCGAGTACTCCACCCATGCCAGGTGTGAACTCCAGGTGTTTGGAGGTTTGCAGCTGCTACACAGCGCAGGGTGGATTCCAGGTCTTGGTTGGTCCTCTCAGCCTTGCCATGGGTCTGGGGGTAGAAGCCTGAGGACAGACTAATAGAAGCACCCATAGGCTTGCAGAACGCATGCCAAACTTGGGATATGAATTGTGGGCCGTGGTCAGACACTATGTCACTGGGAATGCCATGAACCTTGATAACATCATTAGTTAATAGGAATGTTGGTGAGAGCAATGAAATGGGCTGCTTTGGTGAATCTGACAACAATTGTGAGTATAGCTGTGTTACCTTTGGAAACAGGGAGGCCGGTAACAACGTCCGGAATAATGTGGGACCATGGTCTTCGAGGGGTGGTTAGTAGGCAAAGTAAACCAGCAGGGAGTAGATGGGAGGCCTTGCCTCTAGCACAAACAGAGCATGCCGCCACAAATTGCTTGGTATCACTTTCCATGGTGGACCACCAGAAATGTCTCCTTAGCAGTGGAAAGGTGCGGTTGACCCCAGGATGGCAAGCAGAACCTGAGCTTTGAGCCCACTGCAATACCTGGGAGTGAACACAGTCAGGAACGAAGAGACAGTCAGCAGGGCCCTTTCCCCTGGGTCTGGTTGTTGTTGGTGGGCCTCTGTAACAGTCTTCTCAATCTCCCAGGTAAGCATGCCGATGACTCGTTCAGGGGGTGTACAAGATGGTGTCCAAGGCCGTCTTATGTTCCTCAGAGGAGAACTGGCGAAACAGGGCTTAACATTCCAGGATCCAGGGCGGTAGGTCAATGTAAAGTTGAATCTGCTGAAGAATAGAGTCTATCTAGCCTGCCGAAAGTTGAGCTTTCTGGTGGACTGAAGGTACGCTAGATTCTTATGGTTGGTCAATACCACAAATGGCTTCTCTGATCCATCAAGCCACTGTCTCCACTACTCCAGAGCGAGCTTGACGGCCAGTAACTCACGATTCCCCATGTCGTAATTGCATTCTGTGGATGAGGGACAGTGGGAGAAAAAAGCACAGGGGTGAAGCTTGTTTTCTGGACCAGGAACATGTGATAGGACAGCCCCAACCCAAGCGTCTGAAGCAACAATTATTTAACAATGAATTGTTAACATCAAGGTAATGTAATGTATTACATTTAATTACCTTTTGATTACTTTTCTAACAAATGTGCAATTTCACATCAGTTAATTCTTGGATTAACTGATGGGTGTTAGTAAACTTCATGGGGGGAAGGCTGTAGGCAAAGTTGGTCAGTGGGGGTATGTTGCATGCATCGCCTGAAGGCTAAAGGCCGTTGTTCTGTAAAGAACAGTCGCCGTTCCCGACCTGTCGCATGACAATGTCATGTCAAAATGACGTAGATCTCACTGGCGCGACCAGAGGTCGCGCACCACTCTATTTTTTTTCAGCGGTGCACGACAAAGCGGAAACAGGAAGCAGTGACGACTTCAAGGGCAACCGGATGCCAAAACTCTGAGTGACTGCAAGTCTCTCTTGTAAACTTACTGGGTTAAAATGAGTTCTTTTATGGTGAATGAAAGGCTTGATCCGACGAAGTAGGTCATCGAATCGAAACATTGACGTCAATGCTGCTGCCAGTTCTGCCATTGTTTACCGTTTTCTTATTCTTCTAGTCCGTAGAAATAGCAAAGTGGGTAGCCTTTCCTCAGTTGCGACACCTCTGTTCAGGAGAAGACTGCAACTAGTGTTGCGACCACCATGCGTGAATATAAATAGTTACAGTGCTCCCATGACGTCACAGGTCGGGAATGGCGAGTATACTGAACGTTTAAGAGTCAGGTGTGGCTCTGCCGCCTCGGGCAGTCAGGACATTAATCTCTTCCCTGCAGTGAGGTCAGACATACACACATATCAGCGGTGGAGGAGCCTAGCAGGGCCAGTTGTCCCTGAGCCTACCCGTTCCACAGATGTCTTTACATTACAGTGAATGGTTCTGCTTTGCATCATTCCTAATCAACAATTTTCTAGTGCATTTTTTCCAAAGTGTAGCGTGGGGGTCTTGGTGAGCTATAGTGATGGCTCACAGTGTGGTGCTATTTACAATCACATCTGTCTGCAGCCTGCATTACAGTAACATCCCTGAATGAATGCAACACCTACACTGACTCCTGATTTCCACCAACTGCAGAACGCCTGCGTGTCGGCTCCGTGCTCCGCCGTCCTTCAATACCCACCAGGTCCGGATTTGTTGCGGTACGGCTGCGGCCATGACTAACAGCTGTAGTCACAAGGACCCACAAGATCTCGCAAATTCACATAGAATAGAATCACAAAACCAACAACAGTTTGTTTCCATCCAGAGGAGTAGAGGGGAAACAACTCTGTGCTATGTTTTCAAGGTGTAGTGCAGGGAAATATGATCCGCCGTGAGCACGGTGTATTTTATTTAGAAACTTAACCGGATGTTTCATTTTGCTTCTGTGCTCAACTTCCTGTCCTGCACTAGCTGCCCTGTGCTGAATTGCTGCGGAGCTCTCTGGCGTCCGGCAAAAATAGAAACTCTGCGTATCTGCTCCGGAGGGCTGTGGATCGCCGGAGCTGTGCCGGAGTCGGAACGCAGCCGTTCTGCGGTCAGTGAAAATACACACATTGACTTTAATGAAAACCTATTGACTCCACCGCCGTTCCAGAGCGGATCCGCAGACGTTCCGCAGTTGGTGGAAATTAGGGGTCAACAACTAAGCAAGACTGCTTTCATCTGAACACACTGTTCTACAGAAAACACTTGTTTTATGTAAAATAAATGATTTAAATATCACAAAACCCAATATGTGTTTTAACAAACTTTGTTTAAAAATAAAACTTGTCATCCAAACTTAAATCTTACTGTTGAAATCTTAATAAAGAAGGATGTGAGCTGTATTTTGTAGAGTTAGCAGTGAAATTGTGCACAAGGTCTGCTTCACATTCTGGTATGTAAGCCTGGACTCTATTCTTTCAGTCTCCAGAGTCTAACACAAGACAACATTTTCAGATGTTTGCATTTAGTGAATATATAATTATAGCATATTGTGTCTGGCAGCCATGGCAGTGGGCGCCTGTCCACTCGCATTAGCTTGACTTAATTGTGTGTGAACATCTCAAGACAAAAATGGCCGATTTTGGCCTGTGTGTGTGTGTGTGCGCGTGTGCGTGTGTGCGTGTGCGTGTGTGCGTGTGTGTGTTACTATAGTTAGATTTATAGAGACATATAACATTTTCACAGTATTCTTAAGTGTAAATGTGTGTTATTATATTTTTGATGTAGCTCCTGGTGTATCCAGAGCTAAATATGTTTTTATCAACAGCTATTCTGTATCTGTTTGTTGGCATACATGTGGTTTTGTGTATTTTATATTAGTAATGTTACATAGAGACAGTGATAGTTCCACAAGTTACACATTATATTACAAAGTATATCTATATGTGAATTTAAGTGTTTGTGTATAAGTGCTGGCAGTGTGTGTGTGTGTGTTTGTTTGTGTGTTTGTGTTATGTGAGCTGGCTGGGAGGTTGAAGCAGGCAGCTCTTAGCATGGTACATGATCCCTGGTGAATTGAAGCCTTATCAAAGAGAAGCTGGAGGATTTATGTGTTGAGTTCCTCCCTCCTCTGAAAGCGACCTTGTCCCTCCCTGTTCCTCTACACTCCTCCATTCAGCATTTCAAATGCCTCAGTGTAGTGCAACACTTGTTGGAAAACTAATATATGCATGCACACACACACACATACAAATACATGTCCACCTACCACCAGGCACGTGTTCCCGCAGTATATGTGCATGTTGACAGGTCCTGATGCACAGACAAACACATGCATATGTCACACAGCAGTCGGTTTACATGGTTTTACTTTAATAAATGTTGTAAAATGTTTAATTTCAAGTGACATTGTTTATGTGAAAATAAACATTTCCTAACATTAAAATACAAATGGCCCATTTCAGAGTGTTGTGTTCATGTGTAAACAGTGTTTTAATGTTGAGTTTGGCAGCAGTGGAAAGTAAGTCAGGTACTGTACTAATGTACAGCTTTAAGATACCTGTACTTTTCTTGTATATTTCCAGTTTATGCTACTTTATATTTCCTTATACTTACACAGGGAAATTTTTTACTTTTTACTTCACTACAGTTATCTGACTACTAGAGTTAACTACGGTTAATTGACAGATTAAGATTGTACATACAAAATATACTATCATTCGATAAAATGGGATTGTTATAGATGAACTACTGGACAGTATATAAAGTAGAAAAACTATCTCCACCTCCACATTTAAATGCTACTTTCACATTAATGTTTGAATCCAGTAATATGATATATACAAATTTAACACCCACAAACAATGCTTTTCTGAATATCTGGTGATTTTAGTTTTGAGTACAGTTGGGCCTAAAGTACTCCAGAAGAGATCAAACGGAATGTTTTGTGAAGAAAATTTGGTCACAGACAGAGACAGAGACTGTTGAGTGAAACCAAGTACAGGCTTAAAATTAGGTTAACACAATAATTTCTCTCTGTGGCTGATCAGCATGTCCCGTTCGGAAAATTGACAGTAAGATCAGATAAAGCATCATGGATTGATGAAGAATTGAGGGAGTGTATACGTAAAAGAGATGAGCTGAAAAGAACTGCAATTGACTCTAAGGTAAGGTGACCAGATTTCTGAGACAAAATCCGGGGACATTTTCAGCTCAGAAACGTAAATACCTCCAAAACAGGTAATGTTTTTATCTTTGTAAAACTTAAAACGGGGACACTGCCCCAGGGGCTTCAATAGACCTAAAGCTGCACTGGGGCACAAGCCTGCCTAGGGGGGGTCCATGGGCATGCATGTGAGAAAAAATTGTCTATTTTAACGTTTAAATGAATCAATCTGGTGCACTTTGAAAAGAAATTCAGAGGTTAGACTTGATTATTATTATCTATGGATGGAAATATTTGTGCTGTAGCCTGAACTATTTTGCACTTATAACCATGCACACACAGGTGGAATAGTTTTATCTTAATATTTTTGCATTAATGTCACTAGGAAGCATACCAGTAGAAATATATATTCATATTTGTAAGTGGGATATATACAGTATAAGTAAGTGGAATTGTCTGGAATCTGGCAATATAATAACCATTATGGTGGGATACACTGGCTAAGCCATTTACAAAAATGTATGTGCTGACATAAATAGTTTACATGAGAATACATTATAATTTTGGCCCAAAGTTGGAGAACATGTAGAAATTGTGTTGCAATTTCAAAACCAGATTACCCGGGAACCGCTTGTTTGTGACATATTTCACAGAGAGTAATGGGTGTGCAGAGATTTATGCAGAATGCAAATATGATAACATTTCATATAAGTTCAATGTTAATTTTCTCGCAAACCATTTGTCACAGCAACTGGCGCTAATATCATTGGAAAGCTTAGATTCTGGTTGAGGTGGTTGTGCCAGACTCACGCCTTTGGCTGAGTCTGTCAGAGGGAGAGCAGGAGTACGGTTGTGAAGAAGTTAGTAATTTCATGGCGCAGATTAACACTTTTGCATGCACTATATCCATGTCACATTCTCATTAGGGGCTGAGCAACCCTAAAGGTCTGATCCTAGAGTCGCCCCTGCTGCTACTTCATACTTACTCCACTACACCTCAGAGGGAAATGTTGTAATGTTTACTGCACTACATTTATCTGACAGCCTTTTCTTTATTGCTTCACGCTGGGCTTGTTTCTGCAACAGCTCATTGAGTATACAATTATAACTATTGAGGAAATATTTTCCTTTTACATTGGTCCAGTATTAAACGAGATCGCTGCACTCGGCAACGGCGAAACAAGCTACAATGTAAGTTAATAGGACAATTGTCCAGCTTGTATTTACGTTCATAAAAGTTTTGCGACTGAAAGGCTCAGATTAATATTCTAAGTGTCTGACAACATTATGGTAAGGATTTCTAAGGAGGTCGACCTTTCTGTTAAAGAGTAAGATCCTTTTTTTAAACATAAAAAAGTGCGAAATTGCGTTCGCTAAACCCATCAGACTCCATGTAAATAAACAGTAATTTTAGCATTGTAAAATGGGAATTCTAAAACATCTCTGAGCTCTGAGCAGTGTTTGCTCTAGCTGTCTTGAGCCTGCGCATGTAGGGTGCACGACTATACATTTGGTCAATGATTTCTTTCTTTCTTTCCAATTTCGGGTCTGCCAGTCACAGTGAAAACCGGGGACATTTCCAGGGACAGCTCCAGCCAGGGACAGGTCACCGAAACCAGGGAGTGTCCCCGGAAACCGGGGACATCTGGTCACCCTACTCTGAGGAAACTGAAAAATGGCAAACGCATTGCAAAATGAGGAATGAGGTTACAAAGTTAAATATGAAAAAGAAAAAAAGCTTATTTAAATAAAATTCAGGAGAGGAAGAATGATGGTTGAATGATTCTTTATTAAATTGGATGCAGTATCTGTTTTTCAATGTTTTTTCCTAAGATAAACATTTACAGTGTGGAGTGCCCCAGGGTAGTTGCATTGGGCCGTTACTCTTTTTAATAGTTACTAATGACTTGCCTCATGTATTCAATAACTGTAGTGCCACTCTTCACTTATGATACAACTATTCATTTTGCCTCAACTAGTATAAATGAATTAAAAGGAACACACTTGCATCTGAACTAAAAGAGGATTGGATTTGAGTTAAGTAGACTTGTGTAGCAAAAACCAATAGTATTTTGGGCCAGACATGCCACTTACAGCGATTATCAGCTCTGCCTATTGCTTAAAGGCTCACTTGTTGAACAGGTTCAGGAGGCAAATTTGCTTGGTGTGACACTCGATGGCCAGCTAACATGTGAGAAACATATTGATAAAATTGTTACTAAAATGGGTATTGGAATATCACGTATTGGAAGATGTTCCCCTTTTCTTACCCTTGCCACTCGAGGGTTGGTGACACAGACACTAGTTTTATCTCATCTTGATTACTGCTCACCTGTCTGGTCGAGTGCAGCAAAAAAACGATCTGTCTAAGCTCCAAAAAGCTCAAAATAAAGCAGCAGAACTCGCAGTAGCATGTCCATCAGGTGCCAGTACAGAGAGTGTGCATGCCAGTTTTGTTTAAGCAGCAATTACGATCCATATTTACTTTTATAGTGGTGACGCCCTCTAGTGGCCGTAGTAGTTATGAGGGGAGCAAAGCAAGTAACCTTCTAAAGTTTCCTTGGAGCACAGCAGGAAGTATAAGAGTGCCAAAACCCCACCTAAGGAGGTATCTTGGGGTGGTGGATGGGTCAAACAAACAGACGACCAGGCTATGTCCCGTTTGAAAGTAAAGGTAAACAGTGAGTTGTTTTTTTTTCAGCTTTAGGCAACAAACAGAAATATGTCACATCCTGCTCTATATGTATCCATACTACTTTCTGTTTATTCTACATTCTATGTGTTCTATATTTTATTCTGTATATTACTCACTGTGCACTTTACTGCTTTTTGCACTTCTGTGTTGATCAAACGGCAACTTCAGTGCCTGAAACCTGCATTCTATCTAATTTCCAGCAGGAGGCGACTCCACTGGTTGTAAAATGAAGTGCAATGGCAAGTGAGAAGTAGGCTCATTTTCTCATAGACTTCTATAGAAACAGACTTCTTTTTGGAGCCAGTGGCTTCACTTTTCAGACCTGAACGCTCCATCCATTCTTTTTACATGGTTAGATGCTAAACTGCATCTCTTTGTCTCAGTACCTGTACTGACAATAAAGTTGACCCTAATCTTTAAAAAGATTTTGAATTCAGGACTTTTTGTTTTAACATGGTGAAAATTCCACTTTTACTTAGGTGAAGGATTTGAATACTTTAAATATTTCAATACTGGTGATTGATTAAACAGGTTAAACTACTGAAATACATCTGGTTTTATTAGCCTAATGTTTTGCAAGAAGATTTTCATCTGTGAAGTAGTAGCAGTTATCAGATAAATACACTGAAAAGTATAAAATCCTACAGGATTGAAATACACAAAACTGTTAAATAATATAAAAGTATAGTAGTAGTAGTAAGCTACCAACATGTTCGAGATGATGTCTTCATTAGTCACTGTGCCCAGCAGCACAGCAGTTTATATTTTTGTTAAGCAGCTTATTCAGTCCCATGCTTATTTCGACAAAGCGAAAAAAATGAAAGCAAAACAAATTCCAGAAAGTCTGTTGATATACTTTGTCATCGCTGATACTGTCCTCTCCCATTTGAACTCTGCCTGTGTTTAGATTTTACTACCGGACGTTGGTCTTGATGTCCATGCCAACAGTGTTACAGCCCTTGTGTGGGAGTTGTTGGTTGGTTGTTCAAAGTCACCGCCACTTTATCATTAACCAGTGACTGTTTGCACTCTTTAACAAACAGAGATATTGCAGTTATCACCGAGCCATGTGTCTCCACCTGGTAACCCAAGTCACCTTGTCTTGCTTTGTTTGCACATTATTAACGTTTCTTCAAATTCAAGACCTTCTAAATGGCCTTTATGCAAACATAAAAGCTTTTATATTTGCTCTTAACACTCGGGGGCAGGTCTTCCCAAGAAAATGTCATGAATCATAGGAAGTGTTAAGTTTAAATAGCATACTTGATTAAATGATTATGTTGTGAAAATCAACCAATCATGGATGTTTACAACCAGTCATAAATGTCAGTTCCTTTTGGACATAGTCAGCCAAGGAAGTGAATGACCAACACTTGCCCCTCTCGCAAGCCCTACCCCAGCTGCTTCAGGGGATCTGCAGCAGCCAACAGACCACTGGTCATTTCATGGATTTTGACAAAGCTAATGAAATGTGTTGTGGAGCTTTCAATAATATCACATGATCTTCATCAGCAGATGGAGTTTGCTCAGTTGTCGTAGACATTCAAATTTCATTTTGTTTTTAAGCAATAATAGGACTTCACATCCACGTTGTCTTAAATGTGCAGTAGGTAAATATATATATATATATATATATATATATATATATATATATATATATATAAAACTAACTTTCTGTCATATTTGCTGAAACTGACCCTATGTGCGAGTAGAACTACATGAAGCTGGTAATTTAAAAATAAATCCGGCTCCTCTGGCACCACCAGAAAAAAAAATCCACCGCTCCCTGTTCAGATGCACAATTCAGGGCCGGGGGGGTGGCTAACTACATGTCAATCACTGCTCATGCACACGCATTCGTTATCCCTTGTGGGAAGGGGCTTATGAGACCGTTTTGGGCTTTAGCGGAAAGGGGGGAGGGACTGAGAAGTTCTGGATCTTCACAATCCTACGTACAGCACCTTTAAAAGTTGAGCTTCAGACCTTGGAAACAGCTGACAACAGAAATCATTCCACAAAGTCTATTTCGGAGATGTTCTAGAGCTAATGAATTTGAACACTGAACTTTTAAGACAATGTGGTGTCCTTAAAGTGCACAAAAATGGAAAATTTGAACATCTACAATTTTATTATGTATACTAGTATTTCATGATAATAATACATTTTTTTATTTATATAGCGCCTTTGACGAAACCATAGGACACTGATGAAGATCAAGTGATGATCGAGGGCTCCAGAACGCAGACATCTACTCGTGACATTACTTTTTCAATCACTGTTTCCAGGGCGAAGTTTGAACTTTAAAGCTTGACACTTGTGGATTGTCTTCTATACATCTCTATGGCCCCACTGAAGACGAATAATTACGTCATCCATGAAGACCAGTTTCGAATGCATCTGTTTTTCACAATGGTCATTTTGTAGATCAATCAAAATACCGTTCCTGGTCAAAGGATATATGGCTCCTGATGGATTTTCTTAAGCCTTTGTCACATTAGAACACTGCATCTTTGGCACAGTCATGTGTAAGTTTGAGGGTTTGCTCATGCAAATGCAAGTTATTTTCAGATCAGTTAGAGCAGATCATTTTTTTTCACTTTTTTAATAAAGGTTGTCCTGATTTCTTCAACCTCAGTGCCTGACGTGGTGGGACATTTAAGTGAAACTCCCGTGTAAAGAGCAGTGTCTGCAATTATTCTGACAGCACATGAATGCACAATTCTTCACTAAGACCCAGAGGGATGGTGAGGCCTGACAGCTATGACTGAGTCTGCCTCTGTCTCTCTGGATGACTGTCAATAGAAAGCTGCTTGGATCAACAGAGCCTCTCTTTGACTATAGGGGCTGCTCGTTGGACATGCCTCGGAGGACAGATGCGCAACAAGTGTTTTAGTGTCGCTTCCGCTGCTCATGCACACACACACACACACACACACACACACACACACACACACACATATATACACTGAGGGACAGATTGACCTGTTGTTAATCAGGCACATGACAACATGATGCCTTGCTGTTCCTCACAAATGGCTGGATGAGCGTGTGAACGTGTGTGTGCGTGTGTGTGTGTGTTGTCTGTAGTGTGGCGCACAACCTGGCACACTGCTGAACAGATGTAAATCCAACAAGCCTGATATTCCCGCCAAACTGACCCCTAGAGTGAGCCTTCCCACCCCCAACACACACACACACACACACACACACACACACACACACACACACACACACACACACACACACACACACACACACACACACACAGCGTGTTACATGTCCAGCCTCACATCACACTCCCCTCCTTTGTGTAATGGGAGGTTATGGACACACAGTGGTCTTGTGTCAGGCACATGGCAGTCCATTATGTGTGTGTGTGTGTGTGTGTGTGTCTGTGCGCATGTGTGTGTGTGTGTGTGTGTGTGTGTTTGCATCATCAGGCAGGTGCTTCTTTTGTCTCAGAGACAGTAGCGCTCATCCAGACAATAGTCCAGAATGGACAGTTGCCCTCTACACAATATGGTGGCCCATCAGCCCCATGGCCCGCGGCTTGCTGCCTTGTCACATTGTCAAAGCCTCAGCTGGAGGGGGTCAGCAGACAGACAGACGGGATGGCTGGCAAGCAGGCTTCTGAGAGGTGGCCTAGCCCATGCATATGTAATTGAATAGGATATGATCTGATACACTAGCTGATGGATGTAAATGCCTGTTATGTATTTAAAACAGAAGTAATCCAACGGACAAACTAACATGCATTATAGATGTCCTATGGAGGAAAAAAGTAGAAGTGTCCTTTTTTCAACAAACGCATTTATTAGAATACATGTTGACAGGAAACAGAAGGAAATGGCACACATGTCATCAGTGGGCGATCCTGGTGTTCTGTGGGAGCCAGTGAAGGGTGATAAATATCAGGCATAAAACAATTGGGTTTGCTTCCAATCGAAAAAAAGAAAAGTATAGTCTTGAATGTTCCACCTAAGCTGGTGCTTTAAAGCAAAGCTCAGTCAGTTACTCAGACATAGAGCAGACTTGGTCATGCATAGAGCCACCAAAATGAATATCTCAAAAGTGCACAGCCAAGCCATTTACTAGCATGGAAACCTGGTCATGGAAAGACTTGCAAATATGACTTCCATCACCATCATCAATTGCTGAACCAACAGAAATCACTGAGGAGTATACGTTCTGCTCCTCTGTCTACATCAGAGATAAGTGATGACAGCCATCCTGCTCCAGCTTTTTAAACCCGCTGCAGCTCCCACAGTTTTCACAGGAGGCATGCTTTGAATCAAATGTCCCTATAACTTGAAATGAACTCCATAAAGCCCTTTTCACAAAAAATAAAGGGAAGTCACTAGGTGTGGATGGTTTCATTGTACTTTGCGTTTTGGCCTCATCAAAAACTGTCTTGTCTCGCCAGTTTCTTCATATCATTAAGTTCTTTTATAATGCTGACTCCTCAAAAGCCATTTTTTTCTCAATGCAGAGAAAACTTTTGATTGCGGGGAATGGCGTTTTCTTCGGCAGTATTACGCCACAATCATTTCATTGGAATGATTCAAGTTCATTTGGTACAGTTGTTCATATGGTCTGTTGGTGTCCAGGGGTTGTAGACTTCTGAAAAGTTTTAGAGGGGCTGTCGAGCATATTGTCCAAATCAATTTCTCACTAACCTGCAGTCCTGTAACTTAAAGGTGCCCTGTGGAGGTTTATTGGGAAATAAACAATCAGGGTTTCTCAGCAAAACACATTGTGTGTTGAGCCCTAACTTATGTGTTGGATTTCCTTCCTCATAAAACATTTGCAATGCCAATTTTTTTTTTTACATTTTAAATGTTGTATGTTTACAGCCGTGTTTACTTGCAAGCATTGCTGCGTTTGTTGGTGTGTTAACACCACCTGTTGATCAGTAAATAGTGTGAAACTACTGGCAGGAAGTGTATGGCGTCCCCCACGTGCACACATGTCCTGGTTAACGTGCAGTCCCAGTTACAGAGGAAATGCCCTAAACATATTCTTTGTAAATCTTTACGATCATTCCCCAAAAGAACCAAGCAGCCCTGCCTTGTTGCACCATCCAAATATTCTTCAAAACTTGACATTTTCAGCATGTAGCTTGCTAGCTCAAAGGTTGTTGTTGTTTCCTGTAGCAAAGAGAGTTTGAGAATGGCAACAATTGAGACAGCATTTGAGACAAACACTGCTTTTTATTGTTTGCTTCAAATGCCAATGGATTATTCGGGTTTATTACAATTTGTACTTATGGCCACCATTATCCCTTATCAGTTAAAAGACCATTGTTTATTGCTGGGGTTTGAGTTTGCAGCAACATCACTTAAAACAAGTAGTCTTGTTCTCAGTAACTAAGTAGTCAGGTTGGTAACAAACCTGGAATAACCTGGTCTCAGGTTCTCTGTCTGTACATTCATCTGTGGTTATTTGATTAAACACAACTTTGATTAATTAGGAAGTTGGACCATATGAGCACATCATCCACTGAAATAATAAAGGGCTTATGTTGAAGAGCGTGTCCCTTCTAACACAGAGCCACAAGATGAGCTAATAATGCAGACTTACATTAGTTGATATTGTACTTAGTGCTGCAATTTCTGAAACACATCTTCAGTTAATGACATTATCAGAACTTACTGTGGAGTGAACCTGGAGCCCCAGAGCAGCTGCCTGCTTTGCTCGGGTGTCAGTTTTTTGCTCATTGGAAACAGACTGATGAACGTTTGTTTTTTTATTCTAATGTGGTGTTGGTAGTCACTCATAATTCTAGCGGGTACTCATGAATTCAAGTGGTAAAAATAAAACTAATCCAGGGCAGAGTACTGGTCTTTGTGCACTAAACCAACCAATCTGGGTGGAAAGACCCCTCTGTCTGTTCCCTCGGACCTGGATCCCTCACTGAACTCTGAAATTCTGCATTTGAGTCCAAGTCAGCTAACCATAATATCACTTTTGTGAATGTGTTAACCGGCACGCGACATGTAACAATCTAACGTCTAATGTATCAACAATCCACGCAACTAACTTTACATACTCATAACCAAAAGTTTGAGGCGTGCGTGCATTTGGACTAAAAAAGGTGGTACATGATCTTGGTAAGCAATTTGACAACATTGTAGTACATATTTCCGGGCATCACAAAGCGTGCTAGTTAAGATACCAGCAGACAAGCTAATCCAGCACAAATTAGTCCATAAAAAGTCACCAAAGTGAAGTATTTGAACCTCATAATTAAATACAAAATGAGGGGAAAACTACAAAAAAGTCCTCTTTTTGAAAAAAAAGATGCCCCCCCCCCTTCCACTAGGCTGGCTACGGGCCTGCCTCAGCTCAACATTGCTGACCACCTGTTGCCCAAACGGCAGGCATGTGTCCAGCCTTTGGTCACCACTGCACAACAATATGGATCCACGAAAAAAAAAGTAAGAGGGATATTTTCCCCCCTCCTCGTCTTGTGTTCTCACGCCATCCTCCTCTTCCCACACACCGCCCTGACCTCATTGCATACACTTGATCAACTTCCCTGTGTGTGTGTGTGTGTGTTTGTGTGTGTGTGTGTGTGTGTGTGTGTGTGTGTGTGTGTCCTGAAGCGCGGCCATCACCCAGTGCTGACCACTCCTCACCAGGAGGCCTCCATCTTCTGCTGCGCTGACCTGCTTCTCAACTCATTAGTAACACACACACACACACACACACACACACACACCTCAGTATGCTGATGACAGATTTTCACTAGTTTGTTTGGGAATACTGAAAACTTGATTGACACCTGATTGTCGAATTTTGCATAAAATACACCCCCTCTTTTAGGTCAAACTGAAAACCTCTGATGTTGAGCACATATTGCCAGAATCAGTGCCAATTTATGCTTTCCAGAGACAGTAGTTTATTTGATATCCACTGAGGATAAACATCCATCAATCTCTATATAAAATCATGTTAAAATAAGCGCTCTTCATAACTACAGATTCTGATTCACCATCGTCAAACTAGACTGTTTCCTAAAGGAACATGCCGACTTATTCACCGTATCCCCCAGAAGTCCATACATACCCTTCTCATCTCCGTGTGTGTCATAACTCTGTCTGACGCACCCACCGCTAGCCAAGCTTAGCACAGATCCTGGAGGTAATCGGCTCCATCTAGCCTACTGCTCCCAATAAGTGACAAAATAATGCCAACATTTTCCTATTTACATGTTGTGATCCAGCGGCTATGGACTAGTGGTATCTGGATCACTGTGCTAAGTTTGACTCGAGGGCACTGTATGTAAGTTTTAGAACCAAGCTTTAAAGGAACATTTAATTAGACTGAAAAAACATGATGAATGCGGACTGTTCAGCTTATAATCTATGTTTGTTACTCCTACTAGGTTGGTGTGTTTTTCGCATAGCCTATTTCAGAACTTAATAGCTGGTTGAGACCTAGTTCTAAGGTTTCTCCAATGTTGTTCATGTTTAGCATAAGAATTCCCCAGACTGTTTCGATTAACCTGTGACTTTAGACAGGAGGGGCAGTTTTGAGCTAGAGTTTGCTCGAGCTGCGTTTGATGTGGCCATGTATCTTACAGATAGGGGATGGCGTCTGCGGTCTCAGAGGGTTAGGGGATTTATTTTATTTTTTATGTTTTTACCACACTTTGCTTAGATTTAACAGTTCACCCTTTGCTACAAATTTATCAGTGAATTCCGGTAGGGTACACGAGACATGCGTTTATATTTTGAAGATGGCTGAACTTTCAATCCTTTCAGTTAAAATCAGGGGGCTAAACGGGCCGATCAAACAAGCTAAATTCCTGGACTACTTAAGAAGAAAGAATATAGATGTAGCACTTATACAAGAGTCACATTTACATAAAAGAGATGTAAATCGCCTACAAAATAAATACTACAAGATTGCTGCTTCATCCAGTGACGATACCAAAACCAAGGGCTCCATTGTGTTACTGTCGCTGAAATGCACACTCACCCTAGATAAAAGTAGTAAAGATCTATCAGGCAGGATATCTTATATGTATGCACCACAATAAGGAGTAGGAAAATAGCCTTTGTTTCGGTATATGCACCGTCTACATATGACATGAGCTTTTTCCCGCATCTAATCAATGAACTGCTCTCCCTCAATGAATATTTACTAACTATAGGGGGAGACATGAATGCAGTGCTAGATTTAAATCAGGATAGATTAGGGGGCAGCCACACAAAGGCCCAAAAACACACATCAGACATGTTTAGAGCAGTTGTGGAATCCCACCATCTTACAGATATATGGAGGATGCACAATCCTACTAGCAAGGATTACACTTTTTTTTCCCGCACGTCACCTTACCCACTCCCACACTGATTATATTTTGTATTCTAGTGAGCTTAAGGCAATGTTCCACACAATAGCAATATAACCAGCAATTCTGTCTGATCACAATGCGCTGATAACCACATTCCTTTGTGATATGTTTTTAATAACTCCCTTCTCCAGAACACAGCTTTTGAGGCAGAGTTTAGAGCCAAACTGGCTGAGTTTATATCAATCAATACTGACTCAGTTTCGGACCCGGCATTCATTTGGCAAGCAACTAAAGGATTTATTAGAGATTTCACATCTTCCTTTGCGGTCAATTTGAAGAGAAAAAGAGAGGGAAGGATTGTGGGGTTGGAAGAACGTTGTAAATCTCTAGAGCAGTCTCTAAAGATGTGTTTTTCTAAACGCATACTCTTTTAGTCACAAGTCGGACAGAGATAAATGATTTGCTAAGAAGGAGAGCTGAATTCAAAATGCAGTCAGTGAGGCAAAATTATTATTTTAATGGTTGCAAACTTCTCCAGGAACCATCACCTTATCGTGGTGGAGAGGTTTGTGTGTCCCTATGAACCTGAGGGCTGTGTTGTCTGGAGCTTTGTGCTCCTGGTAGGGTCTCCCAAGGCAAAGTGGTCTCAGGTGAGGGGCCAGACAAAGAATGGTTCAAAAATCCTATGAAAAATCGAGGAAGGGATGAAGTGACCCTGCCCGGAGGAAGCCCGGGGCCCCCGTCTGGAGCCAGGCCCAGATGGAGGGCTCGTCAGCGAGTGTCTGGTGGCCGGGTTTGCCACGGAGCCCGGCCGGGCACAGCCCGAAAAAGCTACGTGGCGGACATCCCTCCATCCCATGGGCCCACCACCTGTGGGAGGAACCGCTGGGGTCGGGTGCGCTGCCACATGGGTGGCAATGAAGGTCAGGGGCCTCGACAGACCAGACCCGGGCAGCAGAGGCTGGCTCTGGGGACGTGGAATGTCACCTCTCTGTGGGGGAAGGAGCCGGAACTTGTGCGGGAGGTGGAGCGCTACCGGTTAGATCTGATGGGACTTACCTCTACGCACATTCTTGGTTCTGGAACCATACTCCTGGATAGGGGTTGGACTCTTTTCTTCTCCAGAGTTGCCCAGGGTGTGAAGCGCCGGGCTGGTGTGGGGATACTCACAAGCCCCCGGCTGAGCGCCGCTACGTTGGAGTTTAACCCGATGGACGAGAGGGTCGCCTCCCTACGCCTGCGGGTTGTGGGGGGGAAAACTCTGACTGTTGTTTGTGCATATGCACCAAACAAGAGTTCAGAGTATTCGGCCTTCTTGGAGACCTTGAGTGGAGTCCTGCATGGGGCTCCAGTCGGGGACTCCATAGTTCTGCTGGGGGACTTCAACGCGCATGTGGGTAATGATGGAGACACATGGAGAGGCGTGATTGGGAGGAACGGCCTCCCTGATCTAAACCAGAGTGGTTGTTTGTTGTTGGACTTCTGTGCTAGTCATGGATTGCCTATAACGAACACCATGTTCGAACATAGGGATGCTCATAAGTGTACTTGGTACCAGAGCACCCTAGGCCAAAGGTCAATGATCGATTTTATAATCGTTTCATCTGATCTGAGGCCATATGTTTTGGACACTCGGGTGAAGAGAGGGGCGGAGCTGTCAACCGATCACCATCTGGTGGTGAGTTGGGTCAGGGGGTGGGGGAAGACTCTGGACAGACCTGGTAAGCCCAAACGGGTAGTGCGGGTAAATTGGGAACGTCTGGAGGAGGCCCCTGTCCGACAGACTTTCAACTCACACCTCCGGCGGAGCTTTTCGTGCATCCCTGTGGAGGTTGGGGGCATTGAACCCGAGTGGACAATGTTCAAAGTTTCCATTGCTGAAGCTGCGGTGAGGAGCTGTGGTCTTAGGGTCTTAGGTGCCTCAAGAGGCGGTAACCCACGAACACCGTGGTGGACACCGGTGGTCAGGGAAGCCGTCCGACTGAAGAAGTCTTTCCGGGATATGTTATCCCAGACGACTCCGGAGGCAGTTGCCAGGTACCGAAGGGCCCGAAGGGCTGCAAAGAGAGGCAAAGCAGCGTGTGTGGGAGAAGTTCGGAGAAGACATGGAGAAGGACTTTCGGTTGGCACCAAGGTACTTCTGGAAAACCGTTCACCACCTCAGGAGGGGGAAGCGGGGAACCATCCAAGCTGTGTACAGTAAGGATGGGACGCTGTTGACCTCAACTGAGGAGGTAATAGGGCGGTGGAAGGAGCACTTTGAGGAACTCCTAAATCCGACTAATACGCCCTCTATGGTAGAGGCAGAGCTGGAGGATGAGGGGGGATTGGCATCAATTTCCCTGGTGGAGGTTGCTGAGGTAGTTAAACAACTCCACAGTGGCAAAGCCCCAGGAATTGATGAGATCCGTCCAGAAATGCTTAAAGCTCTGGGTGTGGAGGGGTTGTCTTGGTTGACACGCCTCTTCAACATTGCGTGGAAGTCTGGGACGGTGCCTAAGGAGTGGCAGACCGGGGTGGTGGTTCCCCTTTTTAAAAAGGGGGACCAGAGGGTGTGTGCCAATTACAGGGGTATCACACTTCTCAGCCTCCCCGGTAAAGTCTACTCCAAGGTGCTGGAAAGGAGGGTTCGGTCGATAGTCGAATCTCAGGTTGAAGAGGAACAATGCGGATTCCGTCCTGGTCGTGGAACAACGGACCAGATCTTTACTCTCGCAAGGATCCTGGAGGGAGCCTGGGAGTATGCTCAACTAGTCTACATGTGTTTTGTGGATCTGGAGAAGGCATATGACCGGGTGCCCCGGGAGATACTGTGGGAGGTGCTGCGGGAGTACGGGGTGAGGGGGTCCCTTCTCAGGGCCATCCAATCTCTGTACGACCAAAGCGAGAGCTGTGTCCAGGTTCTTGGCAGTAAGTCGGACTCGTTTCAGGTGAGAGTTGGCCTCCGCCAGGGCTGCGCTTTGTCACCAATCCTGTTTGTAGTATTTATGGACAGGATATCGAGGCGTAGTCGGGGTGGAGAGGGGTTGCAGTTCGGTGGGCTGGGGATCTCATCGCTGCTTTTTGCAGATGATGTAGTCCTGATGGCATCATCGGCCTGTGACCTTCAGCACTCACTGGATCGTTTCGCAGCCGAGTGTGAAGCGGCTGGGATGAGGATCAGCACCTCTAAATCGGAGGCCATGGTTCTCAGCAGGAAATGGGGTGCCTTCTCCAGGTAGGGAATGAGTCCTTACCCCAAGTGAAGGAGTTCAAGTACCTTGGGGTCTTGTTCGCGAGTGAGGGGACAATGGAGCGGGAGATTGGTCGGAGAATCGGCACAGCAGGTGTGGTATTACATTCAATTTATCGCACCGTTGTGACGAAAAGAGAGCTGAGCCAGAAGGCAAAGCTCTCAATCTACCGGTCAGTTTTTGTTCCTACCCTCACCTATGGTCATGAAGGCTGGGTCATGACCGAAAGAACAAGATCCAGGGTACAAGCGGCCGAAATGGGTTTCCTCAGGAGGGTAGCTGGGCGTCTCCCTTAGAGATAGGGTGAGAAGCTCAGTTATCCGTGAGGAGCTCGGAGTAGAGCCGCTGCTCCTTTGCGTCGAAAGGAGCCAGTTGAGGTGGTTCGGGCATCTGGTAAGGATGCCCCCTGGGCGCCTCCCTAGGGAGGTGTTCCAGGCACGTCCAGCTGGGAGGAGGCCTCGGGGGAGACCCAGGACTAGGTGGAGGGATTATATCTCTAACCTGGCCTGGGAACGCCTCGGGATCCCCCAGTTGGAGCTGGTTAATGTGGCCCGGGAAAGGGAAGTTTGGGGTCCCCTGCTGGAGCTGCTACCCCCGCGACCCGACCCCGGATAAGCGGATGAAGATGGATGGATGGATGGTTGCAAAACCAAGCAAATTGCTTGCTCTGAAATTAAAACAAAGCGAGTCCAGAGCTACTATCAACAGCATCCACACAGACCGAGGTATCTCAATGAATCCTAAAGATATCAACGCCACTTTCCAATCCTTTTATTCAAAGTTGTGTGAGTCCTGCAATCCGGATCCGACACAGTGTCAGGAGTTCCAAGAGCTAAATCTGCCTCTTCTTGACCCAGAGGAGGCAGAAGAACTGGGTCAACCTATAACGTTAGAGGAACTTAAATCAGAATTAAAAACAGTTAAAAAAGGGAAAACACTGGGGTTGGATGGAATTCCATCAGAACTTCTTCTACAGTACTTTGACATACAGTATTAGGACTTATCATTTTACAAGCTTTAACCTCGGCCATAGAGATGGGTACTTTTCATCAACAAACCAACACTGCACTAATTTCTGTTATACCCAATAAGGGCAAAGATCTTACGAAGTGCTCAAATTACAGGCCCATCAGCCTTATTGGGACTGATATTAAGCTCTATTCCAAAGTCTTGGCACTCCGCTTAGAATGCTTTATTGAGAAGCTAGTCCACCCCGACCAATCAGGTTTTATACCAAAGCGTCACCTGTAGACAATGTACGCAGATTATTTCATGTAATAGAAGAAGCCTGAAACCTTCCAACGACGGCAGCAGTTTTATCAGCAGTGCTGGAGGAAGTACTGAATCTCTAAATATCTAAATAACCAGAGATATATTTACTTTAGTAAAAGTAAAAGTACCTGATTTTAAATGTACTTTAAGTATTAAAAGTAAAAGTACTTGCATAACGATTTATTCTCTTAATGTCTATATTCTAATAATAAAAAATAAAAAAACTGTATGGGCTGGTTAGTTTTAGGTTAATGTAATTGTGTTTACCATCTGTGGCCCAGTTTACATTCTGACTTACAATTCTGGTTATCAGGGTGATCTGCATGAAGCTCTACTTTGCATTATTTCCCACGGGACAGTGAATGCTGCACACATTTATTTAGCGAGAACACACAGGCTTGGACAACAAGTATGTGGCTTCACAGCTGAGGAGGATCGGGAGTGTTTTTAAGATATACGGGTTGTATATTAACCTTATGTGAACAGATGCTTCACATATGACCAAGCAGAGTATCGGGAGCAGCAGCAGTAACTGGAGCAGCCGCGGTAGTACCGGGAGCGGTACGCGCCTGGCCAATAAATGCTATTGAAGGGCGGATCTTGGCGTGGCCATAGTGGAATTTGTAATATCGCGAGCGGCACCGGGAGCTGGACGGCCGCTGCTGAAGGCTTCCCTGCGGACTGCAAACGTGTGATGGTCAGGAAGACATTTTTTTCAGGGGGGAAAAACTGATCTGAAATGTAACCAAAATGTAACGGAACGTTGTAGAAATGTAGTGGAGTAGAAAGTATAAATAATTGCTGCAAAATGTAACGAAGTAAAAGTCAAAAGTATGCACTATTGATTGTACTTAAGTACATTTTTCACGTATCTGTACTTTACTTAAGTACAGTAACAAAGTATTAGTACTTAGTTACATTCCACCACTGTTTATCAGTGGACGCGGAAAAGGCTTTTGACTGCCTAGAGTGGAACTACTTGTGGCAAGTAATGGAGAGGCTTGGTTTGGGTGCCAAATTCATTGACATGGTGCGTATTTTATATGCGAATCCCACGACCATAGTCTCAACCAATGGCTTGCATTCTCAGCCATTTCCCATCGAGCGGGGCTCTCGACAGGGATGCCCGCTCTCCCCCATGCTATTTGCAATCTCTCTTGAACTGTTAGCCCAAGCCATAATAAAATATGTAATGTCCAGATTAAATCCAATAGAAGCTCAATATCATTATTTGCAGATGATATTTTGTTGTACATTGCTGATCTTGACGATTCTATTCCAAAAATTCTTAAGATCTTCAATGACTTTGGCTCGATCTCTGGATATAAAATTAATTGGAATAAATCTAATCTTTTATTGAACAACAGGCATGTGACATCAGCTAATAGTGGTACAATAACAACCCAAAGCAAAATTACATATTTGGGCATCATCATACATGCATCACTACAGTGAGTTGTCCAGGACAACTATGAAACTATATTAAAGCGCCCATATTATGCTCATTTTCAGGTTCATAATTGTATTTTAAGGTTGTACCAGAATAGCTTTACATGGTTTAATTTTCAAAAAACACCATATTTTTGTTGTACTGCACAGCTCTCTCTCACTGCTGCAGATCCTCTTTTCACCTGGTCTCTGTTTTAGCTACAGAGTGAGACCTCTTTTCTTCTTCTGTACTATCTTTGATTGCACTCGCACATGCAGTAGCTCAGATGTAGATCATGTCAGCTAGCTAGCTCCATAGACAGTAAAAGAAAGGCTGTTTCTCCAACTTCGGTCAGTTACAAGGCAGGATTAGCTGGGAGACTTCTAAATGAGGGCGCACATGTAAGTAGTTATTTTGTATATTATGGTGAAGTTGTGTGTGTTGTAGCAGTACTTTGCTATTGAGAAAGAGGTAGCATGCTAGCGTTAGCATTAGCGTTAGCATGCTAACGCTACGAGCTAACGGTTGCGGTTAGCCAGCTCGTTTCGGCTTGTGACGTCACAAGCCGTGCCGATTTTGAACAGCTCACCCAGAGACTGAAGGAAGGACACATTCAGAAACCGTATCTCACTCAAAACAGCAAGGATGGATTTTTTTCAAAGTTGGTATGAGTGTGGAAGCACCAGAGACACAAAAGAACACCCCAAATCCCAGAAAAAGTGTTTTTTTCATAATATGGGCACTTGGATCTGGCCAGGTGGACTGCGCTGCCAGCATCACTGCGGTCCAGGATTGCTGTTGTCAAAATAAACATAGTTCCCTGTGTGAACTTTTCAAGTTCAATGATCCCCTTACCCCCACCAAAACATTTCTGGAAGAAACTTGATACTTTAATTTGGCAGTATATTTGGAACAATAAACAACCTAGGCTAAAATACTCTACCTTGTAACATATCACAAACACTGGAGGCCTGGCCCTCCCCAACTTTAAAATGTATCACAAGGCCTTTCAGCTACAGGCCCTCAGAGTGTGGATGGACCCCTCATCTACAGTTCCATGGAGAGGAATAGAGCAAAACCTCATTGGAAGTCAGTGTTGGGCAAGTTACTTTTAAAAAGTAATTAGTTTCAGTTACTAGTTACTTCTTCCAAAAAGTAACTAAATTAGTTATTCAGTTACAAATTATGAAAGTAAGTAGTTACTTCAGAAAGTAACTATTGCGTTACTTTCAAGTACATTTTTAAATGCTCAAATGTGCACCCCCTCTTTAATGGAACTTACAATTACTTACTTACAATTATTTATGATAAATCTGAATATTATAATGAAATGGACACTTAATACAATACATTATTAACAGAAACAATGTACACAAATCTAAACTATTTTAATGTTGCTGTGGGACAAAGTGAGACTAGCCTCCAATCAAATGCCATGTATGTAGATATTATGTTTATATAGTGGATTGATACAAATAACACCTCAACAGGCCACAACTGGGCAAAATTAAATTATGCTTGTTAAGCACTATATCAAAAATAATTAATAATACAACAAATACATACACTCTTTTGTAGTGCAAATAACCTAAGTGGCCTGATCTTGTTTGTGTGTGTGTGTGTGTGTGTGTGTGTGTGTGTGTGTGTGTGTGTGTGTGTGTGTGTGGAGAGTAGGTGATAGAGCGAGAGAGAAGTGAGAGAGTGATGGCGATTAGCTTTCGAGTGAGTAGCGACTCTAGAGTCATATAGTAAGAAAAACAAAGTGTCTCCCCTGTTTTTTCTGACCATGGTGAAAAATCTGTAGCAGGAAAAGTTAACCCTCTCCCTGATTTCATAATGCCATACATGTCTCTCTCTCGTTGACTGACTCGCTTGTGTTGTTCGTTGTGTGTCTGACTATGCGTGCTTTCAAACACCCGCCCAACTCTACCTCTGATTGGCTAACCATGACATTTTACTCAACCTCAGCCAATCGTCAGCATTTATGCGCTTGCGTCGTGCACTGCCCACTAACCAAGGAACAACAGTAAAAAAAAAGTATTTGCCTCTCGGCTCCGACTCAGAGATCTAGTTGGTCTGATGAAAAAAACAGCTTCAAATATAGTAACACGCCGCATTTTTTGGCAGTAACGGTAACGGCATTATTATAAGATGGGAAGAGTAATCAATTGGGTTACTCGTTACCGAAAAAAAGTAACGCCATTAGTAACGCCGTTATTTATAACGCCGTTATTCCCATCACTGTTGGAAGTCTAAGACTTCAAGACCTGGCCTTTGCAGGTGTATGGCCCCATTATCACCAACACATTGGCCAACTTCAAACAGGTGGAGGAGCACCTGCGCTACACCACTAAGTTGCACGTGAATACCCCAATATGGCACAATGCACACTTGGTGTCTTGTAACAAACCTTTTGCTTGTGAGCAGTGGAGGAACAGAGGTGTTTATACTCTAGACCAGTTATTCAATGAGAAAGGTAGGTTGAGTTTTGAAGACCTGAGAGCTAGTTTTGTGGTCCCCAGGGCATCCTTTTACTTTTATCTTTGCTTAAGATCAGCCCTAAAATGTTATGGAGTGCCATGGGGAAACAAGTCTTGAGGTACACCCAGTCATTAAATGTTTTTTTGATTTCCCTGTGAGAGGATTAGTGTCCAAGATTTATGCTAAGCTGTTGCAAGTATCTATAGAATAACTCCCAATAGTAAAGAAATGGGAACGAGAGCTGAGCCCTGAGGGGAACACAATTAATTGAGAGGCAGTTTGGGACAACATTTTCCACTGTTCCAAGAACCCAAATCACCAGTATATCCACTTCAACATATGCCATAGGACATATTGGACTCCATAGAAGAGATACGTTTCGAAAGCTATTCCCACTCCCTATTGTACATTCTGTTAACCTGAACAAACTGGAACTTTCTTGCATATGGTCTGGGAGTGTGAATAGGTGCATGAGTTCTGGCATAAAACAACATCAATACTATCTGATGTGATTGGATGTCTAATTCCTACTGACCCGATTGTTTTGTTTCTTAATGATGACTCTAAATTACATTTGCTCGAGAGACAGAGGAAGATTTGGCTATCCGGCTCAACTGCAACCAAGAAAATGATAGCTCAACGCTGGCTCCCTCCCCACTCGCTTTGTATAAAACAGTGGTTAGCGTATTTTCTAGACATAGTTATGCTTGAGCTCTCTACAGCAAGGATTAACAAAGCCAAATCATCAACTATCAACCTATGGAAAAGCACAGCAGCA
The DNA here is from genome assembly GCF_031162955.1 of Sander vitreus. Lineage (NCBI taxonomy): Eukaryota > Metazoa > Chordata > Actinopteri > Perciformes > Percidae > Sander > Sander vitreus. The sequence goes on along the minus strand of NC_135855.1, from coordinate 10,007,875 downwards.
CAAATATCAGATCTGATGACCTCAGCGCCACAAGAACTAGAGGAGAGTGATTAGGCAAGGTGTGATTTTGTTTTGTTTTCCTTGAGACCGCAGAGGGTGGGGGGTGGGCAAGGATTTTTGTTTTTGTGCAGTTTGTGTTTTTCTGTTGTATGCATCATTTGACACTGACTGTCATACATTGTGGAGTTTGTTATGTATGTCTGAATAATAAATGGTGCTAATGAAAAATTTATCTAAAAAAATTAATAAATCCACTGGAGTTTAGAATGCCAACACAAAGATAAACGGTTGTCTTTCCAATTCCCTCTGCACGCAATAGGATAGTGCTACAACCAGGCAGAGCAACGAAGAAGGTAGCAGAGCTAGTTGATAGATTAAACTTTTGCCGTATCCGGTCGGCAAAACTCCTAACACATCTTCCTTTTCTAAGAATGATTTCAGTGCCGTTCTTTGTTCTTTTCTCAAAGAAAAGCTCAACTCCAAGTCTTCCAGAAGACCGCTGTTCCCAGCAGCAGCAGCCATAAGCCCGCCCACTGATTCTATACACGATGTGATTGGCCTGACTAGAATTTGGGTTTTACAGCTCGCAAGCCAACGGAGAGTGCCTAGACCCCCTGGCTGCAAATTAAATTTTCTGCCGCTAGGGTTTGTCTAGATTTCTAGGCTAGAAGGACATCTGAGTGAAAAGAGCATGATCCGGGGAAATTTCCGGTGGCACCGGAGCAATGGCGGAAGTGGAACGTCGTGGCTATAGACTACAGAGGTGATAACACAAGAGGTGTGGACTCGAGTCAGACTCAAGTCACAAATTTGATGACTTTAGACTCTACTCGAGAAAATCAGAAAAGACTTCCAACTTGACTTTTGGCACTTTTGGTGATTGGTTGAGCGAACCACATACACATACATTGGAGATGAAACATGTTATACATTGTTTGTCTGCTATTTCGTTATTAAATTCACTTCTGAGACTTTTTTATGCGAGAAATCAACTATATAAACCTCAAATATGGGCCGTTTTACGAAAATTTATGGCTAATTGCAAATTTGGTAAGATGTGTCGGACTTCACAGTCTGACGAGAAAGCCTGGGCTCCATACCCGGGACAAAGTCACCGTTTCTGGGTTACTGGACTACTGGGGCTCGGGGCTCCGCGGAGCTGGCCGGCTGCCATCTGCCGGCATAACTAGAGTATATTTAATGCATTTTTGTGAATATGAGGGGTTTCGTAAGCTGCTAGTGTCCCTTCAATCCTAGGGGTAAAGATCGTGGCTAGTTAGCTACACTTTCGGCATAACTAGAGTATATTTACAGTTAGAATTTCGTCACCCCACTTATATTACAGCTACCCCAAGGTCTTACAAAGCTAACACTTCATAACATAATACTTCGGTTTAACTATAGTATATTTACACTTTTGTCCGATTTCAATTTAATGCATTTTTGTGAATTTCATAGGTCTAGGAGGAGGCTAGCTAGCTCTTATTGATAGAGCTCCATCCATGAGACTCGCGGACAAGAGGCGTTTATTTCCCCGATCGTTTGTTTAAATAACTCAACACACATATTCATTATAAGATTAACTGGAACCTGTGGTAAGAGATTGCGGGCGGGCGATTGCGCTCTCACTCACACACACACACCGGCCATTTAGCAGGAAGAGGGGAGGGAGAACAGCGAGCTGCAGGCCCTGGAGCTATGTTAGGGCAGCGGCGTTTGGTATTCCAGTAACCCAGAAACTGTGACTTTGCGCTGGTATGGAGCACTGTGGGCTGCCGGCCGTGACGGAGCTCCATCTAGCTCACAGCAGGCCGGAGTCTGTGGAGGACAGGCCGGACAGCGAGGCAGCAACCCAGGCAGCACCAGCTGCTGAACTCCGACAAACAGTCGGACAAAATTTGCAATTAGCCATCAATTTTCGTAAAATGGCCCATATTTGACCACTACATAGTTGATTTCTCGCATAAAAGTCTCAGAAGTGAATTTAGTGGTAAAATAGCAGATGAACAATTTATACGATTTCTGAGATCTGCGTGACCTATTCAGAAGACTACCTGATCTGAGATCAGTGGTGTGGCCTATGTAAATGTTGGGGCATGACAAAGATAGATTTGCCCGTTTTCAGAGGCAGTTTCAAATTGTGAGATTTGCAGAGGAAAGTGGTGTCAATGGGATTTTGAGGTTCTATGTATGGCCTATTTACCCACCAAACTGTTCTAACTGTCTATGACAAGGTAAAATCGGTTTTGCATTCTATCACCCCTTCAATGAGATGCGATTTTGAACTGCATGTGCCAATGCCACTTAACCCAAATGCCCCAGCAGCAGCACGGGAGAGGAGAGCTGCATCGTCTATAGTGAGGTAATCTCGGTCTATTGTTACTACATTGCAAAAACAAAAACGACTACATTGCAAAAATATCACCATGCATTCATAACCTCGTGATTCAGTGAATGAGGGAGCCCAAAGCATCGTTTTTGTGACATTTCTTTATTTACATTTTGTCAAAAAGAACCGTGAACCGCTCCTGGCGTGCGCCCATGGATGTATTAAGAGCGTGCGCCTAGCAAATCTGCCCTTATAATAGCAATCCGCCATGAAAGAAGCGCGCCTGCTTTTAAAGGGAATGTGAGATAACGCTCTGATTGGTTTATTGCATGTTACGCCCAAACCACACCTATGAGTAATGTACCTACTTCAGACCAACCCATTTTAGATTTGCGTTGGGCGCAAGAGTCATTTATCCGAGATCCGCCCACAAAGCTACTTGCGTTTGGCGTTTGATACTTGCGTTTCAGATCGTTAAAATAAGGCCCACAATGTCAAAGGGTTAATTGGGGTAATGGTCAAGCAGATTTGGGGCTGTCTGCGACAAGGCACCAAATTAACTAACTTCCTCAAGGCGTCATTTTGAAGGGAGGGCTCAGTTAAATGGCTGAAGTTAGAAAGAGGAGTAGCTTCACATGGAAGTGAGGGTGTAGTCAGAGCAGCAGGTGGCAGGCAGGCTGAACATGCACGTCTTCATAAGCAAGCCATGCTTCAGCTTCACGCTGCTCAGTCACACACACAGCTCAATTAGCTGAAGGGCAACAGTGTGTGCAACCAGCCATTGCCATGATCAGAGTCATCAGCCATGTGGTCAGCGGGTCAGCATCAGGCTCATATGCAAACATAGCGTATCCACTGAATGTTTAGTTTGATTGACTGTGAGTGAGAGGTCCATGCAGGGTGCAAACTGCGGGGGAGCTCGGCTCCCCTTAATAATACATGGGCTCCCCTGAAAATGTGATTTGTGAAATTTTGGGGGGTCTCTAAAAATATTGACAGTGTGTCATTTTGATGTGCATTTTCAGTTTTGTGATCATCGTGGATTATTATGTGTAAAATTACATGACGGCGATTTAAACCTAATTCACTTCAATAACGATAACTATACATGCTATTCTTGTCATGAGCATCAAGGCATGGTGGTGCTGCAGTGCAAATTCATCTCACGTTTAGAACATGTTAACTCAAAGATTCGTACAAAAAATATAAACGTTGGAGGCCATTAATCGGCGAGCAAAGTCTTGAACTCCATTCTGCAGTTGGCATCATATAGCCATGGCAAAAAGAAAATAAGGCCGTTTAATTTATTTTGGTTCTACTAAGAAATTGTGTAGCAATGACGTTAATAGCACGACCGATTCACCTGCTGCAAGCTCTGTTAGCACACCTCCCGCCAGGTTGACAACGCAAGAAGCTGAAGAAATACTGTCCTCTCTGGCTGAAGATGGTGGTGGTAACAGGCCCTTTTGCTCCTCTCTACCGTTAAATTGGAACAGCCAGCAGTGGAGAGACTGGAAGTTTGTTAAGGATAGAAGCTTGGGGTGCGTCGCTTAGGCCTAATTGAACGGAGGAATTATGGTATTCTTCGGTAGCCTGAGTAACTTTAACCGTTGTTCATGTGAAATCTCAAAGAAATCTTTGTTTATGGACTATTTGTGGGTGGCTGTTTGCTATTTGACCTATCAATTCTTGTCGATAAAGTATAATAGGGTCAATCCTGTATAGTGCATACACTTGTAGCTGTTATGTATCTTTGTAAGTCATTGTAAGTTGCAAGCGCATGACCCCGCCCCCCTGGTGAAAAAAAAAAAAAAGTGGGCTCCCCCAAAGGCCACGGCATAGTTCGAACACTGGGTCCATGTGTGGTGACATGACGCTTTTATTCCTGTGCTCCTATAACGCCTGGGCCACCACAGCCTGAACAAATGGACCAACTTATCCTCCATGCTGTACTCAGTCTGCTTGATCAAGTTTGTTGTCAGACCGCCTCTAGTCTCACATTACCATCTCTATCTCCACAGCATGAGGGTAAGGGCTGGCTACACCACAGATACATTCCAGGATCGGAGAATAAACCCTGTCCAGAGGACCTCCTTTAAAGTGCATCTTTGATTTTTTTTCTTCTAGTTTTTGTTATCAGCTTAGTGTCAAATTTGACTTTGGTAACATTTTATAGTAACCATCACAAATAAATGGTAAATTGATAGTAAATAAAGTTGAGTTAATAGTTATTTTACTGTTAAAGCTATAGTGCGTAATTTCTGTCTCCCCCATGAGGAATTCTAAGTAATGACAACAAAACTGTTGCGCGTCTACATGATACAAGCCTTCTGTGATCGCGCACAGCCCAAACCCCTCCTCCACTCAGTTGCTAGTAGCCAAGGAGGACACGGAGGATTACAAAAACATGGAGTCTTCAAAAAAAGTAATTATGTTCACTCAAGTTTCTGCACGCGAAAGTCACTGGATGACACAATCTTCTGAACATGGCCATACTGAGAAATACAGAGAGAGTTGTGTGGAGCCGATAGTCTTAATTAGCAACTCATTTGGCAACAGCTGAATGTAAAGGACGTTCAATTTTTATAAAAAGTTACGCGCTAAAGCTTTAACAAACAATGGTATGACAATTAATAATGTTGACTAATTATTAGTAATGCTATAGTTTGTCACGTTGTGTTGTTGCACACATCATAACATTTTATATATTATATTAAGTATTTGAACATTATTTGGATGCTATTATAAAGTTGCAGCTGATGATTGTAATAACTTGTTAATGGTTAATAAATACTTTGTAAAGCATCTATAAACATTATTTACATATCAGTGCACAAATCATTTTGGAAGTTGCATGTATCATTAGGAATGAACATGGCGGCGTGCGGTCTAGCAGATGCTGCCTCGCTGCCATCCAGCTTCAAAATCTCTCAAAATTCATCTCTGAAACAGCGATGGCGGAAAAGTGGTGTTGTATCCAAAGGCAACTTATGTTATGGCAAGATTACCACATTGATCGTCATCTATATTGTTGCTCTTTTCGCCCAAATCAATGCGGCCATGCTTCAATGCACTCGACCAACGCACAGGGAATGAGAACAGGTGTTCCAAACATTTCGAGTCCCCTTTGTTCTGTGCATATAGGCCTACTCACATATGTTTGCCTAGTGGACAATTTGCTTTATATTGCAACGTTATTAACAATGGAAAAGTGGTAATCCAAAATACTACTATACAACAGGCTCCGCAACTACTGCGAAAACTTTCTGGATACCTCTTGCTTGCAGGAGATGTTCATCTTAATCCCGGGCCTTTTGAAGGAGATGTGGGTCCAAGTCACCATTGAGCGGCACTCACGGAGAATATCAAGCAATGTCCTGGGTTGGATAATACGCCGTGGTATGAATTTACCATCCTAAACAGCAATCTGCTTGCCACCGAATCCGCCAGACTGGGTAAGTTTCCAGCTGACTTTACTTCATCACCAGCAGTGATCCTGCTGAGGGCTGTGATGTCTTGCATGAAAAATCATGTGCAAAAACTAACAAACTGTGCATCACTAAACAATTCAAAACATAATATAAATCCTGCAATTGTGAAACACAGAGGTATTAAACTTTTCTGCACTGTAAACCAGGCTTGCATGGTTGTGGGATTCTCAGGCTAAACCAAGCGGATTATTAGGAGGATATTTAAATATTCAAAGCGCAATTCCTAAGGAGGATCAACTGCAGCATCTCTTACTTGAATCGAATTTGGACTTCGTTTGCTTGACAGAGACATGGCTACACGAAAACTCCCCGGCTGACGTATTAAAAGTTCATGGCTACAATATGTTTAAAAGAGACAGGAATGTTGGTCGGGGTGGCGGAGTATTGTTTTATGTCAAGGACAGTATCAATTGTGTGCAAATTCACTTGTCAGATATTGATGACTTTGAATGCATTGTTCTTAAATTAACTCTCCCAACTCAAATGTCTTTTACTATGATTGGAATGTACAGACCACCGTCCACTAAAGCTGTTTTTTACGATGAATTGAATGCCCTCTTAAAGGAATGTGATACTAAAAATTAGATTTTATTAGATTTTAATATAAATTGGAGTGATAAAATAAAAAGGAACAAGCTAAAACTTGTTACAAGTAGTCTCGAATTCCAACAGGTAATTGAAAGGCCTACGAGGATAACTAGTTCAGAGACACTTAGCGATTTGGCTTTCACAAATAGACCAGAAAGAATAAAAACATCTTACAATTTGGTCACAGGGCTATCTGACCACAATATGATCCTGATTGTAAGAAATCTTTCAAAAAAGGCATCAAATTTATCGACCTATACAAATTTAAATCCGTATGTCATTCCTAAAAATCAGTTACCCAGTCTTGAGCATGCAATAAAAAGAAATCAATTCTTGAGCAACTTCTTCATAAGTGTTGATGAAAACTGTAAATCTCTCATGGTGAAACTTGAAACAATTATACACAGTTTTATGAGAAAAATTTAAAGTAAACCTGGCAAAAGAAACCATCTAACTTGGATAAATGAGACTATAAGGTCACTAATGAAACAGAGGGACCACGCCCTTAAGATGGCTCTCAAGAATAAACTGTGTTTGGTGTCTTTGGTGTTTTTTTGCCCCCAAGGTCTCCTCCCAAGCAGTGCGGCAATGGTTATGTTTAGGGTTAAGGTTAGCTGCCTGGACGCTTATATGCCACACTGAGGAATAAGGTTTTAAAAGAACTCAGGCAGGCAAAAGCAACATTGTATATTGATGCTATTCGTGAAGGCAGGGGAAATACCAAAGAAATCTGGCATAATTAAAAAAAATTAACAGGGAAATCATACACCATCAATAAACCAATACAACTGAATATAGATGGATATGTAACCCATGATCCAAGTAAAGTGGCAGCAGATTTTAATTATTTTATTAATTCCATAAATGCTCTCTCAGAATTTTGCCAGATCACATTACTCTCACTCCTTTAAATACAGATGCCCCCATTATGACTTTTAGAGGAGTGACAAACTTCAAAGTAAATTCAATCATCTCTTCTCTTAATGGGTCAAAGGCAAAAGATATATATGGGATGGACGCAGCATGTCACGGTTTGTCAGGAAAGGGTTGGACCCAAATGCAGTTAAGAGGTAATTTATTAACAAAAAGAGTCTTACACACGGTCCTCAGGAAGGTAGCCAGGCAGGAACAAATGGAAAAAAACAGAATCCACAACAGGAAAGATCAGCACGGTACACAAAAACAGAATCCACGACAGCACAGAGACAGCATCCAACAGAAAACACAGCAACAGAATAAAATGATCCAACACCAGACAAAGACAACACAGAGACTAAGACAACGGAGGAACAAAACAAATCAACCCCGGAGGGCGAGGGCAGGCATAAGAGTCATATGGGGCCAGGAAACAGAGGACAGCGGGACCCAGGAAACTGGGAACAGAGCTGCTAGGCACTAGGGCACGGGGTACTAGTGGGCAAAGAGGCCTGGGGGAAACGGAGGCCGGAGAGGCCTGGGGGAAACAGAGGCGCAGCGCAGATGGGACCCCTCTGGCGGCTGGGGGCGAAGGCAGAACCTTTCAGGCAACCGGCGACGAAGGCAGACTCCTTCAGGCAGACTCCTTCAGGCAGACTCCTTCAGGCGGCTGGCAGCGAAGGCAGAACCCTTCAGGCGGCCAGGCAGGACAGCGAAGATGAAGACCCTCTGGAGGCCAGCACAAAGGCGAAACTCCTCTGGCGGCTGTCGGCGAAGGCAAAATCCTTCTGGAGGCCGGCGGTGAAGGCGAATCCCTTCTGAAGGCCTACGGCGAAGGCGAAACCCCTCTGAAGGCCGGAGGCGAAGTCGAAACCCATCAGAAGGCCGGCGGTGAAGGCGATATCCCTCTGGAGGCCGGCAGCAAAGGCGAAACCCCTCTGGAGGCCGTCTGCAAAGGCGAATCCCTTCTGAAGACCGGCAACGAAGGCGAATCCCTTCTGTGGGCCGGGCAGGCGATGGGTCGGCTGGGCTGAAGACAGGCGACGGGTCAGCTGAGCTGGAGAAAGGCAACGAGTCAGATGGGCCAGTGTCTGCCGACAAGTTAACTGGAACGGGAGTAGGCAGGTCCACCGATAAGGTAACTGGAACAGTCACAGGAATCAAGGCAACAGGATCAGGAACAGGCAACAAGGCAACAGGATCAGAAGTCGGAAAATCCACCGACAGGGTAACTGGAGCAGAAGTCGGCCGGACTACCGACAAAACATGGGGGGCAGGAGTTGGTCGGACCGACAACAAAGGCAAAGTCTCTGGGATGCCGGAGATGGGTGAAGTCTCAGGGGTACCGGGGAAAGGCATAGTCTCTGAGATATCGGACAACGGCACAGTCTCTGAAGTGCTGGACAACGCCACAGTCTCTGAAGTGCCCGGCAACGGCACAGTCTCTGGGGCCGCGGTCAATGAAGGCACTGGGAGACTGGTCAGCTGAGGCTCTAGAAGACTGGTCAGCGCAGACTCAGGGAGAACGGTCATCGAAGACTCTGAGAGAGTGGTCAGCTCTGGCTCTGGAACTCTGGTTCGCTCTGGAACGCCGGTCCGCTCTGGCTCTGGAACGCCGGTCCGCTCTGGCCCTGGAACGCCGGTCCGCTCTGGCCCTGGAACGCCGGTCCACTCTGGCTCTGGAAGAGTGGTCATCGAAGACTCTGGACAACTGGAAGACTCTTGAAGAGCTGTCATTGGAGACTCTGGACGGCTGGACGTCAGCTGAGACTCGGACGGCTGGACGTCTGCGGAGGTTCTGGAAGGCTGGACGTCTGCGGAGGTTCTGGAAGGCTGCACGTCAGCGGAGGTTCTGGAACGCTACATGTCAGCTCAGGAACAATGGTCAACTTGGACTCAAACAGAACAAAACAGAAAATCACAATCATGACACAGCATTTATAAAAACCCATAAGGAGGCACTCATCCCATCTATTACGAAAATTGTTAATTGGTCGATTAATGAAGGATTTTTTCCAAGTTCTTGGAAGACTGCAATAATAACACCAGTATTCAAATCTGGTGATCATAGTGTCATCAGCAACTATCGACCGATAAGTATTCTTCCAGCAGTTTCCAAAATTGCAGAAAAATGGATATCTGAACAGATTACAATGTATTTAAATGCAGGTTCCTTCCCATTACATCCTATGCAATTTGGATTTAGAAAACATCATTCTACAGAAACGGCTAATGTCTTTCTGTTGGAAAATATAAAGGCCAAACTGGATAAGAGTGGAGTGGTCGGAGCTGTTTTTCTTGATTTTAAAAAAAGCTTTTGATTTGGTTAATCATGAGGTTTTAATTAATAAGTTATCGAAGTAAAATTTTTCATCAGATGTCATTAAATGGATAAAATCATATGTTACAGACAGACAACAATGTGTCCGTGTGGATAATAACATCTCCCAAATAACTGACATTCATTTGGGTGTACCCCACGGTTCCATTTTGGGTCCCCTGTTATTCAGCTTATAGATCTATGATCAACCTAAGGTCTGTCCACCTACTGTCACCTGCCAGATGTACGCTGATCTTCTCACATATGAATTACTGTCTCACCAGTTGGACAAAGAGAGGTCGGACCACATTACGACCAGTTGAAACACTTTATAAATGGGCCTTGAAAACGGTTAAAAAGTTAAATTCATATCACCATTGAAAAATCTTAATTAAATATGATCTGTTAAACTGGGAAAACATGATTACGTTTGCAGATATTTTACGTAATAAACTCAACCACCAGAGCATCTATAAGAGGGGATTGTAAAATACCATGTAGAAAAAGTAGTTTTGGACAGTCAGCTTTTTCCTTTCGAGCAGCCCATACATGGAATACCATACCCACAGAGCTAAGGAACATCACATCTATCAAATCCTTCTCCAAATCCATTAAACATTGGTTATTGACTAATCAAATATGCTGCCATAATACAGAATAATGTTTGTATTCATCGCTATAGTAGTGTCTCTGTCTGTGCTTATGTGTTGTTGATGCGTCCATGTGTGTCTATGCACTTTCACCTGTGTCTACTGTGTATGATGCTGTGTTTTTCTCATGCCATCAACCTGCCAGTTGTCCTGATCTGGAGTAGTGGTTGCGTCATTTTTGCTTGTCTGTGCCCATGTCTTTCTTGTTTTGTGTATTTGTTGTATTGGTGTAGTGTATCTATTGTTTTTAAGTCATCAACCTGCTAGGGACTGCAGATGAAAATTAGCGTGTATGGCTAAATCTGGCACATTTACATGTTGGACCTTGTACTCATGTTGATTAATGTGCTTTGTCCCTTTTTTAAATAAAGAAATCAAAAAAATATATATATATATTTAATAGGGTCATATTAATGTTACCTGATGTTTTATAAACCACTTACTAATCATGAACTAATTATTATAAGCATTAGTTTCAGCTTTATAATAGCATCCAGATAATGTTTATAGATGATTTACAGAACACGTATTAACCACTGACAAAGTATTAACTATCTATCTAGATTCATAAACTAAATCTTTAATATGACACTTAACTAATAAAATAATATGAATTATAACTTAACTAATAATAAGTAAACATTATTAATCATCATTTCATTGTTTACCTTCTAACTAAAGTTGAATTAACTATCCCATCTACGTGTACCATATATTCAGGGCTGCCCTGTAACATTCAGTTGAGGCATGTGGGATGTGTTTGCTTCCAGAGTGTGTGTCTGTTTGCTCGGCTGCCTGCAGTCACCTGTTGGTTTTTCCCCTAACACAGGCGCAGATGTTGATTGCTTAGAAGGGAAGTGTACCGCCTTAAAACAACGACAGCAGCCCATTCATCAGCTATCAGCCATCACTGACAGAGGAAGTTTGCTCAGGGAGACGGCTACATCCTCACCTCATGGTTAATAAGACCTGAGACACTGTGGAGCAGCTGCCCCCCATGTTTTACTACAATGGACATTGTGGGCGTACTATTAAAAAATACCCTCTACACTTACTGGGCACCCTATGAGGTATACCTGTACAATCTGAAGCAAATCAATACAGCAGCTCGACATACATTCAAAAAGTTTATAATATTCAGTTTCAGGTGGCATAAGCAGAAAGTGTTTATTGAGGTCATACTTAAAGGTGATAATGAGTCCAACTTATCTGCATAGTTCAGTATATCCATCTGTAGTGTGTGTGTGTGTGTGTGTGTGTGTGTGTGTGTAGATGCTACAATACAGGGCTGGTTGCCATGTGCCATTGATGTCAGTGAACAAAGGCAGCAGCAGGACAGAGTCTAGGAAACAATGGACATGAGTCTCGTTGACGCGCGCACACACACACACACACACACACACACACACACACACACACACACACACACACACACTGTCATGCAAGCAAAAAATTTTGTTGTCCAAGTGGAACCAAAGTAAAAACACCAAAGTAAAAATCAACTATAAATGTCAAGCTGTGTAGTTTACAGTCCACACAGTGTGTGTACATTACATTACAGTACCCAGTATACCCATTGCTATAATTATTATGAGTCATATTTCTGTATTTGTTGTAGTTAGGTATTAATGTCTCTCTCTCTCTCTTTCTCTCTCTGCCAACCAAGGGCCTGGTTCTGTCTGAGGTTTCTGTCTGTTTAAAGAGTTTTTCCTCTCCACTGTCACACCAAATGCTTGCTGTTGGGGAGAATTGTTGGGTCTTTGTAAATTATAGAGTGTGGTCTAGACCTACTCTATCTGTAAAGTGTCCTGAAATAATTTGACCCTGTAAATAAAATTGAATTGAAATTGAATTATTTCTTTATGATGATGTTGCTAACATTGAAAAAAAATCCTATTTTGAAGTTGCATATTTATGTATTTTTATAAGCATGGACAGAAGTGGATTCTGGGTAACTGCATCTCATATATCCATCATGGATGGTGCACCTTTAAAATTTACAGATTGGCTGGGCAGGACCAAGGTTCCCTATGTTTGACAGACTGTACTGCACACGTGGGCTTTACACACCCTTTAACCTTTTCAATCACTGCTTTCTATATAGAATGATGCAGTGGTTCTCATGCCTGTGGGTAAGATATGTCCTTACTTTGCTATCTCTGTGTTATGATCTGAATAAGAACAAAAAACAAAAAGATGCATGTATGAATATACTTGGATTACTAATATTATGTAAGAGCACTAAAGAGAGTACTACACAAATTTATCATTGCACTTCTACAACACAGTTGGACTCGCAATGGGCAAAAACAAGGATTGAAATTGATGCAGAAGTATTCATACCACTAGAGCTATGGCCAAGGAAATGAGGGAGACGCGGAGGTGTTCGAAGCAGAATAAGGAGACGGGCTTTCAGACCTCCTCTCCCCTCCATCATCCTCTCGAATGTCCGCTCCCTCCGAAACAAAGTGGACCTGCTACACGCCAGGTGCCGAAAGGAAAGGGCCTTCAGGGACATCTGCATCATCGCTCTGTCCGAGACGTGGCTGGATGAGTCGGTCTCTGATGCTGAGGTCAGCCTGGACAACTTCACCATCATTTGGTCAGACAGAACAAGGAAATCGGGAAAGACTTAAACTCATTCGTGAACTGCTTTGGCACTGCAGGCTCTCCCCCCAATGGATCCCTATGAGCCTTCCCCTTTTACAGTGGAGGACGTTGGCACTAGCTCAGCCAGTGCAATTCAGGCAAGGCCCCAGGGCCCGACAGCATCCCAGCAAGGGCGCTAAAGACCTCCGCCACTGAGCTCGCTCCAATTGTTCAATCCCTCTTCTGTGAATCCTACCTGATTGCCACAAAACCCATCCTCTGGAAAAGCACAACCATATTCCCTGTGCCCAAGAAACCAAGACCCACTGAACTTTACTACTGCCCAATCGCCCTCACACCAATAATAATGAAATGTCTAGAGAAACTGCTGCTCAAGACCATCCTCCCATTTGTCAAACAACAACTGGACTCCCTCCAATTTGCCTTCAGGGAAAATGGATTACAGAGGAGTCTGTCGCCTGCCTGCTACATCTTGTCCTCCAGCATTTAGACTCTTGAGGCACCATTGCTAGGGATCCTCTTCGTAGATTTTAACACCATCCAAAGGCACCTGCTAATCCAGAAGCTACACATATTCAAAACTGCACCCCTTCTGATTCATCTCGTGCACATCTTCCACAGTGACAGACAGCAAGCTGCTCGAATTGGAAAAACATCACCCTCACAAATCACCAACACCGGAGCCCCACAGGGTTGTGTGCTAAGCCTGTTTCTCTACACTCTGGACGCCAACGGCTGCACCAGCCCCTCACCCACCACAACCTACTTCATATACTCAGACGACACTGCCATCCTCGCTCTTCTAATGGACAATAACTCTGTAACGGACTTCCACAACTCTATCGCACATTTTTTCGAGTTCCTCCATCTCAACATAGCCAAAACAAAAGAAGCACCCCATTCTCTTCAACAACAAAACAGTTGAAATGCTTGACAGCTTTAAATACCATGGACTCACACTAGACAACAAACTCACTTTCTACCAGCACACAAAGGACATTCAAAAAAGGGAGCCATCAAAAACTGTTAGCCATCCATAAACTCAAAGGACTCTATGTTTCCCCCCCATGTCCTCATACTGTTGTACCAGAGTATTGTCTAGTCCATCCTGCTCTACTGTTCCACCTGTTTCTTTAACATGCTTTCTGTCACAAACCGGGCAAAGTCATATGTTTACATTGCTGCCAAATTAATCGCTCTCTCCACTCCCACAATCTTAATTTTAAGGCCATCACACGCATCACAACCACAAAAGCACATGACAACACACACCCAGTTAACAGCCACTTCACCATTTCTGCCCTCTGGATGCAGGTACAGGGCCCTGAGGGCCAAGAGAGCTCGCTTTGGCAAAAGCCTGGTGCCTGCAGCCATAGCAGCCCTAAACAAGAGACCGAGATAAACCACTGCCCCTATGTCTGTGTTACCTGTCTGTTTTATTCCCCTGCATGTCATTCTGTTATGTTTGTACTTTTGTTTTTCTGTAAGCGTGCTGTGGCCATAAGGTACGGTTTGTGACAAAGCCTTCAATAAAGTCTAAAGGCACATGACAGAAGGTGGGTAGAAGTGACTTTGAAGTTCTCCTTTTTACTTTCAAATTGAAATCTCTGCAGATATCAGGAGGAGCCTTTGTCCTCTATTCTCCCCCCTTAATCTGCATGCTCAGCAGACGCATGGTGACTGATCACATTTCACATATCATTAATATCTACTACATCCACAGTCTGACAACAGAATTTGACTAATGGCCAATGAAAACCTCGTTGGTTAGCATGCTATTGTTGTAACATTTCTGAATGCCTTCAGTGAAAACATTGTTACCATATCTTGTTCTTCACATCTTCACATGAAGATTTATCACACACACACACACACACACACACACACACACACACACACACACACAGCTATAAAAGCGGAATTTATAAATCCAGGATAACTGATAAAGCGAGGCTTGACCTAATCTACGTTGGCCAAGCCAGGCCGAGGAGGTGCGACTAGGTCGAACCAGGATGAAGTCATTCAGATAGATGCACGTTCAGCGCTTTCTTCAACCAACCACGAGGTCCATCACAGATTTGTTGATGCTAAAATGGAGAATATGTGTTGTGCATACTTTACACAGAGTGAGTAGCAGCTTCTTATGAAAGTTTGATGAAGTTAAACATTATTTGTAAAAAAAGAAAACTGGCCGCTGTAATAAAACAGCGAAAGAAAGCGTGGCAGACGATCGTGGACTGAATGCGTAAGTAGCCTAAGAATATACATTAACTGACCACTGCTTTCAACTGAAACCGTCCTAATCATACCATTTAAGTTAGGCTACTAATCATTTCCACAAATTAACACTCTTTGCCTTAAAAGTGAGAAGATAATGTAAAATTTACTATAAAGCTCAATTACAACCACTAATTGCTAGACTGAGAAGCGTACGTGTGGCTGTGAGGAAAAAGCATGAGAAAAAATAGATCCCAAAGACGATGTAAAATGACGGTTAACAATAAACAAGAAGCTTCTCAAGACATGGTGGCTTCATCTTTTGTTAATACTGACGGTGAAGTAAAGGGTGTTACCCCCAAAAGAACATCAGCCCTGGATGGGACGTCTCACCAGCTGCTTCCCGGCCGGTCTTGGAGCCCGAAACAGGAACAGTGTAACATCTTATATCAAGTTTTTATAACCTATTTAGTCAGAAACTTCATCCAACATCTGAGGCCTTTTTCATGACTGCTCAAGTCCGATTTTATATATCCTCGAGTCCGAGTCCAAGTACAAGTCATCAGTCCGTGAGTCCAAGTCAAGTCACGAGACCAGAGAAAAGAGACTAGAGTCGGACTTGAGTACTCCATCACTGGCATATACAGTATCTCTGTCTCTTCCTCTCTCTCTCATATGGGCTCTAATATAAATTTACATATTAACGTCCAATGCTTTTAATGCAATGGGTACAACTGTTTGTTTATGTAAATGACAAGTAACTCCTTGAATGGTTTCAGTTAGGTGCAGTAGTTCGTAAATGTATATTTTAGACTATCATTCGGTCATTACGCTATTGTCTGCCACACTTTTTCTCACTGTTTTATTACAGCGGCCACATATTATATGCTTTGCTTCCTCGTAGGCCTATAGGGGAGAGTGGGGTAAGATGAGCCAGTGGGTAAGTTGACCCACCCCCTGTTTCTAGGCAACTATGCACATTTGGTGTCATGTGACCATACATTTTGAAGGACTCCATCATTTCTATTTTGCTGTGAAGAGGAGAAGCACATGGGACAAGAAGTAAGTTGCTGTTTTTCACAAAAACTCTTTTTTGCTTGTTAAAGTAAATTTTCTGCATTGCAGGTATACTAGCTGTTGTGCCAAATCAAATGTATCTAGGTCTAAAGTTGTGTGTCATGTTGGTGATTTGTCAACATATAAAACCACGTGAATCATTAAGTTAAAGGTTAGCCTGAATTGCTAAGCTAGGCCGTTTTTACCAAAATGGTTACCAAAGTGAGCCAGATGATGTGGGGTAAATTGAACCAGAGCTACAGCCTTCAACAAAACTACAGTCGGGTGGTTCTTTGACAATCTGACCAAAAGTGATGGACAGGTGACAGAATTAATATATTCCATAATATGAATACAATTCTATGTATTCATATTATAGCAAGATATATACTATACTATAGCAAGATACAAGAGTAAAGTACATTTACTGTACAAAAAACAGCCACAGTTACCAGGATATGTATTCAGGGCTGTTTAGTATGATTTTAGCATTGCTTGAAAAGCTTAACGATTCAGATTTTTTTCATCATAGCTCTTGTCTTTGTTTTATAGGTTTAAATTCCCTGAATGATGTGCTGAAGAAGCTTCCTAAACCTCAAAAGGTTGGAGGAACTGCAAAGAGGGAGCAACAACTCATATTTCCCTGCAACCTTGGATGGAATGTCCAATAGTCTTTTTCATTGTGCTGAGGTCTGGAAGTTCAAACTGTTATTTTCTTCTCACAAGTTCAAAACTGTTAAACTGTTGCTAACAAAATTGGAAATTATAACTGAACACAGTGGAGGGACGTTCTTTCTGCCAAACACGTTTATGTGTGTGTGTGTGTGTGTGTGTGTATGTGTGTGTGTGTGTGTGTGTGTGTGTGTGTGTGTGATTGGACGTGACTTGATTAACAGCATAAGAAATACAGCATATAACCATATTTCTTGCTCCTGAAAACTATGCTGGCAGTCCTTCACTTAACATAAATGTTTAAAACTATTGTTCACCAATACAAAAAATAAAAGATTAAAGGGAAAATTAAACTTGAATTGGTTTGTTTTGTGTTGTTTGAGGTAGCTTTAAAAAAAATTAACATTGTTTGGAAAGGTAAGTGTATTATTACATTTTTTTTTTTTTAAGAGGCAAGTTATTTATTTATTTTTAATTATGTTTGCATTAAAATGTGAAAAATAGGATGGTCAATTTACCCACTGACTGGGATCAACTTACCCCTAGCCTGGGGTAAGTTGAATCACCTGAACACTTTTTTTTCTGAGGTCATATTTTCAAGGCTCTTTGTCATAGGTGCATTCTTATATTTTCAGTTGATAGGCAACATCCCAAATTAACAGTAGATGTCTTCATTGTACTTCTGTCTCAATTTCCCTTGCCTGGAGATCCACATAAGTAAAAACTGGCTCATCTTACTCCACTCTCCCCTATATGGAGACACTGAAGAAATTGGACTCTGAAATCTAGAAACTATAAAGAGAATTAAGTGATAAATCCAATGCACACTGTAAACATGACTGTAACACAGAGTATTCATCAGTTATTATCCCCGCAGCATTGAGGTGTCCGCTCCCTGTTGTTTCATGAATGTACAGTACAGCCTACGCTATATAGGTACTGGGCCAGTGAACTGGGACTATAATAAGGGAGGATTGTACAATTATGATACGTTTCATAATTGTACAATCTTCCCTAATAACACAAAGTGTGTGCTAAGAATGCCAAATAAAATGCACATGGTAGAGTAATAAACATGATCCTTTATTGTTAAA
The DNA here is from genome assembly GCF_031162955.1 of Sander vitreus. Classification (NCBI taxonomy): domain Eukaryota; kingdom Metazoa; phylum Chordata; class Actinopteri; order Perciformes; family Percidae; genus Sander; species Sander vitreus. Next base: position 9,989,933 of record NC_135855.1, on the reverse strand, counting down.
GAATACAAAAAAGAAATTAATCAACTAAAATAATTCTGCCGTTGTTAGAGCAACTATAGAAACACGTGTGAAGTCGATACATTTATATGTTGCCCTTCCATCACTGACGTTATTTAAAACACATTTGCAACTTTATCAGGCTTTTCTTTCTTTTTTTAGGATCATTTATCATTCAGACATACATAACAGATTCCACAGTATGTGCCAGGTAATATGGTGCACAGAACAGAGAAACACAAAATGAACAAGAACAAAAACCCTCTCCCACCCCCACCCTCTGCTGTCTCAAGGAAAACAAAACAAAAAACAAACAGAAATCACACCTTGCCTAATCACTCTCCTCTAGTTCTTGTGGCGCTGAGGTCATTAGGTCTGATATTTGTGCTTCTGTGCTTTTCCATAGGCTGATAGTTGATGATTTGGCTTTGTTAATCCTTGCTGTAGAGAGCTCAAGCATAACTATGTCTAGAAAATACGCTAACCACTGTTTCATACAAAGCGAGCCAGCGTTGAGCTATGATTTTCTTGGTTGCAGTTGAGCCGGCTAGCCAAATCTTCCTCTGTCTCTCGAGCAGGTGTAATTTAGAGTCATCATTAAGTAACAAAACAATCGGGTCAGTAGGAATTAGATATCCTATCACATCAGATAGTATTGATGTCGTTTTATGCCAGAACTCATGCACCTGTTCACACTCCCAGACCATATGCAGGAAAGTTCCAGTTTGTTCAGGTTGACAGAACGTACAATAGGGAGTGGGAATGGCTTTCGAGACATATCTCTTCTGAGGAGTCCAATATGTCCTATGGCATATGTTGAAGTGGATATACTGGTGATTTGGGTTCTTGGAACAGTGGGAAATGTCCCAAACTGTCTCTAAATTACTTGTATTCCCCTCAGGGCTCAGCTCTCGTTCCCATTTCTTTACTATTAGGAGTTCTGCTATGGATATTTGCAACAGCTTAGCAAAAATCATGGACACTAATCCTCTCACAGGGAAATCAAAAAAACATTTAATGACTGGGTGCACCTCAAGACTGTTTCCCCGTGGCACTCCATAACATTTTAGAGCTGATCTTAAGCAAATATAAAAGTAGAAGGATGTCCTGGGGACCTCAAAGCTAGCTCTCAGGTCTTCAAAACTCACCATACCTTTCTCATTGAATAACTGGTCCAGAGTATAAATACCCCTGTCCCTCCACTGCTTACAATCAAAAGGTTTGTTACCAGACATGGTAAGAAAGTGTGTATTAAGTGTGTATTGTGCCAAATTGGGGTATTCACGTGCCTCTTATTGGTGTAGCGCAGGTGCTCCTCCACTTGTTTAAAGTTGGCCAATGTGTTGTGTGATAATGGGGCCATAGGTTAGCATACACTTTTTTGGACAAACACCTGCAAAGGCCAGGTCTTGCAGTTTTAGATTTCCAATGAGGTTTTGCTCTATTCCTCTCCATGGAACTGTAGATGAGGGGTCCATCCACACTCTGAGGGCCTGTAGCTGAAAGGCCTTGTGATACATTTTAAAGTTGGGGAGGGCCAGGCCTCCCGTGTTTGTGGTACGTTGCAAGGTAGAGTATTTTAGCCTAGGTTGTTTATTGTTCCAAATATACTGCCGGATTAAAGTATCAAGTTTCTTCCAGAAGTTCATTGGTGGGGGTAAGGGGATCATTGAACTATGTTCATTTTAACAACAGCAATCCTGGACCGCAGTGGCAGCGCAGTCCACCTAGTCAGATCCCTTTGAACATTACTTGATATAGTTTCATAGTTGTCCTGGACCATTCGCTGGAGTGATGCATGTATGATGATGCCCAAATATGTAATTTTGCTTTGAGTTGGTATTGTACCACTAATGGTTGATGTCACATGCCTGTTGTTCAACAAAAGAAGATTAGATTTATCCTAATTGATTTTATAGTCAAATTTGTTAAGAACTTTTGGAATAGAGTCCTCAAGATCAGAGATGTACAACAAAATATAATCTGCAAATAATGATATTGAGCTGCTATTGGATTTAATCTGGACATTACATATTTTATTTTGCCTTATAGCTTGGGCTAACGGTTCAAGAGATTTCACAAATAGCATGGGGGAGAGCAGGCATCCCTGTCGAGAGCCCCGTTCGATGGGAAACGGCTGAGAATGCAAGCTGTTGGTTGAAACTATGGCCGTGGGTTTCGCATATAAAATATGCACCATGTCAATGAATTTGGCACCCAAACCAAGCCTCTCCATTACTTGCCACAAGTAGTTCCACTCTATGCATCCTGATAAAGTTCCCTTGTCCTTTGGAATTAAAATAGCCCCACATCATCACATGCCCTTCACCATACCTAGAGATTGGCATGGGGTACTTTCCATAAAATCATCTCTCAATGCAAATCAAACCAGCTATTAGGCTAACCGACATATGGGTATATGACGATGTGGGGCTATTTTAATTCCAAAGGCCAAGGGAACTTTATCAGGATGCATAGTATCCTGGATCCATGAAATAACTGGCCTTTAAAAATAAAAATTTGCCTGCCTCTATGGGAATTTAACATAGGGGTTTACTCATTTTTGTTGCCAGCGGTTTAGACATTGGCCCACATTAATGGCTGTGTGTTGAGTTATTTTGAGGTGACAGCACATTTACACTGTTATACAAGCTGTACACTTAATACTTTACATTGTAGCAAAGGCAAGGCAGCTTTATTTGTATAGCACATTTCAGCAACAGGGCAATTCAAAGTGCTTTACATGAAAACAGATTAAAAAATTAAAAACAGATTTACATGAAAACAGATTAAAAAATTAACAGATAAAATACGAGAAAAAAAAAAAAGTTACAGTGCAGTATAAGAAATTAAACATTGAAGAGCAGTTAAAACAGTTAAATCTATAAAAGCAGATAAAATAACTTTCCAGGACTCAGTGATCCATTTTTTGGAAAGCCAAAGCTTTTTGACCAATATGACAGATATCTCAAGCAGTCCGGTCCATATTTTCAACCATCTCACCCACGGCTTTGAGGTTTCATTCCCCATATTTACAGAAGCTTTTCTTGAGTATACTCTTATCATTTTTGATGTGGTCGTCACCGCAAAGCTTAGTTCTTTTCTTCGGGAAACCTTGTAAAACCCGGTACAGCCCTGCAGACAAAAATCTTTTAATAGCCAAGAACATGTTCGTAAACTATTTTATTTATTCTGCAGTCTGTCTCTAAATAGTCAAGAACTCGCTCAGAGTGTTGATAGACTATTTATTTATTTATTTATTTTTTCTATTTAGGCCTTCTGCCTAAATTAATAAATTGTAATTTCTTCAGTTCCCATTAAAAGATATAATGAAATATTTACTAAAATGTGAGGGGTGTACTCACTTTTGTGAGATACTGTATGTTAAAAAACACACCTATCTAGTTGGAGTAACAAACAACAGACAGCATCCATCATGTTTTTCCAGTCTGGCTAAATGTTAACAAATATAGACTGTAAACTGACCAGCCAGTATTCATCATGTACTTTCAGTCTGGTTAAGTGTCCCTTTAAAGCTTGGCTCCAAAACTTACATATAGTGTCCTCAGCATTTATCTTGTTCTTGTCAGCCCGGTTAAATGTCAACAAAACATATATAAACTATACTATAAACTGAGTAGCCAGCATTCATTATGTTCTTACAGTCTGGTTAACCCTTGTATGGTGTTCGGGTCTGTGGGACCCGTTTTCAATGTTTGCTAAAAGAGAAATTATGCTATTTATTATTTCTTCTAACTCAAACGCATTGGCCTTGGCTCATTTTCTGTGAAGAACATAAAAAATAACTTATTTTCAATGACTGCACACGGTACGCCCCCCCCTACACATAACTATTACATATGAGGTGTTGGGGTCTACTGGACCCAAGTGTATTTAATTGTGTAATAATTGTAGGTGCTATGAGACTTAACTGTCTTCCTCCTAACTGGACCTGCTGTGTGTGTGTGTGTGTGTGTGTGTGTGTGTGTGTCTGTATGTGTGCGTGTCTGAGTGTAGGTGTCTTTCTGCACCTGCTATTCCCACACAAAGTTACAAAATTGTTACATTTCAGGCACTTTCACCTGTTCTAAGAAATAAGCACCAATAATGATCAAAAATCTTGTTTCTATTTTTTTTTTTTTACCTTTTTTTAAAATTGAATTTCCTTGTTTTCTCACAAAAAACAAAAATGATCATATGATCATAAATGTGATCTCACAGGGGTAAATGGTAAATATGAACCATAAATGATGTATATATAATTGGTAATTGAGCTAAAGTAAACATCTGTTAAGTATTTTTACATAAATTGTTATGGCTGTATTGATTAATTATAAATATAAATAATATTAAAAGCCTAATAATGTGGTGGGTCCACCAGACCCGGGAACATTGGCTGTATAACAAAAATATGAACACCACCCAAGGGTTAAGTGTTCTTCAAAGCTTGGCTCCAAAACCTACATACAGCGTCCTCCAGTCAAACCTGGTGCAGCAGCCCAGCTACCACTAGTCCACAGCCGCTGCGTCTGCCAGCCGCTGCGTCTGCCAGCCTCTGCCTCGCCACTGGCTCCAGCACCAGCCGCGTAGTCCCCCCGCCATCTTCTGGTTCCATTGTCGGCAACAGGCCGCAGTGCGGAGCGGCTCTTGTGGGTGTCGAGTCGTCCTCCATATCCTTCATGTAGGTCACCTTCCTCTTATTTGTGTTGGCATTCTAAACTGCTGCTGTGGTCCTGCTCGATGCCCACCTATCCTGCCCACTGGCAGCTGGAATTGTCAGGTCTTTGTAAATTATAGAATGTGGTCTAGACCTACTCTACCTGTAAAGTGTCTTGAGATAACTCTTGTTATGATTATAAAATTGAATTGAATTAAACTCTGGTGGATTTATGAGGACTATAGTTAACTGTTCCTCAGATCTCTGCAGGGTAAATCCAGACAGCTAGCTGCACAGAATATATCTCCATGATAACTTAGGTGCTTCTGCTTTTGTGAAACCGAGTCAAGGCTAAATTTAGCCAGGATAACTGGCAAATCCCGGCTTAATCTGCTATCTAGGTATGTAAAATAGCCCTCTGGTTGCTTTTCTGTTCAGTCAGCCGTCACTAAACAGCTGTATTAAAATACCACAGGTACATATTGCCCTTTAGTTGTACTACTGGTATTATTTTAACATTGTGACCATTATTTTTATAGCCTTATGATTCAGTCATGTTGCTGTTCATACTTCTTAAATTCTTATTATATCATCCAAGGAGTTCATTTCCACAAACAGTTTTACATTTTAATTTAAAAGTTAGGAGAAGATAATAAATGTACTCAAGACATTTATATCATAGCCTATATATATATATATATATATATATATATATATGAGCATATGGCAGGTTGGACTTTTAGTCATTGAAATATGTTCTCAGGGCAGCATTGCATCTTCTTGGTTCTCTCATCCAGCCAATCAGTGCCAGCAGGAGGCGGGACATGGATTATTTGAATATTTTTTAGGCTTGGGTTATTTGAAGGAGATTGTTGCAAACAAAAGGAGATCGTTGCAGTCAAGGTAATGGTATGTTTTATGTTGAACTGTATTAGAAAATGTCAAGATATTAAAGTATTTGGATTAAAGTAAAGCTTGTTTTTCTATCAACCTTTATTAACTAGCTAGCTAACTAATTTAAGTAAACTAGCTCGCAACATTAGCTAGCTAGCTCTAAGAAATGACAGTATCATAGTTAATGTTAGCTTATATTCTATTAATAACCTAAGCCTGATGAACTTTTACTGGCTATGATAGCAAGTTATGCTGCTCTCATTGCACCTTATGTTAGGTCTAGGGACATTTTTACTGCGGTAGTCTTGCTGCTCTCAGGGTATCTTGTCATAGCCACGTGCTGGCTACATGCAACAAAATTATTGGCTGCTCTTAGTGCATTTTTGCTGCATAAATTCTAATACTGCTCTTAGAGCACCTTGTATCTGCATGTAACATGAATTGGCTGCTCTTAGGGATACTTTGCTGCATATATTCTAATACTGCTCTCAGGGCACCTTGTAGTATCTGAATGAAACATGAATTGGCTGCTCTTAGGGCAACTTTGCTGCATATATTCTAATACTGCTCTCAGGGCACCTTGTAGTATCTGCATGAAACATGAATTGGCTGCTCTTAGGGCAATTTCGCTGCATATATTCTAATACTGCTCTCAGGGCACCTTACCGTTAGAGCTAGGCAATATATCGATATTATATTGATATCGTGATACAAGACTAGATATCGTCTTAGATTTTGGATATCGTAATATGGCACAGATGGGTTTTAAAGGCTGCATTACAGTAAAGTGATGTCATTTTCTGAACTTACCAGACTGTTGTAACTGTTCTATTATTTGCCTTTACCCACATTACTCATGATTATTTATCAAAAATCTCATTGTGTAAATATGTTGTGAAAGCACCAATAGTCAACACTACAATATCATTGCGGTATCGATATCGAGGTATTTGGTCAAAAAATATCGTGATATTAGATTTTCTCCATATCACCCAGCCCTACTTACCGTATGTCCATGCAACATTCATTGGCTGCTCTTAGGGCAACTTTGCTGCATATATTCTAATACTGCTGTCATGGAACCTTGTAGTATCTGCATGAAACATGAATTGGCTGCTCTTAGGGCAACTTCGCTGCATATATTCTAATACTGCTCTCAGGTCACCTTGTAGTATCTACATGAAACATGAATTGGCTGCTCTTAGGGCAACTTCGCTGCATATATTCTAATACTGCTCTCAGGGCACCTTACCGTATCTCCATGCAACATTCATTGGCTGCTGTTAGGGCATCTTTGTTGCAGATTTTCTTATGCTGCGATTAGGGCACCTTATGACATTAGGTTTGCAATTGGCTGCTCTAAGGACATTTTTGTAGCATACATTCTAATACTAGAATGCAGTACTAGCATATAGCCTAGCTTGATGTCCATAAACAAATAGATTTTCTTTATAGTTTAGCTGGATTGAACGACATATGACAAACAGTATGTGTATATGAGATGACCCCACTTTGTATTTTTTCCTCGTTTGGTTAACCATGTTCTTGGGGATTTGGATACTTTTATGATAGAGACAATGGTAAAACCTAAACTGTAATATAACTGAAAGAACACCAGAAACTGGATTGTTTGTGTCAGTTTTTGCATCACTGTTGTGTGTTGTTCATCAGAATTTAGTCTTCATTCCTTCATATAACATTAGTCTGAAAATTATGAATTAATATGTCTGTTTAAGAAAGTTGTTAAACGTTATGTACAATTTCACCACTATAATAAAGAAATGATATGCTTTCTTATTTGCTCCTTAAATAGCGGTTATTTTTTTTATTAATACAAAGCAAACTGAACAGAAAAAGTATTTTGTTTTACTTTCTTTTCTTCCAGTTGGGGCTGAAGGGCTCGACCACTGTTGAGCTGCTGCATCATAGCAGCACAGTGTCTTATCACCAACCCATGAAAGCTAGAAGTCACCCTGTTGCTCCAGATCTACCTACTGTATGGCTGGCTACAGACTACAACCATCTGAAAGTTTTGTTTGTAGTGAACATCATCAACAGCTGCACTTAAAGTCTCTTGGGGTCATATGGGACTCGGTTGTTCTCCATACTGCATCATACACTATATTATTTTTCTGTTTTGTTATATTAGTACAGACAACACTAAGTATCATTACTTAATCACAGTATATATTATTCTGGTGTACACTGTTGACTTGACTCCCTGCTATTGATTATATATCACTTTAACTTGCCACTACCTCATAACTTTGCCTTAATTGCTCTTGTATAGTTAATTTATCTTCTACTAGGTGTATATACCTCCTATTTAATTTAATTATTCTTAATTTGCATTGCAATACCTGAATTATCCCTCTTGTGAAGTCTTATCTTTATTTTAGTTCATATCATTAGCCTGCTCACAACTCACCTGCACCTGGGTCATCTGTTTGCCAATATCAATGTTCCTGCTACAGTAAATACTACAGGCAAAGTGTACTGCTTCACAGGAGCACCATACACTTTTTAGGTTTTGTGTCAAATATTGTGCAGTTTGTTATGAATTACTCATTGTTTTGACAAGGTTAATTAAAGCCATTTACCAAGTGTCGGCTCTGGTAAATTTAATTGTACTGGTTTTTTTTATAAATGTTACAGAACATGAAAAAAACCAATTTGCCTTGATCAGGGTTTTAGTTTGTTGCAAATATGAACATGGCTTTAATAATCTGTATCTTATTGCTCTGAAAAACTACACTGATTTAAGAAATATCAGTGATACTTAACATTTATTGAATTGATTGTATATGTCGGCAGACATTACAGGCACCTATTCATGTAAGCAGAGAAAATAAAAGTTTGTTCTTTCTTTCATCACTTGGATTATGCAGTTAAAGGTGCAGAAACAGAAACTAAGAGCAGCGAAAGTGCAGAAACGGGTGAAGTCCTTGTAGATCTCTGGAACTTTGGGGACAGACAGATCCAGCAACTCTCCACTGTTGTCTTTGTATAGTGTGCTCCTATTTGAGACAAATTCATAGACATCAACACATAAGATATTAGGTGAACATAGCTTTGTTTAACGTCATTACTATCTTACATTACCTTCTCTGATTTGGTTTTGTGGACAGTCATTTTCTCTCCCAGGCCTGGTTGTGCACCCTGTGAATTTAAGCAAGATAAATAAATGATAAGTGAATGTAACATGATGTGTGTGTAGTATTAGTATTTGAATTACAATTACATTATTATCAGACTTGCTTACAAAAATGCCCTAAGAGCAGCCAATTAATGTTCCATGGAGATACTGTAAGGTGCCCTGAGAGCAGATTAGAATTTGTGCTGCAAAAATGTCCTTAGAGCAGCCAATTGTAGACCTAATGTCAAAAAGTACCCTCAGAGCAGTATTACAATGTGTGTAGGAAAAATGCCCTGAGAGCAGCCAATGAATGTTGCACTTAAGTATGACAAGGTGCTCTAAGAGCAGTATTAGAATATATGCAGCAAAGTTACCCTAAGAGCAGCCAATTCATGTTTCATGCAGATACTATAAGGTGCCCTGAAAGCAGTATCAGAATATATGCAGAAAATTTGCCCTAAGAGCAGCCAATTCATGTTTCATGCAGATACTACAAGGTGCCCTGAAAGCAGTATTAGAATATATGCAGTGAAGGTGCCCTAAGAGCAGGCAGTGAATGTTTCATGTAGATACTACAAGGTGCCCTGAGAGTATTAGAATATATGCAGCAAAGTTGCCCTAAGAGCAGCCAATTCATGTTTCACGCAGATACTACAAGGTGCCCTGAGAGCAGTATCAGAATATATGCAGCGAAGTTGCCCTAAGAGCAGCCAATTCATGTTTCATGCAGATACTACAAGGTGCCCTGAGTGCATTATTAGAATATATGCAGCGAAGTTGCCCTAAGAGCAGCCAATGAATGTTGCACAGAGATACTACAAGGTGCCCTGAGAGCAGTATTAGAATATATGCAGCGAATTTGCCCTAAGAGCAGCCTATTCATGTTTCATGCAGATACTACAAGGTGCCCTGAGAGCAGTATCAGAATATATGCAGCGAAGTTGCCCTAAGAGCAGCCAATGAATGTTGCACTTAAATACTACAAGGTGCCCTGAGAGCAGTATTAGAATATATGCAGCGAAGTTGCCCTAAGAGCAGCCAATGAATGTTGCATGGAGAAACGGTAAGGTGCCCTTAGAGCAGTATTAGAATATATGCAGCAAAGTTGCCCTAAGAGCAGCCAGTGAATGTTGCATGGAGATACGGTAAGGTGCCCTGAGAGCAGTATTAGAATATATGCAGCGAAGTTGCCCTAAGAGCAGCCAATTCATGTTTCATGGAGATACTACAAGGTGCCCTGAAAGCAGTATCAGAATATATGCTGCAAAGTTGCCCTAAGAGCAGTCAATTCATGTTTCATGCAGATACTACAAGGTGCCCTGAAAGCAGTATCAGAATATATGCTGCGAAGTTGCCCTAAGAGCAGCCAATGAATGTTGTACGGAGATACTACAATGTGCCCTGAGAGCAGTATTAGAATATATGCAGCGAAGTTGCCCTAAGAGCAGCCAATGAATGTTGCACTTAAATACTACAAGGTGCCCTGAGAGCAGTATTAGAATATATGTAGCAAAGTTGCCCTAAGAGCAGCCAATGAATGTTGCATGGAGAAACGGTAAGGTGCCCTTAGAGTAGTATTAGAATATATGCAGCGAAGTTGCCCTAAGAGCAGCCAGTGAATGTTGCATGGAGATACGGTAAGGTGCCCTGAGAGCAGTATTAGAATATATGCAGCGAAGTTGCCCTAAGAGCAGCCAATGAATGTTGCATGGAGATACAAGGTGCTCTAAGTGCAGTATTAGAATTTATACAGCAAAAATGCACTGAGAACAGCCAATAATTTTGTTGCATGTAGCTAGCATGTAGCTATTAGAAGATGCTCTGAGAGCAGCAAGAATACCGCAGCAAAAATGTCCCTAGACCTAACATAAGGTGCAATGAGAGCAATGTAACTTGCTATCATAGCCAGTAAAAGTTACACATTTCATCAGGCTAAAATAATTAATAGAATATAAGCTAACATTAGCTATGATACTGTCATTTCTTAGAGCTAGCTAGCTAATGTTGCGAGCTAGCTTACTTACATTAGTTAGCTAGCTAGTTAAATAACAAATAAAAACAAGCTTTACTTTAATCCAAATACTTTAATCTTGACATTTCCTAATATAGTTCAACATAAAACATACCATTACCTTGACTGCAACAATCTTCTTTTGTTTGGGAAGAGTGATGTCTCCTGAGTCCTGAGAAATAATTCAAATAATCCAAGCCCGCCTCCATGTCCCGCCTCCTGCTGTCGCTGATTGGACGAGAGAACCAATAAAATTTAATGATGCCCTGGGAACATATTTCAATGACTAAAAGTCCAACGTGCATATATATGAGAGAGAGAGCAAGACAGAGAGAGAGCGAGAGAGAGAGGGAGAGAGATTTGTGCATGATATGGTTGCATTCTAGCATGGTCGTCTTCTGCTCACTTTTAAGAGCAGTGGTTAGTAATGATACATTTTTAGGCTATCATTCAGTCGGCCCGCTATTGTCTGCCACGCTTTTTCTTGCTTTATAACAGAGGATGTGTTTTCTTTTTTTACATATTCTTTACTTCCTCGTAAGCTTAGTAGCTACTGCTCACTCTGTGTAAAGTATAGGGGGAATGCATCTTCTCGATTTCAGAATCAGTAGTGATGGCCAAATGAAGCTTCGTGAAGCATTTTCTTTATTTTCTGAGCCCACTAGATGGCGCTCTTGTTTTAAGAGAAAGGCCTAAGGCATTGTAATTCAGTGTATTCTCTTTGTTGAACAGAGTGCGCCATCTAGTGGGCTCAGAACCTAAGAAAATGGTTCACGAAGCTTCATTTGGCCATCACTAAGCATCAGTAAATCTGTGGTCTGTTGAAGAAAGCCGTGAACGTGCATTATCTGAATGACTTCATCCTGGCTCGACCTAGTCGCTCCTCCTCAGCCTGGATTGTCCAACATCAGGATGCACTGATCAGACTAGGTTAAGCCTCACTTTATCGGTTATCCTCGATTTATAAATTCTGCTTTTGTGAAATAGCCCTTTGGAGTACTTGGAAAGAAACTCCAAAATGTTGACATTGTGAACACCTGATCAGGTTTCTGAACCTTCTCTGTTGTTACAGAAATAAGTGATGTTGAGATTACAAGGAATTAAGACACACCTGTATGCACATGATAAGAACCCTGGATACTGTTGTGATCATGTTTACAGGGAGAGGAATAACAAGGTAGTTCATGTTCCATGTCAATGTCATATCCCAAATAAGATCCAAACCAGGAGAAGACTCCAAACTGGGCTTCTAATGGCCATGTAAACACACTGACTGATCTTCTCACAGAACATCTCAAGCATCCATCCAGCCACCGATAGCAGCAGTTATTGATGAATGTGTGGGAGCTAGTAGGCGGACTGGGTGGCCTTCAGCTCCGAGACAGACCAGCAGCCCCCAGAGGACCCCGGCTGGGGGGGTGGGGATGAAGGGCCTGCTGAGTGTATATATATATATATATATGTGTGTGTGTGTGTGTGTGTGTGTGTGTGTGTGTTAGTGTGTGTAGAAGATCAAGGGTAACCCCTGGCCATAGAGGAGGTCAGCAGTGTGACAGCGAGGCTCTCCTAGCTACAGAGCCCAGGAATGTTCTCAGGGCCTGGGCCAGGGGAAGTCGGCTGCCCGGGAACAATCACACAAGAGTTAATATTGGCCCTGCAGGTCAGAGGTTAAATGCCTGCAGGTCACAGGACGGAGGAGGGCTGCAACCAGACACAGGGAGGGGAGTGTGTGTGTTTCTGTGTTCTCTTGCCACCCCAGCAGTCTCTATAGTACAACACAAGAGAAGGAACAGTGATAGAAAGAAGGAAATAGTCATGCACTCCCACTCCGCCTGGACTTTCTCTTTCTGTCCAGCACTGGGTTGAACCAGCTATGCGTAAGTTCAAATGTAGACTAGTTTAAACGAAGTTCCAACTTGGGTCGGAGTTTACGTACTACTAACATTTTGAGGGTTGCACCAGCTGAAATAGTTCTAACGTAGGCATAAGTACAACTTAAATCTTACACCTCACCCTTAGTAGGTGTAAAGTCCTCCGTAAAATCGGTTGTCATGGTGCATCGTTTTGAAGGTGGGATTACTTGGGGGATGATTTTGCGATTTTGTCTATTTTGCGTCGGCAACCACAGCTACTAACGTTAATACAGATAAACAGTTTGCCAGTGTAGGCTATAATCATGTTTGTTATAACGTTACAATATTGTTATGTTACTCCATGTTGTAGTTGACGTTTCACCACTCAATGTCACTGTTATTTTGCACTAACGCTAGTTGCAGGTCAGGGTTGTATAGTTATCACCTAATCATAACGCTTTGTCTGAGTTGATGTACATTTCTGTGGCTGTTTGGTGATTAACGTTACCTTAACGTTTACTATTTTTATCCATTAGCTTCTTCACTATTGTGGAGCTAAATGTTAAAAGACACTTTAAATGTTAAAAGACACTTTGCAAGAGAGACAACACGGTAATTATAATATAATTAAAGCTGCAAGCAGCGTTGGATGAGCCCTTGCACCTCTGTGCGCATTGGGGTTACTGGCGGACGCCGCTCCTTGCGACCGTGCATTTGCGCGGCACTCAGACACCGCAAATGGTCACAAATGAAAAGGGAACTCCCTGCTGAGTTCAGCGATACCTCACACAAGACTCTACATCATACAGTTAATTAGCTGTTAAAGTATAGGGGGCGGCTCAGTATCACATCAAGACCACACATTCTAAGTTTCATGTAAATCGGATAATGTCTGTCATATAAGGCTGATTTCCTGTTGCCAGCGGGGGCGCTATGACCAAAAGTCAATATTGGCCTGTATATGTCCTCAGGCCTGGACTCTTGTTGATTGTTGGAAATTTCAAGCAGATATGACAACGTACACTCAAATTACAACAACTTCATTGTTCATCGCTAAACATTCAAAATGGCCGCCCTGCCACGCCCACACCGTTTGACGAAAAGTTTTTCTTTTAATAACTTTTCATCTTTAAGGTGTTGAGATGGTACAGACCAAATTTGAAATCCATCGGATGAAATCTCTAGGAGGAGTTCATTAAAGTATAGCACGTATAGTTTTGGGCCTACTTCCTGTTGCCACTAGGGGGCCCTATGACTTTGAGTAAATTTTGTGCGGTAAATGTCCTCAGAGTTAGAGTCTTATGAATCATGAAATCTTTTGAGCCAGTTGGACAATGTACACTCAAGTTACACCCACTTCCTGTTTTGGTGGCAAAACACTCAAAATGACCGCCCCGCCACGGCCATGCCCTATGACGAAAAGTTTTTCTTTTAACAACTTATCATCCTTAATGTCTTAAGATGGCACAGACCAAATTTGAAGTTGATCGGATGACATCTCTAGGAGGAGTTCATTAAAGTACGACGTGGAAATGGCCAAAATTGCACTAATTGTGAACTTTGAAATCAAAATGGCGGACTTCCTGTTAGGTTTGGGGTCTGGCTCCAAAGACGTTTTTTGTACATCGTGACATGTTACATATGTGTACCAAGTTTCGTGAGTCTACGTTAAACGTACTGCAGGGGCTCAATTTCCTTAACTTTGTAGGTGCCGCTAGCGAGCCATTTTTGTGCGCCTATTCCCGAAACCATTAAAATACGTAAATTTTCACCAGAGTTGATGCGACCGCCAATTTTGGTGAGTTTTTGAATATGTTAAGCCGGTCAAAAAGCCAATTCATTTGCCGTAATAATAATTCCTTCAGTTTCAATAGGGCCTTCGCTGCTGTCGGCGCTCGGGCCCTAATAATTAATATAAACACTGCATCAAGAATAGTGCTTGCCACTGATTGGCCACAGGAAGTGAAAATGTCCTTTTCTGTGACAAAAAGATGGTTAGTGTGGACTTACGCCAAACATCGACACAACTTTAGTGTCAAACTAGTCTATATCCACGTCGTTCCACTTCCGGGATTGCTCCGGTGCCGCTGGAAATTCCGCTGGATGTCACTCTTTTGGGCCGGATGTCCGTTACCTTCCTCTTTCTTTGTGTTGGCATTTTAAACTCCGGTGGATTTATGAGGACTATGGTTAACTGCTCCTCAGATCTCTGCAGGGTAAATCCAGACAGCTAGCTAGACTATTTGTCCAATCGGAGTTTTCTGTTGCACGACTAAAACAATTTTTAAATATACACATGATCCACCCAAAACAAGTTACTTCCTGAGACTATTTTGCATCGTACTGGGGCTCCGCTCGGCGCTTAGCACCGCCCATGACGATTGTGATTGGTTTAAAGAAATGCCAATAAACCAGAGCACGTTTTTCTCCCATTCAGGAATGCTGTGTGGACTATAGCCAAACCTTCCTCCGCAGCGCTGTGGCGACAGGTCTGGCAATGGGAGACTAGTGTCAAACTAACTAGTTTCAACGTATCGTTTAGTGTGGACTTTACACCCTAACTTAAGAGAGAACTTACACACAGCTGGTGCAACGGGCTGTAGAGCCCAGTCAGGATTATTCTGGACATTAAAGAGTATTGGAGTCATTGTTGGAGAGGAGCTTGTCAAGTATTCCAACTTTTAGCCTGATTATTCACTGCAGAAATAAAACAAGAAGATGGCTGTAAACCTTCTTCATTGATGGCCAAGTCTGGGCTTGGACTGAGAAAAAGAAAAAATATAATACTGTTATAATCAACATAAATAAAAATGTGCATTAAAGGCTGAACAAACCCAGCTGGAAAGTATTGTACCCAAAACAAGAATCTGAATGACAAATAATAACTAGAACTGCAAGCAGTTATGACGGGGCCCACACCTCCGATGCCAGTCGCCCCCGACTGCCCCGGGGAGTACGCGAAAGCAGAACCCCAAGCCGGGTGGCGGGGAGGCAAACGTCGGTAAATATCAAGAGGTGTGAACCGCGACGTCTGCGGTAAGTCGCTGTTGCAAACGTAGCGGTCAACAGTTCACCTCCATGCATACACAGACTACCTTTAACAATTCTCTACAATTAACAAACTTCTTAATCCCCCTGACCACAGGGGACAGCAGAGAGAAAGGAGAGAGTGACCGAGAGGGTGGAGGGGGGGAGGCAGGTGTGGTGGTTGAAGGAGCAGGGGAGGTGGTCAAGTTGTTGTAAATGGTGTCATAGGCGCCGATTTATGTTTTCCTCCGTGGGTGCTTCGTGGGAAATTAAGAATCAATGACGCCAACATAACCAATCACACTATGACAGACGTTCCACTTAGCACCAACTGCAGTGTTTAATTGCACGGTATAGGCGCCTATGAATGGTGTTGATTTTGGATTGAAAAAGTGAGAGATAAGAGTTGCATTTGTCCACTGTGAAGGTTGTAGAAACTTTGTCAGGAGGGTTAAGAAGTTTGTTTATTGTAAAAAACCAGGGGAGCATGCAAAAGCAAAAACCAAAACCTATCGGTAGGAGGCAAACAGAAGTGTGAGCTGCAAGGTCTGTGGTGCATTTCCATTGCAAATATGTCATTAACATAGATTGAGTAAAAGGGCCAAAATTCGTCTATGTTGATTATAGTGCCCCCTAATGGCCGCTCTTCCCCAAATTTGGTACGGAGCCTTAAAGCGGCATGCCGAACGAGTACCACAAGTTTCGTGTTGATTGCATTTACTGTGGCAGAGATATTGCAATTGCAAATTTCCCATTTAAATGCATTGAGTTATTGGCCAAAACAAATAACTGTTGCTTATAGCGCCCCCTAATGGCCAGTCTTCGCCAAATTTGGTACAGAGCATCGTAGTGGGATGTTGTATCAAGTCCTTTGCTGATAACATTTAATTTGGCCGAGATATGATATATGTGTGTGGTAGCTAGCTAGGAAAATTTGTTTGGTCGTCAAATGTGCATACTTTAACGTAGCAAAATTCTTTGAGTAACTTTTGGTCAGGTCCATCTGGTGATGCTACGTACCAGGTTTCGTCCTGATCCATCGCACGGCCTAGGACGAGTTCAAAAAACTTGGTTTTGCGCATTGTGCGATATTGCAAAAGAACTTTTGAGCGGAAATGGGCATGGCCTATATCATGTGATTCAACTTGATTCAAGGAAGACGTGGATGTAAGGATTTCTAATGTGTAATGTGGGAGTTAAAGGCAAAAGAAATCATAGCGCCACCTAGTGGTCCACATGTGCAATTTTTGGTAGGTGTGGTCCATGACCCATTGTCTTTCTACCCTGTAAATTTAAAGTTGTTCACATTAGTGTAAGTAGTAAATTTAGACTTGGCTCCCATAGGCCACGCCCACTTGTACCCCTCAGTACCCCACTCAAGGGTTGGCCTCAGGAGTGGTCCTAGATGGTACTCAACACATTTTGTAAAAATCGGATGAGCGGTTCATGAGCTATAAACTTTTTGTACTTGTAACGCCCCTTAGTGACCAATTTTCGTAAAACGAGTGAGCGACCTCCAGAGGGTCACGGCAAACAAGAATCTAAAGTTTGGCGTTGATAGCATTTATTTTGTGGCAAATATGGCAAAATTGGTGTTTTCATAGTTAGCTACACAAATTTCTTTGTACGTAATATGTGCAATTTTTATCCTATCAAAATTCTTTTTGAAAAAGTAGGTTTTTGATAAATCGCGATTTTTCGCGCATAAAAGTCTAGACGGAAATGGGCGTGGCCTATATCACGTGATTCAGTTGGATCCAGGGAATGTGTGGATGTATGGTTTTTTAATGTCCGGTGTATGCTGTGGGAGTTATAGGGCCAAACTCGTTTTTTCTGCTATAGCGCCACCTAGTGGTGGAAGTGGGTCAATTGTTGCGCCTGAGATCTTTGCGAATAATAATCCTTAGAAAAACAATAGGATCCCACAGCCATGCTGTGCGAACGGCATAGCTCTGGCTACCACCAATTCTTGCAGATTCGGGCTTGGACCCCTAATAATAATATAATATTTAGAGTAAAATGTCTTGAATCCAAAATGAATGGCATGGTCAGAGAGGAAAGTACAACAAACTCAACTAATAACATTGATAACAATATTAAGAAAAAGATTATATTAAGAGTATCCTTCACTTTACATTACAACTCCAACTATGTTATTATGTCCCCATGGTTTGAATGAAGTCTGAATGACCTCCAAGTTTGGATCTTCATCATCTGTGGCTGTCAGGAATGATCCGGAATTCTAAATGTTGACAAGAGTTGATTTTCCAGATCGGAGTAAAGGTGTTTTTGATGTGTACTTCAGGGTTGTGGAGTACAAACTAATGGCAAGGTTCCCAGCATTTCTGGCTTGTGTCCCCTTAAAATTAAGCAATGTCGATGTGTGTCACCACATGACATCCCAGTCATTTTCCCTATACAGAAATATATTTTCAGCTATACAGAAAAAAAATCATTAGAAAATGTGTATTATCCACATAAATAGTCAATGAGGCAACACCCTCTCTCTCTCTCTCTCTCCCTCGCCTGCTCCCCTCCCCCCAAGCTCAGGTTACTGTGGCAGGAAGGAATGTATGAATGGAAGGCCTTCTATGCACACACACACACACACACACACACACACACACACACACACACACACACACACACACACACACAAAGTTCATTCACAAATATCTGGCAAAGCCTGTCACCTGACCTTGTCCAAACAGAGGAAACCCAGAAAGATAGAGCTGTTGACTCACTACGGAAATGCTTTGAAAAGCTGCTGCACTTATCAATACAACACAGTCCAGATATGAAGCCTTTGCACTAGTGACCCTGTGGTGGATTAAGCTAAGAGAAGGACATTCTTCTTTAAAAAAGGAAATACAAACGGATTCAAGTGGTTTAGCAAATTCCATTTTATTACTCCAAAGCAGACGTAGAAATAGTCCCACAGCACCCCAAACTTGTTAGTCATTGCAACTTTTGGAGCCACAGAAGGATCATTTTACATGTTCTACATATTCCCATATGTTGGATCTCTTCAGGACAAAATTAATTCAAACTAGAATGGCACTTGCTTTCAGCTTTAAGTCGTAATGTAATGCTACAAAGAATATGTTTTATTTTATTGCTCGGAGCGTTTAAACAACAAGTTGAAAGCTTTTGCCAGTATTTGCATGATCTGGGAAACCATCCAAGCTGTGTACAATAAGGATCGGATGCTTTTGACCTCAACTGAGGAGGTAATTGGGATGGGGAAGGAGCACTTTGAGGAACTCATGAATTCAACTAGCACGCCCTATATGGTAGAGGCAGAGCTGGAGGCTGATGGGGGGATCATCATCAATTTCCCTGGTGGAAGTCACTAAGGTTGTTAAACAACTCCACCAACCTGATCTCACAGAATTCCGTGAAATGAACACGGCCCCTTAACTCAAAATCTTTGGCAGTCTCACGGAATTGCAAAAAAATCTGTGATGGGCCCACGGAAGAATTCCATGAAATGAACACGGATCGCCGAAAATTTCGTGATGGGCCCATGGAAGAATTCCGTGAAATGAACACAGCCCCTTAAGTTAAGGAAAAGGTCGTGGGTGGGCTTATGTTTCCATGACATGCGGGACAACAACGGGACGGTTGGGTTTAGGAAAAGAAGAACGGGATGGTTGGGTTTAGGAAAACAATAACGGGATGTGGGACAACGGGACAGTTGGGTTTAGGAAAAGAAGAACGGGATGGTTACGGTTGGGTTTAGGAAATGTGACACGTGGGACAAGATCCCCAGTCTCCTGGGTGAAAGTCCTGTGTTTGACCCATCCACCACCCCAACCAACCTCCCTATGCGGATTTTCGGCCTTTCATACTACTCGCTACCGTAGTTGCTCTTAATGCTACGTCATCTTCTCATTGACTTTACATTGGCAATGTTTTCCGTGGTGGCCACACAGTATTTTCACACCGTACCACCACGTAATGCGGTGTTAACAGTTTGTGATAATTTCACGGAATTCTGTGAGACCAGGCTGACTCCACAGTGGCAAAGCCCCGGGGATTGATGAGATCTGTCCAGAAATGCTGAAAGCTTTGGGTGTGGAGGGGCTCAATTGCCTTTTCAACATTGCGTGGAAGTCTGGGGCAGTGCCTAAGGAGTGGCAGCCCAGGGTGGTGGTTCCCCTGTTCAAAAAGGGGGACCAGAGAGGTGTGTGCTTATGACAGGGGTATCACACTTCTCTGTACAGTATGTAGAAGTTGAAGTCCAGCTAGGGTAAAGTCTGTTCCAAGGTGCTTGGTGAAAGGAGGGTTTGGCCAATATTCAAACCTCAGATAGAAGTGGACCAATGCAGATCCATCCTGGTTGCAGGGATTCCTGAGCCTGGGAGTATGCCCATCCGGTCTACATGTGTTTGGTGGATCTGGAGAAGGCGTAGGACCGGGACCCCCAGGAGATACTGTGGGAGGTGCTGCAGGAGTATGGGGTCCCTTCTCAGGGCTATCCAATCCCTGTACGTCCAAAGCGAGTTCTATGGCGTCAGATTTAGGTAATCTCTCGTGAGCGCCATAAAACATACGAGCAAATTATATTTATATCACATGCGCAGATAATACTCTTTGCGCACCAATTCAACAATCGAGAGTTGTACAGACAGCTGCGAGCGTGAAATAAAACATAGGGAGAGGGAAAAAATGGTGCCTATAAAACTAAGACCACAGAGTGTCTGCCCTGCGAGCGCTGGAGGGTAGGGCGTAATTTCCACTGGGTACATGTCCCCACCACTTTACAAAATCTTGTTTGTGTCCCCCCCACTTTCAAATTTGTTTGTTATTATCTTTAACCACGAGCCGTCATTGCCAAGGAGGAACAGGACACAGAGAGTATGGCTGCCTGTGTCAACGCATGTGTCCAGGAACGTCGCATGCACACCGAAACTTCTAACAAGCAGGTATCGCGGTTGCGGCACTTCATAACGTATTTTTCATGTTCGGACACCGGGACACTTTGGACCTGACGCACTTTCCAGTTTGTTCACAGTACTTTCTGTCAGCGATGGCCACCCAAGTGTGAAAATATAAAAATGAAACGCCAGCAGCAGATGACTTTACTGGCATCGTCTATTTAAAAAAGGAGACGTGAGTTTGTTGATTCAGTGATTTAGCTCTGGATAATCATTGTCTATTTTTTGTCTACACCTGTTAATGTTAGGCTAACGTTCACCAAGCTAATGCTAACATACACTGTTGCCAGGTAAAAACGAGTCCACTTTACACCACAGCATTTTCTGTCAGCAATGTATGACAAGCAGACTCTCTGGCTGATAGTTTAATGTTAGATCATATGATCATAACTCAGACGTTTTCATATCAGAGGATAGATGAGGTGGAGGCTGAGCTGCTTCAGAACTGAGGGTGAGACAGGGAGGTGCTACTGGTAGGTAATGTGCTGTAGTCAGGTGATTTTGATTTGTTCACAATGAGACAATGAAGTGTACATATTACATTCTTGTCAACGATTTTGACATGATTCTTGTTTACAAAAAAAGGGTTCATTTAATTATCCACATAAGAAAAACACAGGTAGCGGACACAGCTGGACTTCAACTTCTACATACAACAAAAACTAGTCTCCAAGGCAACGTTCTTTATAGAGTTTATGCTGCAGTTGAATACATTGCAATAAGTAGGCTTTTCCTGCAGGTCCTAAGAAGTGAATACAGTTTGAATTAAAAAATAAAGCTTAATTTAAGAATTACAATAAAGTACGCCAATAATGATTCAACCAATTTAGATATAGCTCCAGCTTTCCTATCAGCATAATTTTGGTTGCTTTCATATCAAGGACAGATGAGGTGGAGTAGCTTCAGAAAGGGTGAGACAGGGAGAAGCAGCAGCACAACGTTACAGTTAGGAAATGGGCTGTATGAAGAGCCAGGGGATTTTAAATGTTCAGTTGTAATGAACTTTTGTTTATTTTTGATTTTGTAATTGTGATGCGGAAACAGAACGGACTCAAACACTAGGCTCAAGGCAAAAGGTTTATTAGGACCAAAATTAAAGGGAGTGGGGAGGTGGATGCCAGGGACAGGGAAAAAGGCAGGTAGGGTGGTAAGGGACTCGGGAGCAGGGATAGGATGGCGAAGGCAGGTGAGGGCCTGGGAGCTGGGAGTAGGACGGCGAAGGCAGATAGGATGGTGAGAGCTCGGGAGCTGGGAGTAGGACGGCGAAGGCAGATAGGAAGGTGAGGGCTTGGGGGCTGGGAGTAGGACGGCGAAGCCGGTAAAGGGCGAGGGCACTCAGGGGAGCGTGGGGAAGCCAGGGCCGAGAAGCCGGTGGGGGAGACACTGGAGCTGGAGAGCAGAGGAGCGGATGGCAGGAAGCGGCAGCGAAGGTAGGTTGAAGCGCGGTGCCGTGAGTGGTGAAGCCAGCTGACTGGATATAACAGACAGGGATGAGATGGTAACTGCAAGGAAACAGACACATGAAAAGGTAAGTAACATTATCTCAAACACAGGGAAAACAAGGGTCTCAAGGAAAAGCTTGCAGGGAGTTTCAACAGTATGACTGGAGCAACAGCGAGGATGGTCTGTTGAGCCGGGATTGAAATACTGGTCTTGATTGTAGATGGAAGGCGGGTGTGCGCAGCGGGAGAAGGTGATGGTGGAATGATAACCAGGTGTGTTCAATCAGCTGGCAGCAGTAGACTGGACGGGAGGGGAAGAACACAGGAGGCACAGAGAGAGTCAGGGCCAACAGAAAAAAACACAGAGAAAACAAAACCGAAAACTCACAGCCAGCTGACCCCAACCATCACAGTAATGCTTTCATATCAGAGATCAGATGAGGTGGAGAGGTTTCAAGACAGGGAGGGTGAGGCAGGGAGAAGCAGCTCAGAGCTGCAGGTATGTGCTCTGTGTAAAGGGTCAGGTAAATTCAATTTATGTCTCATGTCAGAAACAGGCTAGCACATTTTCATATTTCATAGGAGAGATCTGAGGGGACTGGCGGAAGTGGTGACGTGCAGGCTGGCAAGCAGGAAGCTGAACCAACCACGATAACCCAAAGCTCATTGTAGTGCAGCAGCTCACCAACAAAACGCTGTGGTTCCAAGAAAGGTGTTATCGTAAATTTCCTTGGCTCCACTACAGTTCAGGAGTCAGAGGAATTCTATGTTTTTTTCTGTGCTCAAGCTTTTGGGCATGAAAAATCCAATTTGACCAAGAATGCAGATCCAACATTTGTCGAAACTGGTTTCCGAAACTGGAAAAAGGCAACTCAAAAATTAGCAGAACATGTACAAAGCAATGCACACAAGGTTGCCGTCACTACCCACAAAAAAACACTTACTTCCTAACCTGGTATAATACAGTGTTGGATGTATAAAAATGATCTAGCCTACCTAAGGTATGTGTGCTGCACAGAAAATTAGCACCAGGAATGTAAATTATATTTTAATTTGTTCATTAACTAAGCCTTGTTGTTCATGCAGGAAAGATAATAATTAAAGTAATGATCAACATTGTCATATAATTAAATATTAATTTTGCTGCTGTCTATCTGCAATTGATAATACAAAATAACGATTCAACCTGCACAGTTTGAAAAAGCATTTTGCATTTCCTATTGCAAACGCCTGGGGTTTGTTGGATGTGTCTCTGACAAACGTCCTTTGCAACAAGTGATGTATTTTACATTTTAAGGTTAGTTTGTTTAATAGTGGAAATTGAGTCTCACATTATTAAAATTTAATTCACACAGAAAACATTAATGGTGAAAAATGTTTAAAGATTTTTTTTTGGCATTCTCGGCTTTTATTTTTACAGGACAGCTGAAAACATGAAAGGGGAGAGAGGAGGGAATGACATGCAGCAAAGGGCCGCAGGTCAGAGTCAAACCCAGGCCTGCTGTGTTGAGGAGTAAACCTATATATATGGGCGCCTGCTCTACCAACTGAGCTATCCGGGTTTTGACTCTATAAACATTATTAACATGTATAAAATGATTCTCTTAAGTCTAGGCGATCGGCCATAATATAAAACAATAAAGAGAGAAAGACACATTTTTCTTAAATAGTTTAGTACTATTCTTTCTGGCAGAGTTTATCATCATGATCAACTTAATTATTTCCAGGATTTTGTATCGCCATAGTCCCTAAATGTATGTAAATGCAAGAAATGGGCTTCAAATCAAAAAATTTCCCCCCGTTTTGTGTCCCCCCGACTTCTCAAACTAAAGTTACACCCTTGGGTGGAGGGCATACACGCTCTCGCTGGTAAACTGCTCTCCAAGTTGATTTTGCACAAATAAAAACTGACTTTTCACATTTTGGGGGTAGAAACCAGGGAGGCACTGGCCCTGCTATGATTGGTCACTTTTAAGGCGATCTCAGCCAAGGACCTCCTTAGTTTGCCTTGATTGACAGCTATCGTTCAGGAAGCTCAGAGCTGGTGTCCCGGCTGAAGAACTGTTTTTCTGTCTTTATTTTTTAATTTTTTTAAATTACAGTGAGCTCTGGGTACTCTGGGTACACAAACAATGTTGTCAAGGCTTTTGTTAAGGTGTAGAACCCCTGGCGAATTCAGTAATAAACAAAACAAGGTATGAGATGGGCATACATACCCATCAGGGAGCTTTGCACTAATATACCACCCTCACAGAAGTGCCGCTAGTTCAGCTTGTCCCGCTACAGGAGTCCGGTTTGTGACAGGGAGACATTTCAAAAGACAATGCACGATGTAATGCCCATCCTACCACAAAAGATGCCTATAGGTAACACAAACAAATTAGCAACACAGGCATTACCTGTCGAATTCCCTTAATCGCGCAGCGGAAGCAAGGGGACCCAGAGCGGAAATGTGGCTCCAGTGACAAAGAGTAGAGAGTGTCAAGAGGACAAACCCCCTGCCTATATAACATGCAGCTACTTCTTGATTGGTCAAAGCGTGAGTGTGAGAACGCTTTGCCAAAATCACAGCATCATGCAGGTTTTGTCACAAACTGTACTAAAGTTCGGACCGATAACGAGGACACAGTGTCTTTAATGTCCCCAAGGGGCAAATCACAACAGGTAGCCAACACATACACATTCGCAAAAAAACACATAAAAACATGAGCTAATAGATAAGAACATAAATACACATGTACACTATACTTAAAAAAAAAAGTGCTGTGACATGGGCAGGGATGGCAGATGACCTATTGCTTGTTGAGAAACCCAACAGCTTATGGTACAAATGATCTCAGGTATCTGTTAGACCTGGCACAATTTCGGGAGGTATACCTCCTTCCTGATGGTAGGAGGCAAAACTCAGAGTGTAGTGGGTGAGTGATGTTAGCCAAAATGGCCATTGCCCTCTGTGTGGCACTGGCCTCATACACATACCCAATGCTGTTGAGGTCAGTGCCAATTATTTTCCGACAGATATTTAGTTATTTCCACTGTGTTCTGCAATTATCTAATGCTATGGTATTTGATGCTATCCTGTATTCCATGCAGTCGGGCGATATCCTCCTCATGCACTCTGTAGCGGACAATGTGACGGGGAGACAGCGTTGATTAAATATTAAGAACAAATTTTTATTCAAGATTTGAATTGGATTTTACAAGGTGTTTATGGAACAATTATCATTCAGTAAAAGCGCAAATAACACTGCTGGATTTAATCTTCATGATAACATGGATGATATGGAATGAAGAAATGTGCGTGAGGCATCAATACCTGAAAATATTACGAGTAATCGTTATTTCTACATGTACTTTCTTCAGTCTGACATCAGTTCATCACCTCAACATCTGTGTCGCTAATTACCATTGTCTCCAAAATGTGCGTACGCATGGGTCAGAGTTTGCATGGAGGACCACACATTCTGCCGTGAAGTTTGTTTTTTCATAAATCATAACCTTTGTGTGGGAAGTGACATATGCACATCTTCAGCCCCATTTTGTGCGTACACTACGTTTATAAATGAGACCCCTGATATGTGGCAGAAATTGTGCATTTTAATTTTTGTTTAGAATATGTGAAACTTTCTAAACTAATGTAGGCAGACTGTTGTAGCGTTTAAATGGCTTTTCCTGCCCTGTCCCCGTTTGGATTATTTATGTGGTAAGGCCAGCTTTATGTGTCAGCACAGGTGCAGCATGGGAGGAAGTATGTTGCAAGCCCATCCGGTTTTGTTCAGAGGAAGCTTTATTGCTCTGATCTGTCTGTCGTCAAGTGACAGCCTGCAGAGAATGCTGTTAGCATGTGTGTCTGAGAGAGTCAATGTCTTTCTAATTAGTCCACAGAGTGAGATTCCTCCACAGCCTCCACCCACAAAAATGGACTTCTTCCCATGGCAGGACGGTGGCGGTTTCATGTGTTGAAGGGGAGGCAGGCTTGTATTGCATAAGCAGACAATACAGTGATAGGAGGGAAGGGAAAGGGGGAGGGAGTAAAAGACAATGTGGGAGAGGAATAGTGAGAGCATTAACAGGCTTAAAGGACAATTCCGGCACAAAACGAACCTAGGAGTTATTAACAGATTTGTACCCACTCAATCGTTCTCTGGGACATGTTTTCATGCTAATCGAATGTGTTTGTAGCTTGAAACAAGCTAGGGCGGACCGCTGATTAGAACGCTAGTATTCGGGGCACAGGGAAAGTAAAAACAAATCGCAATTTATACCACTAAAAAGGCTCAAAATATCAACAAACTTCAATGGTAGCATAATGAGGGTCCCTAAATGTTAACCAAAGCATTGCAAACATTGTAAGTGTACAACAAGTGTTGAATCCTCTACAGTGAAATACAGACAAACTTTACAACGTTTAGCGTTAGCTGTCAGCATTTTAACCGTTTTTAATCCAGCTACTAGCTAGCGGTAGGCTAACTTTAGCTGCTGTCGAGTATAGTGTTAACTAGCGTCACATGCAGCGGTGTTTGTGTTGCTTGTATTGTCTGTTTCAGAGCATCAGAGAGAAGCGCAGACATATCAGTGGCACCAGAATTCGGTAGCCAGGGTTGGCAGAAAGCAGAATTTTACAAGTAAATGTTCCAATTAATGATCCAGGCAGCACATTCTCTTCTCCCTCCTTCATTTTACAGTCGAATGGTGGCTAGAACGGCTCCGGGTCAAACGTCAATATGGAATAGATTAATCTGCGTTATTTTTTTTAACGCGTTATTTTTTCTCAGATTAATTAATCGAAATGAACGCGTTATTTTGACAGCCCTAATTATAACCATTCAGAACAGTGGAAAATCTGAACGTTTTAGCTCACGGGGATTTCTCTGAAATATGTTTACCTCATTGTTTGAAGCTTTGGCCACGTTTTACATGACAATCTGACATCGTAACATTATAGATATGACAGAAAATACGAAAAAGCATAATAGGTCACCTTTAAAGTAAAGATGCTATATATTTCTTTCCCAGATTCCTCATTTAATAAAACCCATGCGTGAATGAATTAATGAATGAATGGATTATCAATTCATGAGAGCTTTCACATTTGTTGTCCTTTACAGACTGTATAGTTGATATTTGAGTTCTGAGATACAGGAAGTGAAGATTTTTATAAATCCGGCAGTAGAGCTTTAAATATGAACGCCTCCATAGTAAACATGAGCAGTATTACAGTGCATTGCACAGCTGGACACCATCATATTGTGTAATGACAATATGACTATAACCTGAACTCAACTGAATAGACAGTAATAGCCATTGCTACTGGAAACTGGTCTCATTTGATAGAATTTCTTTTTTTGTTTATCAGTCGATCCATCAATTGCTTTTTGTACCGTATTCTCCTGTCTCTTGCATACTTATGGTGACCATTAGCATAAACCTTCAAAATGTCATCATTGCTACTAGTATGCTTAGCTGTCACATGGCTCCTAGTCTCACATTGCCAGACCTTCCTCCACGGTGCTACGGAGGAGAGTCTGGCTAGTCCAAACAGCATTCCTGGATAGGAGAAAAACGTGCTCTGGTTTATTGGCATTTCTTTAAACCAATCACAATCGTCTTGGGCGGTGCTGAGCACCGGACGGAGCAACGGTGCTTCTGCAAAATAGCTTCGGGAAGAACCTTGTTATGGTGGAACGTGTACATTCAAAAGTTGTTTTAATTGTGTAACAGAAAACTCAGATTGGGCAGATAGTGTAGCACGCAGTTGCTAGTAGCCAAGGAGAAACAGAGGATTAAAAAAAACATGATGGACGCTTCAGAAGAAGTAATTATCTTCATTGAGTTTCTGTGCAGGAAAGTCGCCGGACGGCACAATCTTCTGAACATAGCTACACTGAGAAATACAGAGAGTTGTGTGGAGCTGACAGTCTTAATTAGCTTTCTATCAACTCATTTGGCAATGGCTTGAATGTAACGGACGTTAATTCATATCAAAAAGTTACACATAAAAGCTTTAATGCAGGTTTAGGGAACAAAAATGTGTTAAAGGTAACCAAAGTAGAACCATTATTGGCTCTCAAAAGAAAATAATTTGCTGTGAGGAAATGAAAGACAGCTTGTTGAAATGGAAAGAAGGGGACGGCCTTTCACTCAAACCAGAAGCTTTAAGGAAGTAAGGAAACACTTCTCTGGCTCAAACCTTAATTCAATTTGGGGCTGAAAATCAAGCACCTATCATATCGCTTTTGGGTAGCTTGTGCTTCATGAAACAGTGGAAGGGGGATTAAATTGCCGTGCAGGAGGGATCGGATTGGTATCAGGATGCTTCCTGCCTGCTGCAGTCCAGTTTTAGACATCAAAGAGGCCTCTGCCCAAAGGGCTGCTGGGAGACTTGGATCACTGTGTGGGGTCAGGCTTTGTCCAAACTTCTCAGAGTCTGTCAGTCTTAATACAGACAGTATAAAAATAAACATTTTATTAATCATGTGTTTAAGGAGAAAAAGTAGGTATTTTTAAGCAACTAAAAAGCTGTCCACATAGGGGAGGATGTTATAGTATCAGTTAATTTATCTTTAGCCAGATTCCTGTTTTTTGTGAATTAGTAAAAAAAATGTTAGCGACAGGAAACATGCTGTTTGGTAGAGTAGAAAAGAAATAAAAGTTGCCTCAGGGGCAGGGGCGGACTGGGACAAAAATTCAGCTCTGGCACTGTAGCCACACCAGCCCGCATTACCACGCCCATGCAGCCCCACCCACGGACACGTGCATTCACTAATTTGTGATTTGTGTACAGATGGTGAAATAATATAAGCAGTACCTTATGTAACAGATTTTTAAACATTTAATGTAAGTGACTGGCGAACAATGATTACTACTTTTTTAATAGAGCACACGTTTATAATAAATGTACACATACTGTAAAAAACAGAAGAAAAAGAATGTGAGGATGTTGTTTGTATGCTGTTACTGTCATTCTCTACAGTATGTTGTTATTTGTTGTCACTGTACATATTGTCTGTCTGATTCTCCATCTTCTCATCTCTCTAATGCAATTTTAATAAAGTGGTTAGTTATGAATACACATATTATGAATACACATATTCATAACTTTAGTATTGATAAAACATCTTTGATAATTTGCCAATAATTGAATCTGTACCAATTCCCAACAGAGGTCTATAGAAATGTCCTATAACCAAATGTTTATTATGAAGAAAACGTATCTTAACAAAAAGACATCAAAGTAGAAGTAGCATAAGTTGCCACACCTCCACCTCTGCTGTCGGCCGGACCGCCGATAGAACACAGGGGGTGCCAGGCATAGGCAAAGTCTCAGGGGCGCTGGCCAACAGTGAAGACTCTGGAAGGAAGTTAGCGGAGACTCTGGAAGGCCGGTCAGTGGGGACCCTGGAAGCACTGGACAACAACGAGGACTCTGGAAGCACTGGATGTTAACGAGGATTCTGGAAGCACTGGACGTCAACAAGGGCTCTGGCTCGCTGGGCGGCAAGGGCTCTGGGCAGCAAGGACTCTGGGAGGCTGGACAGCGAAAACTCGGGTGCACCGGACAGCAAGTGCTCTGGGCCGCTGTACAGCAAGGGCTCTGAGCCCCTGCACAGTATGGGCTTTGGTCCGCTGCACAGCACAGGCTCTATGGACTTACTGCAGGTCAGCAGCGCCAACTCAGAAGCGTCAACCAGTGGCGAAAAGTCTGGAACACTCGCCAGCTCGGAAGCAGGGTGAATGACTGACTGCTGAGGGCTAACAGGCTTGGAGACAGAACAGCGAAACTCATGCTCGGTAGCCTCCCAGCGAACCTCCATGAGGTGTTTGGCCAAGGCTGGGTCCTCGTCATGCAACGAACAGAAAAAGTTAATGATACTCTCACCATCTGACTCCAAGGGGTAAAAATGCGGCTTAAACTCAGGGAGCTGGAGCTGCAGCATGGGAATAGGAGACTGTGAAGCAGACAAGGGGGAAAATCACCTGGGGTGCTGACTGAGAACTAGCAAGGGCTGGGTGGTGGCAGACTAGAGGCTTACTGTATGGGCTCTGGAATGACATGCCCTGGTGGCAACACTCCCCAAAGAACAACTAGACCTCTCCCGTAGCCTGGGAGTCTGGCAGGCGCTTCAAGAGCCCCCCAGAGCAAGTTGGGTTCCCAGAAACAGATCAGTGGATCTAGCCATACCTTGCATCTCCTGCTGGATTGTGAACAAAACTTCTTCTACCTGATGAAGCTTCTGTCCTTGCGATCGTCTCAAGATCGGCTTGTGGTTGTATTTTCATACGCTTCGTTGATCTGATTGGTTGATTTTGCCCGTCTATCACCAACATAGGTGGTGATAGACAGATGGTTTATCCAATCAGCTAACCAGTATTTTTGCCCCTTCCCAAAAGTTCTCCAATGGTAAGTTGGATATGCCGAGCAAATGCGAAGCAATCCATCTGGCGGAGTCAGGTTACAAAAACACAGGGAATTACAGGAACACAAGGAATACAGTGAAAGGCTGACACGATGGAACAAACGATCTCGCACTGAGGTGAGTAACAAATGGGCTTATATACACAGAGACAGGGGAGACAACAAGAGACAGGTACAACACATTAAGGTAAGAAAGGTAATCACACAGGCGGGAAGGCAGACAAGGACCAGGAAGTAAATAGAACTGAAATGAGACAAGATGGTGAGTATCAAAATAGAACAGGAACTCAAAACAAACTTGACACAGGAGCAGGACGTGACAAATGCTTGCAACAGTCAAAATGTTGGTGATAGAATTCTGAAAAAAAACCACAAATTATTCTGCTGGTTTCAGGTGTATTGTCAAATACCTTGGTGAAGTTTCAACAAACATTTGTCGAAATAGAAAATGTTGTGTATAAAGTCCTAATGACATTAAGGTACTGAATGTAACTGTGGATTCACGGTTTGACGATATGAAAATTATTTGAAAAGTTTGAGTTGAATGTGTCAACTTAGATGTCAATTGATTTAACATATTTTGTTCAATTGACCGTATGTTGCAGTGTCACAATCCACAATGTGTTGAAAAATGTCAGCTCTGTAGGACGTACAGGTGATTTATTTAGATATTTTGAAGTTTGGACTGTAAAATGTCTAGAAATTTAAAATTGTTGTAATTGTGCCACTTTAATCAATCATTACCAAACGTTTTGCATCCACTGAGACATGACCCTAGATCATGCAAACCAAACTTCACACAAATCCATGCAGCCAATCTAAGCCGATCTAAACTTTTCACATTTGTGTTGGCCCCTAGAAGTGAAGCAATGCGCTTTAAAACATAAGCTTAGTAAAAACTCCTGAACATGTTTCTTGAATGTCAACACATTCATGATTGTTTTATTATTATTTAAAACTACCTATTTTGATAAAAAACAAATTGACTTATCAACATTTTCTTAAAACTTTAGATCAGCAAAGTATGTAGATGTTTCTGACATAGTTTGGGGCTGATTGGCCCAACGGTCTCAGACAAGTTTGTGAAAATAGGATTTTGAGTAAATTAAGAAAAAGTTGCAACATTTGACATTTTTAGAGCAGAAGACCATTGGAGCGAAAATGCAGATGAATTGGGGATTAAAATTAGGAAATACTTCTTAAGCCAAGCCGATTGGAATTCAGCCATTCATGCTTGAACCCCAATAAGAATATCATTTGTAGAGGTGGGGCAGTCTCGCCCCTCCTGTCCTCTCTTCTCCTCATCCCTCCTGCCTCCTCCACCCATGATAACATTGTTATCTATGAGGCAGAGGGAGGCGGTGGCCAAACAGATACTCTCCCACACTAACTTCAAACACCCTCCAAATTGACTAGAAAGGTCCTGATGTAATGTACAAGCTGCTGTAGCAGAAGTAAAAAAAACAAACAAAAAAAACACACAGAAACAATGGGGAGGAAAAAATAATAACTATCTACTGCTGGAGGTCTGGGTTACACATATGAGCTAATGTGATGCAATGAAAGAAATAGGTGATTTATATGGCTGATATACAGATGTACATTCTCTGTAGCCACATTCCCCATTCTCAAAAATGTGGCTACTGGTCGGAGCTCTGGCGGCTGCAGAGATACCACATGGGGACCACAAGAACTGTGATTGGTCAGCCTGGGCTACTTGTGTTTTATCCTACACGTTTCTGATGCCAGTGCAGATGTGATTGTGAACATTAGAAGCCATCTCCACTTCACAGAAATACACAGCCTAAAGTTGGCAGACAGGAAACCTGAACAACTGCCAATATTTCACAGGCCTGATGTTTCTGAAAATAAGGTGAACATGCAAACTCCAAACAGAAAGAACTATGGCTGTTATTCAACCCAGGTCCTTCCTGCTATGAGGCAAGCCAAGATCAATCCATTCCAAGAAGACTACTTTTAATAACAACCATGTCTTGACAATGCTGCTGAAACTTTAACTGGATGAGATCCAACACTGGAACTCTTATGCCAACATTTTCAAACACAAAACACATTTAGACACTGCATATACTAGCCTACCGTGTGCTGTCCAGCATGACTTTACAGAGGCAGCTGACTCCCACAGGCCTCAGTAAAGTCCACGGGTTAGCGGGGGATCCCCTGTCCATGAGGATATGTGTGGTCCCTCCGTCATCCTTTTCCCCCTCCCCCTCCATGGCACTGTTTCACTGGCTGAGGCTCGCCTCCAACAATCAGGGCCTTCACGGGGGCCATAATGACAAAATGAAAGCCAGTTGTGTGTCTTGGAGGCTTTAATGACTTTCAGAGCTGCTGTGGAAATGCTGGACTCAGTCCAAACACACACTGCCTGCTGCAAAAAGACAAAGAAGAACATGGGAGCATTGCAAGATTGATGCAGATGTTCTTGTTGCAGATCTGTTCTACTTTTTGTGAATGTTGTCATTGATAAATGTAATTGCAATGGGAATTGTGATAAAGTCAGGGATAGTACAGTACAGTTGTGTTTAACCAATTTTTAACCAATTTTTTTAGACTTTTTAAAGGCTAAAATGTGTCAATCCAAATATGGTATTCTTTATGGTTTAAATATGACTGTTTGTATCTGAACAAGTGAATCCAGTGAACCTTCACCTGACTGACAGCAGTCTGTTTGATGTGGATTTTGTGTTGACGTACATAAATGACAGAACCTTCCTGTTTCACGACCTGTTGCTGGTGGAGTGGAAGATGAATCTGCTGTCTAAAAGAAACATGTGCTCTGACATGTTTGTCTGGTCTCCACCCTGCTAGAGATTTACAGCACAAACACTGCAGCGGGGACACAGGCACAAATATTAGAACTGCTTTTCTTAAGGGGAGACACCCCAGGTGAATAGGAAGAAGAAAAAAAGACTAATAGATATCAGCATGAAACTTCCCCAGTTTATTACTGACATTATAGACAAATATCTTTTGTATTACAAGTTTTTAGAATTTTTATGTTTAAATATGCAAATAAGGTATCTCATTAAATATGTGCTAATTTGCATATATTTCCAGAAGAGTGGATAAAGCCAGATTCAAAATTCTTGTTTGTTCTTGTTTTATTAGAGTCAAAGGTTTTTACAGAGGGGATTTTGGATATCTCTTTTTATCACTCCATTAATCAGAAAATACTGTCAACAGCCATAAAAGAAAAATCAATTTCCACCCCATTTTTAGGTATAAAATGTTGTAAAAATCAGACTCTGAAAGAACTTTAAGAATATACATAGGAATACAACTGGAAAGTCTGGTGTATGCAAGTGCTGCTAATTTGAGTATGAGAAAAAACCCATTTTGAGAAAACGGCCTTTAAAGATTTGTGTTGTAAAAAGTCACACTTTTTTTAGTGGAAACAACAATTTACAGACCCAATATCTTAAATCAAATCATTAGCAACAACAATACAAACCACCTAAATCACATCAAAACTTATAACGCGGCATTTATGGCCTTCAACTGAACAGAACCCCAGTAAAAAACAGTGTAGATCCCGTCTACAGCCTAATTTTTCATGCCTGCTTTATATGTAGGCCCCTCATCGTTCCTGCTGATACCTTTTCACCTTTTTAGCTGTGCTCAGACACTTGCGCCTATATTTTGCACTTGCAGTTGTGACGGCCTCAATTCAATACAATTCAATTTTATTTATAGTATCAAATCATAACAGGAGTTATCTCGAGACACTTTACAGATAGAGTAGGTCTAGACCACGCTCTATAGTTTACAAAGCCCGAACAATTCTAGTAATTCCCCCAAGAGCAACAGTGGCGAGGAAAACCTCCCTTTTAGGAAGAAACCTCGGCAGACCCAGGCTCTTGGTAGGCGGTGTCTGACGGTGCCGGTTGGGATGTGATGAACAGTGGCAATAATAGTCACAATAAAGATAATGGAACAGTGACTTCAAATGGTAGTCGTAGTAGTTAATGTCATAGCAGGGCACTGCAGGGCGTTACAGGATGTAGCGTGGCACAGCAGAGCATAGCAGGACGTAGCAGGATGTAGCTTGACGCGGCAGGGTTCAGCAGGACGCAGCAGGACACTGCAGGACACTGCAGAGTGTAGCAGGGTGTAGCAGGGAGTACAGCAGGACCACGGCGACAGCTGCAACCAAGATCTTGGTGCCATCCTAATCCAGTCTCAGCTTTCGAGATCCTGAGCATATCAGTTTCTCTCATTGAATTAACCGTCACGACTGTGCTCTGAAGCCACAACTTCTCCATAACAGAAAGCATGGCAGAGGCACCTTCATTAAAGGTGGAGATTGCGTACTTGCTGCTGCCTCAAGCTTACTTTTCCACACAAAGACTGTTTTTGGACACCGCGCCCATATAACAGAATTAAGGCAGTCATTTGCATTTTGAGTGCAGTCCCCTCAGTCAGCTAATAGTGAAGCTAACTAACCAGGCTCCCATCAGCACTGGTTCATAACAACACAACAGAACAAAACAAATTATGAATAATTCAAATGATCAATATTTAGAACATTGGAGAAAGCAAACAAAGTAGACTAAATTGTTATTTGACAGAGTATCTGCACACTATCAGAGATACAAATAAGAGACGGATCCTGACTAAATACAGGCTCGGTGACCACTAACTGGGTCAGACAGAGATGCACTTCCTCCTCCACTGTGAAAAAGTATCTTCCCTAAGAGATTTACACCTTGGAAAAATAGCCAAAAAAATAAAACTTCCCAATGTTAATACCAGAAAAGAAGCTGGAAGTTCTCCACTGACAGCTAAATATGTATCTGCCTGCCACAGCCTGAGGGACTCACTAGTGTTGTTTTTGGCGGCCTGTTTTAATTTTAGTCTAGTCTTTGTGTCAAGCTGTCATTTTAGTTTTTAATAGTTTTAGTCACGTTCATATTCTTTTTAGTCTAGTCAAGTTTCAGTCGACTAAAAGTCTGAGCATTTTCGAATTTAGTCAGAGTTATCCATGACTATTTTCGTCTAGTTTTAGTCGACGAAAACTGATAACATTTAGTCTAGTTTAGTTTTAGTCAATGAAAATTGTATTTTAGTCTTTTTAGTAATGCAATTATATTTAACCCAGTCAATATAGTACATATTACCTAGTAGTATAGACAAAACCAATTTTCTTTTTCAATTTTCAAACCCATTTCCAACAAGGTTCTTATTATATTATTGTTACCTTATAGAATCAAGAATACATCCATTCCAGACATGGAAGACGCTCAGATTTGAATTTACAACATATTTATTTTACCAACCAAACATGTTAGATATACACACAAATTTAAATAAAATAAAATAAATGAAATAGCATCACGTGACAATGCCAGAAAAACATTAATACATTCAAGTTGTACCTCCTTGTGGTAAAGAAATCCTGAGCACTAGTTGGCTTGTCCATCTTCTTGGGTGGGACTTGCCATTTCTGGAATCTAGCACAGGAATAGATGCAATGTCAGGACAGATGCAGCCTCTGGAAAATCTAACTGTTGTAAATATTAAGTAGCATAAATCCTTGCTATGAGTTTTACCATAGTAAATCAACATCTGAGTGAGTGACTTGACTGTGCTTAAAGAAAAAAAAAAAGTCTACATAATCAAAACAGAAGTAGTCTAAGCAGTAATCTCGGGAGGCATGTTAATGCCAATACCATTTGCTTAAATGTATGTATTGGTCTAGAATAAGATATTTAAAGTCATGCTGTTAATGCCAAATTCAGTTCAGTGTGATTGCTATTTGAATGACAAAACTAGCTACAGTATTTGGCCAACAAGGGATGCTTAGTACACATGAAGTCAGTCAGGAACTAAGAACCCACTTTACACACACAGGTTTTTGTTAATTAGGAGGACTATTTTTTCAAACCAGTTTTTTGCAACACTAAACAGTCACCCCTTTCCACTAACCAGTAACTAACAGTAACTACCAGTAAATTAAAAAAAAAAAAATCCTTTTTGAGCTATACAACACAAATCTCACTTCAAAATTTTAATAAACACATCAGAACTCAAAATACAAGAACCTGACACCATGCTGTATTAAGAGGACAAACGATAATGAGGTACTTAGCTCTGCCCATGACACAAATAGTAATTACCAGGGCCAACTATATTTTTATTATTTATTAAACAGACACAAGTGGACTGTGTGATACAGTGCCTTCACTTAAGTATTAGAGCAACAGAATCCATACTATTTGTGAACATGAAAATTAATGAATGGCAGAATGAAATTATGCATGTCGACATGTGTCTGGCTTGAGAAAAGAGTAAAACTAATGTGTCTTCTCGAAGAACTCAAGGGACAAACACCTATCTTTGTCCTTGAAGAGAGCAACACAAACACTGCATGTCACAGCGTCATGTCAGGAAAACAAAGATACATCTGATTTTTAGCATTCAAGTAGTGCAAGAGGGTCAGAAGCTTCAACCCCCCCCTTTTTAAACTCAATGTCATGACCGTGACTCCGGAACTGTTAAGCCAACTGACAGATTACACATAAACAAGTTACCTACAGTATCTTCTCACAGTAGAAATAAAACTAAATAATTTTGTATAAACACAACACAAAAACAATATATACTGTACAGCTCTCCTCTTCTCCACAAGCTGAAATATTTAAATTGTCCAACAGTGATGTCATCAGAACACAGAGATTACTCATGTTCTAACCCTGAATATTCCATGTGTCCTGATGACATCACTGGTGGACAATTCATCACATTTCCATATTTTAGCCAGGATTTTCTTTTCTTTTCAAAGTCACACCACGATTTCTTACAAAGTCTCTTATATTTAGAATAGAGCAACCAGCCAGAGCAGGATATTCTGCCTCCTTGCATTGCTGGCATTCAATCATAGTGGCCAGTTTTCCTTTTTTGATGTGTTCGCCAAAATATCTCATGACCGTGGCAACCTCCATGGGAGACCATTGATGCTTTTTTGCTCTCCTAGCACTTTCCAGAGAAACTAGAAAAAAGACAACGAAATCATCAATGAAAACAAACTACTTTTAAATAAACCTTTTTTTAAAGTAAGGAAATTTGTGTTAGGTAAATTATGCATTTGTTGTAACAATGTTTTCTTGGCTATAAATCATGTACTGATGTAACGCCTGTTTATTCCCGGTTTAAAATGTGCATTCATAAAGAACATGCATTAGTGGGATGCAGTGGCTGCAGAATTGAGTATGTGGGTTGCATCGATGAAAATTAATTTCTGCCAATGCCAAAGAGCTTATTCTGACTCTTGCTTGGTAAATATGGTTGATAAGATGATTGAATTCTGAAGAAAAGACAAATTGGTAATTTAAAAATGTATTCATTTGACAAACCCTCCTCCTCATGCTGGTCCCTAGCCTTGTTTTTCCAGTGAGGGAGATCCCGCTCAGCACCTTCACAATGACTCCACCAAAACACGGCATCTCTTTGGAAGTCTAAAATGAAGGGACGAACACTCAATGAGAGTTTGTTACCTGTGTGTCTCAATACTACTTAATATCATTCTCATGAGTTCATACGTCTTACAGTAAAGTCATTGGAGATCAAAATTACCTCTGGTATGATGTCCACAAAGGAACTGCATTCGTCCACGTCAGCAGCCTGATACGGCATCTCTTTGGAAGTCTAAAATGAAGGGATGAACACTCAATGAGAGTTTGTTTCTAATGCACAAAAATAACAGAGCTGCTAATGTCTGAACCTTACATGGTGAGGATTACACAGGACCTGTGTGTCTCAATACTACTTAAAGCCATACTATGCAGTTTTCCGGTTTTGTCAAACAGCTACCCCTAGAGTCGCTGTGGAGTACTTGTTACTGTCGTAAATACCACGTCTCTATATACCGCTCTGCGTCTCCGCACTCACGGCCTGATCCCTGATCCCCTCCCCCCTGTTTACCGGTACATGTTCAGTAGGATGGAAGCGTCGGTCATCGAACAGGCAAAGATAGACTCCTACTCCTACCGTCTATTGACCAGGTAACTTCTGAGTAAATGCCTGCTAGTGTCTTCCATTGAGGCTGCTTCTTATATCGCTGATGTATGTTCATTGTTTACATTTTCCTGTAGTGACCTATTAACACATGGCTAATTTTAATATTCAAATGAGTCATGTGTTGATTCATGCCAGGCTGTCAATCAAGCTCTCAGCTCTGCACTCATGGTCTGAGCCCTTCCCCCCTGTATACGGTACATGTTTGGACATTGAACAGGCAAAGATAGAGACGTCTGAGTGAATGCGTGCTAGGGTCTTCCATTGAGGCTGCTTCTTATGTCGCTGATGTATGTGCCGTCACACCTGTATTTAAAGCTGTCCACTTGTGATCCAGTCACAAAAAATGAATGTTAACACCAGGTCCAAACAGAGGCTTTGTGTTCTCATGATGAGCTTACTAGCTTAAAGCCTGGTTTATACTTCTGCTTCATGTTAATGCGTAGGTTCCGTCATAGCCTCGACACTGTCATGAACCGTTGGGACTTCTGTGTCTCTCCGTCTCATGTTTGGTTCACCCCCACGGTGGCAGGGGACTGTCAACTACATTGACAGTCCCCTGCATTTACAACAGAAACACAAAAGAGGGCATTTGACACCGTAAATCATAGCCGTCTTATCTCAAAACTATCATCTTATAATACATCACACCAGGCATTATCATGGTTCGAGTCACTTACAGGGTCGAGAACAATGTGTAGTTATTGATCATGCAAAATCTGCCACATGTGAAATTAAGATCGGAATCCCGCAGGGAACCATACTGGGGCCTGTTCTCTTCAGCCTGTATGTGAACGAGCTGCCTGAAGTATGTCCTGAAGTTGGCATTCAGATGTATGCCGATGA
Organism: Sander vitreus; assembly: GCF_031162955.1. Classification (NCBI taxonomy): domain Eukaryota; kingdom Metazoa; phylum Chordata; class Actinopteri; order Perciformes; family Percidae; genus Sander; species Sander vitreus. The sequence goes on along the minus strand of NC_135855.1, from coordinate 9,950,677 downwards.
CACTGGTTTATGTGTCCGGCGAAAGCCCTGTTGTTGTCAGCAGTACATTGACTAAAAGTCTTGAGAAAGTGTTTGATTGGCTAAACAAATCATGTTTAACACTTAATCTGAGGAAAACTAAATCTGTGTTTTTCTATAACAAGAAAGTGGATAATAAATGATCTTAACATTAAAATGAATGGTGAACTCATCAATCAGGTAGAAGAAGAAAAATATTTAGGAGTGATTTTAGATTCTCAGCTACATTTTAAAAGTCACATTAAAAACATCAAGAAAAATGAAGGCCAGTATGAACTGTTTCAGGTTGATCAGGAGCAGTTTAACATTTGAATGTGCTCATGTCTTTCTGAACACTATGATCCTGTCCCACCTGTTGTAGTGCACCACTGTTTGGCCTATTGAGAGGCTTTATAACCGTGCCCTAAAAAAATTAGATAAAAAGCCCAGTCGATTCCATCACTGTTACATTTTAAATAAACATAAAATCTTAAATTTTGTTAATCTTAAATACATAAAGTTGTTTTTTAAATGTTTGACTGGACTTGCACCTGAGCCACTTTGTAAATTTGTGAACAGGCTGGAATCCTCCAGATCCACAAGAGCTGCTTTATGTGGAGACTGTAAAGTTCCATTTTGTAACTCATCTTTTGCCCAAAATGTTTTCTGTGAAAGGAGCCAATCTGTGGAACTGGCTTCCTACAAATATAAAAGACTCCAACTAAAATGTCCACCTTTTAAAAAAAAAAAAAAAAAAAACAACTATCAAAAGCATGGTTCATACAGCAGCAGCAGTGTGATCATGCCATATGAAATGTATAGCTGTGTGTATGCGAGGTGTGCATCTGTGTGAGCTCGAGTGAATGTTTATTTACTACACTTATTTTTATTGCTACCAACTGGTTTTTGGACTTTTTATTGTACTCACTGTAAAAATGTGACTCCTATATTATTTTAACTGTTAAAAGCCCTTCTAGGGACAGGTGTTGCGAATTAGCCATGGCTATAAACACCGTGATACAGGCATCGGATTGTTCTTGTTGTGTAATCTGTTTTTTGTATCTGTCCCTATTCAAATAAACAGGAAGGCCATAAGGGGCGATACAGTGGTGTGGTGATACAGATTATACACAAAATCAGGTTTATGTATATTAAATGGTCATGTTTTTTTTTTCATTTTTAGGGTCAATGGACCAATAGAAACACTTCTACATCATTTAAACAATGTCTGAGTTGAAAACACATCTTGTTGACACGTAAGGGCCCTGTTCATGTGGCACAGACATATTAATTGCATTTTGTGTCTATTAAGAGTCACAAAGGCACTCTAAAACTTGCCCCGACCACTGCCGTTTTAACTCAGGGGACGCTTGTAGTACGTAGCTGCAGCTTCTCCATGTTACCTGCATTGATTCGGGTCGGGGGGTTTTTCTATCGAAAGTACTCGCGTAGCTATAGCGATCAAGATTAATGTAAAAAATTGGCCGGCATTCTCTAACGTTAAAAAAGACACATTGACCACACCCTCATGAGTTGACATGAGCTTTTTAAAATATAAAGTAACGTTAATGTCTTGACTTACCTCAATTTCATTATAGAATGCCTGGAGATATCTCTTAAGGTTCGTGGATTCCATTTTCTTTTCCACTTCTATGTAAAGACAGTTTTTCCAAATGTCGTTTCTTCTTTTTCTCCCAAAGACAAACCCCGGCTGGCTGGCCATCAGTCCCTTTCTCTGTACTGCTTTAAAATATTAAGTTGGCTGAATTTGAAAAGACAAGTTGAGGTAATGGTATATTGATTACAAACAACTAAATTTTCTAGTCATATAAACTTGATATTAATTCAACTGTACTTGAATCTTTTAGTTTTAAATAACTTGATCACAATTCACTTCTCTAGTTGAGTAAAGAATCTTTCAATTTCGTTCTACTGGGATTCCAAAGCGGAAATCCTTTATCTACATTTCAGTCTACCTACAATATCTAGTTTACCTTTTCTTTGTCAACTTTAATATTAAGGCTGTCACCATTAACGCATCTCATTCTGGTGTCACTGATATGCCTGCACTTCTCTCTGATGCTCTGAAACAGACGTTACAGGCAACAGAAACAACGCTGCACGTGACGCTAGTTAACACTATACTCGACAGCAGCTAACGTTAGCCTTACGCTAACTAGTAGCTGGATTAAACACTGTTACAATGCTGACAGCTAACGCTAAACAGTGTAAAGTATGTCTGTATTTTACTGTAGAAGATTCCGACACCAAGATGCAACAATCTGCAGCTGCTGTTGTCGGAAAAACACAGACGGTGCGTTCAATGAAACTGGTAATTTACAGTCTCGTGGTGTATTCAAAGTTGTTGTTAAATGCCCTTTTCCCATCTGGTGGTTGTTTTTGTCATTCAACAGCCATTTACTAGTGAAATAAGTTATTTTTATAGTGATTACATTATTATTAAACATTTAATTTTGACGATTATGGCCTTAGCAATAAACAAGCCATTCTTTAATGTCGCCAACTGTTTAGTACCCTTTTTTTTGTTTTTACTTTCTTAAAAAGTATCGGTTCAGGCACCGGTACAGTTTTAAAAGTACCGCTTTAGCACCGGTATCCAAACCAAACAATACCCAACCCTAATATTGACTCTAGATTCAAATGTGTGACAAGATTAAATATATAAACAAATACAAATCTTAAAATCAAGTTCATAGTCATTTTTTTTGCAATCATTTGATTCCCAATCAAGATACACTAAGAATTGCTTTCCATTGTTAATATGTACTCAGAAACAGTTCTGAAATGCAAAATAAAATTGTAATCATGTGATAAAACATGCGATTAATATAAAACTATAGAAATTCAACGATTAATCGCGATTAAGAAAATGTAATCGTTTGACAGCCCTATTTAATATACATTTGTATTTGAGTTAACCAGTTTTGCTCGAGTCTATACTTAAGTAATTCCCTTTACTTTTATTAGACCTCAACTTCATTTTAGTTTAAGTTTTAGGTTTAGAAAGGTCTCATCTCTAAAGTTTATTGGCTGTTTAAAAGAAACTAAACCCATTTCAAGTTCTTCAAAACTTTTAATGAAATTCACGGCCAATAAAACCACCTTTGAGTATACAGCGGCACAGATCCCATCAAAAACCAAACTTTTGTCATGTAACAACTCAAGCTTGTGGGTAAAGCATCCCTGTCTAGAATGTGCACAAATACATCTTTGGGCTTAGTGTTTTCAGATACATGTAAAAAAAGAAAAAGAAATGTAATGTAAACTATATATCTCAACATGAGGGGCATAGGTGACATTTTGGGTGAAAATGAGTTATGCATTTTAAATAAAGCTCTTGATGAGCTCTTTCTACGGCCAAAAGGGTGCATGCGATTTCTAATCCAGTTATTAATCGAAAACCAAAAGACCTAACACTGATCACACTGTATTTTCTTTTTTGCACATCCTACATGAATCTGTACAGCTTTTCCATTCTAAATCATTTATATTTTATGTATTTGTAATATGTAACTGTATATTTCTGTAATTTTTCTATTCTATATTTTCTTGCACGTAAAAATGCATTCTAAAATTTAGGGCCAAAACGGCTTATGAGCACTTACAAAGAGAAAAAATTATTTTTAAATAAATGTCAACATTTTATTATTATATATTAAATGTAATAAAAGTTAGGACAAAGTATGTTCATTTTTAGTTTTGACTTTGCAAAAACAGAGTTTTTACCAAAACTTAACTGCAACGTAAAACAGACGTTGCAGTTAAGATCTCAAATCCCCAGCCTTTCATTTCTTGCTCTACATTCTCAGTATAAGTGTAAAGTATTAAGAGAATTTAGTAAACCGGATTACATTGTAACAATAGAACACAACTTATAAGAAAAATGTGCGACCATGTTCCACCAATGCATCATTGGTAGCTTTAACACAACTATTGTCTCAATGTAGTGCCTACACAGTTTCACAAAGAATTCTATTTCTTAGGACGTGAAGTCTTGCAAAGCAGTGCTCACTGCCTATATTCTTTGAACCTATTGAATGACTTCAGAATCAGAAAAGGTTTTATTGCCAAGTACGTTTAACACATACAAGGAATTTGTTGGTGTTGTTGGTGCAAGTCACACATTCTTTAGATGGAATATTAAACAAGTATAGGTAGAAACAATATAAGTATTTTTACACAGTATGTATTAAGTTAAAGATAAAGAATAAATAAACATAAAAAATAAAGAGCAAAGAGCATTACAGCAGAGAGAGAACAGTGGCATGAAGGTGGAGAGTCAGGGTGGTTTCCGGGCCTTGTTAATAAGGCTAGTGGCGGAGGGGGAAAAGCTGTTCATGTGACGTGAGGTTTTGGTCCTGATGGACCTCAGCCTCCTGCCAGAAGGGAGTGTCTCAAAGAGTTTGTGTCCGGGGTGGGAGGGGGTTAGCCACAATCTTTCCAGCAAGCTTCAGAGTCCTGGTGGCGTAAAGGTCCTGGAGCGGCGGCAGATTGCAGCTAATCACCTTCTCTGCTGACCGAATGACACGCTGCAGTCTGCCCTTGTCCTTGGCTGTGCTAGCTGCGTACCAGATGGTGATGGAGGATGGACTCAATGATGGCTGTGTAGAAGTGCACCATCATTGTCTTTGGCAGGTTGAATATCTTCAGCTGCCGCAGGAAGTACATCCTGTTGTGCTTTCTTCACGAGGGAGCCGATGTTCAGCTCCCACTTGAGGTCCTGGGAGATGGTAGTTCCCAGGAAGCGGAAAGACTCCAGTGTCAATTGTGGAGCCACAGAGAATGATGGGGGTAGGTGGGGCTGGGTTCTTCCTGAAGTCCACAACCATCTCCACTGTCTTTAGAGCTCTCTAGATTGTTTTGCTTGCACCAGGTCGTCAGCCTCCCACCTGTAGGCGGACTTGTCGCCATCAGAGTCCAATGAGGGAGGTGTCGTCCGCAAACTTCAGAAGCTTGACAGACTGGTGACTAGAGGTGCAGCTGTTGGTGTACAGGGAGAAGAGCAGGGGGGAAAGAACACAGCCCTGGGGCGATCCGGTGCTGATGGTCTGTGAGTCGGAGACGTGTTTCCCCAGCTTCACATGCTGCTTCCTGTCAGACAAGAAGTCAGTGATCCACCTGTGGGTGGAGTCAGGCACACCTAGCTGGGAGAGTTTCTCCTGGAGCAGAGCCGGGATGATGGTATTAAAGGCAGAGCTGAAGTCCACAAACAGGATCCTGGCGTAGGTTCCTGCGGAGTCCAGGTGCCGGAGGATGTAGTGGAGGGCCAGGTTGACTGCATCGTCTACAGACCTATTGGCTCTGTAGGCAAACTGCAGGGGGTCCAGGAGGGGGTCAGTGATGGCTTTGAGGTGTGAAAGCACAAGGTGCTCAAAGGACTTCATAACCACAGGAGGTCAAGACGACGGGTCTGAAGTCATTAAGTCCTGTGGTCCTTGGCTTCTTGGGGACAGGGATTATGGTTGAGGTCTTGAAGCAGGCTGGCATGTCTCCCGTGAGGTGTTGAAAATGTCTGACCACTGGAGACAGCTGATCAGCGCAGTGCTTCAAGCTGGATGGGGAGACAGCATCCGGTCCAGCAGCTTTCCTGGGGGAGGTGGAGGTGAAGCACAGTGGCTGTAGGGAGGCGTCGTGGGAGATGGTGTCAGGACTGTCCTTTTGTCTTTCAAATCGACAGTAGAACTCGTTCAGGTCGTTGGCTAGGTGTCGGTCATTGAAGGAGTGGGGGGGTTTTAGGCTTATAGGTGGTGATCTGCCTAAGTCCTTTCCAGACAGTCGCAGAGTCGTTCGCTGAGAACTGGCGTTGGCGCTTCTCAGAGTACCTTCGTTTAGCCTCCTTCACTGCCTTGCTAAACTTGTACTTCGACTCTTTAAATGTCTGTCCCCACGCCTGAACGCCTCTTCCTTAGTCAGCCTTAACCGTCGGAGTTTGGCTGTGAACCAGAGTTTGTCATTGTTGTAGCTCACCCTGGTGCTTGATGGAACACAGCAGTCCTCACAGAACCTGATGTATGACGTCACAGCCTCTGTGTACTTATCCAGACTGTTGGTAGCAGTCCTGAACACATCCGAATTACACGACTGGAGATCCTCCACTGCCTCACTGGTCCACTTCCTTGATGTCCTCACTACAGGTTTGCAGAGCTTTAGTTTCTGCCTGTAGGCGGGGATCAGGTGAACCATGATGTGGTTAGAGAAACCCAGTGCAGCACGGGGGACTGCGTGATAAGCATCCCTGACTGTGGCCTAACAGTGATCCAGAATGTTCTCCTATCTGGTCGGGCATTTAATATGCTGTCTATATTTAGGGAGTTCATGAGTGAGGTTCCCTTTATTAAAGTCTCCAAGGACAATAACTAGGGAGTCCGGGTTGGTCCGCTCCACACACAGTATCTGGTCGGCGAGCAAGCGCTGTGCATCCTGTACGTTGACCTGCGGTGAGACGTAAACACCGACCAGAATAAATGAGTGGAACTCACGGGGTGAATAAAAAGGCTTACAGTTTATGATGAAATATTCCAGGTCAGGAGAACAATGCTGCTGGATCACTGTCACGTCGTTGCACCAGCCGCTGTTGATGTAGAAACAGATTCCTCTCCCTTTAGTTTTGCCGGAGAGATCCGTGTCTCTGTCCGCTCTGAAAAGCTGGAAGCCTGCCAGATGCAGCGCAGAGTCCGGTATTAATCCACAGAGACGTCTCCGTGAAGCACAAAACGGCAGATGAAGATAAGTCCCGGTTTCTCACCAACAGCAGTTGTAATTCCTCCAGTTTGTTGGGCAGTGAGCGCACGTTCGAGAGGAATATTCCCGGGAACGGTGCGCGTAATCCTCGCTGGTGGAGACACAAGCGCAGCAGCCTGTTTCCCTCTCCTCCGACGTTTCGCTGCTTGAGCAAAGGTGAGCGCACCTTTGACCAGAATTTCCAAAATTTCCAGTGAAGAGAGAAGTGGGAAATAAGTCCGATGGTGTTGTTCCCCTGAAGTTCACAAGCTCTTCACTGGTGAATGAGATACGGGTACCATCGCAAGAAACAAAGTTAAAACAAAACAAAGCGCACCAACACACCGTGTCACCATTCTGCGGCACCATCTTGCATGTTTTAAGGTATATTGCAGCACCTTCGGGTAGTCAATGTTCAGTGCCTACAGCAGAACATTAGCATACAGTGGGGCAAAAAAGTATTTAGTCAGCCACCAATTGTGCAAGTTCTCCCACTTAAAAAGATGAGCGAGGCCTGTAATTTTCATAATAGGTACACACAAAAAAAAAATCCAGAAAATCACATTGTAGGATTTTTAATGAATTAATTTGCAAATTCCTCAGGAAAAGTATTTGGTCTCCTACAAACAAGCAAGATTCAACAACTTCTTTAAGAGGCTCCTCTGTCCTCCACTCGTTACCTGTATTAATGGCACCTGTTTGAACTTATCAGTATAAAAAAAGACACCTGTCCACAACCTCAAACAGTCACATTCCAAACTCCACTATGGCCAAGACCAAAGAGCTGTCAAAGGACACCAGAAACAAAATTGTAGACCTGCACCAGGCTGGGAAGACTGAATCTGCAATAGGTAAGCAGTTTGGTGTGAAGAAATCAACTGTGGGAGAAATTATAAGAAAATGGAAGACATACAAGACCACTAATCTCCCTCGATCTGGGGCTCCATGCAATATCTCACCCTGTGGGGTCAAAATGATCACAAGAACGGTGAGCAAAAATCCCAGAACCACACGGGGGTACCTAGTGAGTGACCTGCAGAGAGCTGGGACCAAAGTAACAAAGGCTACCATCAGTAACACACTACGCCGCCAGGGACTCAAATCCTGTAGTGCCAGACGTGTCCCCCTGCTTAAGCCAGTACATGTCCAGGCCTGTCTGGAGTTTGCTAGAGAGCATTTGGATGATCCAGAAGACGATTGGGAGAATGTCATATGGTCAGATGAAACCAAAATAGAACTTTTTGGTAAAAACTCAACTCATTGTGTTTGGAGGGGAAAGAATGCTGAGTTGCATTCAAAGAACACCATACCTACTGTGAAGCATGGAGGTGGAAACATCATGCTTTGGGGCTGTTTTTCTGCAAAGGGACAAGGACGACTGATCCGTGTAAAGGAAAGAATGAATGGGGCCATGTATTGTGAGATTTTGAGTGAAAACCTCCTTCCATCAGCAAGGGCATTGAAGATGAAACGTGGCTGGTCTTTCAGCATGACAATGATCCCAAACACACCGCCCGGGCAATGAAGGAGTGGCTTCGTAAGAAGCATTTCAAGGTCCTGGAGTGGCCTAGCCAGTCTCCAGATCTCAACCCCATAGAAAAAAAGAGGGAGTTGAAAGTCCGTGTTGCCCAGCGACAGCCCCAAAACATCACTGCTCTAGAGTAGATCTGCATGGAGGAATGGGCCAAAATACCAGCAACAGTGTGTGAAAACCTTGTGAAGACTTACAGAAAACGTTTGACCTCTGTCATTGCCAACAAAGAGTATATACCAAAGTATTGAGATGAGCTTTTGTTATGACCAAATACTTATTTTCCACCATAATTTGCAAATAAATTCATTAAAAATCCTACATTGTGATTTTCTGGATTTTCTAATTTTGTCTCTCATAGTTTAAGTGTACCTATGATGAAAATTACAGGCCTCTCATCTTTTTAAGTGGGAGAACTTGCACAATTGGTGACTGACTAAATATGTTTTTTGCCCCACTGTAGCTACGGACAGAGTAGTCCTTGATGCCATGCAGAATGATCTCCAGCACAACCGAGAAGTCAAGAAGATCCTCTCCATCAGGAGGATGCCAACATTCATTTCCCTTAGCATCTGTGGCCTTCCCAAAGACAGAAAAAAATACTCTACTACTGTAAAATAACTTGTAATTTTCTCAGAAAACAAGAACACGTTTCGCTGCTGGTGCCCCATTGGTGTTGTCTATGTTAGATGTAGGAGTAGCAAGTTTTTAAATTTGGTTTAGAGTGGTGTAAGGAGCACTTGGGTTGTCTGGCACACTATTTCCTCTGTCAGTTCTTTAGCATGTTAGAATATTCTAACCAGAAGCAAAGATCTGTCAAGATCAACCCATTTTTCCCACCTTACCTCAAATTTACCCTCTTGGAGCCTCAATATGTGGGTAAATCTCTCCATGTCATATATTTCTTTTACTACACCTAGCCCTTGTTTCTTTGTAGGTGGGTCTGCTTTGTACCATGTTCTGGTTATAGTTTTCTTGCAGGCTGCCAGCAGTTCCTTGATCAGGTACCTGTCCTCACCCCGTTTCCCTGTGCCAGATTCCCCAGATATAACACTGAGCCGGTCTTAGGCACCCCATAACCTAATCTCCTTCAATACTCGCCCTACTTCTTACCAATACCCTTTTCATCTTTTGGCACTTCCAAAATATGTGCATATTCACCCCAGAACACCTAGTCTGTTCTGGGGTGAACCTTCCTTTTGTCTTTAATATTCTTCTACCCAAACTCCCTCCATACCCTAGACTGGGTAAACCCAGCCCGATCTGCCGGCAATTTGATTTCACCCTGCAGCTCAGGCTGGAAACCTGTACGTTTATCTATCCTGCTTCCGTTACACATTTGCAGGAACCAATCACAAACTGGCTTATCCACCTGGCGCGCTATTGGCGGGTTTAACACGATGACGATAGAGAAGCAAAGGCAAGCAGCTTTTTGTTTACATTCAACATTACGACCACCGAAGCGCAGCAACCCGTTGATGTCGTTGTCGCTGTGGTTTCAAAAGATTTTAAAGGCAAGTTCTCTGAAAACGGAACAGAAACTTGCCCTGGAACAATTCGTACCTGTTTGCAATACCGACCAGCTTTTTTTTTTTTTAAACTTCCGACCGGCTTTCGCTCTGCAAAGTACATCACCTGGAGCAGACTCCCCAGACTAATGTTCAATCTTAAAAGATTGAGCTTGGACTGGTAATAGCCAGCCTATCCATACCCTTGAACTAGTGGTTGAATGCTGTACCCTGCACATAATCGTACCACTCTTCCCCTGTCAACTCAATCCCCAGTTCTCTCTCCCACTTTTCTTTTATGCATGTTGTTGAGTTCTCTGTACCCTTCAATTAAGCTCACTAAAGATCACTCTACCCTTCCTTCCATTATGTGGAAATCATTACCTTAATGCTCAGTAGTCTTAGCTACTTTTATTTCCCTTATATAATAGTGCCTCACTTGAAGGTACCTAAAATGTCACCTTTTTTACAAACCAAACTTCTTGAAAACTCTGCATTTCCCCCTTTTCTACCATTGTACATATTGCTGTGATAACCCCTCGGGCCCATCTCCTAAAACCATGATCTCTTCCCGGCAGAAATTTAGTATCATGTATTAACCATCTCAGAATCTTTGGCTCCCTATCTCCTTACTGCTGTGTTCCATGTGTTTAAGGTGAATTTAGTGATTGGGTCTATTAAACTGTGTTGTATAATAAATAATTCTTTATCCCCTATTGGGGAATAAAGGTGTTGAATCTGGTATTCCTCCCCCTTCATTTTGATATCTTTCCACTTAGCTATATAGTCCTTATTACACCAGCATGCCACAGCTGTGATCTGTGCTGCGTAATAGTGTTTAAAGCTCGGCACTGCCATTCCTCCTCCCTCCTTAATTGTGGTGTCACAAGCCTGATTCTCGATCTCTTTCCACCCCCAGATAAACCTTGAGACCCATTTATCCCACTCCATAAATTAGCTTTGTGGTCATAGGCGTCGATTTTGGTGGGGACGGTGGGTACATGTACCTATCAGATTTCGTCATGAGTCATTTTGTACCCACCACTTTTTTTGAAAAAGTTGAGCTGAATTTAGTTTAAAAAAAAAAGTTCATAACACAATTCTTGAGCGACAGATGCCAACATCTACCTACACATCTCCAAGGAGCCAGGGACTTTTGCTTTGTGTTGGTCTCTCAAGGGATTGTTTTGGTTGTTGAATTGAAATATCCCCTGATCTGTAGGTATCACTCTCCAATCAAGAGGATTGTGTTTGCATTGAAACCCCAGAAGCAACTCTTTCCACAGTTATTTTTTATCCTGCACAGCTCCTCTGAGTCTAATGTCATGTCACATTGTCAACATGGTACATGGATACATGAAGCAGAACATAGTGGTCATATGTCGAATGCTTTTTGAAAACTATAGGCTTTCGTCTTCATAAAATGTATCGGACATCACATTTTGTATACATTTTTATTAATTTATACATTAGTAAGCTACAGGACAGCGTCTTTCAAAACGAAACTTTCGAAACGATGACCTGCGCGAAAGAAAAAAAATGAGTCATTGTACCCAGCACTTTCGAAAATGCACTTCCGAATGAGTCTCTGTCCCCAGCACATTTCAAACCAAACTGATGCCCATGTTTGTGGTACATGTATGGGTAAAGATTGAAAGAGGTACAATAGCCTTGGCAATATGTTCATTTTAACTATACAAGATTCTCGAACTGAGGTCCAGGGTCTGTATTGACCACTTTCCCAAACCCCTCTTAATGTCCTGATTAATCTGTGTATAATTTGCCTTGTATAGAATGTATACCTCTTTTGTAATGTTCACCCCTAGGTAGGACTTTTTTCTTGAAACAGATTGCTAAACTTCTTTTGTGTTAAGTTCGATTCATTTAGCATCCAAAATCAAGCTTACCTCTGTAGTCCTGAGCAACTTCGGATCTTCACGGAGGAAATATGGCAGCCCCCTCAGGATGACCGACCTCTTTATTTGGTTGGAATTCTGTAAAAAAAACTAAAATAAAAATGAAACTATTAAAGCCAGACAACCACTTGCCACCTAAGTAAATGTGACCATGTGGACACCTCGCTTTAATAACAAGTCTGACAACCATTGAACAATTGCAGTGAGTTAACACTATAACCAAAATAAAACCAAGATAACAGCAAATGGTAAAAAGCCAAGTAAAATATAGCAGCAAGCGTCGATTTGCAGGTTCAAACCCTTTCTCGGCCAACAGAAGGATGTAAATGGGATGTATTTAACAACTACTCAAAGCGCTTTCACTTATTGCAGGCACCATTTACACCACATTACACACAGTGGCTGAGGCTACCACATCATATTATTCATGGACATTCCCACCGACTATTCCTTTTAATCTAATTGGGAATTGTCAGTGGCCTATTTGTCTTATCTGATAATGCATAGGGATAACACTAAATGGCAGTATTTAATTCCTTTAAGGTAAAGTAATGCTTGTCAATGTCTGTAGACACTAACACAACTCCGCAGGTACTATTCCTTCCAATTAGACGTATATAAAGTCTTTTAACCCTGTAACAGTGAGTTAGGTTAGTTTAGGACAGTCCTTTTTCACTCCAACACCACCCTCTTTATCTTGTACAGCTTCAGTGTGCAAGGTTTTTGTTCTCAAAAGGAAACAAACCATCACTCAGAGATACTCTGAATAGCACTATGACTGGCTAAGCAGGACCTACAAATGTCAACACGAAATGACTCTTGAAACCCAGCCAAAGAATGAGCTCCTAAATTGTCTGATGACACATTACGTTTACATGCACATAATATTCCAGTGTTTGCCCTTATTCCGAAAAAGACGATATTCCGACTAAGCTGTTTACATGACTAATGAAAGTGAATATTCCACTAATATTCCCAGTTACATGTAGACGTGCAAAATACAATTCTCACCGGTGGTGGACATGTTGGACCATGCGAACACAGCTTCCCAGCTATTTCATTCCTTCAACCAGCTTCTTAAAAAGGTTGGCTCATAAACAAAAACCTGTTGATATCCAAGTCTTTGATAATGTTTAAAAGTAGCTGCGTTTTTTTTTTTTTTTTTTTTTTTTTTTTAAAATCGGGTCTCCAGCTTTGCAAACTGTTGGCTGGTTGGTTGGTTTGTGTACAGCAACCATAAGAAATGCTCAGAGCTGACCATAAGCGTGCAATAAAAACCTCAATTGAGACATTACGAATGCCCTGTATACGTGTCCAAAGAATGCCTCTAAAACCCAAATACCGGAATGTCATAGGTCTTAATCGGAAAATGCTATATTTGGAAAAATGCCTTATACAGAATATTCAAACAGTATGTTGTTAACATGACTTGTATCAAATTCAGAATATTGTCATATTCTGAATAATAGTGAAACATTGGTTTGCATGTGAATGTGGCAAGGCGGGTGGCGCTAGGGGAGGAGCCGCCACCCGATTCCAACTAACCGACAACGCCACCTGGGGACTCCCACCCCAAGATATGTTTATTTCTACTTCAACAAGCACCCCATTATACAAAAGGCTAAACAGGTTCACTAACTGAAGTAAGACAGACGTGGTTACAAAAGAAATATAAATTTATTAATGGATAATTTATGACCAGAAGTGCCTGTAAAAGGGATGGTTAGAAATGAGGTTTAAATCATAGATAGAGAGTTATTTCTTTTTTAAACAGATACACTCCCAGTTACGGCTTAAATTATCAAAGGAGAGGGGGAAGAAAGTGGGCAGAGGCCAGCTGTGGAGAGACAGTCTACCAAGGGTGTGTGCCGGGGGTACACCAACTTACCCACCGCATGTGTCCACTGCAATCGATAGTCACTGCAAACCAGTTCACTGCAAATCGTCTCACCGTGCCATTATCACTCCAATCTGTGAAGGGAACCACACCAACGTGCCTAGTCTCCACCACAAGCTGGCTACTAGCTCCACTGCAAAGCAAAATAACAACAAAATAAAGAAAACAATAAACCAGTTGATAACCTAAAATACAAGCAAACTAAACAGGGAGTTTCCTGGGGCACTAACAAAGATGTACTAAAATGATTAAAATCCAAACAACTAAACCAAGGCAAAACAGCAGCTGACAACCTTCACTCAAATGTACTCAGTAGGCTAAGGGAGAGTTCATCACACCACTCCAGGCAGGGGAGCTTGGAATCCCTTCCAGGCCCAACAGTCAGGCAGGCAGCAGACTACTGCAAAATATACAACCAAGTATTTAAAAACACCTTGAAAGCGTAAAACAGACTTAACTCAATTACCTACCTAAAAGTCACAGAGATGGTCTCATGTGGCAACCAACAGCCAGAGACAAAGCCAAGAGGCAGCCATGATGATACAGGTGCTTTATATAAGCTCAGCTAATGAGGGGGTTTGGCCTGGGTGGAGCTAATTTGATCTAGTTGAGGTGCGTTCAAGAACCAACAGGGTGCAAAGCTTACTGCACACACCACTACAAAAACATACTCACTAATACAGGTACCCAACCTATCAATGTAAAATCCATGGTTTTCAAGTATACAAAGGTCTCTAAGAAGTTGTTCAACAATTGGTTCATAACCAAAAGTCTTCACATCATTACTATTGCTAAATATTGCAAGGTAACCCAAGAGAGAAATACTCAACTCCACTGAAAGAACAGGATTGTCTTTGAAGTAAGCCCATCACAAAATGATTTGTACTGACCAGATTTGACGTTTGACTGTTCTAGGATTTTGTCACTTACATCCTCCAAGAGGACCACTCGATGAAAATGAAGACAGCTAACAGGATTGGTTTTCTGAAGGGTCTCAGTCACTAACTTCAATATGGCATCATCTATATTCAAGTTATGCTCTTTTAGCACTGCTTTAACAAGGCAAGGCAATTTTATTTATATAGCACATCTCAGCAACAGTGCAATTCAAAGTGCTTTACATAAAACATTAAAAGCAGTTAGAAATTAATACAAAAATTAAAACAGAATGCAGGAATATAATTCACAATGCAGTACAATAAGTTAAAAAAAACGCAACGTCAAAAAGATAGGTCTTTAGCCTTGATTTAAAAGAGCTGAGAGTTGTTGCGGACCTACAGTCATCTGGAAGTGTGTTCCAGATATGTGGAGCATACAAACTGAATGCTGCTACCCCCTTTTTGGATCTGACTCTGGGGACAATAAGCAGACCTGTCCCAGATGATCTGAGAGGTCTGGGTGGTTCATAGTTTACAAGCAGATCCAAAATGTATTTTGGCCCTGAACCGTTTAGTGATTTATAAACCAGCAGAAATATTTTGAAATCTATTCTTTGAGGCATAGGACGCCAGTGTAAAGACATAAGAACTAGAGTGATATGATTCACATGAACATGATTCGAGCAGCGGTGTTTTGAATCAGCTGCAACTGTCTGATTGATCTTTTAGGGAGACCTGTAAAGACACTGTTACAGTAGTCAAGTCTACTGAAGATAAAAGCATGGACAAGTTTTTCCAAATCCTGTTGACATATAAGTCCCTTTAACCCTTGATATATTCTTAAGGTGGTAATAGGCAGACTTTGTTATTGTCTTAATGTGGCTGTTAAAATTCAGGTCAGAGTCCATAATTACACCAAGATTTCTGGCTTTGTCTATTGTTTTTAACATTGTCGTTTGAAGCTCAGCGCTGATTTTTAATCGTTCCTCTTTTGCTCCAAAAATAATCACCTCAGTTTTTTCTTAATTTAATTTAAGAAAGTTCTGGCACATCCAGTCGTTAGTTTATTCAATGCACCTAGCCAGTTTTTGTATTGGACTGTAGTCCCCAGGCGACAAGGTTATGTAAATGTGTGTGTCGTCTGCATAACTATGATAACTTATGTTGTTGTTTTTCCATAATCTGAGCCAGTGGAAGCACGTACATATTAAACAGAAGAGGCCCCAGGACGGATCCTTGGGGAACTCCACACGTCATATTTGTGTGCTCAGATGCATAATTACCTATAGACACATAGTAGTTCCTATTATTTAAATAGGATTCAAAACCACTTTAGTACTGAGCCAGAAAGGCCAACCCAGTTTTCCAATCGGTCTAGTAATATGTTGTGGTCGACCGTGTCAAATGCAGCACTGAGATCGAGTAATACTAAGACTGTAGTTTTGCCACTATCTATGTTTAAGTGGATGTCATTAAAGACTTTAACAAGAGCCGTCTCAGTGCTGTGATGTGGTCGAAAACCCGACTGGAAGGCATCAAAATATTGTTTAGGGACAAAAAAAGGTTGAGTTGTTGAAAAAACCGCTTTTGCAATGATTTTACTTAAAAATGGAGGGTTTGATATCGGCCTATAGTTGTCCATTAGTGACATATTTAGATTGTTCTTTTTTAAGAGTGGCTTGATGACTGCAGTTTTCAGGGCCTGTGGGAAGATACCTGAGCGAAGAGAAGTGTTTACAATCTAAAACAATTTGAAACATTTTTTAAAAAGCCGGTTGGTAAAATATCATGGCAACAGGAGGTTTTCAAATGTTGTATAATGTCCTCCAGGTTATTTTGGTTAATCGTTTGAAATTGTGTCTGTCCTGGGGCTACCCCATGCCTTCATTTAAGCCAGTGGTAGCATTGGACTGTTAGCATTAGCATTGGGCTAGCATCAATGGACACATGGCTTGTCATTTCATGTCATTTCCTTTCAGTTTATTTAAGTACTAGTCGAAAGAGTAGAAATCATGATTTGATAAATATGACACATACACAGTTAATTTCAAGTCATTTATTTTAGGTTATTGGATTTACTCAAGGTCATCCAAATGTTTGCATGTTTCATTCACCTGTTCTCATCTTCAAGTCAAGTTTATTTCATCCATAAAAATATAAATTACAGTGCTCATACCCACCTAACACAATAAAATAAATACAATATAATACAATACAATACATTAAATACAATACAACATTTATAAAAATTTACGTTTAAAGTGCTTGTTGTGCTGTCTCATAGTCTGAGGTATAAAAGAGAGAGCATACTGCTTAGTTCGTGTCACAGGAGGCCTTAGCCTACCACTACGTTCCATAACTCTGCCCATCAAATTACCATGAAGAGGGTGACCCGGGTCCCTCGTTATTTTCTGTGTCATTTTTGCCAGACGGATGTCATATACTTGATCCACTGTATCCACTCTCCTACCATTTTTCCAGCCCTTTTAGTCACTCTATCAATCCTTGCCTTCTCGGTTATCCCAGCATTCCCACCCCAACCCACCACACAATAACTCCAAACAGTACATATCACTGACATAAAAAACATTCTCACCACATCCGTATTCACCTTAAAGGACTGCAACTTCCTCATACAGTACACACGTGGACTTAATTTTTTCATCAATAAGTCAACATGATCTGACCATGTTAGCCTATCATTAAAAACAATACCCAAATACTTGTATGCGCTCACTCTTTCTATTACTGAACCTTTAATTTCCACTGCCTCAGTTGTCATCTTATTTCTCCTGTAATCAATTACTAATTCTTTAGTTTTCTTAACATTGAGTTCTAGGAAATGAGTGTCACAAAAATCAACAAAAGCTTTTATCTCATTTTGATAGTATAGTCATCATTTTCAATTAACCCAATGAGCGCTGTGTCGTCAGCAAATTTAAAAATTTGACAGCTTGCATGCTGTGGACGGTAGTCTGCAGTGTAAATGGTAAAAAGAAAGGGTGATAAAACAGTTCGCTGAGGTGACCCTGTGTTTGTCATGATCTTGTCTGACTTAACTTTTGAGTTTAGCTTGACAAATTGAGACTTGTTGTCTAAGAAATTTAGAATGAAAGAAATAAATACACCTGGAAACTTCATCATTAAAAGCTTATTTACTATGATGTGTGGTTGTATCATATTAAATGCTGAGCTAAAATCATAATACAGAATTCTCACACACCGTCCCCCTGCATCTAGGCGAGCATAGACACTGTCCAGTTTACAGACAATAGCATCCTCTGCCCCTCTCCCTTTCTGATAAGCAAATTGGCAGGGGTCAAGAAAATGCTCTACATGAGGCTTCAGACTATTTAACACAATTTTCTCACATACCTTCATAGCTATGGAGGTTAGAGCCACTGGTCTTAGATCATTCATACACTCAACGGTTGTCTTTTTAGGTCCTGGTATAATGCAAGATTGTTTCCATAAATCCGGTAAAACTTTATGAGAGAAACAATTATTAAAAATACTTGAAAAAATACTTGCTAACTGAAAAGCACAGCCTTTTAATACTTTTGGAGACAGTCCATCTGGACCTGCTGCTTTAGTAGCTTTCAGCCTCATAAACATACCATATACCTCCTGATTATTAGTTTGCAGTGTATAGTTATCATCCTCTGCGCTCCCAATCATATCCTTGAGTCTTTGTCTTTCATCAGAAAAATCTATTTTGTCAAATCTATTATAGAAATGATTTAGGTTATTAGCATATTCCCTTGTGCCATTTAACTGGGATCTATTTACCTTCCCTTTCCTTGCATATCCACTCATTAACCACATTCCTTCCCAGACTCTCTTCATATCATTCTCTTTAAAATAATTTACTATTTCGCATTTATACTGATATTTCTCTTTATTTATTTCCCTTTTAAGTTCTTTACGGATCTTTTTCAGTGTATTCTTGTCTCCCCTAGCAAAGGATTTCCTTTTGTCATTTATTAACCTTTTAATTTCAGCATTTATCCATGGTTTACAATTTGCATATACCTTAACCCTCTTTTCCTGCACAACCATATCATTGCAAAAATGTATATACCCACAGACGGATTCAGTAAATTCATTTATATCCTTGGCACTATTTTCAAAAACCGCCCAATCCGTATTTTCAAACGAATCTTTCAGTCTCTCCATCGCGTCTTTTGTCATCTTTTTCACCATGATCGTTTCCTTTTTGTGCCTCTTTACGAGTGGGATATATTTGCAGGATAGGACAGAGCAGGATCAGATTATGGTCCGCCTTGCCTAAACTTGGCAAACTTCTGGACATATACGCATCCTTGACCTTAGTGTAACAGTGGTCGAGGACCGTTTCGCCCCTTGTGTTACACTTGACATGTTGATAGTAGTGTGACCCACTTGACTTTACGATACAATGGTTAAAATCCCCCGTTATCACAACAAACGCATCAGGCGACGCAGACTCAATTCTGTACACTGCCGCTTGTATCTCCTCGGCCGCCTCCTTAGACACATTTCTATGTGGCATATAAACTGCCATCACAACCACGTGAAAATTCACGAGGGATATAATATGGGCGAACACTGACAGTCATTATCTCAGAGTTTGGGGTACAAGTATGTGTCTTAATGGACATATTATTTGGGTGACAATATTCCTCATTCACATACACCATAAGTCCGCCGCCTCCTTTCTTCCCTGAATCCGCTGTTCTATCCCCTCGAAAAGCTTTGAATCCATGCACCACCACTAGTTCATCAGTGTGATTTCTGTTGAGCCAAGTTTTGGTAAAGACCATCAAACTTATTGATCTATATTCGTGGAGAAACAGGTCATTGGCTCTCAGTTCGTCCATTTTGTTCCCAATCGACTGCACATTTCCCATGATCATAGACGGGATGTAGGGCCGACATCTCCGTGATTTAAGTCTCTTTAAAACTCCACCAGATTTACCTCTCTTTCGTCTTATTATCTCTTTCGGGAACTCTTGGAAATCCGCCACGGTAGCCAGTGACCCACTCCGCCATTGTTCCAGGCCAGCTCCAATCCCTTTCAATTCAGCAAACGAGTAACAAACTCTCACGGCATAACACCCTCGATTGTCCAAAGACTGCAAGAGGTATGTGCAAAACAGCAACAACCAGCACTTCTTGACGTCCATTGCAGATAAAAAGTCTAAAAATATAAAAGAAAATCTAAAGCTAGACGGGAGTAGCGTGGTCTGCCACAGGAGCAGCGACCGGAAGTCTAGGATAGACAAGCAGGGATCTGGGTCGAAGCGGAAAACAGGAAGTGACAGAGTCTGAAGTAATTTATAGGGGGGAAGACCTGGAACAGTCCAAGTGTAAGCCAGTACAGAGGGGGTACTGGAGTGCCTAAAGTTTTCTGTTTTGAGAAGCTTGTTCAGCATGTAACATTTTATTTTGGGTTTTATAATTGGTATATTGTGTATTAATGTAGCCAGAAATGTTTTGGAATGTTGAGGTAACATGAGTTTGTGGGGTTTGATTGATTTCCAATTAACTTTGGTTTGTCTTGTAGGAGGGGCTTTTGGTATAAAGGAAGGAGGCAGGGGCTCCTCTGGGCAGAACAGTTTTGTCCTGGAAGGGTGCAGGTGCGGGTGCGGGTGCTAGAGCTAGAGCCAGAGCCCAATAGTCAGGGCTTGAGCTAGTCTTTATATTGTTTAATATTTGTTTGGTATGATAATTTGAATAATTTTTACTTAGTTTCCTTGCTGTTGTTTTTAATAATTCACCCTTGCACTACTGCACTGTCCACGTGAATGGGGAAGAACTAAATCGACGCACCACGTGAAGAACTCCTGAGTCCATGTCTCCTCCTTCCACCATGGGGCTAAACCTTACAGTATCATACTGGAATTTGTTTTGCTTGAACACTGTGACAATGTCTACCCTGTACCTGTTATGGAGGCACTGACTAATTTTCTGATTTTTTTCACTGAAGAAGATGGCGAAGTCATTGCAGGCCTTGGTGGATAAAAGTTCAGATGCTACTGGTACGGGAGGGTTTGTTAACCTATCGACAGTAGCAACCAAAGTACGTGAATTATTGTTTTTAGCAATAATGTCGGAGAAGAAGGACCCGCCTTGCATTCCTTATGTTAAACTTTCCTGATTGCTTCTTTTCCGACCATAGTCAGAAAACCAGGGGAGACTCGTTTCCTCCAGGGCCGACGTTATACGATAAATAACGTTGGGGTTAAAATCCCGTTTCTGGTGAGCAAATGAATGAGCTTGGCTTTTAGTCTGGAGTTTATTTCGAACACAGCACACAGTGTACAAAACACACAGTGTACAAAACTCAAACTTATTCCTCCAACTCTGCTCTGGTCGCATTCACACATCTGCTTCCTCTTCTCTATTTTTCTCTCTGCCCCCCCTTTCCACACACACACACATGCACAGAGCTCTCTTAAAGGAGCTGCAGCACCATTTTACAACACTACATTGTTTATTCATTCATTATTACAACTTAATTCCACTCCAGCAAAATAACACATTTCTTTCACAGGTATACAGCCCTCATTTGCAAGAAGTCCATCTGAGAGGGTCAGTGTAGGCCTTATCAGTATTTCACAGTCCATTACTACGGGGAAATAGTCACTGGTGGCGTTTCTCAATGGAAAGAGGCAATCCTTCTTGCTGGGGAAACGTGTTGTGGTAGGGCATTGCAAACTTTGATGGGGCACGCATATTACACAAGTCACAAGATAACCTAAACACTATAGGCGACCGAAGCATTTGCATAAATATTGCATTTTTTAGATTTTAGATTTTCTTAGCATGAACACATGTAAACCCAACTGTTAGCTGCAACAGCAAAATAACAATATAAACGTTTCCCCCTTTTTTTTACTGAAAAATTATCTTGACTCTTGAATTGTCCATTAGTCTAATGTACTTAGTGAGACACCCACTCTCCCAACCTGGCTGGGGGCCTTCGTTGACAGCTCGGCCTTTGAGAACGACGACCCTGTTAAGGTGGGTCCACTGCACCACCCCCACTATCCTGAGTGTCCTCAGCGGAATGATGGGTGGAGGACAGTGAGGTCACCGTGGCCGGTGTGTCCCCTGCTTGATCTAGGATGCCACAGGAAGTCTCCTCCACGTTGGGGGCTGGGGGTGACACCTCCACAGATGTCCAGCCTTGAGCAAACTCCCTTGGTCCAAGAGTTGTCCAGGGGATCACGGCTGCGATAAGGTTTCAACTGGTCATGATGAACCACTTTCGCTTTGGTCTTTGGCCCTTTTTGAATGCGATAGACTAGGTCATCCAGCTGCCCTAGGATGAAAAATGGACCTTCATATGATGGGAGGAACTTCCTGACTTTATTTTTTAGGCCAGTTACCAGGTCCACCGGTTCACTGACTTCCCGACCGAACATCATGTAATTGGGGGTGAGACCAGGAGCACTGTGCCTTGTTGCTCTGTAGGCCATGACTGCATAAGGAATCATGAGATCCCAGTCCCAGTGACAGCGTTCGGCTGTTGTGGCCAGGATCTTTTGCAAGGTGGAATTGAACCGTTCCACCTGGCCATCAGACTGTGGTCGAAAAGGTGTAGTACGTGTCTTTTCAACCCCGAACAGTGTGCACATTTTCTGAAATTATTTGAAACACTTGGGACTCAAAATTACGACCTTGGTCGCTGTGAAACGTCTGCGGGGCCCCATAATGGCACACCCACTCTGAGGCAAGCACTCCGGCTACATTTCAGCCTTATCATTGGGTAGGGGGAACGCCTCTACCCATTTTGTGAAGTAATCCTGTACCACAAGCACATAGCTGTTGTGACGCTCTGTCTCATTCAGTGGCCTCATAATATCTAAAGCAACCCGCTCCATAGGGGCTCCTACCCTGATGGTTCCCATAGGAGCCTGTGGTGTCTTGCGGGGTCTGGCTTTGGACGCACAGCTGGTGCAGGTCCGACACCAGAGAGTGACATCCTCCCTCAGGATGGAAGGCACGTGGTAGCACAATTTGTGGATAAAACTGTGTGTCATCCAGACAATAGAACCACCTGACAAGGATTCCATTTCGGATGTAGAGCCGCCTCCACTGTCTCCAATATGTCTTTGTGGCTGGACTGCATGGCAAGACTGCAATCAATGTGGGCCGCTCTCCACCAGCCTCCATCCAAGCCCTGATAGGTGCAATGTCGGAATCAGCTTCCTGCGCCTGCTGCAGCTCCTCTGGGGACCAGCCACAGAAAAATGCAGCCTCACTGGTCTTAGCCACATTAATCTTCTCTTGGGGTTTGAAATTTACCCCCACTGGACTATCCATTGTTGGGGCTAACGACCTTTCTACCACCACTGGACTCTGCTTCGACTGGCTGACGACAGAGTCCAACTCACATTGCACAGCTTGATGGCAGACGGTCTTTGGATAAGGGGAGGGTCCTGGCAGCTTACATGGGCAGCATTGGCGAGAAGGCTGCCTGGAGAGGCTGTCGGCGTTGTTGTGCAAGCGGCCTGGGCGATGGATGATTTCGAAGTCGTATTCACCCAGTCTCTCCAACCATCTGGCAAGCTGACCTTCAGGCTCCTTCATTTTTGTCAGCCAACAGAGACTGCTATGGTCTGTACGCACCGTAAAAGGACGCCCCAGGAGGTACTGTTGAAAATGTGATGTGAACTCCACTATCACTAACAGTTCGCACCTTGTGGTACAGTAGTTCAGTTTTGGACAGCTTGCGGCTCCCGTACGCCAGCACATGCTCCCTGCCCTGCTGAGCTTGGGACAGGACAGCACCAATGCCAACGTCACTTGCATCAGTGTCCAGTATCATGTGTCCCTGGTCTAAAGGGTAGCCCAGAACTGGTGTAGTGTTGCGCAGATGCTCCTCTTGACATTCCGTCGTCCACTGGAACCAAGCATATTTCTTGGTCAGGGCATGGAGGGGCTCAGCTACCGTGGCAAAATCCATGAATCGTCGGTAGTATGATGCCAGGCCGATGAACTGACGGATCTCCTGGACTGATGTGGGTGTAGGTCACTCATGAACCTTCTGTACCTTGGTGGGGTCTGTGACCACCCCCTGTTCTGAAACTATGTGACCCAGATAGGCCACTTCACGGCAGAAGAGGCAGCATTTCACCAGCATCAACTTCAGGTTGGCTTGCTGCAGCCTTTCAAAAACTTGGTCAAGACGCTGAAGCATCTCCGACACATCCCGACCCAGTACAATTATGTCGTCCAAGTACACAAGGCACGTCTCCCACTGCAGGCCAGCCAACACACGGTCCATCAGCCGTTGGAATGTAGCTGGAGCGTTATATAATCCAAACGGCATGACATTCCATTCAAACAGTCCATTTCTGATGCAGAAGGCGGCTGCTCGTCGGGCTCGGGGGTCAGCTCAACTTGCCAGTATCCGGAGGTGAGGTCCAGCGTACTCAACCATTTGGCAGTGGAGAGGGTGTCCAGTGTGTCCTGGATGCGGGCCAGCGGATAAACGTCCTTTATTGTGCAGTCAATAAGTGTTCTGTAGTCTACACAGAGGCAGTACGTTCCATCCTTTTTATGCACCATCACTATGGTCGAAGCCCAGCTGCTGTGGCTACGACGGGCCCATCCAGCTTCCAGGCTCTGCTCCACCTGTTGGTCAGCATCCTGCTGCTTTTCCCATGCCATCAGACGTGGTGGCTGCTTGACAGCAACTCCTGGCCGTGTCATGATGTCATGCTGCACCAGGTTCGTGCGGCCAAGATCACTGGGTCCAGTCGAGAACACACTGCCGTAGGTGCAGAGCAGCTGGGCTAGTTGGAGCCGCTCCTCTCGGTCGAGCTCTGCTGCACTCTGGTTGTAGAGTTCTTGCAGGTGTTGCGGAACAGTAGGGAGCTCTGACTGCCTGGCCTTGGTTGTGATGTTGGCCGGCTGCAGGGCTTCTGCAGGTTGAAGAAAACCTGCAATAACTCCTCGTTTTATGGTTAAAGCTGTATTTCCAGGATTGAAGATACGGCGAGGCACGCTCTTAAAAGGTTGAGCTTCCACCAGCACACGGTCAACTAGCACTTTGTGTTTCTCCACAAAGCCTTTGGTGGGCTTAACCACTTCCCCTTTTAGGTGTTCTTTTATATGGGTGTTACCTCTTATAACATACTCCAATCCAGCTTCAACCACTACAGTCCGGGCCACTCTCACCGCGTGCGTCCTTGGTCTGCTCATGGCGTTGAAATATGGCACCTCTTCCCCAAACAGTATGATGCAGCTATTTCCAAAATCAGGGCCTGAACGAGGAACGGATGGCCAAGGAGGGCCTCTTCACCAGCAATGTCAGCCACCAGGAAATGCACGCTCACGACTGCTGCTCTTGTTGTGTTTTTCTCTGTCCCTTTGTGGTCGCCAGTGTTAACCTTTCCTGATTGTTTCTTTTCCGACTGTAGTCAGAAAACCAGGGGAGACTCGTTTCCTCCAGGGCCAACGTTATAAGATAAATAACGTCGGGGTTAAAATCCCGTTGCTGGTGAGCAAATGAAGGAGCTTGGCTTTTAGTTTGGAGTTTATTTCGAACACAGCACACACTGTGTACAAAACTCAAACTTATTCCTCCAACTCTGCTCCGGTCGCATTCACACATCTGCTTCTTCTTCTCTATTTTTCTCTCTGCCCCCCTTCCTACACACACACCCACATGCACGGAGCTCTCTTAAAGGAGCCGCAGCACCATTTTTCTAAATTATAAATGCAAAGTCTGTTTTTATAGGCGTCATAATGGACCTGGAGATTAGTTTTTCGCCACCTTTGTTCAGCTTTTCAACACTCTTTTTTCGGATCTTACAAGTGTGACATTTCTCCATGGAGATCTTTTCTTACTAGAGACAGCTTTGACCCTAAACAGTGTTCTTTGATAAATACCAACAGATAATATACCAATTTCATGAAATTCATTAATTATCTCTTGTGTAACTGACTTTGATACATGCAGGACTGCTTGCATGACTAGAAGCAAAGATGCAATTTTCACCAATGTCATTGCCATGTTCTACGTCAGCATCTTCATCATCATCATCTGACTGGAAGTCAACACAACTCCCATCCGCTGATTGAGTGCTAGTATCTGCTATATGTGTAGCACTTTATAAAGTATGATCATCTGAAAGTTCAATTTGAGGGCCAAGAAGAAGCTCTGCTTTAAAATCATGCAAAGAGTCTGAGTTATGATATTGACTTCTGTGTGATGTAAAACTTGAGTAAACACTTGATTTAAAAGCACAACCATTATATGGGTATATACCAATTTCTCAAACGCCTGCCAAGATGGCGAAGGTACAGTTTAACGTCTGCAGGTATCGTCAAAGTCATATAAAAGGCATCTTATCCTGAAGCTCACCGGTTGAGTTCTGCTTAATCCGTGTTGTCTCACATGTTCTTGGAGAGACTTTTGTGACTGGAAATAGCACACACAATCACTGTAAATGCAGGGGAGAGCTATTCTTCTTCCGTAGTGACAATGACTGCATCTGTAGTGTTCAAGTCTTCTTTGTTTATTTCTTGTGACATAAGTGCAAAACTTACATATCAAACCAGGACCTAAAACATCATGTCAGTATAACAGCAGTGGTTACAAAACACCCTACAAACATAACTAAATCAATTAACAAACAAGGTTGATTAATTGAATATTGCCAATTAATATGGTGAGATGGCAGTTTGTGTGTCAATGTTCTATTAGAATCCTCATTACATTGACATTGCAGTAGGGCTATTGTTTACAATGCCACTCTTTCTATACAACTTAATATTTCTTTCAACTCAAACTTGTCAGTAAATATGTTTAACATTTCTATAATGTTCTAGATTATGTAATGCATCTCTAGAAAGGTAAGATTTTGACATTGAAGCTGTCAGTAAAGTTACACACCTCTGCAGCTTCCTCTCCTTTTTTAAAAATAATGTCTGCCAATAGACTACATTTAGGCATACCTCAGAGCAGGTTTCAGCGTTGTGCCTGACCATTAAGAGCTTTGTAGTTCTGGAGAAGGATTTTATAGCACCATTGTGTATTTTTTTGAGTTGATTTTTAGCAAAAAAACCTTTGTTCTTTCACAAATAGGTGCTCATTCATGTGTAATTCTTCCACCAAATAATGAAAGTATTCTCGTAAGCGTAGAATCTGCCATTCATAATCATTCAGAATACATATGAGCGAGTCACTTGAATGGCGGCAGCCATGTTGCACCTCCATCTTTAAAATACATTAGCCAAAGAGGGACATACCTGGAAATTCAAGCTTCGTCTTTTACGCTTTTACACTCAGTGGCGCCGTGACGAATGCGAGGGGGAGGGGGAGATTACTCGCTGACTGCCGGCAGATTAGAAAGCCTGTTCAAGGTGGAGGATCACGCATATTCACGAGGACATGTAACGGAGTCGCAAAGGAAGCGAAAAAGAGAATTAAAATGTTAATGCGACAGGCAAAGCAACAAGACCAAAGTCAATATTGGAGTGGCTTTTCCAAGATGGAAAAGATGGTTATTCTGCCTCTTTGTGTAAATTCAAAGTTTTATAGTTGCTTGGCTAACTATAGCATGGTTGTGCATAACACTAGAATGACGTCTAAGAAACTTTTCCTCACATCAATGATGAAAAAGGGTTGTCTACCTTGTAACATAAATCTGTGTGCGGCGACGGATCACAGGCGATGAATAGTTTTACTGGCGCCATTTGTAGGATATATCAAAGGGCACTGTAAATTGTATTTATTTTTCATTGCTTTTACTTTTTACACAATGTAGCCTAATCTGATAATTCTGGGGTAGCAGATTCCATTGATGACGTTCACCTCCTGACATCTGTCCTGTAGTCTTATTTATTTTAGATGTATTATTGTCTGAAGTGAAAGTTTTTCACCCTATGACTGACACTGAGTGTAGCCTACGCCTCAGTGGGAATGGGAGAAGGGTAGGTCATTACACCTAACCCCCAATTTCCACCGGCTGCGTAACGGCTGCGTATCCGCTCCGGAACGGCGGCGGAGTCATTAGGTGTCCATTAAAGTCAATGTGTGTATTTCCACTGACTGCAGAACGGCTGCGTTCCGACTCCGGCACAGCTCCGGCGGTCCGCAGCCCTCCGGAACATATACGCAGAGCTTCTATTTTTGCCGGATGCCGGAGAGCTCCACAGCAACACGGCAGATAGTGCGGGACAGGAAGTCGAGCACAGAAACAAAATAAACATCTGGTTAATTTTCAAAATAAAATATACCGTGCTCACGGCAGATCATATTTCCCTGCACTACACCTTGAAAACACAGCACAGAGTTGTTTCCCCTCTACTCCTCTGGATGGAAACAAACTGTTGTTGGTTTTGTAGTTCTATTCTACGTGAATTCGCGAGATCTTGTGGGTCCTTGTGACTACAGTTCTCAGTCATGGCCGCAGCCGTGCCGCAAAACAAATCTGGACCTAGTGGGTGTTGACGGACGGCGGAGCACGCAGCTGACACGCAGCGGAGCTGGTCCAGAGACGTTCTGCATTCAGTGGAAATCCGGCTGTTGTGGAAAGCTCTGGTTATTCATTTCAGAGATGAGCATCTTGGTGCAATTGCAGAAGCCCCTGAAATTGAGAGCCTTAAACAGAGAACATCAATGCTCATAATGTCTATACCCTAACCGTACATGTGTTATCTATTGTATGATTTTGTAATTTATATATATATATATATATATATATATATATATATATATATATATATACATATATATATATATATATAGTCTTTGTTTGCACAGGCACTTTGGATTGGCATTTGTCACCATGTCTGCAACATCCACACATGGCAAATGGGAAGCTGCCAACATGACGATATGGGAGAAGGGCTTGGGAAGCAGTGGATCCAGAGAGATTCCAGGTCTCACAAAGCATTAGTGGACATCTTTTTCAACAAGCGTTTGCTGAAGGATGTCCACAAATATTTGCGTTTCAGGTAAAGCGTGTAAACATGTAACATTGTTCACAAATTGTGTGTGTGTGTATATATATAGATATAGATATATATCTATATATATATATATATATATCTATATATATATATCTATATATCTATATATATATATATATATATATATATATCAGGGGTGTGCAAAAAAATCGATTCACATTTGAATCGCGACAAACATGCAAGACGATACAGCTTGTACGCCCTGAAATCTGAGAAAACATACAAATACATCTCAGAACTGCAGGGGAAAATTATAAACAAGAGACTCAGAAGTGCAGTTGGATGCCTCGAAGGAGAAGCCTTTGGCCTAATGACCCAAGAAGACTTGGTGTCGTCCCCCCTATATCTCCACCACCCATATCAGAGCAGGTCTTGGTATGTGATGCACATGTGCATGCCTTCATTGTACCTTATTACCTTTGCCTGTAACTCAGTCTAGGCGGCTAGAACTATACAGATTAATAACAATATGTTGAACTGTAAAATGGTGTGTATGTCTAATGACACTGCATGTCTTCCACAGGATCAGCTTTCCAGGAGGCTGCAAATTTAGAATGATCCCTATTGCTGATCCATGTTGCTTCAAAGGCACCATGAAAAAGGAAGGGTTCATGTATAAATGGGTGTAAATACCATTATATGTTAATTTCTGTAAATAATAAATATATAATGTATAAGAAATACAGCATGAACAGTGTCTTATCATGAACAGTGTTTATTTTCATAAAATCAAAACATCTCAACGGTGGAAAAGAAAGTAAATACAATTTTTAAAGAAATGTATCCCTTATCCTACACACACAGCAACTTGGGATCCCTCTTCTATTACCCTGCCCTAGAGACCCATGCTGCCAGAAAATGAAATGCCTGTAGGCAGCATTTCTGAACTCTCTATTGTCATCGTTTGGCTCTCTTATATGGCCTAATGCTGTGATGTCATCTCTGTACTGCCTATGAATCCGGAGAAAACCTTCACCTAGGCAGTACTGTGTGAAGTGTGGCAGAAGGCTCACACAGGTGGCTGGGTTTTGTCCACAAATTTTCGCTCCCGATTGGTTGGCATGTCCCTGCAGTGTGTACAGGTACACCAAGGTATCCCTGGCACAGGTGGGGGGATGCCATGTCTTCGCTGATGCATCATCAATGCATCAAACACCAGACCTGGCTGCCTTTCTAGCAACTGTGTGGTGAGGTCCCTGTGCTCTTGCAGGCTCATTCCATCCACAAGTCTCTAAAGAAATAAAACACAAGAAATATGATCAGATAGGCTTGTTTAGGTTGCAATGTTTGATTGTTAGCAAAGTAGTAATAGTACTTCAGTAAGTTGTCAAGTGTTTACACAAAATGATGAAGAATAGCATGTGTATGGACAATGAAAAGGTGAAAATGTTGTAACACTTTCTATAGTCCATAACATAATCATATGTGTCGTGATTTCCCTGGCAGACAAGTCACGTCATGCAGCTGTAACACAGAGTAGGCTACAGCTAGAACAGCTGCGTGTAAACGATGGAGATACTAAGAGATAATTTCGGGTTCATTGACATTGTTCATACTGCTCAGAGAAATATATTAAAAACACAAACCTCTGTTGCTTCTCTCCTTTGTGTTTGAAGGGCTTCTGCTCTCTCCTCATCATCTTTGGAGAGTGTTTTTCTTTGCCTAGGAGGTCTCACGATCCACTGTCACCGGCTCTGTCTTTCCCTCTTCCTTTACCTTTCCCTCTTCCTTTAGCTTTCCCTTGCACCTCAGTCACACCAACTGATCTCTGACTCTGCTCACGGAGAAAAATATGTAGCCTACGCTGTAAACATTGCCTTACACTATTCATCTTGTACAATATACAGAATAACAATAGCACTGATACTTTACTAACATTAGCTTGCATTCGTTTGGGAACCTGATAGCTGATGTTAGCAATGAAATCGTACCAAAATAACGAAAACATAAAACTATTATTTATTTTACATAGAGGTCATAACCAACATGTTAACTGACTAAATAACTAAATGCAATTTGTAATTGTTTTCTAAAGTAACCTCATCACTGGAAGGAACCCTCATGGACAAGTCCTACTGGAAGCCATGTTAATCTTGGAATAATACCGTAGGAGTTAAAATGCGCTCGGAATGGGAGGGGCTAGAAAGTAATATTCAGTTGGTTATCATATACAATTTCACCGCTAGATGGGAGAAATTCTTACACAATGTAGCTTTAAATAAATCCTTGATTTTACAGGAAGCCAATGCAGAGAAGTTAATACAGGAGACATTTGATCTATTTTCTTAGTTCTTGACAGCACACGCGCTGCAGCATTCTGGATCAGCTGGAGAGTCTTAAGGGACTTTTTGAGCAGCCTGATAATAATAATAATTATTATTATATTATTAATAATTATAATAGTCAATCCTTGAAGTAACATATGCATGGACTAGTTTTCTGCATCGTTTTGAGACAAGATGTGCCTTATTCTGGCAATGATACGCAGGTGAAAAAGGCTGCCCAAGAGAGTTGTTTCATTGGCGTATCCTGATCAAAAATAACTGAGATTTCTGACAGTTGTGCTGGAGGCCAGGGCACTGCCATCCAGAGTACCTATATCTTTAGATAATGAGCTCTGGAGGTGTTTAGGGCCCAGCACAATAACTTCTGATTTGTCTGAGTTTAACATCAGAGGTCCATTAAAGGAAGGAGGTTTAACAAACTCAGAGTCTAACCCTGATCTCTGAGTTGATTTACCCTGGAATGGGAAACTCTGAGTTTCGGTTTTGACTCAGAGCTAAGCGTGTGCACCACCACAATAAAAAGGCAGCATGAATGGAGCCATGATACGATTCATCATGGTAACAACCACAAACAAACTGGTCGATGGAAATACTCATGTGCACATACAGCGAGTTTGAACATGCATTTCGTTAAAAAAGCAACATAGAGGCTGCTGCAAAAGAGAGAGAATTGGAGTGGGAGAAAACTACTGCTCGAGTCAATGCGTAAGCATTGACAGTGTATTCATTTCATATTTAATCACAGGTAAAATAGAATTTATGGCTCTCACTGGTTTGTGTCCAGGGAACATTACAGAAACATTTAAAAAAACGTTTCAGGGCAAGGTAAGGCTTCTTCTTGGACAACAAGTACGTGGCTTCACAGCAGAGGAGGACCGGGAGTGTTTTTAAGATAAATATACGGGTTGTATATTAACCCTATGTGAACGGATACTTCACATATGACCAAGCAGAGTATCGGGAGCAGCAGCAGTAACAGGAGCAGCAGTAGTACCGGGAGCGGTACGCGCCTGGCCAATAAACGCTATTGAAGGGCGGATCTTGGCGTGACCATAGTGGGATTCGTAATATCGTGAGCGGCACCAGGAGCTGGACGGCCGCTGCTGAAGGCTTCCCTGCGGACTGCAAACGTGTGACGGTCAGGAAGACGTTTTGTCAGGGGGAAAACTGATCTGAAATGTAACGAAAATGGAACAGAACATTGTAGAAATGTAGTATAGATAATTGCTGCAAAATGTAAAGAAGTAAAAGTCAAAAGTATGCACTATTGATTGTACTTAAGTAAAGATACGTGAAAAATGTACTTAAGTACAGTAACAAAGTATTTGTACTTCGTTACATTCCACCACTGATGATATGAGGATGGATAAGGTATCTACATATCTAATCGACTGTGAAGAAAATACCTCTCAAATCGGTTATCTGGAAATGAAAATACATCTAGTCGGGACTCAATATCATCTCCCGACGTAAACTCTCTGTGAAGTAGGCCTAATACAGCTTTTTCAAAACGTTTTATAGTCTGCCTAACATGGTTTGTCAAGTAGGTAAGTAGCGAGGCTACCCAAATGCAGTTCAGTACAGAAAACAAGATACAACAAGTGGTTCCGAAAAACAGGCAGGCCAGGAAGACAGGAACGAGCAAGCACGACCAAACAGCACAGAAAACCGGAAACTCACACATGCAGCACACAGACAGAACGTAATGATCCCACAAGACACAAAGGAAACACAGAGACTAAGGGACAGGTGACACTAGGGCTGGGGAACAGGTGAAACACATAAGACAATCACAAGGGCGGGAAAACCAAAAGACAGGACTAGGGAGAAAAGACAGACTTCAAAATAAAACAAGAAATGGGAAAACCAACAGAAAACATGAAATCAACTAAACAAAGAAACTTGACACAGGGACTAGATGTGACAGTACCCCTCCCCCAAGGGATGGCTACCAGACGGCCCTTAAAAAAGAAAACAAAAATAGTCCACAGAATAGCGCAAAAAGGCCCAGGGAGGGCGGAGGGGGTACGGAGGAGGGACGAACAAAAGTCAACCCATGGAAGGGCAAAGGGAGGAACAAGAGTCAACGGGGTTAGGGAACTGAGGTCTGTGGGAACTGAGAACAGTGGGGCTTGGGGACCGAAGTGCTGTGGCCAGCTAGGCACGGGGTCCGGGGCTGCAGACGGTAGCGAAGGTGGAACCCCTCTGGCGGCCGAGCAGGATAGTGAAGACTCTCAGGAAGATGACAGCGAAGGCGGAGACCCTCTGGAAGCTGAGCAGGACGGCGAAGGCGGAGATCCTCTGGAGGTCGAGCAGGACAGTGAAGGGAGCAGCTGTAAACTGGGACATAGAGCTGCTGTGTCTCTCTTTCCTACCCTTCCATCTCCCTAGAGTACATACACCCTAAGGCAAATTTTGAGAAAGCCATTGAACTTATTTTTAATATCTCAAAAAAAAACTTGAGTCTCTCTCTCCAGATGCTCCCAAGTTCATTCTTGGAGATTTTAATAACTGTTCCATGAAAAAGTACTTGCGCAATTAGTATCAGTATGTTGACTGTCACACTGGAAAGAATAACACTTATGATATGTGCTATGGAACTGTAAAGGATGCCTTACGGCTTCCCTGCTTCCACCACTGGGACCATCTGACCACAGTGTGGTCTATCTCTGACCTGTCTACCTGAGACTACTTAAGAGGGGGAAACCTCAACTTAAGACTGTCAATATGTGGAGTAATGAAAGCCTTTTGTCTCTGCAAGGATGTTTTGATTGCACACTCTGGGAAGTATTTGATACCCCCGATACTAATGAAAAGGTTGTGGCTGTGTCTTGTATGTGATTATATGTGTTTCTGTGTGGACTCTGTAATGCCCACGAAGACATATAAGGTATATCCTAATGATAAACCTTTGGCAAATTAAAGAACGGATGAGTCTGCATGAGGGACATACAGAGAGAAATAAAAAGGCAAATACAGCTGGATAAGCTCAGCTACAAACAGAAGCTAGATGCCTCCCTGGCTTCTGGTAACTCCAGAGAGGCATGGAAAAAAGGAAGTAAAAACATGACCTTCATTCCGGGGAAAGTCCAAGCATTTTCAAGTCACAATTGTACCAGTGCCAACAAATGTCCAGGCCCAAAGAGCCTAATGACTTTAGGCCTATAGCACTAACTTCACTGGTAATGAAGTGCTTTGAGCACCTAGTTAAGAGCCACATCATCTCCCAAACGCAGCACCTTCTAGACCCCATGCATTTGCTTATCAAGCATCCAGAGGAGGGGAAGATGCAATTGCAACTCTGTTGCATCTTTTGTACAAAGGCTCATGCCAAGATCGTATTTGCTGATTTTTCTTCTACTTTTAACACCATAAAGCCCAGTATTTTATTTGATATTTTAACAGAAGAATTTTTACTTGAAGATGGTCTGGTATCATGGATTGTTGATTTTCTGAGCTGTAGAATACAGCAATTCAGAGTCGGCAGGCAATCACCTGCACAGGATCTCCACAGGGATGTGTTTTATCTTATTTGCTGTTTATTTTATACACAAACTCCTGCACCAGTACTTTTCCTGACAGGCACTTTGGTTAGTCTCCTAAATGACCAGGAAGAGGAGCATGGGCCAGTTCTTTACTTTTTTATTGACTGCTGTGAGAAGTCAAACCTTATCTTAAATACCTCCAAAACAAAGGAGATGTCAATTGATTTTAGAAAAGCACAATCCCCTAACCCCATATATATACACAGTATATATGTCTTATTGTGGTAGTCTTGTTTTTCTGTTATGTTCTATTTCCTGTTTTATTTTGTAGTCTGTCTTGTCTCCCTTGTCTTGTTTTGTTTACTTCCTGTCTTGTGTTTCCCGCCTTTTTTGATTGTTCACCCAGCCCTAATTTGTTTCACCTGTTCCCCAGCCTAGTGTCACCTGTTGCTTGTTTCCTCATTTACTTTGTGTATTTAGTCTCTGTGTTTTTTTTTTTTTTCCTTTGTGTCTTGTGGGAGTATTACTTTCTGTTGGTGTGGGTCATGTCGCGCTGCCCTGTGGACGATTCATTGTGTTTTTCCTGGTTGGAATAAATCTTGTGGAACTGCATTTGGGTCCAAGCCTCATCTCTACATCGTGAGAGAATGCTCCCACCACAAATGGACCCAGCAGTGTTTGAGCCTCTCCTTCACCCTATGGACACAGATGGTGAGCTGATGATACAATTTTATCGCTCTCTTCATGAGGAGGACCCCGCCTTTGCTAGGCACCTGATGGCGGTGCGCTGGCAGGCTACGGAGCGGGAATTTGGCTTCCCCATCTCCAAGCCTGGCGGTCTTTCTGAGCCTCAGAGGGGCAGCTTTCCTGAACTTCAGCAGCCTACCAGCCTGCCAGTTGCTAGGCCTGCTAGCATTGTTACTACAGGTTTTTTGTCCTGCTTCCTGGTCTGCTTCTCCGGAAATTTTGTTAGACTGCCCTTCTGCCACCTGGTCAGCAAAACTCCCCGACCACCAACAGTCTTTTGAGGGCACCCGCCTAGCCATATTCCCTGGGACCCGTGGAGGCCATAGACGGGGAAAAGGACGTTATGGCTCCCTTCACCATGCCCAGCTTCAACTTCTCTTCAGTCCGGAGTCCTCACTGTTCATCGGCCCTGAGCCAGTGCTGTCCAGAGGCCCCGAGCCCAATTTGTCCAGTGTTCCTGAGCCTGTGCTGTCCAGCGGTTCTGAGCCCAAGTCTACCAGTGTTCCTGAGTCCGAGTTGACCATTGTTCATGGGCTGTCGTCCAGCCGCCCAGAACCGCCGCTGTCGCCCAGAGTCTCAGCTGTCGCCCAGCCGCCCAGAGTCTCAGCTGTCGCCCAGCCGCCCAGAGTCTCAGCTGTCGCCCAGCCGCCCAGAGTCTCAGCTGTCGCCCAGCCGCCCAGAGTCTCAGCTGTCGCCCAGCCGCCCAGAGTCTCAGCTGTCGCCCAGCCGCCCAGGGTCTCAGCTGCCTTCGTCGCCGGCCGCCTGAAGGGTTCCGCCTTCGCTGCTGTTCCCTGTTGCCGAGGCCTCTGTTCCCTGTTCGGGGCTTCCCTGTCCCGAGTGGCCCCTCGCCGTTCCCTATCCTGTGAGGCCTCTCCGGCCCTCTGTTTCCCCCAGGCCTTTTGCCACTAGTCCCCCCGTGCCCTGGTGCCCCTTATCCCCAGTTCCCACTATCCTCTGTTCGCTAGCCCAGTTTGACTTGTTTGTTCCTCCATTCGTGGTGCTCGACCACAAACGTGGGAGATGTGGACTGACAGACTAAATGTTAAATCCCAGCATACACATACAATATTAAATTAAGTGAACTGTTGACTCAATTTTTCTTTCTAAGGAAATGTGTGTCTTTTAATGTCGGCAGCAGTATGCTCCAAACATTTTATTGTGCTTTTTATTGAAAGTGTTCTCTCCTTTGGCATCATCTGTTGGTTTGGCAAAAGCCACTTGAGCATCAGAAAAATAACAACTTCCAGTAAACGGTCAGAAATTCCATTTCCAAGTATGGAATGCATATACAAAACAGAAAACAAAAAGGAAATAGCATTGTGGGTGATCAGGGGCATCCCCTTGCCTCCTTTTTTGAACTGTTGCCTTCTGGATGACGATACTGTGCTCCTCTGTTTAAGAAAAACAGATCCAACTTCTCTTATGTCCCACAGGCCATCACATTTCTTAATATTTCTTAATGAATGATGGTCCTACATGGTAACAAGGGTCTCATTTTGTTTCTGTTCTTTTCCAAGCCGGTCTGAAAACCCCCCAGGGTGTGCTTGTACCCAAAGTCTTCAACCTGACAATCATGGATGTATGAGTTCCATCCATCCATCTTCATCCGCTTATCCGGGGGTCGGGTCGCGAGGGGTAGCAGCTCCAGCAGGGGACCCCAAACTTCCCTTTCCCGGGGCCACATTAACCAGCTCCGACTGGGGGGATCCGGCGTTCCCAGGCCAGGTTAGAGATATAATCCCTCCACCTAGTCCTGGGTCTCCCCCGAGGCCTCCTCCCAGCTGGGCGTGCCTGGAACACCTCCCTAGGGAGGCGCCCAGGGGCATCCTTACCAGATGCCCGAACCACCTCAACTGGCTCCTTTCGGCGCAAAGGAGCAGCGGCTCTACTCCGAGCTCCTCACGGATAACTGAGCTTCTCACCCTATCTCTAAGGGAGGCGCCAGCTACCCTCCTGAGGAAACCCATTTCGGCCGCTTGTACCCTGGATCTTGTTCTTTCGGTCATGACCCAGCCTTCATGACCATAGGTGAGGGTAGGAACAAAAAACTGACCGGTAGATTGAGAGCTTTGCCTTCTGGCTCAGCTCTCTTTTCGTCTAACGGTGCGATAAAT
The DNA here is from genome assembly GCF_031162955.1 of Sander vitreus. Lineage (NCBI taxonomy): Eukaryota > Metazoa > Chordata > Actinopteri > Perciformes > Percidae > Sander > Sander vitreus. Next base: position 9,913,607 of record NC_135855.1, on the reverse strand, counting down.
TGAATGTAATACCGCACCTGCTGTGCCGATTCTCCGACCAATCTCCCGCTCCATTGTCCCCTCACTCGCGAACAAGACCCCAAGGTACTTGAACTCCTTCACTTGGGGTAAGGACTCATTCCCTACCTGGAGAAGGCACTCCATCGGTTTCCTGCTGAGAACCATGGCCTCCGATTTAGAGGTGCTGATCCTCATCCCAGCCGCTTCACACTCGGCTGCGAACCGATCCAGTGAGTGCTGAAGGTCACAGGCCGATGATGCCATCAGGACCACATCATCTGCAAAAAGCAGCGATGAGATCCCCAGCCCACCAAACTGCAACCCCTCTCCACCCCGACTCGCCTCGATATCCTGTCCATAAATACTACAAACAGGATTGGTGACAAGCGCAGCCCTGGCGGAGGCCAACTCTCACCTGAAAGCGAGTCCGACTTACTGCCGAGAACCCGGACACAGCTCTCGCTTTGGTCGTACAGAGATTGGATGGCCCTGAGAGGGACCCCCCTCACCCACGTACTCCGCAGCACCTCCCACAGTATCTCCCGGGGCACCCGGTCATACGCCTTCTCCAGATCCACAAAACACATGTAGACTGGTTGGGCATACTCCCAGGCTCCCTCCAGGATCCTTGCGAGTAAAGATCTGGTCCGTTGTTCCACGACCAGGGCGGAATCCGCATTGTTCCTCTTCAACCTGAGATTCGACTATCGACCGAACCCTCCTTTCCAGCACCTTGGAGTAGACTTTACCGGGAGGCTGAGAAGTGTGATACCCCTGTAATTGGCACACACCCTCTGGTCCCCCCTTTTTTAAAAGGGAACCACCACCCGGTCTGCCACTCCTTAGGCACCGTCCCAGACTTCCACGCAATGTTGAAGAGCGTGTCAACCAAGACAACCCCTCCACACCCAGAGCTTTAAGCATTTCTGGACGGATCTCATCAATTCCTGGGGGCTTTGCCACTGTGGAGTTGTTTAACTACCTCAGCAACCTCCACCAGGAAATTGATGCCAATCCCCCCCCTCATCCTCCAGCTCTGCCTCTACCATAGACGGGCGTATTAGTCGGATTTAGGAGTTCCTCAAAGTGCTCCTTCCACCGCCCTATTACCTCCTCAGTTGAGGTCAACAGCGTCCCATCCTTACTGTACACAGCTTGGATGGTTCCCCGCTTCCCCCCTCCTGAGGTGGCGAACGGTTTTCCAGAAGCACCTTGGTGCCGACCGAAAGTCCTTCTCCATGTCTTCTCAGAACTTCTCCCACACACGCTGCTTTGCCTCTTTCACGGCAGAGGCTGCAGCCCTTCGGGCCCTTCGGTACCTTGCAACTGCCTCCGGAGTCGTCTGGGATAACATATCCCGGAAAGACTCCTTCTTCAATCGGACGGCTTCCCTGACCACCGGTGTCCACCACAGTGTTCGTGGGTTACCGCCCCTTGAGGCACCTAAGACCCTAAGACCACAGCTCCTCACCGCAGCTTCAGCAATGGAAACTTTGAACATTGTCCACTCGGGTTCAATGCCCCCAGCCTCCACAGGGATGCACGAAAAGCTCCGCCCGGAGGTGTGAGTTGAAAGTCTGTCGGGACAGGGGCCTCCTCAGACGTTCCCAATTTACCCGCACTACCCGTTTGGGCTTACCAGGTCTGTCAGAGTCTTCCCCCACCCCTGACCCAACTCACCACCAGATGGTGATCGGTTGACAGCTCCGCCCCTCTCTTCACCCAGTGTCCAAAACATATGGCCTCAGATCAGATGAAACGATTATAAAATCGATCATTGACCTTTGGCCTAGGGTGCTCTGGTACCAAGTACACTTATGAGCATCCCTATGTTCGAACATGGTGTTCGTTATAGACAATCCATGACTAGCACAGAAGTCAACAACAAACAACCACTCTGGTTTAGATCAGGGAGGCCGTTCCTCCCAATCACGCCTCTCCATGTGTCTCCATCATTACCCACGTGCGCGTTGAAGTCCCCCAGCAGAACTATGGAGTCCCCAACTGGAGCCCCATGCAGGACTCCACTCAAGGTCTCAAGAAGGCCGAATACTCTGAACTCTTGTTTTGGTGCATATGCACAAACAACAGTCAGAGTTTTCCCCCCCACAACCCGCAGGCGTAGGGGAGGCGACCCTCTCGTCCACCGGGTTAAACTCCAACGTAGCGCGCTCAGCCGGGGGCTTGTGAGTATCCCCACACCCGCCCGGCGCCTCACACCCTGGGCAACTCCGGAGAAGAAAAGAGTCAACCCCTATCCAGGAGTATGGTTCCAGAACCAAGACTGTGCGTAGAGGTAAGCCCCACCAGATCTAACCGGTAGCGCTCCACCTCCCGCACAAGTTCCGGCTCCTTCCCCCACAGAGAGGTGACATTCCACGTCCCCAGAGCCAGCCTCTGCTGCCCGGGTCTGGTCCGTCGAGGCCCCTGACCTTCACTGCCACCCATGTGGCAGCGCACCTGACCCCAGCGGTTCCTCCCACAGGTGGTGGGCCCATGGGATGGAGGGATGTCCGCCACGTAGCTTTTTCGGGCTGTGCCCGACCGGGCTCCGTGGCAAAGCCACCAGACGCTCGCTGACGAGCCCTCCATCTGGGCCTGGCTCCAGACGGGGGCCCCGGGCTTCCTCCGGGCAGGGTCACTTCATCCCTTCCTCGATTTTTCATAGGATTTTTGAACCATTCTTTGTCTGGCCCCTCACCTGAGACCACTTTGCCTTGGGAGACCCTACCAGGAGCACACAGCTCCAGACAACACAGCCCTCAGGTTCATAGGGACACACAAACCTCTCCACCACGATAAGGTGATGGTTCCCGGAGAAGATGTATGAGTTGGAAATACAAAAAAAAAACACTTCCAAATGTCTGTTTGTGCCCATCCAGACTACAAAAGTAACCCCAGAGTTTTCAAACCAAAAAGGGGTCATCAATGTTTCCAAATGTCTATATGTTTTACCCCAAAATTCCACCAGGCACAGAAGTTACACGTTCCAGTTGCGCCATGATTTTGTTCCGTCCTCTGCCACACACCATACCACACCTAGAGTGCCTCAGAAGCGGAGTGTCTTGCCTGCCCGACTGTCATTCACTGTCACTGAAAGGCTCTGTACAAGTACTTGAAAGAACAATTGCGTGTTTATTAGCTAGTACCTACCTTCCACTCCAAGCACTCATGCAATTAAACTCCATTCATTCTATTTTCTGGCGTTGTCTTTATAAAAAGGATCGTTGGTGCAGTATGACGTTAATATCGTGTTTTTCTCTACCTCAGAAATTAATCTCTTGTCATCCATTGTGTTGTAGAGAAGACATATGATATTGGGGTGTCTTTTGGCAAATTGACTGGATGCTCTCATCCTAAAACATCCTGCCTGGCCTGATAAACATCCCGAATTTCTCGTAAACACCGGACTAGTGTGGACGCTTGGCAGAAACATATTAAACATACAAATGTTTTTGTTACCTAAACATAACTAGTTCCGATTCAAAACATTACCTACATGTTTAAAACGGCAGCCCTTAAGTTAAATAGAACAGTCATGTGTTTAAAATGGCCACCGTTCAGCAGTAAATACAACGGTCATATATGTCTCATGCAAATAGTCATTGCCAGTTCTATCTCCACAGCGCTGTGGAATAAGGTCTGGCTACACCACAGATGCATTCCGGAATAGGTAAAAAAAGCTCTGGGTTGTCTGCATTTCTTTAAACAAATCACAATGGTCTTGGGTGGCGCTAATCTCCGGACACAGCGACGGTGGCTCTGCTAAATATTCTCGGGAAGGAACATGTTTTGGTAGAATAGTTGGACCCCGTAAAAGAAAAGGCCACATACAACATTAAATTAAGTGAACTGTTGACACAATACAGGAGCGGAATGTGAGCTAGTTAAATTAGCTGGATACATGGTTAAACGTAACTTGCTCTTACCAGTGTATCTCCGTGTGTACTTCGTCCACAGCAATCCCACCAATCGGTCCCAAAACATCCCAGTTAGAGAGGAAATGCCGTAAACATATTCTTTGTAACTCTTTACAAACCCAAAGAACCAAGCAGGCCTGCCTTGTTGCACCATCCAAATTGTCTTCGAAACTTGTTATTTTTAGCGTGTAGCTTGCTAGCTCGAAGTTTGTTGTTGTTTCCTGTAGCGAAGGGATTTTGAGAACAGCAATACACAGAGGAAGGGGAGGGAAGCTCCAGATGTCAGGCTTTGTCCTGGAAATGTACTTACATTGATCCAGACTACAAACGAGTAATACAAATAAACATAAATGATCCCAATATGTTCCTGCAGTTACAATCGCGTGAGTGTCTTCTAATGGTGTGTTGACACTGAATTTTGCGTGAGTAACACAATGCAAAATTCAGTGTCAACACACCATTAGAAATAACCAAACAGTAATGGACTTGTCTGTGCACTTTTGTAATTAAAGTTGCAGTAAGGGGAGGTGGAGGCACCGGCCAGGAGTTATCAACAACAAGAGTTGGCAGAGAAACAGCAAGAGGAACATGACTGAATAATACAAATTAACCCTTGTGTTGTCCTCGGGTCAAACATTTTTTTTGGCAAAAACATCGGAAAAAGTGACAAAAACATTGGGGGGAAAACAAACAAAAGTTTTGAAAAAGACGACCAAATAGAAAAAGTTTAAATTTTGACCCAGAAAAACAAAAAGTTGCATGGTCGACGGGAAGACAACACAAGGGTTAAAAAAGAAGTTGTATTATCGGGAAAGGAAGAAGAGCCTTGTTAATATTGGTGAGGCGTTTCAACGCTGCAGAAACCTCCGTGATTTCAAGAGTTGAAAACTGATGAGGGCTCTCGTCGTTACGGAAGCAAGCTAAAGTGAGTAACGTTAGCTTGCTGTTTCACTGTTTGCCGTTTTCAACAGGTCATTTTAACCTCTTCCATTTGCTATAGTTTGTGATGGCTGCTCCCAACTGGTTGGCTTTCCAGCAGTAGAGAGAGTTTGCTAATGCACAACCTAACTTGAGCTAACATCGACTCTGCCTAGCAGAAGTGGTCGCTATGGCAATGCACGTCCATGAATCTGGGGGTTGGAGATTCTGTGGGTACTTTGCTCACCAGATAATACACTCAAATGCATTTCTAATCATTAACAAACTTAATGTGTCCTTCAGTGCAAAGCTGCACTAACCAGAACAGTGATTGCTACCCCTCAAAGACATTGACATAGCATGCTTAGCACATGTCATGCGAAGAAGAATGTGGTCCCTTCTGTAACAGCTTCCAGGATATGACCAAATCGAGTCAAACAGGGGATTCCAAACATTTGAAGCAACAGCACAGCAGCATTAACCTGCTGACCCAAACTGCAAGCAGATAAAAACAAAGGAGATAACATATGCATCACCTCGTGTGCACACTCTGATAAGATAGCATTCATTTCTCCTATTCTATGCTTGTTCCATCTGTGTGGGAAAACTACAAGGAATGTGCTATCACTTCCCAACAAGCATTCTCTCACCGCCACAGACAGGCAACTTGTTAGCTAGTTCATTCCTGCCCGTACAGGCTCATTAGAAGGCTTGGCCTACTAAACTTTAACTCTGGCATGTGAGAAATGTTCATTTTAAAAGCTGCTGGGGCAAACAAGCTGTCAGTCAAAACAGGTTCAGGACCATTTTGGATGACAAACGCAGGCTGGATTAACAAGACTGTTTCTCTAAACAAAGTTTTTTAACGCTGTGAAAAGGCACTCCTAAAAGTCTTTAAAGCTAAGACAGCATAGCTCACTGTCGGTGGAGGAATGCCTTCAATATAGGCCTATTGTGTTTAGAAAGTACAGGCAGGGAGGTTACATCAGCATTGAAACCTTTTCTTCCCACTTTTCAAACTAAACACTTTTAATGGCCAGATGTAGAAACCTTGATAATACACACTTTAAAGAAATATACCTCCCTCCCTTCTTCTTATTTTGACTATGGAGCACTCGTAGTGATATCATTGCTTATAAATTCAACTTTTTATTTGTAAAAAGTAGGATTATTTATTCTTTTAAAAGTTTGTAGTGAGTCACTTATAGGTAGTTCTGGTGACAGTATAGTACTCAGTGTTGCCAACTCTTTTCCAGTGAAAGTAACTAGCACCAGCTCCAAAAGTCGCTAAAAGTAGCTAGATGACGTCATACGCTCATTTGCATATGTGTGACGTCATTACGCAATCATTTGCATAAAGCTTAGTGGTTGTGTCCGCAAGCTGGATAAAAATAAATAGAAATCTTTAGTCAAATAATCACAAATTCAATACAGGAATTTATTTTACCTTATAATTATTACTTAGGTAGCCTATCTTTGAAGTTAAAAAATAAATTCTACAAAGGGAGGGAAAAAGATCGATTGGCTTGCCCAGGACCAGGCCAGCTCAGCAGCGTCTTTCTCCCGTTGCCTCCCGCTTTCTCTTCTACCTACACCGGCCCCCGCACCCTGTCCCTTCTCCCCTTTCTACCTGCCTGCGCACTGTGCACAGTGTTACTGCACTTGAGGAGAGAGGGGAGGGGCTGTTCCTCTGCTCCTCAGTCACAGAACAGAAGAGAGAGGTGACTGTTTTGGCGGCCACAGGAGAGAAATAACTTGCATGCTCACTGGACAGTACTGGCGTCTTTTCTACAGAAAGTCACCAGATTTGTTGCTAGTTGCTTTTGTGAAAAAAAAGTCGCTAAGGGGGTCTTAAGTGTCGCTAAATCTAGCGACAAAGTCGCTAAGTTGGCAACACTGATAGTACTGTATTGTACTAGTAGTTCATAAAACACTTCATGGTGTCTAACAGCTGTAGGAAAGTCATGTAATTTCCCCTCGCTCTCCCTTGTCTTCTGCTGTCCTATCTAATAAGGGCCTAAAATGTAAACCAAGGCACCAAAAGTACAAACACGTTTTCAGCTTTGCACTTTGTTTGCAATTCTGCAACACATTTCTTGCAGAACACTACACACTGTGTCTTACATTACACACTTGTTACAGTTGTCACACATGCAATTATTGGGAAAACGCAAAACACTATCTGAAATTAGCAACACACCCACACATATGAAAACACTTAGACAGTAATTTGACACCAATCAGTCTGAGACTCAGCCCCACAAAGATAGATAGATAGATATTTATTGATCCCAAAAATGGGAAATTGCAGTGTTAAAGCAGTAAAATATCAGTCACACAGCACAGAATATACATGAAATACTAGGATACAATATATATGAAATAATAGGATACAATATACATACATACAATATACATGACATAATAATAGGATAGAATACAAGAGCAAATATTTAAAATATATACAAGTTGGGAATACAAAATGTACAACTGCTTAACTAGTAATGATATAGATGTAGATAAACCTATTGTGCAAGTTGCACTTAGTGCAGATGTGATGTCTAAGAGTCTTATCTAGCACCCAGTGATGAGGTGTTAAAAAGTTGTATTGCCTGTGGTAGGACTGATTTCTTGTAGCGGTCCGTGCGACAACGAAGCTGTCGGAGCCTCTTAGAGAAGGTGCTCCTCTGTTGGACCAGTGTGGGGTGGAGAGGGTGGTCGGGGTTATCCATGATAGATAACAGTTTGTTCAGTGACCTCCTCTCCACCACAGCTTCAAATGTCTCCTGTTTGCAGCCAATAACGGAGCCAGCCTTCCTGATCAGTTTGTTCAGTTTGTCTCGTTGGCTCCGATGCGAGGAGCTGGCAACAACAGACTGGTAGAACATCTCCAACAAGGATCTCAGCTTCCTCAGGAAATAGAGTCTGCTCATCCACTTCTTGTAAACAGCAGTGCTTTTGATTTTCCAGTTCAGCCTGTTGTTGATGTTGACACCCAGGTATCTGTACTCCCCAACCATGTCCACACCTCCACCCAGAATGCACAGGGGCTGCGGAGCCATTCCCATTCTCCTGGAGTCAATCACCATCTCTCTGGTCTTATCCACGTTCAGCAGCAGGTGGTTCTTACCAGTCCACTCTACAAAGTTATCCACCAGCGCTCTGTACTCTCCCTCCTGTCCATCCCTTATACACCCAACAACTGCAGTGACTTCTGTAGGTGACATGACTCTGAGTTGTACTGGAAGTCTGTGATGTATAAGGTGAACAGAAAAGGAGACAGCACAGTCCCCTGTGGAGCCCCTGTACCACTCACCACCACATCAGACAGAACATGGTCCAGACAGACAAACTGTGGTCTGTCTGTCAAGTAGTCAGTGATCCAGGAGACTGTGGACGCACCGACACCCATCCTCTGTAGCTTCTCACCTAGTAGCAGTGGCTGGATGGTGTTAAATGCACTGGAAAAATCTAAAAATGTGATTCTCACAGTGCCGTCACCGCCATCCAGGTGCAAATGAGCTCGCTGCAGAAGATAGATGACTGCGTCGTCCACTCCCAGACAAGGCTGGTAGGCAAACTGTAGAGGGTCCAGAGAAGATCTCACCTGCGGCCTCAGGTAGGCCAATACCAGCCTCTCCAGCACCTTCATCACATGGGATGTGAGAGCAACTGGGCGGTAGTCCTTGAGGCCAGATGGAGTCGACTTCTTGGGGACCGGGACAAGGCAGGACGTCTTCCACAGCAGTGGCACCCTCTGCAGGCTCAGGCTCAGGTTGAAGAGATACTGGAGAACACCAGACAGCTGACTGGCCCAGGTCTTCAGGACCCTGGGGCTGATGCCGTGCTGGTTGGCAGCCTTGCGCTGTTGAAGCCTCTCCAGCTGTTTCCTCAACTGGCCAGGTGTGAATGAAAAGCAGGTGGGAGGGTGCTTGAAGTGTCTGTGGGGGAGATGAAATGTGCTGTAGTGGTGGGGGGAGTGGGCAGACCACAGGGGGGTGAGGGGGTAGGTGTGGGAGCAAGAGAGGGAGGGGAGGAGGCAGACCTCAGGTGAGCTCACGTCTTTTGTGAGAACTTTAAAAACATGGCAGTGATGAGTGTTGTCAGGGATGAGGACAAAGAAGGGGACCAGGCAATAGATGGAGACATATTTCCGACGACTGTGGTGGACCACTTCATAAATCATGGCCTGACTATGACGGAGGCTCGGCAGAGAGACCAGCCCAACATGAGTCGCTACATTGTAGCAAGCATAATATGGACATTTAGACTGGAAAACAGGTCAACTGTCTACACTAGACTGCATCTATGTAATTGTTGTACATTATTCTGCATCACAGTACAAAGAAATGTAGTCCTACAATATTTAGGGTGACCAGATTTCCCGGAACTAAAACCGGGACACTTTGCGCGTGACCTTAGTGCTTGTGCACGCACATGCTTTTTAACGTGACCATGTGCCAGTCCAGGTCAGACATAGACACAGACAGATTAGACACAATTTTGCCAACAGCACACATAGGTCTACAGTTCACAACATAATGGGGTATCTCAGTTAATCATGAATTTTCTTGGTATGTAGCCTACATATCTAAGAAATAATATTAAAAGACATTGAGTGAGTTTCGTGTGGGACCAACTTTATTTTTCAGAATTAAAGCATTCTTTTGGAAATGCACCCACTGAACTTGTGAAAAACTTTGTGAAAAGGTATTTTTCATTGCATGGCACTAAACCAATTATATGGAACTGCCGCCACAGGCTTGAATTAAAGTTATGGTAACACTTTACGGTAAGGGTACATGAATTATGAATTCATGCATGAATTAATTCATGACTTGTGCATTACTTCATTCCTTTATATCTTATGAGTCATCAGGAATTGACATGAGTCACCCCCATACCAATCCCTGTGTGAAAATGTAGACATTGTAGTCTTGTGTTTCAAGTTACACCATATTCACGGTACAGTAAATGCATTTTCTGTTACAGAGAGTCCTGGTCATTAATGAAGCTGGATTAAATCTAGCTAAAACCAGGCGTCAGTGACGAAAGGTTATTGGTCAAAGAGCCGTTGTAAATGTCCCTGGCCAGCGCGGTGGAAATATCCTCTTTTGTGCATTAGTCTGCAATTAGTTCTCCATCACCATGCCAATCTAAGTCCCTAAAATACTGCACACATAATCACATTTCTGGATGCACTTTATAATGTAGTTGTACAGGACGGACCACAGCAGCCCAGGTTTGTTGTCATCTGGGATAATGTTAGGTTCCACTGGGCCGCTCTGGTCCGGGATGGGTTCACCAACCACAATAACTACACAGTTGTATACTTGGTCCCTTACCCCCCATTTCTCAATTATTTTCTCTCTCTTTTGCAAGCAATGAAAGAGACATGCAGAGACATTGAGGTGGGGTCAGTCCAGGGTTGGATAAGCATGGTGATATTTCCCCCGTTGCCTCCACTGTTGTGGATTTTGCGTTCGTGGCTTTTGTATTTGTGTTGTAGCTTTTGTATTTGTGTTGAACTGTCTTGGCAACCATAACTATGGCCACGAAAAGTCGCCGCGTTACAGCAAACGTAAATATGGGTAGTTATGAGGTGCTTGCACAATCGCCCTTTATGGTCGTTTTCTGGGCAGGGACGGTCTGCTGGATTCATATCATCATCTGGAGAAGCAAACAACTTTATTTCCCCTGCCTTCTGCAGTTAAGTATGTCTGGATGACTGACACTTCTTTAAAATGCTTGTTTTCTGAATAGAGTTTTGATCGATCAGAGCTATGCTGACTGCTGCTACTACAGCTGTATGAACCGTGATTTAATTGCAACAGATTTTTTTTACAAACAGATTTGTAAAAAGTCTGGATCAGGGCTATGTTGTGCAAGATAACCTCAGTGCTGATAGGCTTTTGCAACACAGCGTCACGCAAATTTCTTGCTTGAGTTGAAGTATTTTAAATTAAATATTTCAACTCGAGCGAATGACGCGCTCAAACATCTGCGTTCCGTGTGAAGACACCATAAGGCTACAAAGAACAGAAATTAATACAGGCCTGCTGCAATACTGTGAAATCTCTCTGTCAACCCTGAAACGCACTGTTGCACTTTCAAAACCATCCACCTGCCCTTCAGACTGTATTCCAGGTGGTTGGTCCAGATATTTTAAATAGGGCTGTCAAAATAACGCGTTCATTTCGATTAATTAATCTGAGAAAAAATTACGCGTTAAAAAAAATAACGCAGATTAATCCATTCATCCATATTGACGTTGGACCCAGAGCCGTTCTAGCCACCATTCGACTGTAAAATGAAGGAGGGAGACGAGAATGTGCTGCCTGGATCATTAATTGGAACATTTACTTGTAAAAATCTTCTTCCTGCCAACCCTGGCTACCGAAATCTGGTGCCACTGATATGGCTGCGCTTCTCTTTGATGCTCTGAAACAGACGATACCGGCAACACAAACACCGCTGCACGTGACGCTAGTTAACACTATACTCGACAGCAGCTAACGTTAGCCTACCGTTAGTAGCTAGTAGCTGGATTAAACACGGTTAAAATGCTGACAGCTAACGCTAAACGGTGTAAAGTTTGACTGTGTTTTACTGTAGAGGATTCAACACCGGTATGTAACAATCTGCAGCTGCTGTCGGAGAAACAACACAGACGGTGCGTTCAATGAAACTGGTAAACTACAGCCTCGTTGTGCATTTGAAGTTATTGCAAATGTCCTTTTCTCATCTGGTGGTTGTTTTAGTCGTTCAACAGCAATTTACTAGTGAAATAAGTTATTGTTATACATTATTATTAAATCATTTAATTTTGACCATATGACCATTTAATGTCACCAACTGTTGTTTAGTACCCTTTTTTTTCTTTTCTTTTTTTACTTTCTTAAAAAGTATCGGTTGAGGCACCGTTAATTATGTATGCGATTAATTCCGATTAATTAATCACAGAGTATGTAATTAATTAGATTACATTTTTTAATTGATTGACAGCCCTAATTTTAAACATTAATAACTACTATCTACTTGCATTGTCTGCTCAAGTTTTAAACATGACACTGTTTACCCCATCTTAAAGAAGCCCTCTCTCCCTCTGTTTTAAGTAATTTTAGACCCATCTCTAATGCTACGTTTATGTGGCCAGCTATTTTCATAAATGGACATTTTAACCTCTCCGTTTTCAAAAATAACATTGTGTACAGCTGTCAGTTTTCAGAAAAGTGCACCTCTATTTTGCAGTGAAAATTCTCCACCTCTTAAAAGCAGGTGTAAACCAGCCACAAGCGGGTTTCCTCGCATATACCTCCTGGTGAAATGGCAGCAGTAATCCAAGCAAGACGAAGATAGGCCAAGGAGACGAGCTGAAAAGATTTTTGCCACAAGGATCACACTTTTTCAGTTGAGTGAACACAAAATCATTAAGCGTTACAGATAAGCAGCCATGTAGTATTACAGTTACTGGAAGAAATCAAAAATGACATTGAATCTCCAACTCAGTGTTCACATTCCATTCCAGCAGCTGTTAAACTCCTCGGTACATTACAAATATTGGCATCAGGATCATTTCAAACAGTCATAGCATCAGTAGTGGGAATATTGCAGTCTGCACTCAGCCGTATCATAGCACCAGTACTTATCGCTTAAGTACTTAATAACAAACATCAAGCTGTTACCTCATAAACAAGCAGATCAACTTCGCTATTGCTAAATCTTAGTTTTTTCGCTGTTTTGACTGACTTGCTGGCTGATCCATGATAGAAAGATGCGCGCAATTTACGGTATAGTGGGCGGAGAAAGGCGCTGATTACCCAATGAACTGCAGGTTTGGTAAATACGACGTGAGCTGAAGTATCACAGCGTGCGCTTTCTGTGGGTTGGCCATGGCGCTGATAACGCTACATTCACAAATGTACGTACATCTGGCCCTGAGACTGCTCTGGTAAAGGTCTCCTATGACTTGCTGCTTGCAGCTGACAGGCCTGTACTTATCTTTGTATCTCTCCCTGGACCTCAGCTCAGCCTTTGACACTGGCTGGCTGAGTCCGTCTTGAGTCATGCTAATTAAGCCCAGTGAATGAACGAGCAACGTCTTGTCATCTGCTTCCATCATTTTTACAAAGCTACTGTGGACTGATGTATGTTCAGTAACATATGGGGTCAAGGGGGATCGTAGAGTGTGATTAATCTGTTTTTTCTTTTTTTAAACGTTCCCTTTTCTGTAATAAATTAATCAAAATGAACGGGTTATTTTTGACAGCTCTGATTATTATTATTACTTCCTAGACACTTCCTTTTCTCTGTTGTTTTCTACCGTTAGATTGGATAAAAACATTGACTGGCTTGTACTTGAGCACAGAAAGGAAGGATGGGTTTTTGAACAATTCAGTGACTGTGAATTCAGCTGTTGGTTTCATTTCAGCTGCCTGGTGTAAACCTCCCTGGTATCAGTACCATCCCTGTAGCTGGAGGCTCTTGGCCAGCTGCTGCTGTTTTTGCTTCCTGGTTGTGTAATGAGTAACAGCCACTGGGCTTTCCCATGCACAATTGTACCATGCAGCTGAGGACAGCTAAGGTTCAAGATGCAAAAACTATGCAAATCATGCAAAAGATATGGAAATATGATTAACAAAGCAATGATGGGGCCCTAGGTCATGCAACCTATTTAATTTATGTCTGCTGGCTAACCACCAAAACAATCACCTTCATGGTGCTGGACTTGAAACAAACTGTAAAGTGTTTAAACAGCATCTATGTTTCCTATTCTGTATTATAACACAATAATATATATTAATAATAACTTTATTTGCCAAGTACATTTTAAACATATATGAGAAATGTATCCTCTGCATTTAACCCATTCTCCCTGATTAGGAAAGGGACCAACTCCAGTTCTAATGTCAGTACCTTTGTCAAGGGCAACAGCAGGAGCTGGGGTTTGGATCCGGAACCTTTTTTATTGGATCCGGCACCTCCTCTGTCACTATGAAAAATGAATCACCTAAATAAAAAAAAAAAATTACTGTTTGTGTAGTGTTCAATGTTGTTATCTGTTTGTTAGTCTTTATTCCCCATTGAAGTTCCACAAAAATCTTGTGTTTGCATTTTCGATGCGTTTTGAGGTGAATTTTCAGGGTAAGACGGAGGGGGAAGAGGGACAGAGGGAGGGGAGGCACTTCAACAGCGCGGCCCTGCACTTCCAGTGACACAAGCGCTTGTGCTGTTTGAGATTGCTGTTAATAGCCTCATTTCACTCAGGGGAAAAATGTCAAAAAGACAACAAAGTTTGCTTAACTTGCGGGGAGAAGGCAGCAGGAGAGGCGTGTATCCACACTGAAAAAAGTAAAGGTAAAAACAAAACACAACAACCATACAGCAGGCACAACAAAAGAGGAAAATAAAACATAACACAGTCACACCACACCACTCACCACTACTCGCCTCGTCACAGCCGCTCTCAATCCCGTTCTTAAACCTTTCTACCACCGATGTGTTGCCCTTTTGATGTATACCCTCCTGTTTTTACTTCTTATGAGTTTCTCCTAATGTCAGGCGTGACAATGATATGGGACAGAGGAACCAAGAAGTGAGTAAAATTATGCTATAAAATGTTTTATGTTTTGGCGCTTTAAAATAAATCTCTCTACATCACTGTAAGGGATGTTGGTAGGTAGGGAGGTACTATCTCACACAGGCTCCGCCCTCTACTGGAATCCATGGGTAATACGTAGCCAATCATGACGTGCCTACCTAGAACCTGTGCAGCATTTAAGGCAGTGTCTCTGCTGTCTAGCATCCTTTTTCTCTTCAGCAACGGATGGCGATTGCTCACTGATCTTCTATCTTCACAGATGGAGTTGCCGCTTCACAGACCTCGACAGTGCGTCCTGCTTTGGGTGCCTGAGTGCAGACTGCGCGGAGAGTGTGAAGCCATAAGATTGGTATCATCTGAAAATAAAATAGGGAATAGATTTTGTACAGGTAATAGCCAAGTTGTTTATGTACATCAGAAATTGGGTAATACTACATGGGTTCGCATCAGAGTTTTTGATGTTTGATGCCAGAGAGAATCCAGTGTTTACATAGAATTCATTAAAATCATTAGCTATTTCACTGGGGTTAAGAGGAGTACCGTCCCTCCCCAGCGCCTCAACAGGTACTACTGCTGGAGTTTTAGTTTGATTTAATTGATTGAGGGTCCAAGTTGACTTTATATCATTGGATGAAAAAAGCTCCCCTTAATGATTGTGTGAATTTATTTTTGTATTTCTTATAGATTTAAAGGAGTTGGACTAATAACCGCTTTCTTAAATAGTTTTTTTTCAGAGAGCATTTTTTTTAATTCTTCAGTAAATCCAGGGTTTTTCTTTAGTAGAATCTTTCTTATATTTTGTCAAAGTCAGTGGAAAGCATTTGTCAAAGGTAGCGTTAAAAATCCCTAAAATGTCTGATAAGCTATACATCCTGTAATTTCAAAACTTCACTCCATAAAGGATCTTTAATTGAAGACTTAAAAGCCTCCATGTTCTAAACAGAATTTACGGTATTGAGTTTTGAACTGGATGGTGTTTTTTTTCCTCTAATGTGCATATTTCCTTTGGTACATATGAATTAAAATACAGGGACATGATGCGTTCACAGACCTAATTGCCGCCTCTGCCTTTTTTGTGTCAATCTTCCATTATGGAAGGTTTGGCGGCTGAGAGGGCTGAAACCTGACACAGGTTTACGAGGAGTGGCGAGGCACCTGCATGTTAACGGAGTAGATGGATAGTTTGTGAGGCCGTGCTAGTCTCTTCAGGTCTGCAGCGTGCCTCCTCTGTTCCTTTTCAGAAACAATTTTAGATCTTCACGTATTGAACTGGTGTAGTACCCGCGAAAAGGTCAAATGCTAACCGTCGTGCAAAACCACCGTGGAACTGGCTCAGCCGAGCGACTGGTTCACCAGTCGACTTAAAGGATGCATAATTATATGTCGAAGTAGCTCAGAAACACAGAAAGTTCCTGTGTTGCGCCTTCCAGGGGACAGCCTACCAGTACAACAGACTGCCAACTGGCTATTCCCTGCCTCCATCCAGATTGAACGGTTGAAGGTAACTACAAAGTTGCGTAAAGCTGAATTGGAATAACAACGTTACAGATTGGATGCGTACTGGTAGGGCTCAAAAAGCATTTTCTGCACTTAGCTGAACATGAGGAATATAGCAGGGTAAAGTCTGCAGTGCTAAAAGCTTATGAACTGTTACCGAAGGCTTATCGTCAGCAATTTAGGAAATTAAGGAAGTCAGAAGGGCAGACATACGTAGAGCTTGTTCGTAAGTTGACCATACAATTCAATCGATGGGTGACGGGTTCTGAGGTAAAGACCAGGGATGACTTGATGGAACTGATAGTTCTAGAGCAGTTCAAAGATATGCTCCCAGCATGTGTTACCACATACCTAAATAAACATCAGGTACAAAAAAGGTGGCCAACGCTGCAGTGTTAGCTGATGAGTATATTTTAACCCATAAGATTTATACAGGGGAAAAGAGTGAGGGCACAGAGATAACTTGTCTAGTGGCCACCAAGCTGAAGTGGGTAGAGTAATGGAGAGTCCAGTGGTAAAGTCTTCACATGACAGAAGGGGTAAAGGAGATCCAAGTCAAATTTTTGTCATGGTATAGGTTACCAAGGCACCAAGTAGCTGGAAACCTAAGCCTGCTGTTCTTGCCACTCCTGCACACCGGATTGGTAAAGATGATGTTATCACTGCTGTCAAACTCCATACCAATCCAAAAGCAGCTGCTGCTGCTGCAGTTTCTGATATAAGTCCAGAGAAACAGGAGGTGCAGACTCACTTGACCTGAGAACAGAAGAATGTGATCCAGGTTATGCACCTTACATACATGAGGGTCATGTGTCTTTGTCAGGAAGCGACAAGAAAGTCCCTGTTAAGATTCTAAGAGACACAGGTGCTCTAGAGTCTTACATGTATTGAGTCTGTTCTCTTTAGGGGAGTGGGTATGCAACTGTTGTCTGCTCCTTTTGCATCGGTTTGTGTTGTTTTCTGATTTAGTAGAGGGTGAGGTGGCTGTGGGAGTCTGGCGTTCATTACCCGTTCCAGGAGTTATATTCATTTTGGGGAAGGATCTGGCTGGTGGCAGACTATGGCCTGATGTACCTCTTTTACCAGTAGTTTCCTCCATACAAGTGGTGAGGAACCTAGCAGACCCTGGGCAGTAATGAGGTAAATTAGGTATTTCCGGCCGTGTCGGACCATTGCCCAAGTCTAAGGCTTGAAGTTCCTATCCCCTGACAGTGATGTGTCCATATCCTTTGAGGGACTTCACAGCTAAATCTGTGGTCAAGTCAGTTTATTTCTTTGGAATTCCTAAAGTTATTCATATGTTATACAGATTTCACTTTACCGATGTTTGGTAAGATTTTAAAACATCTCCATGTGAAATATGCCACATCTAGTGCTTACCACCCAGAAAGCCAGTTTTATCAAAACCCTGAAGTATTTGTTACAATCCTACTGTACTGAGTTGAACCGTGACTGGCAAGAAGGTTTACCTTGGTTGTTGTTAGCTGCTAGGGAAGTTGTCGAATTCAGTACCGGTTTTAGGCCAAATGATCTGGGTTTTGGTCACCATGTCAGAGGCCTGCTGGCAGTGCTACAGGAGGATTGGGAGCTGCCTGATCCCCCCAAAAAACCTGTTGGATTATGTCAATGGTTTCAAGAGACAGCTCTTTGAGCTGTTAGAATGGCCCGAATAAAATTGTGTCTACTCAAAAGAAAATGAAATGAATGTTATATGAGAGACAAACATTTTTAGCCCTGGTGATCAGGTGTTAGCCCTGTTGACTTTTGTTTCCTCACCTTTTCAAGCTAAAGTGTCAGATTAGAATTATATATTATCTACCCCAGATAGGAAGAAGGCTACCTAGCTGTGTCACATAAACCTGTTAAAGCCTTACTTTTATTGTGCTTCTTCGTACATCTTGCGCATATAAAACAGCGCTTTTACAGAACTTCTACTGAAAAACGTGAGCAGTTAGTCAGAGGTCAAATACATGCTAGAGAATGGCATTGCAGAACACTCCCATTCTAGCTGGGCCTCACCATGTCTTTTAGTCAGTAAGCTAGATAGAATGTTCAGACCTTTTACTCACTTCTCTCAAAGTGAATGCCATAACCAAGCCAGATCAAGTTGGCTCTGCCATGCTTGTGAGTAAATTTGATCTCCTTAAAGGTTACAGGCAAGTCCCACTGACGCCATAGGCTCGAGAAATTGCATCCTACATCACACCTACAGGGTTGTATTCTGACACGGTCATGCCATTTGGTTTGAGAAATGCACCTGCTACCTTCCAACGTTAAATGAAGCGGGTGGTTTCTGGGCTGCAGCGGTGTGTCGTGTATTTAGATGATGTAGTGGTGTATAGCGACACGTGGCCCGAACATTTGCAGCACATCCAGGCCCTGTTTGATCGCCTGGGTCAACCTCACCGTGAATTTGGCAATGTGAGTTTGCTAAGGCCACGGTATCATACCTGGGTAATGTGGTTTGGGCAGGGACTGCGGCCTATAATGGCAAAGGTGGAGGCCATTGAGAAGTTTCCTCCTCCCACTTCATAGAGGGAGCTTGCCCGATTCCTTGGAATGGTAGGTAATTACTGAGGATTTTGTGAAAATTACTCGGCAGTAATTGCTCGCTTTGACTGACCTAGTATGTCCAAAGGTCAAATTTCAATGTTCAGAAAGCTTTTTGATATGGGTGCCGCTGTTTTTGCAACAAGATGCATCTGGTATTGAGAGGCCACTCAGTTACTTCTCATGTAAGTTTTAAGTCCTACTAGTTACACTATTCAATTGTAGAGATGGAGGCACTTGTGATGATTTAAATAAAGTCGTTAAGTATATGTTTGTGTGAGCTTCTTCATTTTGCTACAAGCAGGAGCCAACTTGTAACATAATCAACCATGAATTTGCACTTATTACACATATTGAATTGGTTTAAAAGCTGGGCAAAGTTGAACTTTTCTGCTGGAGGACCCTGTGTTTTTAAACCAGAGTAGTCTCTCAGCAACCCAACCATGCCAATGTCTCACTGAAATTAATAAGACTATTGCTTTTATTTTATTTTGTCCATCTGAAAATGGCCAACTCGAGTTTTGTTCAGTCAAAATAAAGAAATATGTTAAAATTAACAAGACACATGTATTCGCATTTGATCAATTGTTAGTATAACAATTATAATTACTATAAATGAGAGAATGGGCTTGTCAGCAACGGGCCGTAAAAAATCCGGAACTGCGTTCCAGCATCTTTGATTAATGACTAAATTAATCTGATTTGCAGTTTCATACATCAGTGTTTCATTCTGCAGCAGTGGTGAACTGCAGCAATGCACAGCCGTGAGTCCAGTGTCTGTCTGTAGTTCACATGTCTGTAATAACTGCAGGACAGTCCAGTGTCTCTTGTCAGTTTAATGGAGTGATGACAACGTTGTCGGTTATGAACAGGCTTGGTAGTGAATAACACACTAACATGCTGTGTCCCTTATGAAATTAAGAAATTGCACAAAATGATTAGGAAAATTATTTTATTGTGATTATGGTTTGCTGGAAAACAAATCCTGGCAATGACTGAATTTCAACAACTCAGACTATATACAGACTAGAAATCAAGCATTTTTACTGGATTAATTTGGAGAATTACCAAAATTAAAGTCCCACATTTGTGCACATTGGAATACCAATATAAGACATTGCAATAACTGATATATTTGAGTCCAGTTGGAATAGCTACATTTATAAACATTTAATAACCATAGCCTACATGTAAGATACATTGGATGTTATAACAAATTCTCAAACTGGTTTATGAAACTACTGCAACCTGTGTTTTTTTTCTGTCACTATCTAATTTCGTGTCTTGAATTTCATAATTCCCCTCACCAATGTAAACATGGACACATAATGTAGCACTCATAGTCAATGTCAATCATGTGACAGTTTGCAGCTTTGTCATTCTTTTCTGCAGATTGATGACTATAACATAAACATATATGTAAGTAATAATTACGATATTCTTTTTAATTATGGGAAATTCCAAGCATACATCCACTGACATGTGACATGTGAAAAGTAAATTATTTGGGTTTTTCTACACAGCTAACTTAAGAAGACTATATGCAAAGACAGCTGTTGACATTCCATTCATGTTATTGCAGGGAGGATGTGTCCATGCTAGGAAATTAGGTCTCTGCTTATTTAGAAAATGATGCACGAATATGAAGTTATACTGCTATAATGACACACCAGATGACCTTTCAGTTATGTTTATTTACAACACAAAGGAACCCTAGAAGGTGGTGGAAAAACACAAGCATCAGCTTTTTTTCATTACCCCTAACTGTATATACTCACACAAGTGCTGGTAGCAGAGCTGTAACAACCCCTTTTAATGTTATTGTACAAACCCCAATTCCAATGAAGTTGGGGCATTGTATAAAATGTAAATAAAAAACAGAATACAATGATTTGCAAATCCTTTTCAACCTACTGTATATTCAATTGAATATATCAATGTCAATTTATTTATATAGCACATTTAAAAAACAACTGAGGTTGACCAAAGTGCTTTACAGGCAAGTCCCACTGACGCCATAGGCTCGAGAAATTGCATCCTACATCACACCTACAGGGTTGTATTCTGACACGGTCATGCCATTTGGTTTGAGAAATGCACCTGCTACCTTCCAACGTTAAATGAAGCGGGTGGTTTCTGGGCTGCAGCGGTGTGTCGTGTATTTAGATGATGTAGTGGTGTATAGCGACACGTGGCCCGAACATTTGCAGCACATCCAGGCCCTGTTTGATCGCCTGGGTCAACCTCACCGTGAATTTGGCAATGTGAGTTTGCTAAGGCCACGGTATCATACCTGGGTAATGTGGTTTGGGCAGGGACTGCGGCCTATAATGGCAAAGGTGGAGGCCATTGAGAAGTTTCCTCCTCCCACTTCATAGAGGGAGCTTGCCCGATTCCTTGGAATGGTAGGTAATTACTGAGGATTTTGTGAAAATTACTCGGCAGTAATTGCTCGTTTGACTGACCTAGTATGTCCAAAGGTCAAATTTCAATGTTCAGAAAGCTTTTTGATATGGGTGCCGCTGTTTTTGCAACAAGATGCATCTGGTATTGAGAGGCCACTCAGTTACTTCTCATGTAAGTTTTAAGTCCTACTAGTTACACTATTCAATTGTAGAGATGGAGGCACTTGTGATGATTTAAATAAAGTCGTTAAGTATATGTTTGTGTGAGCTTCTTCATTTTGCTACAAGCAGGAGCCAACTTGTAACATAATCAACCATGAATTTGCACTTATTACACATATTGAATTGGTTTAAAAGCTGGGCAAAGTTGAACTTTTCTGCTGGAGGACCCTGTGTTTTTAAACCAGAGTAGTCTCTCAGCAACCCAACCATGCCAATGTCTCACTGAAATTAATAAGACTATTGCTTTTATTTTATTTTGTCCATCTGAAAATGGCCAACTCGAGTTTTGTTCAGTCAAAATAAAGAAATATGTTAAAATTAACAAGACACATGTATTCGCATTTGATCAATTGTTAGTATAACAATTATAATTACTATAAATGAGAGAATGGGCTTGTCAGCAACGGGCCGTAAAAAATCCGGAACTGCGTTCCAGCATCTTTGATTAATGACTAAATTAATCTGATTTGCAGTTTCATACATCAGTGTTTCATTCTGCAGCAGTGGTGAACTGCAGCAATGCACAGCCGTGAGTCCAGTGTCTGTCTGTAGTTCACATGTCTGTAATAACTGCAGGACAGTCCAGTGTCTCTTGTCAGTTTAATGGAGTGATGACAACGTTGTCGGTTATGAACAGGCTTGGTAGTGAATAACACACTAACATGCTGTGTCCCTTATGAAATTAAGAAATTGCACAAAATGATTAGGAAAATTATTTTATTGTGATTATGGTTTGCTGGAAAACAAATCCTGGCAATGACTGAATTTCAACAACTCAGACTATATACAGACTAGAAATCAAGCATTTTTACTGGATTAATTTGGAGAATTACCAAAATTAAAGTCCCACATTTGTGCACATTGGAATACCAATATAAGACATTGCAATAACTGATATATTTGAGTCCAGTTGGAATAGCTACATTTATAAACATTTAATAACCATAGCCTACATGTAAGATACATTGGATGTTATAACAAATTCTCAAACTGGTTTATGAAACTACTGCAACCTGTGTTTTTTTCTGTCACTATCCTATTTCGTGTCTTGAATTTCATAATTCCCCTCACCAATGTAAACATGGACACATAATGTAGCACTCATAGTCAATGTCAATCATGTGACAGTTTGCAGCTTTGTCATTCTTTTCTGCAGATTGATGACTATAACAAACATATATGTAAGTAATAATTACGATATTCTTTTTAATTATGGGAAATTCCAAGCATACATCCACTGACATGTGACATGTGAAAAGTAAATTATTTGGGTTTTTCTACACAGCTAACTTAAGAAGACTATATGCAAAGACAGCTGTTGACATTCCATTCATGTTATTGCAGGGAGGATGTGTCCATGCTAGGAAATTAGGTCTCTGCTTATTTAGAAAATGATGCACGAATATGAAGTTATACTGCTATAATGACACACCAGATGACCTTTCAGTTATGTTTATTTACAACACAAAGGAACCCTAGAAGGTGGTGGAAAAACACAAGCATCAGCTTTTTTTCATTACCCCTAACTGTATATACTCACACAAGTGCTGGTAGCAGAGCTGTAACAACCCCTTTTAATGTTATTGTACAAACCCCAATTCCAATGAAGTTGGGGCATTGTATAAAATGTAAATAAAAACAGAATACAATGATTTGCAAATCCTTTTCAACCTACTGTATATTCAATTGAATATATCAATGTCAATTTATTTATATAGCACATTTAAAAACAACTGAGGTTGACCAAAGTGCTTTACAAGATAAAATACAACAATAACACAATTTGATTGAATATGGAGTATATCACATAGAAAAATAATAAACAATAATATCTTTCCTTAACTGGAAAGAAAGGCCAAAGAAAAAAAATGTGTTGTGATTTGAAGTGTTCGAGGGTGGGGGGCGATTCTAATATGAAATGGTAAACTGTTCCACAAGTTAGGGGCGGCTACAGCAAAGGCTTGATCACCTCTGGTTATGAGCCTGGTTTTTGGCACATCCAGGAGGAGCAGATTGGCTGATCTCAACACTCTTGCTGGAGTAAGAGCATGAAGGAGCTCGGTCAAGTAAAGCGGTGCCAATCCTTGGATAGATTTAAAAGTCAACAGTAAGATTTTAAAATCAATCCTGTAACAAACAGTTAGCCAGTGGAGGTAGGGCTCTCCCAAAGGATTATTTTTTAAACGATTAATCTAGCGATTCTTTTTTCAATTAGTCAACTAATCTAACGATTAATTTTTCGATTAATCTAACGATTAATTTTTCGATAAATTTTTCAATTTGCGGTTATTTTTCCATTGCTCAATTATTAACAATTTATACAAACAAATTTTAATAAGGTTCAAATCTCTATATATTAAAATTGTTCAACACTGCACTGTTCAAGTAAAATGATTTTTTTGTGCAACCTGAAGCCAGATGTAGGCTATCAATCCAACCACAAAATAAAGTCACTTTCAGGAGGAATACAAAAATAAAAACTTAAAGTAAACAGAGCAAGTGCAAAAAGAGTTGCCTGTATTTGCTTTTTTTAACAGTAGGTAAAATAATGAATAAGTTCTTGTTTAACATCCAAGCTCTCTTTAACGCTCTTTAACTTTAATTATTACTATACTTTAATTGTATCTAAAGGCTGGTTAAGCACTGTAGGGAGGAGAAGTTGGACAGTTTTTTTTGTCTCATTCCAGTGATTGGCACATCTGGGTGATGGGGTCGGATATGTGTTAGCATGTTAGATGTATTTCCACTCACATACCCAACTGCTGAACAACGCCGACACAGTCCTCGTCTTATCCACCATTCTCTCTACAGCGACAAGATAATTAATGTTCAAACTGATAAACTATTGTTTTTGCAAATATTCACTGATTTTGAATTTGATGACCTGCAGGACATATAGTCCAACAGTTTAAGAAAAATGTTTCTCAACTTACAATTGCAAGGAATTTAGGGATTTCATCATCTACAGTCCATAATATCATCAAAAGATTCAGAGAATCTGGAGAAATCTCTGCACGTAAGTGGCAAGGCCGAAATGTAATGGATATTACCATGTGGGCTCAGGAACACTTTGGAAAAGCATTGTCAGTTAACACAGTTAGTCGCTACATCTACAAGTGCAAGTTAAAACTTTACCATGCAAAGCGAAAGCAATACAGTGGTGTGAAAAGTGTTTGCCCCTTCCTCATTTCCTGTTCCTTTGCATGTTTGTCACATAAGTGTTTGAACATCAAACCAAAATTTAAACAATAGTCAGGGACAACACAAGTAAACACAAATGCAATTTGTAAATGAAAGTGTTAATTATTAAAGGTGAAAAAAATCCAAACCATCATGGCCTGTGTGAAAAAGTGGTGCCCCCTAAACCTAATAACTGGTTGGGCCACGCCAACAGCAACGCTGCAACCCAGCGTTTGCGATAACGTGCAATGAGGGCTTTTACAGCGTCCTGGAGGAATTTTGGCCCACTCATCTTTGAAATTGTCTAATTCAGTTACATTAGAGGGTTTCGAGGCATGAGCGGCCTTTTAAGGTCATACCACAACATCTCAATAGGATTCAGGTCAGGACTTTGGCTGACCACTCAGTCTTCATTTAGTTTTTTTCTTCAGCCATTCGGTGGTGGACTTGCTGGTGTGTTTAGGATCATTGTCCTGCTGGAGCAAGTTCGTTTCAGCTTGAGTACGAACAGATGGTCGGACATTCTCCTTCAGGATCTCTTGGTAGACAGCAGAATTCATAGTTCCTTTTATCACGGCAAGTCTTCCAGGTCCTGAAGCAGCAAAAACAGCTGAACCATCACACTACCACCACCATAACACAGTTGGTATAATGTTCTTTTTATGAAATGCAGTGTTCCTTCTACGCCAGATATACTTGGACACACACCTTCCAAGAGTTCCACTTTTTGTCTCATCGGTCCACAGAATGTTGTCCCCAAAAGTCTTGGGATCATCAAGATGTGTTCTGGAGAAATTGAGACCAAGCTTTGATGTTCTTTTTGCTCAGCAGTGGTTTCTCCTTGGAACTCTGCCATGCAGGCCATTTTGCCCAGTCTTTTCCTGATGGTGGAGCATGAGCGCTGACGCCTTTGGGGCAAGTAGAGGCCTGCAGTTCTTTAGACGTTGTTGTGGAGACCTTTTGTGACCTCACTTGGATGAGTCGTCGCTGCGCTCTTGGGGTAATTTTGGTGACCGGCCACTCCTGGGAAAGGTTCACCCACTGTTCCATGTCTTAAGCCATTTGTGGATAATGGCTCTCACTGTGGTTCGCTGGATTCCCAGCTTTGGAAATAAGCACATAGCCCTTTCAGACTGATAGATCTCAATTACTTTCTTTCTCAATTGTTCCTGAATTTCTTTGGGTCTCGGCATGATGTGTAGCTTTTAAGGATCTTCTGGTGGACCTTGCACTGTAATCAAGCAGCTCCTATTTAAGTGCCTTGATTGTGAACAGGTGTGGCAATAATCAGGCCTGGGTGTGGCTAGAGAAATTGAACTCAGATTGTGGACAACCACAGTTATAGTATGTTTTAACAAGGGCAATCACTTTTTCACACAGGCCATGATGGTTTGGATTTTTTTCACCTTTAATAATTAACACCTTCATTTGTGCATTTTGTGTTTTGCACTTGTGTTGTCCTTGACTATTGTTTAAATTGGTTTGATGTTCGAAACACTTAAGTGTGACAAACATGCAAAGACAGGAAATGAGGAAGGGGCAAACACTTTTCACCCTGTATATCAACACCCAGAAACGCAGCCGGCTTCTCTGGGCCTGAGCTCATCTGAGATGAAAATTTGACAACGGAGACCCCGAACCGTTGAGCAACTGAAGTCGTACATCAAGCAAGAAAGGGAAAGAATTCCACCTACAAAGCTTCAACAAGTAGTAGTAGGTGTATGAGCAGGACTTGGACTTGGATACCGCGGCTCCACCCCCCGATTACTACAGCGCAGAATCTAGCTCCAAAATTACAAGTATTAATGACTAAGATCACATTAGTAGTTAGTTAGCAGAAATGTTTTGACCAATAGACCAATTTGGAGTGGATGTCACAGTTACATCACTGCAGTTGCGCACACATTGTGGTGGGAGAAAAACAGCCAAAACAATAATGAATATGATGTTTTCACAATAAATCCATGTTTTTTTCAGCAACAATGAAATGGTCTATAAGGTTGCTTTCACAACTAGAGTTCGGCAGACGATTTGTGCGATTCGGAGGTGAAGTTGCAACATTGTTGCATTTCTCATGTTGTTCGGTTAACGTTCACACTGCACTTTGTCAAAAGCACCAAACATTGTAAACTAATACCATGTGGTCTAAACGGTCGCTGGTCTATTGGACAGGATATCACACTCAGTGTTTTTGGTTTTACTTCCTGTATTTGGGTCGGATCGCGTTCTCTGGCGAACTTGGAGACCCCAGTTTTCAGGCGGACCAGAGATCGGTCCTTTGGTCCACACCAGAGCTCAAATGAGCTTTTACACCACCCCAAACGAACCGGACTATCTGACGAAACGCTCCACGATTCGGTTAAAACAGACCACACATTTAGGTGTGAATGCAACCTAAGTATTGTGATGAATATTTGTCATCAATCAGTCCGGGTCCTGGAATGTCCTTCTTTACCAAAGCTTAACACTAACATGGACACATCCTTCCTGCACTAATTTGACTTGAATAACAGCCATTTTGAATTACTAAAACTCTAATTGTTGTGCATATAACAAAAAAGATTAGACAAACTGAAATATCTGCATCTGCACTTCTGCAAGGGTTCAGTCGACATCTGCACATTTTCTCTAACACCCCTATGTATGATTGTGCAGACTGTGCCCTTACATATGTGAAACATGTCCATACTTGAGTACTCTAGTGCTTCTCTACAGTCATAATGAAAGGCAGCGTTGATTAGTTACAGGAGGAAAAATGGTGTAACGATCAGAGAAATGGAACATAAATGTTTTGTCAAATAAAATGTCAGCTAGTAGTGGAGAAATAATTCTCCACTGTGCTGGGACAGAATAAGCAGATGGAGGCTGAACAAGGCTGAACAAAGTCAGGTTAGAGGCTCACCAACTACTGCTTCATGCATTCTTATCTGGTAGAAAAAGTAGATGAAGCATTCCCTGATGACTAACTGCTGAATTTTTGTGTTTATCAATAAACTCAGATTTTGGTTGGAATGAAAGCCTGCAGACCTGTGGGGCTCGGTGGCACATGGTTGGAAACCACTGGTCTAAACTACCAGCTGTAGTCACACCCTAACATCGTGCATCTACTGTTTTGTCTAGCAGAGTTCACTAAATTGTTTTGCTAATCTGCCCACCAGCTCTGTTGGAGGCAAGCATGGCCAGCTGTTATGTAGGAGGGTTTGCCACCCAAGAAGACCATAATATGGCATCCACCACACGTGAGAGAGCTGAGACACACACTGAGAGACAAACTGATAATGGATTGAGAGAGCGACAGACACATTTACTGTAAGAAAGCATTATATGAAAATTGACATTATATTGATAACTATAAGCTACTGTGTATTACGAATCAAAAGAACATTATTATTCAGGGTTCCAAACCACTGTATTGAAAGTATAAACAGCAAAGTACTGTACAAGTGGGCTGTACAATCTCCATTAAATGTAAATGGACTGAATTTAAATTGTGTTTTTCTAGCCTTACCGACGTTTATCTGTGTTTTAAGCCCCTAACGTCTCCTTCCAGGCAGCGACACTACAGGCACAATTCACTTGCCTGACGTCATCATACTCAGATTCTAGTCAGAATATGAGTCTTATACAGCTCCATTGGGCTGTGATTATGGGGCGTGTTTCAACCGAACCAGGAAAGAAAATGCCTCTGCACTCAATTGGATAGACCTACAACCAATCAGAGCAACGGAGACAGACGTCACAGAAGCTGCAAGTCAAAGGCAGGCTTCGACAGAGCTAAGGCAGAGGCGGCAGTTTCCATGTCGTGTGGACAGGTGTGGCAATGTGTATACATGTGTGATTGCGGTTCTCTGTTCCTCTTTTATAATTAATGCGCTGTCGATATCTTCTATAACAGACGCGATGGTGGAGACTACACGTCTCAATTCTTCAGAGGCAGCCATCTTTGTTGTAAACAAATTCAACCCAAGCGCTCTTTAGTGACGTGGTTGATTAAGTTACTGTTTATCATCGTTCCATCATCGTATAAAGCCCACCCTGACAATTTGATTGGTCCGAACAGCTCTGGTTCGAGCATAGTTGCTCCACAACGGATCAAGTCCAGGCCAAACTTCCTGACCTCAAATGTTGTGGGCAGGCAATTCACCATTCACACACATTCATACACTGGTGGCCGAGGCTGCCATACAAGGTGTCAACTGCTCGTCAGATCGGGAGCAATGAACCCCCAGTTCAGTGGCTTGCCCAAGAACACTTCAACATGTAGACCAGGGATTGAACCACCAGACCATTCCATTTGGTAGATGACCGCTCTACCACCTGAGCCATTTTCTTTTTTTTTCCTTTCTGCCTGTGTGTTGTCTGTAATTGCACTTTTGATGCAATGTTTTTGTGCACAGTTTTGTATTGTATTCAAAATCTATAAATAAAGTTTGAAAATAAAAGTCTGATAGGATGATTACAGAAAGGTGAATAGAGAAATCACATGCAGAGCTGACAGAGCAAGCGAATAATGTGTATTGCAGTTTTTTCACACAGCGTGACATGCAGCGATGGTTCTGTTGTCTCGTTTGTTGCGTCCATTTTGAAGCATCAGAGAGCAGCGCAGGCATTTAAATGGCACCGAAATAAGGCACCGAAATCCGTGTTGCTCAGTGCCATATTAGGACCGGATTTTGGTACCCAACCCTACTTCCTACAAATGCCTAGGCATATGGCTCGATTAGAAGTTGACCTTTAAGGTGCATATTGATAATCTGTTGAAAAGCTTAGGCCAAAATTGGGATTTCTTTACGGAAGAAATACTTTCCATTTTAGGCCAGATATATAATTGTGCAAAACTTATTTGTATCTGTATTAAACTATGGTGATGTGATTTACATGCATGCAACTTCATCGCTACTAATAAAAGTGGATTCTGCACTCACTATTGCATTTTATGATTCTTTAGGCTGGTCATCTCTGTACCATTGGTTCTATTTTTTGGGGGCTTTTTCCTTTATTTGAAAGTGACAGTGGATAGACAGGAAAGGTGGGAGAGAGATAGGGGATGACACGCAGCAAAGGACCGCAGGTTGGACTCGAACCCGTGCCGCTGCCGAGGACTCAGTCTACATGGGGCGCACGCTCTTACTGGGTGAGCTAAAGGTCACCCCACATGTTGCTATTTATGACCTAGACATTGTTAGGTACACAACCTACTTATATCTCCAGCCTACTGATGGCAGTGAGACAGGCAGTCGAAGCCTCAGAGTTACGGCAGTAGACAGTGGCCCTCATTTACGAAACAAACGTACGACAGAAAGCAAGCGTAAAACCAGCGTACGGTCATCTCCACGCAAAGCTCGGCATTTATCAATATGGATGTGAGCAGAGGCTACGATCAAATCTCACGTCAAGTTTAAACTCGTGTACGCAAGTTTTCGAGTCAGTGTGGCAATGGCAGATCTGGCTCTTTTAGAAGACCTCTATGCGCCGGTACAACAGTGCACACGTATGCACACGGGCCACGGTGGAGCGCTGCATCATATTAAGGGCAGATGGCTCTACTTGCATCAGCCACAAGTGAACAATTTATTTCTGCCATTGACCGACATATTTCGGCTTGGAGACAGTGGTCCAGCACGGGGGGCGGAGGACATGCGCTCTCCCTCACAGCTCACGGTTGCCTGGCTCTGACTCATGAAAAAACACAAGTAAAATAAAAGACACTACATAAACTCCGCTACTGTGGGTTTATTTAAATATACGTACACCTACATGGAGGCCTAAGAGATTGCAATATAAGCCTGTATATTACTATTAGGACTATAGCATACATATGTCAAGGATGTATAAATTAAATAAACTTCAGCTGGAGTCCGACTTACTACGGCAACACTGTTGACCGCATCAGTGATCTCTTTCCATTCCGCATTCTTTCTACAGCCTTTAATACCAGTTTTCAGGCTGCCAAATAGTTTACACGTTAGTGCAAGTGAACCTGAGATGTCAGGGTTTCAATCTCCACCTCTGAAAAGTTCTGCTTCGTAGGGCGAGGCATCAAAACCGAGAATGTATTGGGGCGTGATATTTAAATTACGATTGTTTCCAGCTGCTGCATTTATCAATGTCCGACCATTCTTATGCTCTGATTGGTGTGATACGAACGTTTCATGAATCACACGTGAAGCCTATCGTAGGATAATTTCTGCGCTCATATCTCCGCTGGTCTCTACGTTAGATTGATAAATGAGGGCCAGCGTCCAGCTGGTCAGACAGACAGGCAGTGAAGGGCTGTGATTGACAAGAGGTCTTGTGGCTTGCGCCTCTGCACGCCACTCATCCGCCACTTCCTGGGCCCTTTGTGTTTCAAAAAACACACACACACACACACACACACACACACACACACACACCATCTGCTGTGGTAATTCACAGGCTGCATGCCGAAGCAGCACACAGCCTCCTGTCTTACTTTGCTTTCTCCTATTCATTCCTCCTTTGCTCGCTCGCAGTCTTTTATTTGGAGGGAGAAAGCCAGGCCATTCAGAACTTTTATTTGTACTGGCCCCCCACACACACACACACACACACACACACACACACACACACACACCGAACTTTCAAAAGCAATCATTCCACTCCACTTAGAGGATGGCAGTCTGGTTTTGTTGAGTCCTACAATTTATTTAGCCTCTCATATTTTTCCTGAACTGTGGAGTAGCTCTCCTGTGCTCTCAGGCAGCAGTGGCTGTCAGCAGCTAATTCTGTTTCTAATCATAAAAGTTTGACCATCGTAACAGAACCAAGCACATGTAGGGAATTACTGAGCTGTTGATGACTGGAAAATTATCATTTAGTTACTGATCCATCAGATTAGTTTTTTTATTTATTTTTATTTTATAATGTCTGGTAATTTGCTAAATACATGAAATTGATGTCAACATTTATTATTTTTAAGGACCCATGGTAAAAGTGAAGATTCTGAATTGGATGACTACACAACAACATGGATCTTACAGAAATAAAAGCAAATTAAGATGGAACGGACCTCTGGAAGCGACCTCTCACCCTTGCAATTGCTTGCTTTGAACAAGTAGTTTAGGGTTGTCACAGGCAAAATAGCATTTTTGTTGTTGCTGATCAGACTACATGTCTTTTGAGGTGGTCATTGTGTAAGTGTAGGTGATAATACAGGCATTCATTCTTGCTGTCTCTTGTCTGAAGGGTTTGGCAGACTATATATATAATATACTATATAAGCTGGCTCCCGACCAATCAGAGCTTGTCATCTTTCATCACCTGCATCACCCGTTTAACCTGACAGCACCAACAACACATATTTCCTAATGTAATCATTGTTTGATGCATGAAAGTGAACCTGCAAACTTTGTCTTTTTCTCTCCGGGTCAGTAGAGTGAGAATGAGCAACATACACCCTCAAAGTGATTAAGCTGTGCGATAAACAAGATTTCAAAGATGGAAATATCAACAAATCTCTGCTCCCATCTTGAAACTCACTATCCAACAGAATATGCAAGTCTCCCAGGACTCCATCCACAAAGAACAGTTAGACCAACACATCTACCATGGTGAGCAATCAACCCCCAATCATCAGGGCTTTGCCGAAATGACCAGCAGCTCGGGGTGCTTTGTACTCGGCTCACAGTCACCTATTCTCGGGTAACTGAACCACCAACTATCGCTGACCTGACGGAGCACCATGCGGAGCATCGTAACCCATGTCGCAGAGCTCTGTAGCGGCTAAACACATCTACTAACTGCTGCTGATATGACGAGCTGTGACGGAGGTCTGTAGCCTGCGTCATGAAGCTCTGTGGCAGCCTAAACCGCTAGCAACTGTCGCTCTGAAGCACGGAGGTCTGTAGCACAGAGCTCTGTAGCCGATGTCACGTGACCAGCCGGCGGTCTCCTAGTTTTCGTATGATATCATACGAACCTGTTCATGAGACTGCGTTGACTGTAGTTATAAACTTGACAGAGAAAACTCAACTGAAGTTTTAGCTTTCTACATAATCAATGAAGAATCAGTTAACGAATTAATCGCGAGGTCGCAGATATAACTGCAATCCGTGCATCTCTACTAGGTACGGTGGAAAAGATAGTCGATTGATCTGATTTCAGCATGCCCTTGCGTAAAATAGCGCTTTCTTCTACTTATAATTTCTGGCCACTTTATGGCAAAGTATGGGTATTGCAACACGTGTAGATATTTATGTTTATGTGTGTGTGTCTCTCTCTTCAGCTTTTTTTTTGGGGGGGGGGGGTAATTTTGTAGCATTTTTCTTAAAGCAATATCGTTAGTAGGGGATGGACGATTTCAATATCGCCCAACCCAAGCATGAAGTAATATTTGTGTGTGATTCTGGCTGCTCTGGCACTGTTACAGGCATTCTCCACTGGGCGCGTCTCTGCTGCAGTCTGGCTGCGTTCTGGTTTTGTTTCGTCTTCCGCCAAGCGCCATACTACACCGGGAGTGTCTCAGCAGCGGAGCGTCTTGCTGCCCGACTCGCTTATTGTCTCTACAAGTACTTTACAGAACAATCACATGCTTATTAAAGTAATATCTACCTTCCACTTCAAGCAATCCTGTAATTAAACGCCATGCCTTCTCTTTTCTGGCGATAAAAAGGATCTGTGATGTCGTATTATTTTTTCCACCTCCAAGAGAGCGAGAGCCGCTACACACACGCTTCGGGGACGCGGCGTTGCATGGCTGGTGGAAAATCAAGCATTGACTTGAATGGCTGCGATTGCTCGCGGGGCCCGCTGCACCTTCGGAACGCAGCCCAGTGGAAAATGCCTGTTAGAGGACTTTACTAATAAACAGCCTGTATGTGACATTGAACTTCTTTACCATGGTTTTCATGGAGCAGAGAAAGATACTTATGTGCAAACAGGTGAGTGGAGGCATGTCTGCATCCATTTATGGCTAATTGTGGAAATTGAAATCAGGCCTTATTGTGACCAGTTTCAATTTTTTTTAGATTTATACTACAGAACTATGCATGCACCCAGCTGCATTAGTTTGCAGAAAAGAGTGTGTATGCATATTTTAGCCATGCTAGCGGCGTGGCTGTAGAGATGGCAATGTTGGTCTGTCGAGTGATCCACAATTTGGTTCACACTGAAATATCTCACGAATACTATGCTGGTTAGACATGAAATTTTGCACATTCACGGTGCCTAGAGGATGAATCCTATTTACTTTGTTCCTCTGACTTTTCCCTGTGCCATCATATCTCTATGTATTTGGTACATTGGCACAACAGGTTAATCTTTGTGGTTTTCAGTGAAATATCTCGACAACTATTGGGTGGAATGTCATGAAGTTTGGTTGAAACACTTTGGTGATCTGCTGACTTTCTATCTAGCGACATCATCTGGTCAAAATGTACATTTGTCTAATTTGTGACCAAATAAAACTAATGCCATTCCCATCTAGCCTGGTCCTACCAGACTCTCGTACATTTCATTTGTACAGAGAGTCTGGCCTCTCTCCATTGACAAGTGTTAACTTCCTTGAAGGCGGGTACTCTGTTGACTATTGGATTTGCCCAGAGCCACTCTGGATCTGCCATAACCAATAACTAACGTTTGGTCGTGACGTACAGTTAGGTCCATAAATATTGGGACATCGACACAATTCTAATCTTTTTGCCTCTATACACCACCACAATGGAGGTGAAATGAAATGAACAAGATGTGCTTTAACTGCAGACTTTCAGCTTTAATGTGAGGGTATTTACATCCAAATCAGGTGAACGGTGTAGGAATTACAACAGTTTGTATATGTGCCTCCCACTTTTTAAGGGACCAAAAGTAATGGGACAGATTAACAATCATAAATCAAACTTTCACTTTTTAATACTTGGTTGCAAATCCTTTGCAATCAATTACAGCCTGAAGTCTGGAATGCATAGACATCACCAGACGCTGGGTTTCATCCCTGGTGATGCTCTGCCAGGCCTCTACTGCAACTGTCTTCAGTTCCTGCTTGTTCTTGGGGCATTTTCCCTTCAGTTTTGTCTTCAGCAAGTGAAATTCATTCTCAATCGGATTCAGGTCAGGTGATTGACTTGGCCATTGCATAACATTCCACTTCTTTCCCTTAAAAAACTCTTTGATTGCTTTCGCAGTATGCTTCGGGTCATTGTCCATCTGCACTGTGAAGCGCCGTCCAATGAGTTCTGAAGCATTTAGCTGAATAGGAGCAGATAATATTGCCCGAAACACTTCAGAATTCATCCTGCTGCTTTTGTCAGCAGTCACATCATCAATAAATACAAGAGAACCAGTTCCATTGGCAGCCATACATGCACACGCCATGACACTACCACCACCATACTTCACTGATGAGGTGGTATGCTTTGGATCATGAGCAGTTCCTTTCCTTCTCCATACTCTTCTCTTCCCATCACTCTGGTACAAGTTGATCTTTGTCTCATCTGTCCATAGGATGTTGTTCCAGAAATGTGAAGGCTTTTTTTAGATGTTGTTTGGCAAACTCTAATCTGGCCTTCCTGTTTTTGAGGCTCACCAATGGTTTACATCTTGTAGTGAACCCTTTGTATTCACTCTGGTGAAGTCTTCTCTTGATTGTTGACTTTGACACACGTACACCTACTTCCTGGAGAGTGTTCTTGATCTGGCCAACTGTTGTGAAGGGTGTTTTCTTCACCAGGGAAAGTATTCTTCGGTCATCCACCACAGTTGTTTTCCGTGGTCTTCCGGGTCTTTTGGTGTTGCTGAGCTCACCGGTGCGTTCTTTCTTTTTAAGAATGTTCCAAACAGTTGATTTCGCCACACCTAATGTTTTTACTATCTCTCTGATGGGTTTGTTTAGATTTTTCAGCCTAATGATGGCTTGCTTCACTGATAGTGACAGCTCTTTGGATCTCATATTGAGAGTTGACAGCAACAGATTCCAAATGCAAATAGCACACTTGAAATGAACTCTGGACCTTTTATCTGCTCCTTGTAAATGGGATAATGAGGGAATAACACACACCTGGCCATGGAACAGCTGAGCAATCAATTGTCCCATTACTTTTGGTCCCTTAAAAAGTGAGAGGCACATATACAAACTGTTGTAATTCCTACACCGTTCACCTGATTTGGATGTAAATACCCTCAAATTAAAGCTGAAAGTCTGCAGTTAAAGCACATCTTGTTTGTTTCATTTGAACTCTATTGTGGTGGTGTATAGAGCCAAAAAGATTAGAATTGTGTCGATGTCCCAATATTTATGGACCTGACTGTATGTCATGCGCATGTGCAACAAGAGGGGAGACTGACAACAACTATCGGCTTATATTTAGCATTAGCATCGCTAGCGTTAGCCTTAGCCAACTCCTTCACCACTAACGGAGCGAGCTGGAAAATCTAACTTTTCCCGAACCCCGTGGGGAGGAGGGCCACAACATCATGGCCACCATAAAACTCAGCAAAGATTGTTCCTGCTCGGGCTTTAACTTCTGGATATTCGGCAGCATTGCTGCCACAACGGACCAAATGGCTTCGCTCGCATCTTTCTAGTGCACGTCCTCAACGTCATCGTTCTCAGCCACTCCCTCTGTTCGCTGATTGGACCTACAAATATTTGACCG
This sequence comes from Sander vitreus, assembly GCF_031162955.1. Lineage (NCBI taxonomy): Eukaryota > Metazoa > Chordata > Actinopteri > Perciformes > Percidae > Sander > Sander vitreus. The sequence continues at coordinate 9,877,705 of NC_135855.1, read as the reverse complement.
GAGAAAACCCAAGAATATACCACAAACCCAGACGGAGTACTGAAGGGAAATGAAAAGTGAGCGGAAGTAAGTAGGAGGGACGGAGCCAGGCTAATTCCCATCAGCCTCGGTCACACTTTCTTTAATTAGCAAATGTTAGCATGCTAACACACGTATGATGGTGAATACAGTGAACATACCTGCTTAGCATAAGCATGTAAGCATTTTCATTGTCACCATGTTAGTATGTTGACATCAGCATTGAGCTTAGCATTGAGTCACAATTGTATTGGAGTCTGCGACCTCATTCTGGGAACATGCCAAATGCATTTGGAGTCCTGGCCCAGAGCCATTAACTACCAATAGGTAATGTAATTTCATATTCATAATGAGCTCCCATGTGCTCAATGCAGCCTGGTTACACACAATGCATCAATGTGTCACTGTCAGTCTTCTTGGTAATTACAGTAATTATAATGTATTGATGTCAAAATGCCACACAAACATCTTTTTAGATATGTTACAACAGTGCAATTGCTGCTAGTGACATGCTGGCAGCTAGTTAGACACGTCCTGCTCAGTGCATTAAGTCTAAATGAACCAGTGGCTGCAAAGGGACTGTCGATGTTTAACCTACAGAAGTAGGTCAGACACCGTGGGTGTGAGCGGCATGCAATGATTACTTTGTAAAGTCCTCTATGCATTGTTTGTTGATGTGGTGACACACACACACACACACACACACACACACACACACACACACTCACACTCACACACACACTGAGTGCAGCTACCTGATCTCTGTCATAGTGCTGGTATGTGTTTCCATTCATTCCACACTACTCCCCCGCAAGTCCCACAATCCATTATGTGTACCTAACGAACAGGTGTGTCACTTTTGGGAGAGGCCTTTCACAGACTGTAAATATAAAACGAAAAAGTGGTAATGGTTGCGTGGCATTAAATTAAAATCTGCATGCTCACACAACACTTTCACCAGCTGCACGTTAACATGTGGACAATTTTGAAATGCTGATTTCCTATTGTGATGGAGATTGTATTTATTATATTTGTATTCATCATTCATTAGAGAAAGTGATCCCAAGGTACTCCATTGTACATGTGTTGTTCACACATGCACAATGTGGACTGTTGTGCACCCACAGGCTCTATAAAAGATTTGGACATAGACTCTAGAACTGAAAAGTTAAGCCAATGCTGAAGTGCCTGCAACCTGCATTTTTAATTTCCAGCACTGGTTGTAAAAAGAAGTCCAATTCTACAGAAGTCTATGAGCAAATGACTCAATAAACATTTTCATAATGAGTTTATGGTCTCAATCACTACTTTCAAGTTTTCTTCTATACAGCATGATGTTCGTTTGGTAAATGATGGTCCAATTTATTTTAAAATGGACGATAAAGCAGGGGAATCTTTAGGGAGTGGCTAACGTGTGATTGACTAGTCGCTTCCAAGGCGACAATCACAATATCGTCAATCATGATAAAGCCTTAGCAATGGGTCAGGGTACTAAAGTATAATCCGTTTTTTGTTTTAAACCAAAAACGAAAAAAAAGAAAAAAAAGCAGGGTCGATGTTTCGTTTTTCTATGAGCTCCATTCTTTTTTTAAATAACTGGCAAACTGCTCGTTTTTCAACAGTTTTTTTTGTTATTCATGTCCATCCATCCATCTTCCATCTTCATCCGCTTATCCGGGGTCGGGTCGTGGGGGTAGCAGCTCCAGCAGGGGACCCCAAACTTCCCTTTCCCGGGCCACATTAACCAGCTCCGACTGGGGGATCCCGAGGCGTTCCCAGGCCAGGTTAGAGATATAATCCCTCCACCTAGTCCTGGGTCTCCCCTGAGGCCTCCTCCCAGCTGGGACGTGCCTGGAACACCTCCCTAGGAGGCGCCCAGGGGGCATCCTTACCAGATGCCCGAACCACCTCAACTGGCTCCTTTCGACGCAAAGGAGCAGCGGCTCTACTCCGAGCTCCTCACGGATAACTGAGCTTCTCACCCTATCTCTAAGGGAGACGCCAGCTACCCTCTTGAGGAAACCCATTTTGGCCGCTTGTACCCTGGATCTTGTTCTTTCGGTCATGACCCAGCCTTCATGACCATAGGTGAGGGTAGGAACAAAAACTGACCGGTAGATTGAGAGCTTTGCCTTCTGGCTCAGCTCTCTTTTCGTCATAACGGTGCGATAAATTGAATGTAATACCGCACCTGCTGTGCCGATTCTCCGACCAATCTCCTGCTCCATTGTCCCCTCACTCGCGAACAAGACCCCAAGGTACTTGAACTCCTTCACTTGGGGTAAGGACTCATTCCCTACCTGGAGAAGGCACTCCATCGGTTTCCTGCTGAGAACCATGGCCTTCCGATTTAGAGGTGCTGATCCTCATCCCAGCCGCTTCACACTCGGCTGCGAACCGATCCAGTGAGTGATGAAGGTCACAGGCCGATGATGCCATCAGGACCACATCATCTGCAAAAAGCAGCGACGAGATACCCATCCCACCGAACTGCAACCCCTCTCCACCCCGACTACACCTCGATATCCTGTCCATAAATACTACAAACAGGATTGGTGACAAAGCGCAGCCCTGGCGGAGGCCAACTCTCACCTGAAACGAGTCCGACTTACTGCCGAGAACCCGGACACAGCTCTCGCTTTGGTCGTACAGAGATTGGATGGCCCTGAGAAGGGACCTCCTCACCCCGTACTCCCGCAGCACCTCCCACAGTATCTCTCCCCGGGCACCCGGTCATACGGCTTCTCAAGATCCACAAAACACATGTAGACTGGTTGGGCATACTCCCAGGCTCCCTCCAGGATCCTTGCGAGAGTAAAGATCTGGTCCGTTGTTCCACGACCAGGATGGAATCCGCATTGTTCCTCTTCAACCTGAGATTCGACTATCGACCGAACCCTCCTTTCCAGCACCTTGGAGTAGACTTTACCGGGGAGGCTGAGAAGTGTGATACCCCTGTAAATGGCACACACCCTCTGGTCCCCCTTTTTAAAAAGGGGAACCACCACCCCGGTCTGCCACTCCTTAGGCACCGTCCCAGACTTCCACGCAATGTTGAAGAGGCGTGTCAACCAAGACAACCCCTCCACACCCAGAGCTTTAAGCATTTCTGGACGGATCTCATCAATTCCTGGGGCTTTGCCACTGTGGAGTTGTTTAACTACCTCAGCAACCTCCACCAGGGAAATTGATGCCAATCCCCCTCATCCTCCAGCTCTGCCTCTACCATAGAGGGCGTATTAGTCGGATTTAGGAGTTCCTCAAAGTGCTCCTTCCACCGCCCTATTACCTCCTCAGTTGAGGTCAACAGCGTCCCATCCTTACTGTACACAGCTTGGATGGTTCCCCGCTTCCCCCTCCTGAGGTGGCGAACGGTTTTCCAGAAGTACCTTGGTGCCGACCGAAAGTCCTTCTCCATGTCTTCTCCGAACTTCTCCCACACACGCTGCTTTGCCTCTTTCACGGCAGAGGCTGCAGCCCTTCGGGCCCTTCGGTACCTTGCAACTGCATCCGGAGTCGTCTGGGATAACATATCCCGGAAAGACTCCTTCTTCAGTCGGACGGCTTCCCTGACCACCGGCGTCCACCACGGTGTTCGTGGGTTACCGCCCCTTGAGGCACCTAAGACCCTAAGACCACAGCTCCTCACCGCAGCTTCAGCAATGGAAACTTTGAACATTGTCCACTCGGGTTCAATGCCCCCAGCCTCCACAGGGATGCACGAAAAGCTCCGCCGGAGGTGTGAGTTGAAAGTCTGTCGGACAGGGGTCTCCTCCAGACGTTCCCAATTTACCCGCACTACCCGTTTGGGCTTACCACCCAATTTCCAGAGTCTTCCCCCACCCCCTGACCCAACTCACCACCAGATGGTGATCGGTTGACAGCTCCGCCCCTCTCTTCACCCGAGTGTCCAAAACATACGGCCTCAGATCAGATGAAACGATTATAAAATCGATCATTGACCTTTGGCCTAGGGTGCTCTGGTACCAAGTACACTTATGAGCATCCCTATGTTCGAACATGGTGTTCGTTATAGACAATCCATGACTAGCACAGAAGTCCAAAAACAAACAACCACTCTGGTTTAGATCAGGGAGGCCGTTCCTCCCAATCACGCCTCTCCATGTGTCTCCATCATTACCCACGTGCGTGTTGAAGTCCCCCAGCAGAACTATGGAGTCCCCGACTGGAGCCCCATGAAGGACTCCACTCAAGGTCTCCAAGAAGGCCGAATACTCCGAACTCTTGTTCGGTGCATATGCACAAACAACAGTCAGAGTTTTCCCTGAGTCCCTCAGTTGTTATTCATGTGTCTGTTTTAAACCAACAGCAAGAATACAGGCTCATATTTATAACGTGCATAGTTATTGAAAATCCGATGGAACACAAGTCTTGTTTATAATATTACTTTGTTCTTACATGTTAAAGATCAAAGGCATTATGTGTGGCGTTATTGACTACTTTTACTCTAATCTTACACCTGCCAGTAAAAAAAGGCAAAAAATATGTGCTTTTTTTTAATTGCTCTGCAGAATATTGTATGTGACGTGGTTGACCACATTAGCTGCCATTGAACATGTCAATATGACGAAGAACATTTTTTAAATAAACAATTTAAAGTGTACTGGAGACTCATTCACGTCTGGTCTCCTCAGGCCCTGCAAACTGGACCAGAGTTCATGGTGAGCATGGTAGACATTCTCCCTGCTAGGCCAGTGCCTGGATCAACCAGCTTGTTAGATTTTCACTGTTCATACTAAGCCCTTGAAACAGTAGTTGACCAATGTTGGATAATAAAATATAATACATGATAGGTGTTTTGGGGTTGAATTACAATAAGGAATGTTCAATGTTAAGCACTGTGGCCTTACAGCAAGAAGGTACTGGGTTGGAACCCTGGTGGCCCGGGGCCTTTCTGCTTGGAGTTTGCATGTTCTTCCTGTGTCTGCATGGGGTTTTCTCCAGGTGCTCCGGTTTCCCTCTCCACTAAAAAAAACATGTTCCCCTCCCTTTCACTTAATTGTAAGTCACTTTGGATAAAAGCGCCGGCTAAATGACATGTCATTTAATTTAATGTAATGGATGTGTGTGTGTGTGTGTGTGCGTGCACATACTTACATATGCACGTGTGTGTGGCGGGGTGAATGTGTGTATGTGGGTGTGTGTGTGTCTGGGCACGTGCATGCATGTGTGTGCATGTGTGTGTTTATCTTCTGTAAAGCACAATAGTGCCCTATTGCACTACCAGGTCAAAATTCACCCGGGAACACCAAGATTAGATTTATTCCAATTGATTTTATAGTGAGATTGAGCCAAATTCGTTAAAGATCTTAAGAATCAAACCTCAAGGTCAGAGATGTACAGCAAAATATCACCTGCAAATAACGATATTGAGTATTGAGTTGTTATTGGATTTAATCTGGACATTACATATTTTATGTTGCCTTATGGCTTGGGCTAACGGTTCAAGAGAGATCGCAAATAGCATGGGAGAAAGTGGGCATCCCTGTCTCGAGCCCCGTGCGATGGGGAATGGCTTTGAGTGCAGGCCATTGGTTGAGACTATGGCTGTGGGATTCACAAATAAAGTACATACCATGTCAATGAATTTAGCTCTAAAACCAAGCCTCTCCATTACTTGCCACAAGTAGCTCCACTCTAGGCGGTCAAAAGCCTTTTCCGTGATGAAACTGCTGCCGTTGTTGGAAGGTTTTTGGCTTCTTCTATTACATGGAATAATCTGCATATATTGTCTGCAGCTTGACGCTTTGGTATGAACCCTGATTGGTTGGGGTGGACTATCTTCTCAATAAAACATTCTAGGCGTAGTGCCAAGACTTTGGAATAGAGCTTACTATCAGTCGCAATGAGGCTGATGGGCCTATAGTTTGAGCACTCCGTAGGATCTTTGCCCTTTTTGTGTATGACCAAGATTAGTGCAGTGTTTGTTTGTTGATGAAAGGTGCCCCTCTCTATGGCCGAGGTTAAAGTTTGTAAAATGATAGGTTTGATGATGATTGGTTTGCAACCATTAAAATAGTAATTTTGCCTCACTCTGTGCATCATGAATTCAGCTCTCCTTCTTAGCAAATCATTTAGCTCTGCTCGAATCGTGACTAAAAGAGATGTGTAGATTTAGAAAAATACGTCTTTAGAGACTGCTCTAACGATTTACAACGTTCTTCCAAATCCGCAATTCTTGCCTCTCTCTTTTTCTTCAAATTGACCGCAACGGAAGATGTGAAATCTCTAATAAATCCTTTAGTGGCTTGCCAAATGTAGGACGGGTCCAAAACTGAGTCAGTATTGATTGATATAAACTCCGCCAGCTTGGCTCTAAACTCTGTATCAAAATCTGTGTTTTGGAGAAGGGCAGTGCTTAATTTGTAAAATGGGAGGTCCTGGAGCGCAGAGAGGGGGTGGATCCAGCGACTCAAAACAGGGGTCGGAGGTAACGGAACAAAAAAAATGACACTGCCTACGTAGCTTCTCTGACTAAAAAAACCTAAACAACGCTGTGTGTGCATCGGGGAAATGTTTATTTTTATTTCAGAACATGCACTGCATCGGTGCGAAATGTAAAAAAATAAAATAAAATAAAATACACTGCAACAATCGTTTCCACAAGCAGCTATTATCCATCAGCCTATTAAATTAACCAAAAAAAAAGCCAGCGTATTTGAAAAAGTTAAGCAAGTTGTTGTCTTTTTGACATTTTTCTCCTGAGTGAAATGAGGCTATTAATAGCAATCTCAACCAGCACAAGTGCTTGTGTCACTTGAAGTGCAGCGCCACGCTGTTGAAGTGCCTCCCCTCCCCCCATCCGTCTTACCCTGAAAATTCACCTCAAAACGCATCGAAAATGCAAACACAAGATTTTTGTGGAACTTCAATGGGGAATAAAGACTAACAAGACAGATAACAACATTGAACACTACACACACAATAATTTATTTTTTTCATTTAGGCGATTCATTTTTCATGGTGACACAGAAGGTGTCAGATCCAATAAAAAAGGTTCCGGATCCAACGTCGGAGGTGCCGGAACATGTTCCGGCGTGTTCCGGCTAAAATTAAGCCATGGAGAAGGGAATTATTACATCGCCACCTTCTAGATCTTTCTCCTAACATATTACAATGGAATGTGGTTATCAGTGCATTGTGCAGACAGGACAATTGCTATTGTGTGGAACATTGCCTTAAATTCACTGGAGCACAAAAAATAATCAATGCAGGAGTGGGTGAGGTGACGTGGGGAAAAGAAGGTGTAATCCTTGCTAGTAGGATTGTGCATCCTCCATATATCTGTAAGATGGTGGGATTCCACAACTGCTTTAAACATGTCCAATATGTGTTTTTGGGATTTCGTGTGGTTGACCCCTGATCTATCCTGATTTAGATCTAGTACTGCATTCATGTCTCCACCTATAATTAGTGAATAGTCATTGAGAGAAAGCAATTCATTGGTTAGGCGCGGGAAAAAGCTTTCATCATATGTAGCTGCGTATACCGAAACAAAGGCTATTTTCCTACTCCTTATCGTAGTAAAGTAGTAAAGACCTATCAGGCAGGATATCATATGTATATATGATATCCTGCCTGATAGGTCTTTACTACTTTTGTCTATGGTGAGTGCACATTTCCATGACAGCAACACAGTGGAGCCCTTGGTTTTGGTGTCGTCACTAGATGAAGCAGCAACTTTGAAATATTTATTTTGTAGACGATTTACATCTCTTTTACGTAAATGTGACTCTTGAATAAGCGCCACGTCTATGTTCTTCCTTCTGAAATAGTCCAGGAATTTAGCTTGTTTGATCGGTCCTTTTAGCCCCCTGATGTTAACTGAAAGAATTGAAAGTTCAGCCATCTTCAAAATGTACACATATGCACGTCTCGAGTACCCTACCAGAATTCACTGATACATTTGTAGCAAAGAGTGAGCTGTTAGATCTAAGCAAAGTGTGGTGAAAACATAAAAAATAAAATAAATCCCCTAGCCCTCTGAGACCGTAGACCCCCTTCCCTCTCTGTAAGATACGTGGCCGCATCAAACGCAGCTTGCACAAAAACCCCAGCTCAAAACTGCCCCTCCTGTCTAAAGTCACAGGTTAACTGACACAGGTGTAGTGCTTTCCTATGTTAAACATGAACAATGTTACAAAAAAAACCTTAAAACTAAGTTCCATCCATCTATGAAGTTCCGAAATAGACTGTGTGAAAAAAAAACAGCCATGTAGGAGTATTAAACATAGATTATAAGATGCAGTTTAATCAAATGTTCCTTATAACTCGGCTCCCAAGCTCATATATTATGTTTCAACCAGCTATTAAGCTCTGAAATAGGCTGTGTGGGAAACAAACAATGTAAAAGTAGTAAATATAGATTATAAAATAAGTGTTCATCATGTTCTTTCAGTCCAGTCAAAAATTCTCCACAGCCTAGCTCCCCAACTCACATACCATGTTCCAACCAGCTATTAGTTTCTGCAGTAGGCTATGTAAAGTGAGCAGCCCGTGTACATCATGTTTTCAGCCGAATTAAACATTCCTTTAAAGCTAGGTTGTCAAACTTGCATGCAGTGTCCTCGAGTTAAACTTGCACAGTGTTCGAGACACGCTAATCCACAGTCGCCGGGTCCGCCCGCATGGTTCCCACATCGGACAAGAGGTCTCCACGCCGCCCTCTGGGTCCGATGACAGCACCCGGTCCGGTCGCGAAGCGGCTCGCGCGGGTTTCACATTCCCCTCCTCCAAATCCAGATTCCGAAAGAGCCTGTCCGCCTCCTCGGGTGCAGTGAATGTGAGCGTTCTCCCTCCGTGGGTTACTCTCAGAGTTGCCGGATAAATAAGAAAGTTTGGGATGCCTTTAGCATGCAGCTTACGCTGCCGTTGGATGGTGAGAGCGCTCTCAGTCAGGCATAAAGCGCAGCGTTACGTTCAAATCACAAATCGGGCCTTCCTGCTGAATTTGTCTCGCCCCCTGGATAATTGCTTGACGGTCGTGGTATCTCAGAAATCTGAGAATCAGCGTGTGCGTTGTTGTACCCTTGCCGTAGATTCTGTGCGATCTGTCAATTTCAATGGTAGCCCTGTTCCGTAAGGAGGGGATCCATTTTGGCAACTGGTTTTGCAGAAATCCAACTGGGTCATCTTTTTCGCTGCCCTCTTTCAGTCCAATGATGCGCACATTGTTTCTTCTTGATCTGTCTTCCAGTTCGGTTAACTTCAACAAAAATGTCTTCTGCTCATCAATGCAGGCTTTCACCGTGTTTCACATCTGCCTGTTGTCTCTTTGCGCCTCGTCTAGTTGTCGTACTAGGTCTCTTACTGTAGTTCCCTGCCTCTCAAGCTCTGTCCTGATGTGTTGTAGCGAGGTGTCAATTTCTGCTAATGCTTCCTTCACTGCCATGTGGACCGCTGATTGAAGCCCATTTTGTTGTTTTTCCAGGGCCTTGGTCATAATCTCCTCCATGCATAGGTCCGCATTAGCATCAGAATCCTTGCTAGCCATTGTTGTGGCAAAATGTGATAAAATCTGTTTTAATTGAGTTATGGGAAATATACAATGTACAACAAATATGATACTAGATAAAAGATGATATGTATTTTAGGTTATATAGGGAAGAGACCTTCTCCCTCCTTGGATCACCTTCAGATGGCTTACCACGGTTACAGCCGTAGTAGGATGGCCTCCACTGTATAGCCACAAAAGCTATGGCGGGCACCAAGCCCAAACGCCTTAAGCGTAGGAGCTCGAAACGCAAGATCAGCTAAATGACTTAATCTATTGGAAAATCCCAAAAGAGGTGGTCTTTAGCCTCGAAAATAGCCAATTGAAGATTTACACACATGTTCTGAGGGTGATCATTGGAGCGTCCCACAGGAGGAGGATCTTCCTTGTAAAACGATATAAGGCGATGTTAGACAAAGGACCCTTTAGCAAGATATGTCCGGACCTTGCTCGGGCTTTCCTGTGTGTTGATTTACTTTTGTGCACATTAAAGCTCTTTTTCTCATCTGACTCCCACAACTTCTGTGTTCACTCTTTTACGACTTTTAATCTTGTTGTATTTTAAACAAAAAAGAAGAGCAATCGCGAAGTTACACCAAGCGTTGGAGTCCGCGCCTTTATCTGGCCTTGGGCCGCGGACATTTAAAATTTACTTCTACACCATGTTGGTAGAGTTGGCAGAGTTCTGTGGTTGGGTAAACGGCAGCCAGACCTGTTTTTTCGCTCCTGCAGGCATCCCACTAAGTCACCATGGTAACAAATGAAATGGTTGACGTCAAATAAAAAAGAACAGACCTGGTTTTTAATGAAAATGCGGAGGTGGGCGAAGAGCCTCAGCTTCGAGCAGCCATGAGATCGTCGGTCACGTGATCTCCGCTTGACGTCACTTTTGACGCTCTGGGTCGGGACGTTCTGACTGACGGGCGGCACAAGAACGGCACGGTTAGGTTTAGGAAAAGATCGTGGGTGGGGTTAAAAAATGTACGTTTCCGTGACACGCGGAACAAGAATACCACCCCAATCTGCCACCTTTACATCATTTCAGTTTTTCCTACTACTCTCTACCTTTGTCTCTCTTAATACTCTTAATTAATAATACTAATTCTCTTACGTAATTTTACGGTCGAGCTGCTGGTCTGCCCGGTGCATTCCATTCACACGCTGAAGGGGGATTTTTGTGTCGTATCTATCGCTGAGAGACACTGACAAAGTGTCCGTATTATACGAGTTAGGAGTGAGAGTGGGTTGATTCATCAGCTAGTGTAACTGTAACCTTATCACTAACATTAAACAGTCTAACATTAGCTAACTCGTAATGTTAACAAAATGTTAACTAGCAAGCTGGGTTGAACTCCCTGTTGCAGATGCTGCATCCACTAGGATGTTTGATGATTAAATAATCAGTAATTGCAGTTCAGATAAACCTGCTATCCCAGCTGTCTTCGCTCTATTAAAATCTCAGTCCCTATCTAATAAATCTTTTATTTTTAATGACCTAATTACATCCTTGATTTTCCTATTAGTTACTGAGCAGGATAACTAATACATTATTTTTATTTTAGTACTTAATAGTGTATAATATGAATGTAATATTTTGTAATCACACTTTGGCGATGCAGACTGGTTATATTGTGTCTGTGTGTGTATGTGGCAGGTCTAATCAGGAATTGATGTCATCACAAACAAACTTCTTCACTTCTTTAACTCTACCTGAGGAAGACCATCTGTGGTTGAAATAAATCTGAAATTAGAAGTTAGAGAAATCTGCTGCAGTCTGCAGTTGTCAAACAAGTACAGCTAACATTAAGCCAAGGCAACACAGGAGTGACAGAATTGCAACATGGGTTTCCATTTGTGGTATCAGTACCTCAAGTAGCTTTCCACTGAACATGCCTGGTCATATTTGCAGGTGGGAACAAATGTGATTCAACAGTAAGTATTTCATAAGGTTAACAATACAGTTATTGAACAATGGGACAGCCTGTCAAAGATCTCTGAGATTTATAAAGTTGAATGTCAATGGAAGCCACTGACACAGTTTCTGTTAGAGCCAATCATTACCTCACAGCCATTCTCACTCCCTCCTAGGCCTTCTAACAGTGGACAGAGAGAGCTGTGTGACAGACACAAGACAATACTGCTGCCATTGTTTAACTTTGGTCTGGTGCCAAAACCTCTTGAGGAATTACAAACATGCAGGCGGTGTGCATGCGCTCATACAGGCCTGACGAAGATCTGCAATGCAGATTGCACAAGTCAAAATGATTAACAGGAACAGAAGGAACATCACACAGCTGTTGTCATTAACCTGGATTTTTTTTTTTTTAAGGCGCAGGTCTATCCAGACCTCTCCTGTCAGCTCAAATTTATGCTAATTTATACTATTTACAGTTTTTTTCAATCGCTTTGGCACAGATGTTAAATGGTAATTAAACTTTGTCAAACCATATGACAATTTATATGAACAGTAGGTCAGTTGTTCACATGACTATAGTCATTTATAACTGCTTTGGCACAAAATGCATTGAGTAAGCCTTGCAGATCAAAATAGTTATCAGGGGCGGTGTCTATGATGTGTTGTGGCTGGGCTGATCGTTTTGGCATCTCATCTATTTCTTCCACAAGCCGCAAGCGAATGGGTCAAGCCAGGTAGATAATCAAACACAGGAAGGCCACAGCGCGGCCGGATACTTTACAAAATAAAACATATTTCAAAATAAAACATTTTTGGCTCAGGGTACAATGTTGACTTCTCAACTGTGTCTGTCTTAATTTCTTTGGGCTCCTGTAAGTAATTTTGGGGTACAATGGTTCTAGAGAAAGTTGCAAGCTGCAAGCAGCAATACAGGCGGCCAAGCAGTCAGCCCGTTCCAAACTAGCACGTTTTGAACGGACACTGCACTAGTATCAATAATGAATGGATTGCCATGAAATTTGGTACACACATTTGTGTCCCCCACAAATGTGTGTCCTCAACTTTTGGTAAGAAATAGGTGCTAGTGAGGAAGGAGAGGAGAGGCAACATGAATGCATCCTTAGTACCTGACTAGATGATTACAATGCTCAGGGTCTTTGGTGTCACAGGAAAAGCATTGTTTCCTACTTCCCTCCCTCCTGTTTTATGCCTCTGAAGAAGAATAGCAGGGGATGTGGAGGAATATACCCCCCCTGTATTTATTGTAACAGACGACACACAGATTTTACTTCCTCTAGACCTCGACGTCTAGTCGCCACGCGACTCTTACTGTATGTGCGTGTGTCCCAAATAGCTCTTTTACAGGAACCAGCAGGAACTCTCATCGGGGAAAACAACCAGGAAATGGATGGTTTCAGGGACAGGGTCCCTGTTTAGTGTGCAGCATTAGCAAAGCCCTGCTGTAAACAACAGACAACCAACGCCAAATTTTCTTTAACATGTAACTAAACGTGACGGATCTGTGTGTAACTTTTTACATGCATTAATTGTTTGTTATTGCCAATTTGGGCGGACAGATTGTAAAGTAACTTAGGGGGCTGTACTCAAAATACTAAAAAGAAGTGGTCTGGGATTGCCACCACACAGCTCTCATAGATCGTTTTCCAAATACCAACGCATTGTCACAGCTCTCTGTGTCTGATACCGATACAAAGGGCAATCACATGCAGTAACCTGCATGTGTGGCTGGACCAGCCTTCAAAACAGAGAACAGAGAAGCTCGGATTACAACACACACACACAGACAGAGTGTGACTTAATTCTCTGGTCCGGATTACTCCACTACATAGCAAATATTTGTTTACTGCTATAATAATGTTCTGAATATCAAGTAGAGCACCTTTAAAAAATGAGAACTTCCCCAAATTTCTCAGTTGCAAATAAGAGCATGTTACAGTTTTTTACAACTGCTTGCACACAAAATATTTACATGTCATATGATTTTTGAAACCTCTCACTCAAAGAGCAAAACTACCCACCAAATCTCCAAAACCATAAGCTATTTCATAGGCTTTCACTTAGTTTTCAATCGCATAAAACACTTTTTTCAAACCCTGCACACAATTCTCTACCAAAGACACAAACATCTAACAGGAAGTGACTTGCTTTCCTTTTCCAAACACAACCAGTCAAAATGCTACACTTCTTCACCAGGTCACACACCGACTAGGGCTGGGCACCGAACATTGATACTTTTATGGAACCGAACGAAAACCTCAGATACTATGAGTATCGAAAAATATGAAAAATCGATTTATCTTTCAGTGCCAAATTCTGGTTCCAAAAGCCGAAGTGGCTGCGTCTGTGTGAGCCTGTAGCATACTTGCATGTAAGGACCTAAAGTCGCCGGCGATTGGCTGTCCACCACCACGTGACAGGGAGGATTTCTGAAGATACTCGCAGTCACACAACACAAGTGTAGTTGTTTTTTCCTCATGTGTTCTACTGCATAGTTTTACAATGCCAAAGCGGTCTAAAGTGTGGCTACACTTTATAAAAGTGGATGCCGAGTCAGCAAAGTGCAACATATGTGCTAAGAGTATTGCAACCAAAGGCGGCAATACCACCAATTTAATGAAACACTTGACCATGCACGGGATCAATTTTAAGGCAGAAAGTTGCACGGTTTTTTACTGTAAAAAGATGGAACCAGAGGAGCTTTTCACCTCCTCGCAGTCAAACCCGCCCCCTTCAACAAGATCTGACATTTCTGGGATTGTAGCTGGTAAGAAAGATAACCTTTTTTAGCGAACAGAAGTTAAAGTAATTGTTTATGCTAACGTGAGTGGTTTCAATGTGTGGATGCAACTCTGCGTTGCAATGTAACTTTACCTAGGAGCTATTATGTTTTATGAATTTTATGAATGTATTATGAACATTATTCTTTGACCAGGCAACATCTTTGTTTTTCCAACGTAACGTTAAGGTTACACATTTTAGAAATACTTGACAGATAAGTGTAATTTCACTACTTATGCATCCCCATAACGTTGACTACCACTCTATGTATGTTAGCTTGTGCTGCTAGTCGGTTGCTGTAGCGTTAGCTCTGTCTATTTTCCACTTCACATTAGCCTCTGCACCGGTTAACCCTGATGTTAGGAATAGGAAGAGAATACCAGAAAGCGTCAATCCCTTCACACTGGCAGCAAGAGGGAAAATGTCCAAGGAAAGACAAGATCAGTGCCACAGAGCAGTCACAGGGTTTATTGTTAAAGGTTTGCTACCTTTTTCGACAGTGGAGGCCCCATGGTGGAGGTGAGCAAGCTATCGATATAAAGGGAGTTTTTTGGGTGGACCAGTGTGGCTCAAGACCACTATTTGCGTCCCAGACAGGGGAAGTCATAGCAGAGGGAATAGAAGACATTCTGGATGAATTTGAAATAAAACACAAAGTTGTAGCCATCACTATAGACAATGCAGCAAACATGGATGTAGCAGTGAAAAAGATGAGCATAATAAAGATTGGCTGCTTTGCTCACACACTAAACATTGCTGCTCAAAAACTGTGCCCTCACTATCAAGGTGGGCAGGAAGGATCTGTGCAATGGTGGTCTGGTTGAAGAGCTCCAGCCTGTCTAAACTGTCTTAAAGGAAAAGCAGAAACTTCTCGGTAAGTAGAAATCAAAATACACTAAACTTAACTTGTCTTGATTAAATTGTTTATTAAACAGTTTCCCCAAATGGATAACCAGTTTGACCCATCAGTCTCTCTCTGTAGGCCTTCCAGAACATTCAGTCATCTTGGATGTTAGGAACAGGTGGAATAGCTTCTTTCTAATGGTAGAGAGATTCCTTGAACAGTTCCCTGCCATCCAGGCAGCTGCCAAGGACTCTCGGTTAAAGAGGGCAATGGAGAAGGACAGGTATTTGAATTGGCTTATTCTAGTATCAGTGCTAAATATCTTTTGTTCAGAAGTTTAATCTTGCTAATAAAACTATGTGGACATTTTTCAGACTGGAGCGAGTTACTGACGATGACTTCAGAAAAGCAGAGGAGTTTATTAAAGTCATGAAGATACTGTATACTTCAACACTTTGCATGTCCGCTGAAAGGATTCCAACATTCGGTCAGATTCTGCCCATCTTGGGGAAACTTGAGCACCACTTCACCATAAATGCACACATTTACTCAGTGCATCGAAGATAAAATCTGGGGTGATCTTTCAAAAAGATACCAAGTGGACCTCCGGTGATGCCATGTTTTGAGACACACGTGTCGGGTGTTCGCTCCCTCAAAAGTTAGTCGTGGTTAGTTATTTTGCAAGGTTTAAAAACATTGAATGCAGCTGGAACAATCTAAGTCCTCTGAGCAACTATGAGTATGAATAGACCGGCTAGGATCACTGGGAAAACACAAGAATCACAGGAGAAACACCAAGGAAAAAAAGGAGTGCCGCCCTCATTAGCCAAGACAGGCGAAAACGAAGGTATGGCGGAGATTCTGAGCTGAGAGAATTAAGGAAAGAATCTCAAGACTTGTTTACTGAGTTGAAAGCATCGCTTTCCAGGCTAGAAGAATCAGTGAAAGACTTGAAACAGCAAGTAGGGGTCCTGGAGCAAAGAACCGTAGAGGTGGAGGACAGGGCCGGTGCCGCGGAAGATATTACCTGGCGCCATGACAGGGTGCTCCGGCACCTGTTGAGACGGGAGACGGCCCTCACTAACCTGTGTGACGACCTTCAGAACCGTATGCGCCGTAACAACCTGAGAATGTATCAGGTCCCTGAAGAAAGTGAGGGGGGTGATATGGAGAGCTTTGTGAAACAGCTCATCACGTCCATGCTGCAATTGCCGCCGGACTTGAACCTACAAATTGAGAGGGCACACAGATCTTTGGGGCTTAAACCAGCCAACTCAGCAGCGCCACGCTCCATCATTGTAACGTTTCTGGACTACACGGTGAAAGAAGTGGTGTTAAGACAAGCCTGGGCACAGAAGCAAGTCACGTTTGAGGATAAAGTTATATACTTTGACCAGGATTACTCACCGGCAGTGCAGATGAAGAGGGCGAAGGTCTGCGCGGTGATAAAACAGCTGAAGGAAAAAGGGATCCAGGCCAAATGTCGCTTTCCAGCTCAGCTGAGAATCAACCTGAAGACAGGAATTAAAGCATTCCCAACGCTGATCGAGGCGCTGCCTACGCTCCGGGAGCTGGGTATCTCCGTGCAGATGAGCGAGAGAGAGAAGCTGGAGCGGGAGCTCACCAGGGAGTCATGGCAGGAGGTACGGAAAGGAAGAAAAGGAGACGAGTCGCTGTCAGATGCGGATTTGCGGACTCTAATGTAACCCTGAGAGGGGACAGTAAATAAGCACAGGTATTAAGCTATTATATTTGAGTATAACTACGCCTATATACTACGATGACAATTAAGATGTTCCTGTAACAGCTAACCACACTGTACAAGACATAATTTTATTTATGAGTAAATAAGACTTTGAGGGAGTGATAAACTCCCACTTTTTTCTGTTTTCGTGATGAGGAGACTCATGATGCAGTTACTTTCTAATCAAGAGACATATATTCCTCTTTGGTTGGTGGACTGGAGGACACTTGGTGCTGGCTCCCCAGGGAGTGTTAGGAGTCACAACTCTCTGCCTACAATACAGCAGGGGCTGGATACACTTTTGAGACCAGCTGGGCTTTTGGAAGTCCGATATGTTAATTTTGTTCTATCTTTGTTCAACAGTTTTTATATCCTTGACATGTTTGTAAAGTCTTCACACAGGTGTGATATGCAAGCGTGGTCAAACAACACAGAGAGGTGTTTTGATAGGAGGAAGAATTCCTTAAGGGGATAGATGGAAATATTGTACGGAAACAATGTTACCTTATGTCGAATCTAGAGATTGTCAGTTACAATGTTAAAGGGCTTATCCACCCGATAAAAAGAAAGAAGATATTGGGACAAAAAAACACAAATGCTCATTATGTTACAGGAAACCCACTAGAACATAAGAAATTGAGGAGAGAATGGGTTGAGCAGGTGTTTTTTGCATCTTGCTCAAATAGCAGGAAAAGAGGAGTAGCGATTTTGATCAGTCGAACAGTCAGTTTATCTGTACAGAGAGAAGTGAAGGACAAACAGGGCAGGTATATCATGATCATAGGTACACTAGGTGGGGCTAACTTAACCATTATGAATATTTATGCCCCAAATGAAGATTACCCTAATTTTTTTAAAGAAGTGTCATCCATATTGGCGAAGGAAGCTAAAGGGATAATTATTCTAGGGGGCGACTTCAATTGTGTACTAAACTCAAAATTAGACACACTGCCCGTGGTACATGGACCCCCTTGTAAGAAATCTAAAACAGCAAAATACATGCTGGAAGAGTTGGGACTAATTGATAGTTGGAGAGCTAAAAATAACAAAACGAGGGACGAAGCACAATTGGAAAGTGACATTAAAAGATTAGAACGTGAGCACAAAGCCACCGGGGACCCTAGTACGTGGAAGCAACTTCAAGGTTGCAGGGATACATTAGGTGATTTACTTACGCACAAAGCCGAGGGTGCACTCAGATACACAAATCAGAGGTATTGTGAGATGGGGAATCGAGCGAGCCGCCTGCTGGCCTTTCAGCTGAGAAAAGAACAGTCAAATCGTATAGTGTCCAAAATAAAACACCTGACGTCTAATAATGGGTTTAATAAGACGGCTGAGTTGAGGGAAATCTTTAAAAAGATTAAGCTAGTCAAAACTAACAGAGGCAGAGGCAATACAACTAACAGCCCCAATTATGGAAAGTGAAATAAGAGAGACCATCAAATCTATGAAGAACAATAAGTCCCCTGGGACGGATGGCTTCCCCTGCGAATTTTACAAGACGTTCATGAACGAGATGACATCAAAACTTTGTGTGGTTTTTAACTATGCCTTAGGTGAAAATGACCCACCCAAGAGCTGGTCAGAGGCTATAATAACCGTTATGCATGAAGAGGGGAAGGACCACTTGGAGTGTGGCTCATACAGGCCAATTAGCAGGCTGGGTATTGATGTTAAAATTCTTAGTTCCATACTGGCACACAGAATGCAGAAATATCTAAAGAAATGAATCCTGACCAGACTGGAGACTGGAGTAACTTTAATCTGATTACTGGTTTGGAAATAGTAACGCGTTACTAAGTAACGCGTTACTCTAATCTTAGTTACTTATCACTGCAGGTCACCAGGTAATACTGATCCCGTGTGAATAGGGCTTTTCTCTAATTTTGGTTTCATATGTCCGGGTTTTGAGATTTCTGTCTCTGAGATTTCCCCCACTACCCAAATAGTTGGATCTGCTTAAAACATGTTGGCTCACAATCTCAGATGCAGCAATAAAAGAAAAAACGACATGCTAGTGTAAACTGTAGCTAATTGACTTTAAGTACTTGTAACTTCATTGAAAAAGTGTGTGAAAGTATGTGTACGAAAGTTAAGTTTTGAGTGTGTATGGATTGGCCAGGCTCTCAAGATGGCCACCTTACCTCCCCCCCTCTACCCTCCCAGCATCCTCTGGAGCCACAGCGTTGTGAATGGAACAAGTTTATTCAGCTAGGGAGCCTATTACCTCAGTTAGCTCAAAGGTCTCTTAAGACCGCCCAACATCCCATGTCAGCACATGAAAGTGATGACTGGACACTGGGGGCATAATGTGTGTGTGTGTGTGTGTGTGTGTGTGTGTGTGTGTCTGTGTGTGTGTGTGTGTGTGTGTGTGCGCGTGTGTGCTCTATTTGGAAAGGGTGTCTGCTCTTGAACTGGTCCATTCACACGGGTTAGGGGGTCTTGTGGTCTCTAATGTGACCATAGCAGGGCAGAATGACCTCTGCGGGGCTGGCCGGCACCAGAGCCTTAATCCCCCTCCTCCTTGTCTTTTTTAATTCCTTCCCTCCTTTACTGTCAAAAGAGGGCTCTGACTTCCCTTTCTTCTCTCCTCTCTGCCCCCCATATCGTTAAACAGGCTTCTCACTGGTCAAGGAATGTCTTTGAATTTTGCAAGGTTGTGTTCAACACAGAGAAAAGTCAGGGAATGTAAACAGTTCTTCTGTGAGGTCAGGAAATATGAAGACATTTTCCTTTTTTTCCATTTGAATATAGCAAAGCGATTATAAAACATGTTTTTCATTCATTGCAGTTGATGGTTTTCAGCCTAACTAGAAATCAGACTGACCCAAAAGTTATTTCTGGAGTGGAAGATAGAACCTTTTTTAGCTGTGATTTGTTGTAAATCATGGAATTTAACTTCTCAGTGAAACCCAAATTCACATGCTTTGAAGCTCTTTTTCTCTCACTGTCCCCACTGCACCTTCAAAAGCATTCATTGTGTCTCTGTAAGCTCCAACAACTGAGAGTCATTGACATTAGTGAGCCCAAACCAGGAAACCGTCTGATGATAAATCCTGACTTAAATCATTTTTACATGTTATTCACTTTCATTTTGATTCCTACCTCCACCCTTTCCAGTTAGTGCAGTCTGTGTTACTGCAGTCCCCCAGAGCCAGAAAACCTGACAAATGGTGTGCTTTTGACTCATGTGAATCTTGGAAAGTGGAAGAAGTTGGGTTGGTGGGCAGGGACACCCAGATATTTTGTCAGGTAAGGTCTCATTTTAAAAAGAAAGGGCAACATGTGCATGCACACGAGGCACAATGCATTTAGATGACAATATACTGTCTATATGTTCCAAATATAGAATAAAAGATTGCATTTGCATTGGTATTATGTATAGGCTCTTTTTAGATTAGATTCACTGTGGTGCAGAGATCAGCTAGTTCAGCCTTTCTCAATGCCTAATAGGCCACGGGACCCCGCCCCCCAAAAAAAAAAAAAAAAATAGGCTACATAACCGCGCATTGGCTGCTGTGGGACCGCTGTGTTACCGGCAATTTCCACTGGATGCATAATGGCTGCGGATCCGCTCCAGAACGTCGGTGGTGTCATTAGGTTTCTATTAAAGTCAATGCGTGTATTTCCACTGACTGCGGAACGGCTGCGTTCCAACTGCGTCCCAGCTCCGGCGGTCCGCAGCCCTCTGGAGCAGATACGCAGAGCTTCTATTTCTATACAGAAACAAAATAAAACATCCGGTTCATTTTCAAAATAAAATACACAGTGCCCACGGCGGATCATATTTCCCTGCACTACACCTTGAAAACACAGCACAGAGTTGTTTCCCCTCTACTCCTCTGGATGGAAACAAACTGTTGTTGGTTTTGTGGTTCTATTCTACGTGAATTCGCGAGATTTTGTGGGTCCTCGTGACTACAGCTGTCAGTCATGGCCGCAGCCGTGCCGCAACAAATCCGGACCTAGTGGGTGTTGACGGACGGCGGAGCACGCAGCCGACACGCAGCGGAGCCGGTCCGCAGACGTTCCGCATCCAGTGGAAATCCGGAGTGAGAGTCTGAACCGACGGGGCTGCAGCAATGACAGGGAGGCACCTAATGTTGTGGCTCTAATCAGGTGTCTCCCTCTGTTCAGGAACCTCCATCGGTCGTGAGGTCATTTTTCTTCCCTGCATGTAATTTTAAATATAAGTAGTACAAAGTTTAGGTGCACATTAATATTGGTACATAATGTTTGAAGTTCCTGTGAGGTTTACAGTCTATGGTTCAGGCTCGAACATACAGAGCTCTAAGGAAGGCCCACACGTTGCTTTGTGTCTACTTTTTCTGTAAAAAAAAAAAAGAAGAGAACAGCAGTTAATTATGTGCATCCATTATATCAGTTAATTATAATGGATGCGCTCAGCTGTGTGCATGCTCCCTAAATGTCGTCCCATTCAGAGACCAGAGTCCAAAATGGGGCTCTCTTTCTGAATGAGATATATCAGCAAAGCAGTAACATAATGAACAGCACACTATGGGGCAGGTGGATTTTTTTCTTGAAATAGTTTTGCACAAAGTTTTGAACATGAGTAGAAACTTTGCTGAAACACATGAGCTATTACAGTCCAGGGGTTTATAAATTAATTAAAATTAATCATCATGTAGGCTATCATTCACATGAGTAAGTGCCACATGCACATTTAAAGAGGTTTCATCCCCAACAAAAGATGCAAAAGAGGAGGGAAGAGTAAATCCTGCCAACATGTGTGTTGAATCAGCAGAGATAACATTAAATGGGACAAGTTGATCTACAGCACAACACATAGTTGAAAGTAGTATATATATGACATAAACACATTTCCAGCATAAACTGATGCAGAAAAAGGTACAAGGTACTGTAAAAAAGTACAGACCCATTTAGTTATGTCCACTTATTTCTTATTTTTAACTGAACGAGCTTATACAGGTTGTGGATTTTGAACTAAACTTTATGAGTTTTTGAAAGTTAAACTTGCATTTATTCATTGGGTCGACTATTTAAATTTTTTGTTACATTTTTTTTTAAATGTGTTGATTTAACTTGGGTATGTAAGTTAAGTTATCCGTTGAAAAAAACGGATGTTTCATTTGTGTTGCAACAAAAAAAGAGTCTTCTTTCACGGCAAAGTTAAAGCATGGACACAATAATTATACACCGCAGATAAGTGATGTAGCCTATTCAAATTTCAACTAAAATATAACATGTGTTATGTCAAACAAGAAAGCACTAGTGCCACCGGCGGAGGGAGTACCTGTCAACGGCTTGTGAATTGTGAATTTGGCATTTCACTACTTCTCAAAAGTCAAATGTTTAGCTCCGCTCTCATTTAGCCCAACCCCGATCTGCATACTGCAGTCAGGTGCAATTGGTTCATTGGCTGGTCAATTCCCATGATGCAAGGCGGTAAATAGAGTTGAGTTAACATTTGCTGAAAAGTTTGCAGTTTGTTCGAAATACAAATTGAATTATATGAATGAATACATTAATGAATTCCGTTCATTAAACGTGTCTGCTTAGAATGTAGTGTTTTGTTACCTTGTAATTGTCATTGTTGTGCTGGTTTACATTTGTAACCATGAGTTAAGTGACTGTTACGTTTGATAAGAAGAGCTGGAGTATTGCAATGTTTAATTTTGAGCAGTAATAGGCTTCCTTCAGCCATTAAGTTGTGGTGTGTCACTTGACTAGTGGCCTTTTTGTGTCAACTGAAGTAAGGTCAGCGGCTTTAGAGGGTCTCCTATTTTGCACGGGGCCCTGGGGTGGCTGTACCCAAACACCCATGCTATCTCTGCTATAAATTTGGTTATGTTGTTTTAATTTGAAACTGAGATGTAATAAAGCAAGAAAGTGTCTGTTATACTTTCTTGCATTATTAAAGAAAATCAATTATTTGTTTTAACTTAAAGTATGAAGTTAAACCAAGTAACTAAAAGAACAACTTTAACAAAACTAGAACACTGTAGTTACATCAACCTCATTAACTTTAATTTCTAAGTTGAAACAAAGGCAGTCTTCATGTTGAGTGAACTTCGATTTTCAAGGCAGCAGGTGAACTTGTTAAACTACCTTGAATTTTCTTACAGTGTATAAAAAATTACCAGAATACAGAAAACATTCAGTTCCCCTGTTTTCTGAGGATCCGTACTATAAGTGTACGTACGCCCAAAAGCCCAAAATGGTGTACGCAAAAAAAAAGTTAGATTTATAAAACCGTGTGTATGCACACCTTTAAGCAATGTTCCCTTTATAAATCAAAGATTACCTACAAGTCTGCGTACGTGGATCAGCCTCTTATCCCACCCTGTACACGCCCATTTTTAACCATAAATAGTCAATGCAAAGGACCTCGTGAATGCTGATCAGTATATGAATGACACTGGCAGTTGTTACACCGAATCATGACGACTGGCGGAGAAAAAGCAAAAAACTTCTCAGACGTTCAGGCATTGCTGCAAATTGAATTATAATTTCGACCTGTTCTTGCACAGTGTAGGGAAACCTGATCTATAACTACATGTATTAATAATACGTCCAAAACGGCAGGCATTACGGCATTCGGGGACAGCTTCGATATACCAGACGTATATAATAAGATTTAACAGAGCTATATATTATATCCAAACAAGCCTTACTGATAAAGTTGAAGATTATATATAATATTTATTAAAAAAAAAAAAAAAAACACTTAGCTGTCTGACATTTCCCTCTGGAAACAGCCAGTTCTCCCCAGAGTGGCGAGGCGCTGTAGCCTATTTGGACCGGGATGGCTCGATTCCGGCGCGTTGCCCTCTCTACTGGACCCAATTCAGTACATAGATCCAAGAGCTCAGCTTTAGGGAATCTAAATCGGCATATTAGCCAGTCATCGTCATGGTCCCTAGTCTCTTTTTCTCCTGATTCTTCCATTAGCGTAGTACTCCTTCCTGCAGGGCCAGTAGTGCCATCATGCAGCATTACGCACGGGGGTCACCGCAGTATTTATGTCACAACAATTTGTGATTGTTAACACCTTGCCAACACAGCATCAACTAGTAGTATCTCCCACCCCGAGATACAATTTGAAGACGAAATAAAGTCTAATAGCCAAACATACTTTTCTTCATGCAGGTTTTGTCACAAAAAGTATTAAAGTTCGGACTGATAACAAGGACATTAAGGGTAACGATTGCGAGAAAACGGCTGTATTTTCAGACTTTGACATTTGATTATATATGCACAATATTAAAGATAGATATTTAGTTGTTTACACTGTGTTCTGCAGTTATCTAATAGTAGGGTATTTGATGCTATCCTGTATTCCATGCAGTCGGGCCATCTCCTCCTCCTGCGCTCCGTAGCGGACAATGTGACGATGCACATTACACATTTTTATTTAACATTTGAGTTGGAGGTGTTTATGGAACAATTATCACTCAGTACAAGCGCAAATAACACTGCTGGATTTAATCTTCATGGTAAGGTGGATGATATGGAGTGAAAAAAATGTGTATTACTATTATGAGTAATCGTTATTCCCATTTACTTTCTGCAGTCTGACTTCAGTTCACCACCTCACCATCTGCGTCGCCAATTCCTATTTTGTCTCCAAAATATGCATACGCATGGGTCAGAGTTTGCGTGGAGGACCGCACATTCTCCCGTCAAGTTTGTTTTTTATAAATCACAACCTTTGCGTGGGAAGTGGCGTACGCACATTTTCAGCCCCATTTTGTGCGTACGCCACGTTTATAAATGAGACCCCAGGACTTTAGTTTTGCTTTTATTAAAGCTTAAAACATGGAATGCCATTCAAGCTTTAATGTCCTCGAGACATTTCAGTAGTGGCTTTAAAGAGTTAGCATCTTTTTCGTTTCAAAGGCAGGTAGATTTGTGTCAGCATAATAGTGGAATAAGATGCCATACTTTCTGAGGATGGACCCTAAGGGGAGCATGTAAAGGAAAAAGAGGATTGGCCCGAGAATAGAACCCTGAGGAACTCCACAAGGGAGAGGTGCTGATGAGGATGAATAGTCACCAAGGCTGACAGAAAAAACATCGGTCAGACAAGTGAGATCTGAACCATTCCAGAGCAGTACCTTGCAGGCTGTGGAAATTGTATTGTAAATTGTATCAAACATGCAGCTCCATCCGCTCAAATATTTCCACTTCTAATAAGTCTGCTGTAGCATTCAGTGCTGTGGCTTCATAATGTTTGTAAACTTTTATGTCAAGGCTTTCCGTCTTACGCCGACCTTACACCAACTGACTATTCAAGCCATTCCACTGTCGCAGACTAATTTATAATATCGGAATGAAATCATGAGTCTTGATAGAGTTGGGGCGCGCGTCTTTTTCCCGTCTTGACATTCCGACAAAATCAAACATGTTTGATATTATCCTAAGTTTTAAGTGAAGTTGTCAATAACCATTAGGTGCCATCCCTCCAGCACCAAACAGGAAGTAGCAAACGGATAGAGCCAATGTTGTTTATAGCTGCTAACTTTCCCTTAAGTTACCAGCTAATGCCAAATGTAGCTAGCTCACTCATAACTTTACTCTCTGCTCTCTTCGGTGCACCAATGTTAATATCTCTGCCGGAATATAATAGTGAAACTCAAGTCCCACTGGCATTGTTTCTTTGCTCTTCTTTCAGATGGTTCTGTTTTTTAAGATGATTTTTCCTTTCTTCATAATGTGTAGGCCTACTTCTTTTTGTTTTTTGAGTAGTTTAATTGATCTAAACTTAGCACAAAAAGTAAGAAAATGTGTGTTTGGTAGATTATTTCTCTGTGGTAACAATGCTTTTTGGCAATAAATCTTATACCGTTGGAAAGCCTGTTTAGTTCCCTTTCGTGACCAGCATGAGGAGGAGGTGCCAGGCTGTTGTGGCTGTGTATGGTTCTTCCACATGCTACTGAGGCTCCTGTTTGTGAAATGAATAAATTGTTCAATTGCCAATATGTCTTGTTTCTTCAAACTTCAATCATCTAATCCACCAAACGAGTCAATGGCAGAATAAGCTGTTTGGCATTGGCAGAGAAGATTTGGAAATTTTTCATGGGCGCAACCCACATACTCAGTGGTGCTGCTCATCCCACAAATGCATGTTCCTTACAAATGGGGAACCATTTGAAAGGGAACTAAACAGGCTTTCCAACGGTATAAGATTTATTGCCAAAAAGCATTGTTACCACAGAGAAATAATCTACCAAACACAAATGTCCTTACTTTTTGTGCTAAGTTTATAATGTGTAGGCCTACTTTTGGTTTTTTGAGTAGTTTAATTGATCTATTTTTATTTGAGTTTTAACTCCCTCCTTTAAGCCCTGTTGACTGTGCGCCTGATTCATTTTGAAAAAGCAACGGCCAATGGGCAAACTCCAACTCAAATGACGCCATCACGTACGCCGACCAATGGTGCAGCTTCATCACAGAGGGACAGACTTACCTCTTTTATAGGGCTGGCCTCTGGATCCAGCCAAAAAACTGAGAAGAAAACATGCATAGTGAATTAGAAGGTAAAATCTGGTGAAATATCAACATTTATAGTTGAAATTGTTGAGGATGTTTGGGATTCCTAGTATAAAAAGGATTTAAAAAAAATGTATGGAAAAAATAACAACTTAAGACCCACTTAATTTCCTTTTATGGAGTTCAATCAATCAATCAATTACATTTATATGGCACATAAAATGGTACGAGGTACAATTCCAGTGAAATGTAATCTGATCAGCTCCTACAACTTGTGCATGATTCATCTCAAAACAGAATGGCCATCCAATCTGAAAACAGAAACAGAGTTTTTAATCACATCTAATGGTTTTCTTTAGCAGATGAAGTCAACTTTTTGTGGAGGGATAAACTACTGTTTTGCAGGTTAAGAGTGAACGTTCACTCTCAATATAAACTGCTTGTTTCTGATGATTTTCTTTTTTCATTTACAAAGCAAAATAATGTCTCAAAACTGATCAGAAAATGCAGCCAAAATCAAAAGTGGTCACACACCTTCAGTTTTCATTTTGAATTCAACTTTCCGTCTTGGATTTCAAATTGTAAATCTTGCTTGTGACTAGCTCTGAAAGGTCAGCTGCATTGTCTCAGTTCAGAGTCCCTATAAAGTCTTTGGCAGAGAGCTCAGGCCTTACTGGAAGAGACTGCAGCCGAGGAGACACACTCACACACACACACACACACACACACAGACACACACACACACACACACACTCACACACACACATACACACACACACACAGACACACACACACACACACACACTCACACACACACATACACATACAGACATATCATCAAACCTTTATTTAAGACTCTGGGAAATGCTAATTTCCAATAGTCCCGAGCATGATATTTATGCCAGGGCTCATGTAGTGTAGACATAAATATTACCAAAAATATTATAATAATAATTATAATATATAATAATCAGGAGTAATAACAATATGGCTATACAGTATATCTCTTGAATAATGTAAACAGAGAAAATGAATTAAATTGCTACAATTATATGTATCGTGCTTTAACACTGACACAGCATTCAAACGCTCATTGTATCAGATTTTCAGACAATTCTCCATCAGTCTTTTAGTTTGTTATATAGTTGTTTGTGTATGTAATAGATTTATAAAGTTAAAAAACACATTTCACTCCAAATGGAGCTTCCTCTCCCGGAGACAGCACTTTTTCTCAAATGCCTAAAAACGCCTCGCCACATTCCTGTTTGAAATTCCTCAATTAGTGATGTCACTGATTGAGAAAGACACCCCAATTTTTAATATGTGTGGCCCATAGGTGCTGCCTGAGCAAGCACAGCCCGCCCAGTGGCTTGTTTGAATTTGGTTGACCAATCACAACAGAGTGGGCCAGCTGACCAATGTGACTGGGTTTTTCAGGAAGACAGAGTGTTTCCATAGACTGTATAATATTAATGGACAAAGCATCGGGTTCGGCAAAGTGCTGCAAATGCGGAAGTGCCTTAAAACCTGCAAAAGGAGGTCGGTTTCTGTAGAAGTCTATGAGAAAGTGACCCACTTCTCACTTGATTTATTACCTCAGTAAACATTTTCATAATAAGTTTATGGTCTCAATCGCTAGTTTTAAAGGGATATTTCACCGTTGGAAAGATGAATATATATTTAAATTGGGTCACTTATGCAGTAGAAATGTGACATTTTGTTAGAAATTGGTGGCTTTTAGGCCGAGAAAAGCCAGAAAATGTGTTTTTGGCTCATGTGGATGAAAGACACCAAATCCCAGAATGCACTTGCTTCGCTGCTTTAGAGTCTACTCCCAAGCCACGCCTACCGTTTACAGACAGATAGACAGTGAAACTCAATGTGCTTTATTGTCATTTCAGCTATATCCACGAAACAACGTGTCACCGTGGCTCAAGTGGTTACACAATTAAAATATATAAAAACGACATTATATAAAAACGACATACAAAACTACATTGTGTGTGTGTGCTACATTTAGTGCACACACATTTATAGGCTCCGTAAAGTTCAGCTAGCACATAGCTACTAGCATTAGCGCTTGGTGGGCTGTAAACACCGAGTATAAACACAGCCATAAATTTGCATGGAATGTAGAATGGCCGGCATTTAACAGTCACAAACTCCACCAGCAGTTAGCAGTTGGTTGAATACAAGCACCAGTCCGTGTTAACATAGCCCTCGTCCACTAGTCTTACCCAGCGACACCGCAGCCAGCCTGGTAGCTGGATAGTCCCAGAGCCATCTTTCTCTATCACTCTGGATAGTCCAGTACACTGTTGTTCAGCAAAAATCTTCATTTTCCGTCATCGGAAGATTTTTTCCAGACCCACAATACAGAGCTCTCTCATCTCAGGGGGACATGAGGGAGGGAAGCACGGTCATTCAAAAATACTAATGTGTTTCTACTGATACAAAGCTCAATACTAAATCGGTGAAGTATCCCTTTAAGTCTTCTGCAACACAGAATGATGTTAATTTTTTGAATTATGGTCTTGTTGATTTTAAAATCGGTGATAAACAGGTGGTGTTTTAGGGCGTGGCTATGATGTGATTGCCAGTGAAAGTGTGTAACGTAACGTAGAGTGTAAGGGCTCCTCCTTCACTCCTCCCCCTCTCACATCCGCAACCAGGATGGCTGCAACCGTAATGGCAAACTCAACAACTCATAGGAGATCTCCACAAACCAATGGGTGACGTCACACATGCTCTGGCCATTAATATTATACAGTCTATGAGTGTTTCAGGCAGAGGAGCTGCAGCAATGGCAGTATGAGAAACATAATATGTTTTTTAAACATCAAAGCATGTAAACCTATTGTATTAGACCCTAAGAGTACAAATAAGATGCTGAAAAGGAGTATAATAGGGGCTCTTTAAGTTACTGCTAATGTAGACCACACTTTCCGTTATCTATGGATAAATGCCAAAGCCTCCAATAGACTATTTATTGTGAAAAACCCCTACAGGATGCTATGTTCCGTCCAAGTCATAGACAGTAAAATTAATGGACAAAGCAACGCTGTAGACTTCCACGGAGACCAGTGAAGTCTATTAGAAGCACTTTTCCGGTGATGGCTGAGTGTTACTGCGCAGCCTCAAACTGAGCTTGACGACGTAGATGTGACGTGAGCAACCTGTTTGAAAGTTGTAAGTCTTCTGGTAGCTATGCCAAGAGAAATCTCAATAATTCCAGATCTTGCAGAGACGGCGAGTGTAGGTATATGTAAGGAGATAACATAGGCACAGGCTAATTATTGCTAACTAAAATGCTAGTTAACATTAGTAATTAAACTTAAACAGCTAATGTAAGTCGAAACTGCCTGTGAGCTTCTCCTGACTATACAGTAATTTGTCTACTATGCGACAGAAAGTCGCGTGGTTATGACACAATCTGTCTCGTCCCTGTGTCAAGTTTCTGTGTTTAGTTGGTTTCATGTTTTCTGTTAGTTTTCCATATCCTGTTTTATTTTGTAGGTTTTCTGTTCTCCCTTGTGTTGTCTTGTTTTACTTCCTGACTTTGTTTTCACGCCTTTGAGATTGTCTGCCCCGCCCTGATGTCTTTCACCTGTTTCCCAGCCCTTGTGTCACCTGTCCCTTGTTAACCGTTGTTTACTTGTGTATTTAGTCTTTGTGCTTTCTGTGTCTGTTGTTGGTTGATTGTCATTTGTCATCTGTCTTTTGGGAAGAGTTCCGTCCTGTGTATTGCTGTGGTTTTGTGTTCCTGGAGTTTTTCCCCGTTTCCTTCCGTGTTCCTGCTTTCTCTGGATTACTTTTCCTGATTACAAGTTTGTAAGTCTCCTTTTGTTACATTAAAGATATTGTTAATTCAAACTGCTGCTTACTCCTCGCCTCCTGCACTTGGGTCCAAGCCTACAACCTAACACAATTGTTAGCCCATTTTTACAAAAATGGCTGCTACGGAGCCATAACGTGAGATATAAGGTAATGGAGCCTGTTATACATTGTCGTGTTTCTTTAGAAATAAACAATGGACAAATAGAGTCTTTAAACACTTCACAGATGTAAAGTTATTCGCTGCCAAAGTGACACCAAAATGAATGGCAGTCAATGGAATGCTAACGGCAAGTGATGGCTTGTTAGCATCAAAATGTCTCCATAGGAGGTACGCTTTGCGGATGCTCACTCACCCTCTTGGTCCCAGTTTGCAAAGCCTTAAAAGCTAAGCCTCAATAGCAGTACAGATAACAATATTTAACACTAGTTCTTATTTTAACTCAACCATAAAGCAATGAACAATACTAACAACAAGTAATAAAAGTTTAACACATGTTTAAACTCGACTTTACATATTTTGACCTGTCGTGTTGAGTCAGGTGAGCTGAAGGTTATAAACTAGCGTGTATGAAAGTGGATAACATTAGCATAGTGATCGCTTAGCGGCCCCTTAAACTCCAAATTCTCATCCACATCAGATAACAGAAATTATAGCTGGATTAACAAAATAAATACAATATCACGAGTAAAGCAGCAGATACACCTACTCTTCTCATTCACGCACACTCTGAAGAAAGTTACTGCTCACAACTGTAATCCATCTGACTGACTGACTGTATTATACTGCTTATTAACTGCGTGATGTCAGCTATGATATTCAACCAGCAAGCGCATTGGCTCCCCTGATATATTACCAGCACTGAATAAACAGACACAAACGTGAAACACAGAAACACCATACTTATTAACAGCAACTTTAACTTATAACTTTGGGGCCTTTTCTACAATAACACAGGAAGTATGTGGCAGGGAATACAATCCATCTCAAACTACAGGGATAACCCCAGCAGGGCAGATGTCTACGATTCCATTCTCCCAGACACACTGAACATTTTCTATGCCAGATATGTAAGAAAGAACTGAGACACCCCCTTAAAGTCCCCCTGCAACCCAGAGCAGACTGCACTCCAGGTGTCATCAGGGCTCTTAAGCAGGCTTACCCCTGGAAGGCTGCAGGACCCGATGGTGTGGCAGGATGTACACTGACATTTTCAACACCTCTCTCATGCAGCAAACTGTCCCACGCATTTTTTAATCGTCTGTCATAGCAGGTCCTAAAACCCCACACACCACTACAATGAACAACTTCAGGCCAGTGGCCATGAAGTGTCTGGAGGAGATGGTTCTCCACTCAATCAACTCTGTGGTTGCGGACACTGTGGATCCACTGCAGTCTGCTTACCGCCCCAACAGGTCAGTGGATGACGCGGTGGCCCTGGCACTTCACTCCATTCTCCAACACTTGATCCTCGGCTTTAACCTCCCCTCCATGGACCCACTTTACCCCCGTTTTTCTGGTTCTGCTTTAGTGTTTCTAATTTTAGAGAAAGGCGAACAATGAGCAGCTGACAGACAGCGAGTAAAGGAGAGAGCGAGATGATGATGTCACACAGATGACCAGCAATGTGCGCTCAGAATAAGTTATGGATCTGAAAGTTATCATCCCTTAAATCATATTTAAGACTGTAAATAATGTTCAAGGTTGAAATTGCAGGCTAGTAAATGCTCTGTTGTTGGTTCACTTCCTGTATTTCGGTCGGATTGCGTTCTCACCTGAAGTAAACTGAACTCTAGTTGGTTTGTTTGGATTTGTTTTCAATGGACCAAATGAGGCAGGTACAAAAGCAACCTAAATCCAGAAATGTGGCTTTGTGTGCTGTTACAGCATGGCAGGATTTCTGGAGCTTTTATTCATGGTGGAGCAAGTTGCTTATTCTGTCACAACAGCAATACTTGGAAAGACAATTGGATCATTTTTGTCAGAATTTTATCAATTTGGCTTTGTGGATGCTGATAGCAATGTGCTGCGTCTCAATTTGGATACATCCGTGAGTTCGCAGTGTGCTATACGTAAGTGTGCACTATATACTCACTTGTGGAGTGCGTACTGTACATTTCCACATGGTAGTCTCAAAAAACGCACGGCCGTTATGCACTTACAGGAAATGATGATCGCAACATTGACCGCTTTTTATTTTTGTTGGTGAATTGCAGCCGGGCAGGGCATTATCACCACTATTGTCGCCTGCCAAAACATACCGGCTTGTTTTCTCACTATCCGACTACAGTTAAGTGGTACTGTGAAAAAACACATATATAACTTACATTTGTATAGTTAGGTGTTTGCTGTTATAAACTGCTGCAGCTTCCTCACCCGCCATTTATAAAGTTTGAAAATGAAATGGTGGTATCGTAGCTCCATAGCAAAGATGGCAACTACAGCATATAACTTCATGTGACGCGCAGATAGGGAGGATGTGTTTGTAATTGTATTATCAGCCTGATCAATACACTCTATTATGTTTACATTGGGCTCATGGAAATCAAATGCCTGTCCACGTATTTATGTCTGCTGCCCGATCTGCCCCCATGGCTTTATTTACTAAAATCATAAACCTTGATTTTCTTAAAATACTAGCTCAATCTTGATCTCTGATCCATCTTGTGATTTCTGCCACATAAGCAGCTCTGACCTAGTAATATTCACAGAGTTGCTTGCACATTGAGAGCAGCTGCAGCTGTCTGCTGGGTGTGGATGTGGACTGTTTACTTTAGCTGACATGTCAGTTAGAGCTGGAGAGCGTTAAACCTTCCAGCTAAAAAACACTACTTCCCTTAATGCAAATTGACCAGACTGTGTGTGTGAGTGCGCCACTGTTTGCAGAGAGAGAGAGAGAGAGAGTGAGTGTGTGAGGGAGTGAGTGAGTGAACACAGTGATATTATCCCCTCACAACTTCCATAGCCTGCTCAGATCGAGCCAAGAAGTTAAATGAAGTGGCAGTCCTGACTTTTCAGAGGTTCCTACGATTCTTTGGCTGCTAAATAATGAAACAGGTTAATCCTCCTCTTACAACTTCTGTGATGTTTTATACCACACATCCGGCCAAACAACATGAACTGATTTCAGTCTAATAATTTGTAAAATATGAACTTAATGTATTGTGATACAGTGAATACTAAGATAGGAAAGCACTCTGTGGGTGTGTCCACACCTAACCTGTTGTATATTAAACAGACTAGTATTTGCCTGTTATGCAGTCATTTGAACTCTGATGGAGACCAGCCTGCAAACAAGGGGCGAGGTCAGTTACCTACTAGTCTGGCTCAGCAGGTGTACATTGTGGGTTTAAAGCCTGACATCCGTCGGGTAGGAGACACCCTCCCCTTTCGCTATCTATTTTGCGGTTGCAATTGGCTTAAAAAAAGAATAACAGGCCAGAGGATTTTTTTCTGAAGAGCAGAACAGATAAGCAGACCATTCTCCTTGCTCCTTACTCTGCTCACATGCTCTTGCCTGTTTTGTTTTTTTTCATTTTAATGATACATTTTAAAGCATTAAACAAAATCCAAACTATAGTAAGAATTAATTGCCCGTTGGCTGTTTGACTCCCTGTGGTCTGTACATGAAGAATCATACAGATGTTTGTAGAGGCAAACCTGCTCGGCCAGTCTTCCCAGCTGACCATGTTTAACTGAAAGCACAGCGCGCGGCGACTTACAAAAATTTGAAAGTGCACGACTACATGCCGTGACAACTTGCGGCAGTAAACTTCAACTTCGCGATGGAAACGACAGGCGGTGGATGCAGCTCTGCTGGTTGTCCCAAGATCACAGCTTGTGACCAGTGGTGACTGGGCCTTTGCTGTCGGAGCCCTCAGGATGTGGAACACTCTGCCTATTATTTTCTGCCTTTATTTCAACCTGTATGTGTGTTTGTGTGTGTCACATGGTCTTATAATTGAAGTCCTGTAACAATTACACACATTTTTTGACAGTTGGAACGGAGTAGACACAGCTACACAAACACATTACTGGAACCCCATAGAACAGCACTGTAGCATTTATTTTAATAAATAATGTGACCAACCAAAGTTTTAGCCACAGATTTATTTGCCCAATGGTCAAAACTTAATTTATTCAGATTTTCAGCCTTGACAGGAAACTCGTAGTTTTTCATCAATTTTGAAATTGTTTCTTGATTTCAAAATGTATCAGAGGGAAAAGCAATTAAATTCAAAATGCTTTTCTTTTAAGAATGAATCCTAAATGCTTTCCTTTTAAGAATAAAATGATTTCACTTATCTCTTTGTACTTCCTCTCTAAAGACACCACTGTCAGATAACCTTGTTTAAATGAACATTCACACTGCCTGTGTCGGCAAAAATGCAGGTCTTTCTATTCATTTTGAATCGGGGTGGTACGTTTATGCTGCGGCGGGGGTTGCTGGAGGGGAGACACGCAAAAAAACACAGCGAGCCTGCAGCAAAAAAAGTTAAGACCGACTAAACATTTGGAGAAACACAACCCCATGTCACGCTGCGGTTGCATGCGGTCATGTGATCATGGATCAGACTTGTCGGTATGTTTTAAGGCGGTGTGAGAGTCCCTTACAGAAAACATCACTGCCTATATCGCTGCCACAAAAAAGTTTTAAAACACCAAACACAAGTTCTGAACTGCCTGGGAGTGTGTGTAAAAGCTGAATGTTGTGCCAAACACCAAAGCACAGTTGATCTGTCTTTGTCCCTTTCACTGTGTAGCTGCCTTCAAGTGAGGTCAGAAATGTGGGATTGGACGGAAAGCACTAGTTGTGAAATATAAAGTCTACTTGTGCTACATTGGGGGGTTAAAGAACACAACAGGACGTTGTGTTCCGCACCGCACCACTCTGCGGAAAATCGCTGGCTCGCTGTTTCCCTGTCTGAACGCAGCCTAAAGAGGTTGGATCCCTCTGATTGAATTCAGTAGCATCAATACTGCAATTAAGTTTGTTATCTTCTACTTCACTTGGTTTCAGCTGAATACACTGCAGAGGAAAGATCCTCCACAGGGTAGCAGGACTCAGACAAAACAGTTTAAGCTGCCAAACAATTGAGGACCAATTGTGTTTAAGAGTTAACTACAGGGGGTGGGGGTTGGGGGGTTTCAAATAAGTGGAAGCTTTTTGCCATGTGGCTGTGATTTGGCTCTACAGACGGGGTGGAGGTTGAACATAAGGACAGCAATAACCTTAGGGCTAAAAGCTGAAACATTCACAACTAGTGTGTTCCAAGTTCCCAGTTTGTCATCATACAGTGCGTTTACATGCAGTTTAAAAAGCTATTATATTCGGGTTAAGGCAATACCCAGATTTCTCAAACGCCATGTAAACACCTTACCCCGGTTAAAAACGGAGTTCTCAGAACCCGGTTTACAGACCTAGAGAACTCTTTCAGTAACCGTGGGATTACTCCTTAACCGGGCTATGATCGGTTTAAGCGTCTGCGCATGCTTCAACTGCCCTCCCCACTCCCCTGGAGTGGGTTTTGAACTGGATATACTCCGTCAGCACGTTGTGAGTCGTAGTCGTTGCTATGACACCATACAACAATACAAAACGTTAATGTTGGTTAGTTAACGAAGTTAGCTTACTAATTCCACCCGACACTGGTTACAAATAACGTTATAATGAGCCAAACAAGTTGTCAGTCATCTGGCGGGAACACTGTTCTGTCCTACGCTGAGATAATGTTATTAATTTAGTGATCGGTCTGTGTAATTTTGACATACAGCCCCATCACAATCACAACACACACACACACACACACACACACACACACACACACACACACACAGTCACCCTGCAGATAACCTCTGACATATCGGTCTTATGGTCACAGCTTTCTCTGGTCAGTTCTGGTTCCACTGGGGCAACAGCTGAGCTCAATTTAAATGAAATGATGTGGTTAGAACCAGGCCAAACTGTATGCAAATGGATAATTTTGCTCATTACAGTGTGATAGTATAATACAAGCCTTGCTTCCTTATGTAAGCTGCCAGTATATTTTGCAAGAGCGGCTTATCAGATGGTTGGATAGTCTGGGAAACCCCTGACGTCTGAGAGTAGTGGGGCTGTGCCTCACAACTTCTGTAATTTTCCGTGACCAACAATCCCACAGTCACACCCACATGACACTGTGATGGAGGTGAGAAAGGAGCCAGGGTTTGAACTTCCTCTCAGCTCTCTCTTTATTCCTTCCACAGCTGTTTCTGTTACCTTTCATGTAACAACTGAGTGCAATGCTACGAATGTCTTCTAGGAGAGTCTATCTGAACATCTGGGCTGTTATCTTCATATATAAATAATGTTACACAACTCAACCCTAACTGACTAACTGGTCTGCTGAGGACCTGGGCTCCACATTTGTGCCCTCATACCCATCTTTTCTTTGAACTACCCTTCTTTTGCTTTACCATCCCTACACCCCTTTATTCCTTCAGCAGAGTCCTAATAGGTTTGCTGAGTCAAGGCAGCACTCACATTTAAGAATGCCTTAGAAGTGCATGAAAATGCTCATTTTGTCTTTCAATGGGTGGCCAATAGAATGCCTGTGTTGAGTATTAAGGACCCCTGCTGGGTGGTCCTCGCCTCTCTGCATTTACATTAGGGGTCCACGCAGAGGGGAAGGACTGGGGGTTGGGAAGGTGGGTTTGGCTTGTGGCTTTTTGTCACACAGGATTTGAATCAGTTAGTGTGGCTGGCATCAACGTCTCATAACTGAGATCAACGTTAGCTGGTCCTTAATATGGCTGCAATCACAAAACTCACTCACTTGTTTTATTGCTCCAAAGTAGTTTGTGAAACTGACATAACTGATCTACACATCATCTGTTGGTGTCGGTGCAGTGACAATCATAGATTCAACTATTTAAGTGCATTTTTTCAGTAAATTAAGACAAGTCTGTGTTACTATATTATCTTAAAATGTAATTGATATACTGTGTGTCTTGAATAAAATACCACAACATTTTTTTTTTTTTTTTAAGATTTTTGGGCTTTTCCGCCTTTAATTTTTGACAGGACAGCTGGGTGAGAAAAGGGAGAAAGAGGGGGAAGACATGCAGGAAATCGTCACAGGTCAGATTCGAACCCTGGACCCCTGTGTCGAGGAATAAACCTCTCAGTACATGTGTGCCTGCTCTACCACTGAACCAACCCGGTCACATACCACAACAATTTTAACAGACATTGGGCGAGGTAGTAGTTAAGTATTTATCAAAGAAAATGAATTATATTCTCCTGTAAGAGGATAACACTTTATTTAAAGCCTATCACAGTGAATGAGACAACTTGAACTTGGTGACTGCACAGAATAGTATACTATTAAGTAGTGAGACAAGGCAAACCTTCGAACCATCACTTTATCACAAAACAATATATTGATGTATAGTTAATGCCTGATACAGCCTGATCATGTCCATCAATCTAGTGTTGCCTTGGTGATATCTGCAGGTGAAATCAGAACTATAAATCACCCTCACTGTAGGTGTCTAAGCAGGACTGCCATTAACCCCTTGGGACATCTTCAGACCGACTTTGGCTTTGTGTGAAAAAACACAGCCCTCTCATGCATTTGAATGAGGTCTGTCCGCCTGCACAGTTGGGGTGCCAACGCAGGGTCGAAAAAGTTTAACCTGGTTCAACTTTTGCTGCAATGCCATCCGGCAAGGTACTGCATTGGCCAATCAAATACATGCAAGGGCACATTCTTGGGGATTACTTTGTTACGTGAACTGTGTATTTCTGTTTACCAATCGATCAAATAATTACTGCCCTGATAACTTTTTTAATCGTAAATCCTATTATAGTGTTATGTTGCGTTCACATAGGACGCGGAAATTTGCATTGCGTTGCGTTACTAGCACGAGACCCCCTATTGTAGAGCTGTAGGCACCAACAACGTTTCTTTCTGTCATTAATATGGCCAAAATAACCACTGCTGCTGATTGGTACCTGTTGTGAAAGTCCCAGATACGTTGGAAAACCAAACACTGTTATGTCTGGATACATAACATCATCCGACAGCTGACCTGAACTATTAATACTGCTGTTTTGAAAGACAATAGGACACTCCTGACACCATCCCCCGTGACTCTATCTCCAGCCCTCCAGTCCCACCTCAGCAGGGGCTGTAGCCTCTTCATTACTGCCCTCCACAACAACAACAACTCTCTCCTTCCACGAAAGATACATTAACAGGCTGTTTAAAAGACAGAATCCCCAAAAAGCAGCTGGTCAAGACTCTGTCTCTTCCTCCACCCTGAAGCACTGTGCTGTTTAGCTTTCTCCAGTGTACACAGACATCTTTAACACCTCACTGTTCTATTGACTACATTTTATTTCCAGGATTGTTCAGGTGCCACCGGAAATTTCGCCGGACGTCCCTCATTTTGGCAGGATGTCCATTACCTTCTGCTTTCTTTGTGTTGGCGTTCTAAACTCAATTTATGAGGACTATGGTTAACTGCTCCTCAGATCTCTGCAGTGTAACCCTAGCTAGACTATCTTTCCAATCTGAGTTTTCTGTTGAACAACTAAAACAACTTTTGAACATATACATGTTCTACCAAAACAAGTTCCTTCCCAAAGCTATTTTGCAGAGGCACCATGGCTCCATCCTCCCAAGATGATTGTGATTGGTTTAAAGAAATGCCAATAAACCAGAGCATGATTTTTTTCCCATCCCGGATGCTGTGTGGACTAGCCAGACCTTCCTCCGCAGCGCTTTGGAGATATGTCTGGCAATGCGAGACTACCTCTCTGGAGACATGCCATGTACCAGTCTGCTTCAAGTCCTCCACCATCAACCCTGTCCCCAAGAAAACGGATTACAGGATGGAATGACCTCAGGAACCTATGCCAGGATCCTGTTTGTGGACTTCAGCTCTGCCTTTAACACCATCCACCCGGCTCTACTGCAGAACAAGCTGTCCCAGCTGCACGTGCCTGACTCCACCTGCAGGTGGATCACAGACTCCCTGTATGACAGGACGTGAATCTGGGGAAACACGTCTCTGACTCTTCCCCTCAAGGCTGCGTCCTTTCCCCTCTGATATTGTCCCTGTACACCAACAGCTGCACCTCAAGTCACCAGTCCGTCAATCTCCTGGTTGGCGGACGACACCTCCCTCATTGGACTCATCTCTGGTGGGATTGAGTCCGCCTACAGGTGGGAGATTGATCACCTGGTGACCTGTTGCAGTCAGAACAACCTAGAACTAAACGCTCTGAAGACAGTGGAGATGGTTGTGGACGGAACCCTGCGTTACACCCCAGTCAACACTGTGGAGTCTGTTCTCTTCCTGGGCTCCACAAAACACAACAACATTTCAGAAAGCACTACAACATTTCAGAAAACACTACAACATTTCACAAAACACTTCAACATTTCACACAAAAAAACAGCAAAAGCAAAAAACTAAATGACATTTGGTTAAACTCAAACCAGAAAAGCTAGGTGCATCTTGGACGATGATTTCTCGTCGCTGATTGGATGCAATGTCTGTCTGTGAAGAATGGAAGATCTTCTTCTGGATTTCACTGCCTCACAGAACATTTCGCTTCAGTTAATTAAATCCCGGCAGCATCTAAAGGCAGCCGGACTGATATGGCGATAAATCCCAAGCCTCTGAGAAGTTCTGCGTCAGTGCCGTTTT
The DNA here is from genome assembly GCF_031162955.1 of Sander vitreus. Taxonomy (NCBI): domain Eukaryota; kingdom Metazoa; phylum Chordata; class Actinopteri; order Perciformes; family Percidae; genus Sander; species Sander vitreus. The sequence continues at coordinate 9,837,860 of NC_135855.1, read as the reverse complement.
GCACATACAGACCCCTTCACACATCAGACTCGTTGTTGTAACTCGATTTTTTGCTTTTTTATGGAGACATCCGGTAACCAGGTCTCATCCATAGCCTTTTTTTCAACTTTCTCTTTAACAAAAGTATAAAGTCTAAAGTTTTATCCTTGAACCACATTGTATTGAGATACATTTTTGTGTAACATTAATTACTTAAGTATATGACCATGCACATTAGAGGTCTGATCGGGCAGAATTTTTCCATCCGAACCTGGCCCGCGTCAGAGCTGTGACCGAACCCGGCCCGAGCCCGACAGGCATTAAGATATTTATGTCCGAGTCCGACCCGAGCCCGACACAGTTAAAATCTAGTTTTTTTTTCTCATACTAATGACACATGTACGTTTGTTTGTGTGGAAAGCCCGCTTTTATTTAGCAACTATAGGAAGGCATTCGGAAATGTCAACAGATGAGCGCATCACCGCACACGGGGGAACGCGCACATTAATAAGCTGTTTAATGTTCAATGTGTTAACCTTTCCTGCTTGCTTCGATTCCGATCGTGATCACCTCCAGGGCCGACGTTGTATAGGCTAACGTCGGGGTTAAAATCCCGTTTCTGGTGAGCAGATGAATGAACTTGGCTTTCAGTCTGGGGTTTATCTCGGACACCGCACACACTGTGTACAAAACTTAAACTTATTCCACCAACTCTGCTCCGGTCGCATCTACACGTCTGCTTCCTCTTTCTCTATCTTTCTTCTGCCCACTTTACACACGAAATGAGCTCTCTTAAAGGAGCCACAGCACCATTTTACAACAAATGCCTTATCGCGCTGATGTGACCGAGCCCGACCCGAACCCAACCATAATTTCTAAATATCTGTCTGAACCCGGCCCGGCCCGTCAGGGAACTGTCGGGACCCATCACGCTCGGGTCGGGTATCCATGCCTTAATGCACATGCATGAGCTGAGATACATTTGAATTATTGCTTAAATAGCGTCGGACCAATCACCAAATCAATTTAGTTTTTATTTCTATGGTTATTGTACTAAATGATGTAAAATCATACTACATCAGTCTTTGGGTGCAGATTTGTGGTGATTTGTGTTCAAAACGTTACACAGTCTGAACCATCCAGACATGTAAATGAAAATGCAAAATAGTCGTGCGAGAGAAAACTCAGATTGGACAGATAGTCTAGCTTGCTGTCCCAACGCATTGTTGGTGCTGCTGACCAAAATTACCTTTTGATTAGACACAACTGACATTCAAATCCACTGAAGATAAAACTGTTTTACTAGAGAGCAGGTCATGTATTTTAATAACTGGCACTATAATGCTTTATCACCTACTGCTGCTGTCACTAAGTAAGTGAGTAAACTCACTGTCAATTTAAAGCAGCAACAGACTTTAAATCTGACATCACCATAAGAAATACTAATCTCTAGATTATTGGGCTTTTCATCTCTTGCTAACTGCAACTTTCTGTGCCTCTGTCCAATGAGATCTGTAATAATGGTACAAAATGTCTCTCCAATAATGACCACGCCTTGTCCAACTGTAGAAGCTGTATGTTATCTGTGGTGGCTCCCACACATTGTCCCTGCAGAGCTGGATAAGCTTACTGTTGATAAAGTAATTCTGCCTAACAGAGGTGGGACAGCAACTAAAACACGATAACACTAACATGCCTGCTGAGGGCAACTTAAAGGTCCTGACTTGTTGTTAATGGGTTTGGCTTCTTTGCACTTTGCTTTAATCAATAAAGGCTTTACAGTTGCATCACATATTTTACGGAAACCACAGTCTAAAAGGGACAGTTCACTCCCAAATCAAAAGTACTTATGTTTCCTCTTAAGTGCTCTTTATCAATTGAGATTGATTTGATGTGAGTTGCCAAGTAGAAATTATGACCTGGTTACTCAAGATAATCCACACACCTGGTTGTGAGCTGTTCAATGTAGGAACTATTTTCTTTTTACCCCAACTACATCCTCTAACCGTATCACTGCGCAGAAGGACGAGAGGCTTGTGACGAGGCAAAATTAAATTAATCCTCCTCGACTGAGCTGTAACATTAGCTAGCTAATGGGTAGTAGAGCTGGAATCGTGCCTTAAAAGTTAGGCCCGACAAGGCCCGAGCCCGACAAGTCCATTTTGATTGTCAGCTTTTTATAAGCCCGAACCCGTTTACAGCCCGACATTATTCAAATGTGCGCATGCACACAGCTCTTTTGCTTTTTGTCAAGAATGAGTCATTTCTACATTTTTTAACATAATTTATTCATGACTAACGTAGGCTATAGGCCACTTGGAAGTTGGAACAAAGAAATAAAATAAGTCCTCCAGAGGTCAGCCTCCGTTTCACCTCCTCAGCATCCATTTTTGCGCTAATTGAAACGCATCACCTGACCGCTCATTTACAGCGCAACCCAGAGCGCAACCCGGAGTGCAAGCCAGAGCCCGGCCAGAGCCCGTGTAAAATTATAGAAATTAAGATTGAACCCATTTGGTCCCATCGGGTTCGGGCAAAGATCTTCAGCTCTAATGTGTAGTCTCAGTCACATCAGTTAGCTATCAACTAATATCCACAAGATAGCAATGTCGAACCACGAGGGACTTCTGCGTAGTGATACGGTTGGCCAACACATTCTCACTCCCATCGCGGGAGCAAAATACGGACGATTGGTCATGTTCCTTTGGCGTATGTTATCTCTCTAAACGCACTTGGTCGGGACTATTGACATTACTTTTGACGCTCTGGGTCGGGATGTACGTTTAACCAACATGCGGCACAAGAACGGGACAGTTAGGTTTAGGAAAGATGGTGGGTGGGGTTATTAAATGTACATTTCAGTGATATGCGGGACAAGAACGGGACAGGAACCCCGGGCTCCTGGGTGAAAGTCCTGTGTTGTTTGATCCATCCACCACCCCAACCACCCTCCCTACGCGGCATTTTGGGCTTTCTTACTACTCGCTACCTTTGTCGCTCTTAATACTACGTCATCTTAAAGCTCTGCCCGGTGCGTTCCATTCACAAGCTGAAGGGTGCTTTTTGCGTCATATCTGACGCTGAGAGCCACTGCCCAAGCGTCTGTATTTGAAGAGTTGGGAGTGAGAACAGGTGGGTTGGCGGGTGTAGTTTGGTACAAAGAAAATAGTTCCTACTAGAGGTGTAAAGATTCACTGATTTGAATCGGTATCCAGTTGTATTATCACAGATACGATTACACTCATACATCTAAATTAACAAAGAATGATTCGGTTCTAACTATACAAATCGGTTGACTGAAGCTTTGCTGTTACTCCACAGCGCTGTGGAGTTAGGTCTGGCAATGCGAGACTACCTCGCTGTCAATTCAACGAAGCTGCTGCATGCGTGGTCATGTATGGAACTTCGTCATTCATGGTTGCGGTGGCAGGGATCAGCTAATCAGCGCCCTGTTTGGGTCACCCACTTTGCTAGGTTTGGTTTTTGGAGTTAACATGAAAGTGGCATAACGTGACATTGTGGATACTGTGAATTGTACTAGCTGCAGTCTGTGAGTCATCCATCCATGTGTGCATTCATAAACATGTGAGTAGATTGGTATAAATATATATAGGTATGTATTTGGGTGTGTTAACTTTATATTGACTTTTTTGTTCTAAGGTGTTCCATTAGAATATACTACATCTCAAGTCTCTGGTTCAATAGAGAGCATTATTGTAAAAGCTGAGTCAACTCTAATCTTTCACTCATTTTTAATGTATTTAAATGGCCTTCATTGTTACAATCTGGAATTATTAATCCATACGGTCAAAAACAGAAACAGAGAGAGTCTGATAAACTTAACACTAGAAGAAACAAACCTGTATCTGTATGACAGAGAGAGAGGGTGAGTGAGGAACTTTTGTGAATGGCTTGAAGACCCATCCTAGGTTTGCTCTGATTGGTCCGCCACTCAGCCAATGAGAGGCTTCCACTCTGCAGCTCCATTCATGAAAAGGCAGCATGGACGGAGAATGAAGGAGGAGGCGGAGGAGCATTAGTGTGTGTGTGTGTGTGTGTGTGTGGGTGTGTGTGCGTGCGTGCGTGTGTGTGGCTGAGTGGTGTTTTTTCTCTGTCTCGCTCAGCAGACAGTATCGTCACTTCCTCATTTCATCACCACTGTGGAGTTAACGAAAGAGCATTGTATTTAGTTGAAAGGTGCTCAGTTCTTCATGTCTGCTATCTTGTAAAGGGGAAAACTCAAACCAAAATACACATAGTGTATATATAATGTAGATTATAGGCTTTGTTGTCAGTCTCCCCAATAAAACAGCAAAGGGTTCTTTCCAAAAAATGAAATTTAGAATAGAGATTTGACGCTGAGAGTACAGCTTCAATAGTCAATGCAATGCAGCCATGGCACATGTTGCATTTTGAGCTGTGACACAACCAAAAGAATAATAATGGACTTGGAAACTGGAGGAGCAAGAGAAACCATAACACCATGATCAGACATTACTACCTACCACTGTCAAATGCTGCTGAATTTCACCAGTCTCACAAGATCTTGTCATTTTAACTCATTACAGTATGGACTATATGTAAGGGCTACAAAAACAAAAGAGAAGAAAGAGGAGCTGTAAAAGTAAAAGTATTATGCTGCTCACAAATGCAGGCACTTAATGGCATGAACAACACAAAAAAAGGCTTGGATTAGCAGTTACTATGGATTGAAATGCAATAAATGCTTGACGCTCTGCTTCACCGGGAGACGACTAACCATCTATATCCCAGGCTGTCATCCCTTCTCTCAGCAGAGAAGTCTCCCTTTGGTGGGGGAGCTGAGACACTGAGCGGTCCACTGTGGCTGCTGGCTATTAAGCTAATGTTAGCTTGCAAATTCCACCCAACATGTCTTCATGCTACAGTGGTTACAGAAAATGAGCCGAACAACGTGGTCACTCATTTGGCAATAGCAATGTGCTTTCCTACGCTGTGGCAAGAGCGTGTGAATAAAACATGGAGTTGTTAAACTTTACTAATTTAGTGGCCGGCCGGCCTGCTGGGAACTTAGCTAGCTTGCTTGCTAGGAGTCTGAGCTCTAAGTCTAGCATCAAACATGGTGCAGAGGGAGAGAGGTCCACAGTCTTTATATTAAGTTTTACAGTATCGGATATTATTTTATTACTTTGTAGATCTTTTAAAGTTTATGTTGAAATAAATATACCTACTCAAGTTGTTATGTATCTCGTCGTAAGTTTGCCATTATGGACATAATGTGCAAAAATATCAGATATTAGATGGATTTGTTGCGCCGACACATATGCCAATTTAACATGTTGAATGGGCAGCGCAAAAACTATAGCGACGGACGCTCACCGTCGGCCCAACTTGGACTGGAATCTCCTGGGTGTGTCAGGGCCTTTAGACACATTGAGGACGTCAGCATAGGAGGATAACGGAGAGGACTGCTGGAGAAAATGCAATGGTGACAACTAGCAAGCAAAGCTGTGATGATGTTACCCAAAAAAATAAATATTTTGAGGCTCAACACCCACAATGCACTCCCATCTCTACACAGACAGATGTTAGACAGTACATTGTTTGTCATGTGTTAGCTGAACTACAGGTTCATGTGTGCAGGAGAAAGTTATCATGGATACTCGATTGCTACTTTGTTGTGTGCACAAAAGAAATTCCATCCTTTTTACTCTAAAAACTTTAAAAGATACAGTAGTTTCCTACTGCACTAAAAACTGGCAAATTTAATTTTTTGCTTCTTTCTGCATGACACAGTTACACATTCACACCTGGAAGAGCTGCCCGGTCCAACCACAGTCTGATCTGCTGGCCACTGAGCAGCTCCACTGTTATCTCAGGCTGTGTGCTGGAATTGGGTGTTTTATTCCACATTTGTCAGCTGCCCAAAAATAAATAATGAAAACTAACCTTATCTCTGCAGCACAATCCCTTTTCATTGATTGCATGTTTATTATTGCCTGTGGCTGTTTTGTCTGTTTATACTCTTCTGCACTGGTTTAGCATTTCCATGGTTTTCCTTTTTTTTCCTTCTCTGCTATTTCCATTCTTATGCAGGGCGTCTCTTCTGACCATCCGGTCCAGAGTGTCCCCCGTAGGCATCCGTGTGTGTGTGTGTGTGTGTGTGTGTGTGTGTGTGTGTGTGTGTGTAGTTAGTGTGTGTGTCAGTTCCTGAGTTCCCAGTTTCATGCTTTAGTCTCAACAGTGTGTAGCTGGTTGTGCACCAGAATGTGACTCATTGTCTCAGGCTCATAGAGGCAGAGAGCAGGGCCTGTTTGGAGACAGTTTCCTGCTGATATACAGCTGAGGATGTGGGATCAGTAGGGTTACCCAGATAATGGGACAGGACAGGACCTCTTAAATGTTTTTATGTCACATACCAACAATCAGACCCACAGAGACCCTCAGATGATCACATTAAGTCCCATGAAACAATATGGGTCAGTTTTAGTTGTTTATGCTTTGGGATTGAATTGGTGATCTGTCCAGATGGCTGGGAGGATAGATGGGTGCCGATGGACCAAATGAAATTCCCAGCCTTAAAACAGTCAATCCATTTTTATCAGAATTGGATCTATTAGGTCCTCTGAATTTGAAAAGTCTAAAAGAGCTGTATCAGTAAATGATTTCAAGTCATTTGTGTGTGCGTGGAGCCAAACTGCTCAGCTGAAAAACATGGAAGCCTGCACTCTAAGAAATAAATCTGTAAAATAACAGAAAAAGTTCTGACAGCTCATTACCTGGACTTTGTCCTGTAATTAAAAAACGTATTATAAAAAATTCTCTCATACAAAGCTGCTCACTTCTGAAAACGTCAATATAATCGAAAGGCTACATCTACACTATTACATTTTTATTTTTAAGCTGCGTTTTGAGCCAAAACGACCCTCCGTCCACACAAGAGTTTTAGCTCTAGTAGCAGAACCAATCTCCGTCCATATGAACACGTCTGACAACGCATATCACATGACCATTCACACACACTGGGCATGCGTGTGCCAGTGTAAATGGGAAGCACATTGTCTAACGTTACTCTGCAGTTATAGATGTAGAATGCATGGATGTAGAAGTTGGAAATAAAGAAAATATTTTGAAAAAAAATATAAAAATGGACCGACGGTGACGTGGGACTGTTACTGAAAGGTATGTAAGCCTACCTAACCGATAAGACTGACTGACGTGCATTGTCATTTCCAAAGGTCTCCGTTTGTCCAGACTACAAAGCAACTGTTAAGTTTTAAAACCAAAACAGGGGCAGCAGTGTTTCCAAATCTCTCCGTTTTAGGGGCTTGGAAACCCCGGGGTAGTGTGGACATGAGGCGTAAACGTGGCAAAAGATATTGTTTTTAAACCAAAACGTAGTAGTATAGATGTAGCCAAAGACACGCTACAGCTCAACATGAATACATCCTAGTTCTGTATGAAGACCATACAGCACGTGTCAAACTCAAGGCCGCAGGCCAAACACAGCCCCTCGCAGGTTTTAATCCGGCCCGCATATCACTTTAGGTTTACAATAAATGTAATCAAGTTGTGCACCATGTGTTTGCTGTCTGAATGCCTGCTGGAGCGAAAAAGCAGGCCTCGCTGCCGTTTAAACAAGCACAGAACTCTGCCAATTCTGCTAACATGGCGACAGCTAGCGGGTATTCTGATGCTAACGCGGACCTACACATGGAGCAGGCTATGACCAGGGTCCTGAAAAAGCAACAAAGCGGGCTTCAATCAGCGGTCCGCATCGCAGTGAAGGAAGTGTTAGCAGAAATTGACACTTCGCTACAACACATCAGGACAGAGCTTGAGAGGCAGGGAACTACAGTAAAAGACCTAATACAGCGACTAGACGAGGTGCAGAAGGACAGCAGACAGATGAGAAACACGGTGCATTGATGCATTGATGACCAGAGGAAATTTGAGTTGAAGTTGGCTGAACTGGAAGACAGATCAAGAAGAAACAATGTGTGCATCATTGGACTGAAAGAGGGCAGCAAAAAAGATGACCCAGTTGGATTTTTGCAAAGTCAGTTGCCAAAATGGATCCCCTCCTTACGGAACAGGGCTACCATCGAAACTGACAGGGCACACAGAATCTACGGCAAGGGTACAACAGCGTGCACGCTGATTCTCAGGTGTCTGAGATACCAGGACTGTCAGGCAATTATCCAGGGGGCGAGACAGGCGCAGCAGGAAGGCCTGATTCGTGATTCCAACGCAACGCTGCGCTTTAAGCCTGACTACAGCGCTTTCACCATCCAACGGCGCCAGGAATTTATAGGAGTGCAGCGCAAGCTGCATGCTAAAGGCATCCCAAACCTTCTTATCTATCCCGCAACTCTGAGAGTAAACCACGGAGGGAGAACGCTCACATTCACTACACCCGAGGAAGCGGACAGGCTCTGTTGGGATCTGGATATAGAGGAGGGGGACGTGGCGCCCACGCGGGGCGCTTTGCGACCGGACTGGGAGCTGCCATCCGGCCCGGAGGGCGGCGAGGGGACCTCTTGTCCGATGCGGTGAGCCTGAGTGTGCGACCCGACGACTGTGGATTAGCGTATCTGGAACACTGTGCAAGTTTGACTCAAGGACACTGCATGTAAGTTTGGCAACCTGACTTTAAAGGAATGTTTGATGAGGCTGAAAACATGATGGACATGGACTGCTCACTTTACATAGACTACTCCAGAAACTGGTAGCTGGTTGGAATGTGGTGGGTGAGTTTGGGAGTCAAGCTGGGGAGAAATATTTGATTAGACTGAATGAACATGATAAACACTTATCTTATAATCTGTATTTTCTACTCTTGCATGGTTTGTTTTCCACACAGCCTATTTCAGAGCGTAGTAGCTGGTCAAAACTATAATTTATGAGCTTGGGAGCCGAGTTATAAGGAGCATTTGATTAGACTGCATTTTATAATCTATGTCTACTACTCCTACATGGCTGATTTGTTTTTCATACATACATTTCAGAACTTAATAGATGGTTGGGACTTAGTTTTAAGTATTTTTTTTTTGTAACATTGTTCATGTTTAACATAGGAAAGCATTAGACCTGTTTCAGTTAACCTGTGACTTTAGACAGGAGGGGCAGTTTTGAGCTGGAGTTTTTGTGCAAGCTGCGTTTGATGCGGCCACGTATCTGGCAGAGAGGGAAGGGGATCTGTGGTCTCGGAGGGCTAGGGGATTTATTTTATTTTTTGTGTTTTCACCACACTGTGCTTAGATCTAACAGCTCACCCCTTGCTACAAATTTATCAGTGAATTCTGGCAGGGTAATCGAAACATGTATACGTGTAAATTTTGAAAATGGCTAAACTTTCAATCCTTTCTGTTAACATCAGGGGACTAAACGGACCGATCAAACGAGCTAAATTCCTGGACTATTTAAGAAGGAAGAACATAGACGTGGCGCTTATTCAAGAATCACATTTACGTAAAAGAGATGTAAATCGTCTACAAAATAAATATTTCAAAGTTGCTGCTTCATCTAGTGATGACACCAAAACCTGACTGTGTTGCTGTCACGGAAATATCGCACTCACCATAGACAAAAGTAGTAAAGACCTATCAGGCAGGATATCATATATATGTACCACGATAAGGAGTAGGAAAATAGCCTTCGTTTCGGTATACGCACAGGCTACATATGATGAAAGCTTTTTTCCGCACCTAACCAATGAATTGCTTTCTCTCAATGAATATTCACTAATTATAGGGGGAGACATGAATGCGGTACTAGATTTAAATCAGGATAGATCAGAAGTCAACCACACAAAAGCCCCAAAACACATATCGGACATGTTTAATGCAGTTGTGGAATCCCACCATTTTACAGATAATTGGAGGATGCACAATCCTACTAGCAAGGATTACACCTTTTTTTCCACGTCACCTCACCCATTCTCGCATTGATTATTTTTTGTGCTCCAGTGAGTTTAAAGGGGTGATAGAATGATTATATAGGGTATTTTACACTGTTCCTTAAGGTCTCCTAATAGGGGATGTAAAATTGGTTGGGCTGAAAATTGCCCGAATGCTATTTTATTAGGCCCTTAACTACCCTGTGAATATGGCTCTATTTGGAACAAGAGCTTTTCTTCCAAATATGGTATGCTCATGAATATTTAGATGAGCTGCGCACTGATTGGTTTGAGCGAACCCCATAGAAACACATTGGAGACGAGACAGCAGGTCTCATATTTCAGACACTGCAAAGGTATACATTGTTTGTCGGACTATTTCGTTATTAAATTCACTTCTGAGACTTTTTTAAGCGAGAAATCAACTACATAAAGCTCAAATATGCCACAGGCCGTTTTATGAAAATTGATGGCTAATTGCAAATTTAGTAAGACGTGTCGGACTTTAGGAGCTCCACACAGTCTGACGAGAAAGCGCCAACCTCCATACCCAGTTAAAGTCACTGTTTCTCGGTTACTGGACGACTGGGGCTCCGGCTAGGCTAGGCTAGGCTATGTGTCCCATTTAATCCTATGGGAAAAGATCGTTGCTACACTTTCGGCATAACTTTCGTATATTTACAGTTTGAATTTCGTCACGCCACTTACATAACATGTACCCCAAGGTCTTATAAAGCTAACAATGGTGTCCGATTTGAATTTAATGAATTTTTGTGAACATTAGGGATTTCGTTAGCTGTGACTGTCCCTCCAATCCTATGTTTACAGTTCGCGGCTGGTTAGATTCACTTTCGGCATAATTAAAGTATATTTACAGTTTGAATTTTGTCACGTCACTTATATAACATCTACCCCAAGGTCTTATAAAGCTAACTATGGTGTCTGATTTCAATTTAATGCATTTTTGTGAACATTAGGGATTTTGTTAGCTGCTACTGTCCCTTCAATCCTATGAATCGCGGCTAGCTGCAGGCCCTGGAGCTCCATCAGGGCCTCGGCATTTTGTAGTCCAGTGACCCAGAACCGGTGACTTTGCGCGGGTATGGAGCGCCGTGGGCTTCCCTTCGTGACGGAGATCCAGCTAGCTCACAGCAAGCCGGAGTCTATGAAGTAGGTGGCGAGGCAGCACCGGCCGCTGTCACGTAGCCTGCTGAGCTCCTGCTGAACTGCGACACACAGTCAGACAAAATTTGCAATTAACCATCAATTTTCGTAAAACGGCCCATATTTGACCTCTACATAGTTGATTTCTCGCATAAAAAAGTCTCAGAAGTGAATTTAGTAATTAAATAGCTGACCTCTGGAGATCTGCATGACCTAGCTAGATTCAGGAGACTAAGCTGACCTCAGGTCAGTGGTGTAGCCTATGCAAATGTTGGGGCATGACAAAGACTAGGATTTGGGATGCTTACGTCAGCTGCCAGCTTTGTTGAGATTCGCCCGTTTTCAGCGGCAGTTTCAAAATGTGAGATTTGCAGAGGATAGGGGTATCAATGGGATTTTGAGCTTCTATGTATGTCCTATTTACCCACCGAACTGTCGTTATTCAACTATGACAAGGTAAAATCGGTTTTGCATTCTATCACCCCTTTAAGGCAATGTTCCACATGATAGCAATAGAACCAGCAATCCTGTCTGATCACAATTCGCTGATAACCACATTCCATTGTGATATGTTAGGAGAAAGATCTAGAAGGTGACAATTTAATAATTCCCTTCTCCAAAACACAGATTTTTATACAGAGTTTAGAGCCAAACTGGCTGAGTTTATATCAATCAATACTGACTCAGTTTCGGCAAGCCACTAAAGGATTTATTGGAGATTTCACCTCTTGCGGCAAATTTGAAGAAAAAGAGAGAGGCAAGGATTGCGGAGTTGGAAGAACGTTGTAAATCATTAGAGCAGTCTCTAAAGACGCGCTTTTCTAAATCTACACATACTCTTTTAGTCACAAATCGAGTAGAGCTAAATGATTTGCTAAAAAGGAGAGCTGATTTCATAATGCACAGAGTGAGGCAAAATTATTATTTTAATGGTTGTAAACCAAGCAAATTGCTAGCTCTGAAATTAAAACAAAGCGAGTCCAGAGCTGCTATCAACAGAATCCGCATGGACTGAGGTATCTCTACGAATCCTAAAGATATCATTGCCACTTTCCAATCCTTTTATTCAAAGTTGTATGAATCCTCCTGCAATCCAGATCCGACACAGTGCCAAAATCAGAATCAGAATCAGAAAAGGTTTTATTGCTATGTTTTTTAACACATACATTTGTTTTGGTGTTGTTGGTGCATGACACACATTCTTTAGATGGAATATTAAACATATATAGGTACAAACCATATAAGTATAAGTATATTTACACAGTATGTATTACGTTAAAGATAAAGAATAAATAAAGATATAAATAAAAAATAAAGAGCAAAGAGCATTACAGCAGAGAGAGAACAGTGGCATGAAGGTGAAGCGTCAGGGTGGTTTCCGGGCCTTGTTAATAAGGCTAGTGGCGGAGGGGAAAAAGCTGTTCATGTGACGTGAGGTTTTGGTCCTGATGGACCTCAGCCTCCTGCCAGAGGGGTCGGCCACAATCTTTCCAGCACGCTTCAGAGTCCTGGTGACGTATAGGTCCTGGAGCGGCGGCAGATTGCAGCCAATCACCTTCTCTGCTGACCGAATGACACACTGCAGTCTGCCCTTGTCCTTGGCTGTGCTAGCAGCGTACCAGATGGTGATGGAGGATGTGAGGATGGACTCAATGATGGTTATGTAGAAGTGCACCATCATTGTCTTTGGCAGGTTGAATTTCTTCAGCTGCCGCAGGAAGTACATCCTCTGTTGTGCTTTCTTCACGAGGGAGCTGATGTTCAGCTCCCACTTGAGGTCCTGGGAGATGGTAGTTCCCAGGAAGCGGAAAGACTCCACAGTGTCAATTGTGGAGCCACAGAGGGTGATGGGGGCAGGTGGGGCTGGGTTCTTGCTGAAGTCCACAACCATCTCCACTGTCTTTGGAGCGTTGAGCTCTAGATTGTTTTGCTTGCACCAGGTCACCAGGTGGTCAGCCTCCCACCTGTAGGCAGACTCGTCACCATCAGAGATGAGTCCGATGAGGGAGGTGTCGTCCGCAAACTTCAGAAGCTTGACAGACTGGTGACTAGAGGTGCAGCTGTTGGTGTACAGGGAGAAGAGCAGGGGGGAAAGAACACAGCCCTGGGGCGATCCGGTGCTGATGGTCTGTGAGTCGGAGACGTGTTTCCCCAGCTTCACATGCTGCTTCCAGTCAGACAGGAAGTCAGTGATCCACCTGCAGGTGGAGTCAGGCACGCCTAGCTGGGAGAGTTTCTCCTGGAGCAGAGCCGGGATGATGGTGTTAAAGGCAGAGCTGAAGTCCACAAACTGGATCCTGGCGTAGGTTCCTGCGGAGTCCAGGTGCCGGAGGATGTAGTGGAGGGCCAGGTTGACTGCATCGTCTACAGACCTATTGGCTCTGTAGGCAAACTGCAGGGGGTCCAGGAGGGGGTCAGTGATGGCTTTGAGGTGTGAAAGCACAAGGCACTCAAAGGACTTCATAATCACAGAGGTCAGGGCGACGGGTCTGAAGTCATTAAGTCCTGTGGTCCTTGGCTTCTTGGGGACAGGGATTATTGTTGAGGTCTTGAAGCAGGCTGGCACATGGCATGTCTCCAGTGAGGTGTTGAACATGTCTGTGAACACTGGAGACAGCTGATCTGTGCAGTGCTTCAAGCTGGATGGGGAGACAGCATCCGGTCCAGCAGCTTTCCTGGGGTTCTGTCTCCTAAAGAGTCTGTTGACGTCCCTCTCATGGATAGAGAGAGTCGTCACTGAGGTGGGTGGGGGGTTTTAGGCTTATAGGTGGTGATCTGCCTAAGTCCTTTCCAGACAGCCGCAGAGTCGTTCGCTGAGAACTGGCGTTGGAGCTTCTCAGAGTACCGTTGTTTAGCCTCCTTCACTGCCTTGCTAAACTTGTACTTCGACTCTTTAAATCTGTCTTTGTCCCCACTCCTGAACGCCTCTTCCTTAGTCAGCCTTAACCGTCTGAGTTTGGCTGTGAACCAGGGTTTGTCATTATTGTAACTCACCCTGGTGCTTGATGGAACACAGCAGTCCTCACAGAACCTGATGTATGACGTCACAGCCTCTGTGTACTCATCCAGACTGTTGGTAGCAGTCCTGAACACATCCCAGTTAGTAGAATCCAAATACGACTGGAGATCCTCCACAGCCTTACTGGTCCACTTCCTTGATGTCCTCACTACAGGTTTGCAGAGCTTTAGTTTCTGCCTGTAGGCGGGGATCAAGTGAACCATGACGTGGTCAGAGAAACCCAGTGCAGCACGGGGGACTGTGTCATAAGCATCCCTGATTGTGGTGTAACAGTGATCCAGAATGTTCTCCTCTCTGGTCGGGCATTTAATATGCTGTCTATATTTAGGGAGTTCATGAGTGAGGTTCCCTTTATTAAAGTCTCCAAGGACAATAACTAGGGAGTCCGGGATGGTCCGCTCCACACACAGTATCTGGTCGGCGAGCATGCACTGTGCGTCCTGCACGTTGGCCTGCGGTGAGATGTAAACACCGACCAGAATGAATGAGTGGAACTCCATCCATCCATCCATCCATCTTCATCCGCTTATCCGGGGTCGGGTCGCGGGGGTAGCAGCTCCAGCAGGGGACCCCAAACTTCCCTTTCCCGGGCCACATTAACCAGCTCCGACTGGGGGATCCCGAGGCGTTCCCAGGCCAGGTTAGAGATATAATCCCTCCACCTAGTCCTGGGTCTCCCCCGAGGCCTCCTCCCAGCTGGACGTGCCTGGAACACCTCCCTAGGGAGGCGCCCAGGGGGCATCCTTACCAGATGCCCGAACCACCTCAACTGGCTCCTTTCGACGCAAAGGAGCAGCGGCTCTACTTCGAGCTCCTCACGGATAACTGAGCTTCTCACCCTATCTCTAAGGGAGACGCCAGATACCCTCCTGAGGAAACCCATTTCGGCCGCTTGTAACCTGGATCTTGTTCTTTCGGTCATGACCCAGCCTTCATGACCATAGGTGAGGGTAGGAACAAAAACTGACCGGTAGATTGAGAGCTTTGCCTTCTGGCTCAGCTCTCTTTTTCGTCATAACGGTGCGATAAATTGAATGTAATACCGCACCTGCTGTGCCGATTCTCCGACCAATCTCCCGCTCCATTGTCCCCTCACTCGCGAACAAGACCCCCAAGGTACTTGAACTCCTTCACTTGGGGTAAGGACTCATTCCCTACCTGGAGAAGGCACTCCATCGGTTTCCTGCTGAGAACCATGGCCTCCGATTTAGAGGTGCTGATCCTCATCCCAGCCGCTTCACACTCAGCTGCGAACCGATCCAGTGAGTGCTGAAGGTCACAGGCCGATGATGCCATCAGGACCACATCATCTGCAAAAAAGCAGCGATGAGATCCCCAGCCCACCGAACTGCAACCCCTTCTCCACCCCGACTACGCCTCGATATCCTGTCCATAAATACTACAAACAGGATTGGTGACAAAGCGCAGCCCTGGCGGAGGCCAACTCTCACCTGAAACGAGTCCGACTTACTGCCGAGAACCCGTACACAGCTCTCGCTTTGGTCGTACAGAGATTGGATGGCCCTGAGAAGGGACCCCCTCACCCCGTACTCCCGCAGCACCTCCCACAGTATCTCCCGGGGCACCCGGTCATACGCCTTCTCCAGATCCACAAAACACATGTAGACTGGTTGGGCATACTCCCAGGCTCCCTCCAGGATCCTTGCGAGTAAAGATCTGGTCCGTTGTTCCACGACCAGGGACGGAATCCGCATTGTTCCTCTTCAACCTGAGATTCGACTATCGACCGAACCCTCCTTTCCAGCACCTTGGAGTAGACTTTACCGGGGAGGCTGAGAAGTGTGATACCCCTGTAATTGGCACACACCCTCTGGTCCCCCTTTTTTAAAAAGGGGAACCACCACCCCGGTCTGCCACTCCTTAGGCACCGTCCCAGACTTCCACGCAATGTTGAAGAGGCGTGTCAACCAAGACAACCCCTCCACACCCAGAGCTTTAAGCATTTCCGGACGGATCTCATCAATTCCTGGGGCTTTGCCACTGTGGAGTTGTTTAACTACCTCAGCAACCTCCACCAGGGAAATTGATGCCAATCCCCCCCTCATCCTCCAGCTCTGCCTCTACCATAGAGGGCGTATTAGTCGGATTTAGGAGTTCCTCAAAGTGCTCCTTCCACCGCCCTATTACCTCCTCAGTTGAGGTCAACAGCGACCCATCCTTACTGTACACAGCTTGGATGGTTCCCCCGCTTCCCCCTCCTGAGGTGGCGAACGGTTTTCCAGAAGTACCTTGGTGCCGACCAAAAGTCCTTCTCCATGTCTTCTCCGAACTTCTCCCACACACGCTGCTTTGCCTCTTTCACGGCAGAGGCTGCAGCCCTTCGGGCCCTTCGGTACCTTGCAACTGCCTCCGGAGTCGTCTGGGATAACATATCCCGGAAAGACTCCTTCTTCAGTCGGACGGCTTCCCTGACCACCGGTGTCCACCACGGTGTTCGTGGGTTACCGCCCCTTGAGGCACCTAAGACCCTAAGACCACAGCTCCTCACCGCAGCTTCAGCAATGGAAACTTTGAACATTGTCCACTCGGGTTCAATGCCCCCAGCCTCCACAGGGATGCACGAAAAGCTCCGCCGGAGGTGTGAGTTGAAAGTCTGTCGGACAGGGGCCTCCTCCAGACGTTCCCAATTTACCCGCACTACCCGTTTGGGCTTACCAGGTCTGTCCAGAGTCTTCCCCCACCCCCTGACCCAACTCACCACCAGATGGTGATCGGTTGACAGCTCCGCCCCTCTCTTCACCCGAGTGTCCAAAACATATGGTCTCAGATCAGATGAAACGATTATAAAATCGATCATTGACCTTTGGCCTAGGGTGCTCTGGTACCAAGTACACTTATGAGCATCCCTATGTTCGAACATGGTGTTCGTTATAGACAATCCATGACTAGCACAGAAGTCCAACAACAAACAACCACTCTGGTTTAGATCAGGAGGCCGTTCCTCCCAATCACGCCTCTCCATGTGTCTCCATCATTACCCACGTGCGCGTTGAAGTCCCCCCAGCAGAACTATGGAGTCCCCGACTGGAGCCCCATGCAGGACTCCACTCAAGGTCTCCAAGAAGGCCGAATACTCTGAACTCTTGTTTGGTGCATATGCACAAACAACAGTCAGAGTTTTCCCCCCACAACCCGCAGGCGTAGGGGAGGCGACCCTCTCGTCCACCGGGTTAAACTCCAACGTAGCGGCGCTCAGCCGGGGGGCTTGTGAGTATCCCCACACCCGCCCGGCGCCTCACACCCTGGGCAACTCCGGAGAAGAAAAGAGTCCAACCCCTATCCAGGAGTATGGTTCCAGAACCAAGACTGTGCGTAGAGGTAAGCCCCACCAGATCTAACCGGTAGCACTCCACCTCCCGCACAAGTTCCGGCTCCTTCCCCCACAGAGAGGTGACATTCCACATCCCCAGAGCCAGCCTCTGCTGCCCGGGTCTG
This sequence comes from Sander vitreus, assembly GCF_031162955.1. Lineage (NCBI taxonomy): Eukaryota > Metazoa > Chordata > Actinopteri > Perciformes > Percidae > Sander > Sander vitreus. Next base: position 9,820,365 of record NC_135855.1, on the reverse strand, counting down.
GTCCGTCGAGGCCCCTGACCTTCACTGCCACCCATGTGGCAGCGCACCCGACCCCAGCGGTTCCTCCCACAGGTGGTGGGCCCATGGGATGGAGGGATGTCCGCCACGTAGCTTTTTCGGGCTGTGCCCGACCGGGCTCCGTGGCAAACCCAGCCACCAGACGCTCGCTGACGAGCCCTCCATCTGGGCCTGGCTCCAGACGGGGGCCCCGGGCTTCCTCCGGGCAGGGTCACTTCATCCCTTCCTCGATTTTTGGAGGAACTCACGGGGTGAATAAAAAGGCTAACAGATTATGATGAGATATTCCAGGTCAGGAGAACAATGCTGCTGGATCACTGTCACGTTGTTGCACCAGTTGATTCCTCCACCTTTAGTTTTCCTGAAAGAGCTAAACCTGCCTCTTCTCGACCCAGAGGAGGTAGATGAACTGGGTCAACCTATTACGTTAGAGGAACTCAAATCAGCGTTAAAAACAGCTAAGAAAGGGAACAGTACTTTGACACCCTAGGACCTATCATTTTACAAACTTTAACCTTGGCCATAGAGAGGGGCACCTTTCATCAACAAACCAACACTGCACTAATTTCGGTCATACACAAAAAGGGCAAAGATCCTACAGAGTGCTCGAACTACAGGCCCATCAGCCTCACTGGGACTGATTAAGCTTTAATCAGTATAAACCAATCAGGGTTTATACCAAAGCGTCAAGCTGCAGACAATATACGCAGATTACTCCATGTAATAGAAGAAGCCAAAAATCTTCCAACAACGGCAGCAGTTTTATCACTGGACACGGAAAAGGCTTTTGAATGCCTAGAGTGGAACTACTTGTGGCAAGTAATGGAGAGGCTTGGTTTGGGAGCCAGATTCATTGACATGGTACCTACTTTATATGCGAATCCCACGGCCATAGTCTCAACCAATGGCCTGCATTCCAGCTATTCCCCATCGCGCGGGGCTCGAGACAGGGATATCCGCTATCTCCCATGCTATTTGCGATCTCTCTTGAACCGTTAGCCCAGGTCATAAGGCAAAATAAAACATGTAATGTCCAGATTAAATCCAATAACAATTCAATATCGTTATTTGCAGATGATATTGTGCTGTATATATCTGACCTTGAGGACTCTGTTCCAAAAATTCTTAAGATCTTTAACGAATTTGGCTCAATCTCCAGCTATAAAATCAATTGGAATAAATCTAATATTTTTCTGTTGAACAACAGACAGGTGACATCAGCTATTAGTGATACAATACAATACAATAGTGTTCAAAGGGATCTGGCCAATTGGTCTGCACTGCCGGCATCGCTACGGTCCAAGATTGCTGTTGTCAAAATGAACATAGTTCCTCGTGTGAATTTCTTAAGTACAATGATCCCCTTACCTCCACCAATAAATTTCTGGAAGAAACTTGATACCGTAATTTGACAGTATATTTGGAATAATAAACAACCTAGGCTAAAATATTCTACCCTGCAACGTACCACAAACATGGGAGGCCTGGCTCTCCGCAACCTTAAAGTGTACCACAGAGCCTTTAAGCTACAGGCCCTCAGAGTGTGGATGGACCCCTCATCTACAGTCCCATGGAGAGAAATAGAGCAAAACCTCACTGGAAGTCTGCAAGACCTTGTCTTTACAGGTGTGTCCAAAAAAAGTGTATGCTAGCCTATGGCCCTATTATCACCAACACATTGACCAACTTTAAACAGGTGGAGGAGCAACTATGCTACACCAATAAGTGGCATTTGAACACCCCAATTTGGCACAACATACACTTAATGTCTGGTAACAAACCTTTTGTTTATAACCAGTGGAGTGAGAGCTAGCTTTGAGGTCCCTAGGACATCCTTCTTCCTTTATCTTCGCTTAAGATCAGCCCTAAAATGTTATGGAGTACCATGGAGGAACAGTCTTGAGATGCACCTAATCATTAAATGGCTTGTTGAGTCTCCTGTGAGAGGATTAGTGTCCAGGATTTATGCTAAACTGATGCAAGTATCCGTAGGAGAACTCCCAATAGTAAAGAAATAGAAGCGAGAGCTGAGCCCGGAGGGGAACGTAATTAATTGGGAGACATTTTGGGACATTTCCCACTGTTCCAAGAACCCAAATCACCAGCAGATCCACTTCAACATATGCCATAGGACAAATTGGACTCCTCAGAAGAGATACGTCTCTAAAGTCATTCCTACTCCCTGTTGCAGGAAGGTTCCTGCAACCTAAACAAACTGGAACTTTCCTGCACATGGTCTGGGAGTGTGAACAGGTGCATGAGTTTTGGAATAAAACAACATCAATAATATCTGATGTGATAGGATGTCAAATTCCTACTGACCCAATAGTTTTGTTACTTAATGATGACTCTAAATTACACCTACTTGGGAGACAGAAGAAAATTTACCCCCCCCCACTCGCTTTGTATAAAACAGTGGTTGGCGTATTTTCTAGACATAGTTATGCTTGAGTTCTCTACAGCAAGGCTTAACAAAGCCAAATCATCGACTATAGAGCTATGGAGAAACGCAGCAGCACAAGTATCAATCCTAATGACCTCAGCATCACAAGAATTAGAGGAGAGCGACTAGGCAAGGTATGATTTCTGTTTTTATTTTTGTTTATTTGTTGTTTTTTTCCTCGAGACCGCAGAGGGTGGGGGGTGGGAGAGGGTTGTTGTTCTTGTTCAGTTGTGTTGTCCATTCTGTATGTTTAAAAATATAAAACCAATAAAAAATGTATCTTAAAAATATAAAATCATGGTTAATAAACTATACATGTCTGGCCCTTAATGTGATTTTCGTTTTCCAAGGTGGCCCTTAAGGCTGATTTATGCTTCTGCGTCAAATCGGCATACCCCCACAGATCCCTCTGCGTCGCCGCAAACCCCCCTCCGAGCCCTCCGCCGTAGCTCGACGTGCACCTCCAAAAAAATTTAACCTTGCATCGAGACGACGCAGACCGCAGGGACTGTGATTGGTCAACTCGTACTGTGTGTTGATAGTCAGTGTTTCAAGCACCCTACTGTGGGGAGTAGCAACATGCTAGTTCACTGACATAAGCTTTGCAAATAAACTCAGAAATATTTTGGTTACAATGACGAGGATATCCATTTGTAAAATGTCTATATGTCAGTAACGTTTTGAAATTAGCACTTCGCCAGCAAGCAGTACTTTGTGGGCAGTTGTGCTAAAGTTTGCTTGCTAACATAACATAAACTGCCTGGCAGACACCTCGCAAATAACCTCAGACTTATTTTCTGGTTACAATAACTAGGTCAATGGATTTTACTGTGTCCATTTCTCGATACCTTTTACAAAATCTAAGCAAGAAAAGGCCAAAAAAATAAGATTAATATTTTAGCACGACAGTCTATGGGGTTTGCCATTCTGAGTACCTTTTCGGTGGTTAGCGACACAGACACAGGCGACACCCCCTAGTGTTATGGCGGTGAAATGCACCGCGATGCAAAGCAACCCCGACACAGAACTCTGAAGGGGGCACGACGCTATAGGAGCAACGGCGTAGCTACGGCGTGGAGTTGACGCAGAAGCATAAAACAGCCTTTAGTGAAAATGAGTTTGACAACCCATGCCATACAGGATGGCTGAAGACATCCCAAGCTGTGTGGCTGTGTCACTGTTCAGGGATAGAGGTGAGGAGGCAGCTGATAGAGCACCACAGTGTCTGGACCATCCTGGGAGCTGCTTGTTTTGACCCTTGAGAGTCTTTGTCACTTGGGGTCAAAGAGGATGGTAGCGTGCTTCTGAAAGGATGAAGGGGGTTAGACTGCACCCCGTCTTTTCCTAGCCAGCTCTACGCTGTCCAAGCCTGGGTGACCTCCAAATCAAACCATCAGAATGTCCCAAGCAGCCGTGGGGGGCTATTGTTCTTCAAAGTAGGTCAAAGCCTGCAGCTATCACAATCAATTTGGATCGATTGGAGAACAGTGGGGATGGAGATGAGGAGACACAAGCTGCAAGGCTGATCCCACTTGTTGATATAAACTGAAGGAATGGGAACTAATGATAGTATTCTTTCTATTCCATTACCCTCTTTCTCATCTTCATCTCCCCAAACATGTCCAGAGTGCTCATCCTCCTCATCATTGTTCTTCGTCCTCCTTCGTCCTCCCCTTTCTCCTTACCCTAACACTCCCTCTTCCCTCCTCCTTTTGTATAGTGTAATTATTCATGTGAAACATATGGAGCATCATATTACATAACCCAACAGCAGCTGCACTCAGGCTAGATCCAAGATAATGTAAATCAGGGGCCACACTACTATGGCACAGCAGATCTGAAGCATATAGCTGCATCATAGCAAACGTTATGTATTCTATGTTTCTTGAAGAACAATGACTTGCTGGTGCTGGCCTCTTCCTTTCATCAAACTAACAATGGAACAATCACTATATTCATAGACTGCTGCTGCTCAGTCTGATGCGCTGATGTGTCATTGTTTGATCAGGTGCAGAAGGAGGTAATGCTTTTCAAAAACACTGCCTAAAGGTTTCTTTGTTAATTTCATTGTAGTCATGCATGAATTATCATGGCTAATGACTCTAGGTTGAATCATATCCTATATAAAGTGATGGCCATATTTTCTGTCAGAGTTGAAAATTCCAGTTTAAACATAATCTCCAAAACATCAGCAGTCAGCTGGGAAGAAATATAGTAATCTAGGAGCACGGTATTAAAATTGTGCTAGAATAAGATAAAATACAGTATGTTTTGCTGGTTAGCTGTGAAGAAGGGAAGGCTTTGACAACAGTTCTACATTTTGGGAAATACCCTTATTACTTTGCTGCAGAGAGTGAGATGTTGAGATTGATACTATCAGGCTACAGCCAGCAGGCAGTTTGCTTAGCATGACAACTGGAAACAGGGGAAACAGTATTAAAGTATTATCAGCAAAATGTACTTAAAGTATCAACAATAAAAAAAAAAAAAAAAAATTGCAGCTGAATGGCCAATGTCAGTGATAGATTTAAGCAATATCAAACTTGAGGTTGTGCTGTTGTACTGCATATCATCACGGCTGTGATCCATCTGTAGTGTTCGTAGTATCATCACAACAGCACAACCTTGAGTGTAATATTTTACCATTTATTAGTTAACAGTAATAAGCAGAGGTGGGAGTAAGTCACACGTGCAAGTCACAAGCAAGTCTCAAGTCTTAACCTTTAAGTCGCAAGCAAGTCTCAAGTCACTGTGGTGAGAATCAAGCAAGTCAAGTCCCTGCTATAAATCAAGCAAGTCACAAGTCAAGTCATACAAAAAATTACCGTTAATGTTAGCTATAAGACACATTCACGTACCTTTGTTTGTGTTGCTTGAACTGAAGGATGAAGTTGGATGTTGTGGTTCTTGTGTCTGTAATTCTGGAGTTGCAATTTTTAAACACCGCTGGTCTTTTTTTTCAACGAGCATCGACTACAAACTCCTTAAATCCGAATTTCCCTATTTTGGGGCATAATCCCTTCCATGATGGCTGCCTCCTACTTTTGCCTCTGCTGGTCTGCCACACTCTGGAAGGTTGCCTAACAACTAGGGAGGGTGGCACGTATAGCACAAAAATGTTCCAAAAACAAAACATAACTTCTCAATACCTTAAAAAAAATATGTATAACATTGACGAAAGTCAAGTCCTTTCAAGTTATCTGTCTCAAGTCAAAGTCAAGTCTCAAGTCTTGAATACCAAGTCAAAGTCAAGTTGAATCATTTATCAATGTAAGTCAAGCAAGTCTCAAGTCCTCAAATTGGTGACTTGAGTCATACTCGAGTCAGACTCGAGTCAAGTTGTGCGACTCGAGTCCACCACATTTGGTAATAAGCCACAGCAGATTGTGATTTATTTGTATATTTAACCATTTATTTGACTCCGCCAACACAAATAGTTCCATAACTGGACTGGGACTGTTGCCAAGCAACACATACACATTTTCCTGCACACTAGCTTGCTACTTTGTGTCAGCTAGGTCTACACGTTAGGGTAGTTACTTTATTATCTGTATGTTTTGAGTCTTACCCTATAGTCACATTAGCTACAAAAGACAGCGACACGCACTTGCTTGATGGGCGTTCCTGCGTGCCTAGCCTACACCTGGTTGCTTGGCAAAAGTAAACAGATATTTTCTGGTGCTACCTTCAAACACGTCCCCTCTGTTCACTTTGTGGATAGACCCATAGATATACGTTAGATTAAGGTTAGATTGTACAGGACCGGGAACGTGGACAGCACTAAAATAAGTTTTTCCTCCATTTTCTCACAGCTTTGCGGAACTAAAGTTTGATCGATTTGTTTCTGTGAACGTTTGACACGGTGACGCTTCTGTATCAATAGTAGCATGCTATTGCCTAGTATCTGCAAGAGGTCTTACAAGTCACTTCAGAGGTATTGTCAAGAGTCAAGAACAAGACAGATATATATATAGAAATACGATGTCCTGAAGCGTTTCCGCCATCTTGAATCGAGCAACCAACGTACATACGTCACGCTGCCCTCACGCTGCCTTCACTCCAATTGGCAGTCGCTTTGCTGCATCGCTCAGCATTTGCATAAAATAGATTTCTTATCTATTTTGGCCCTGCCTTGCTCGTGGCAAGCTCATCGCTTGTCGCTGGCAAACGGCCACTCCCATTGAAAATGAATGGCAGCCTGCCACTTTTTCGCTGTCTCTTGTAATAATAATACATTTTATTTACAATGCCCTTTTCATCAAAAGATCTCAAAGTGCTACAAGTTAGAAACAACAACAAAAGTTGTATAGTAGCTACTATGACTGAGGGGTTAGTGCAGCCAGTGAAATAAGAGGTAACAGCTGATCAGACAGTTCATTGCTCCATGGTTTCCTGTTCTCCAGACTGTATTCAGCTCGCTGTTATTAACCCACTGAGTGTCCATGTTTACATTATAATCAGAATCAGAAAAAAATGCCTTGATGATTGGTGCATACATAAATAAACAAATTAAACATAACTATGAAATAATATAAATATATATATATGTATATATATATATATATATATATATATATATATATATATATATATATACATACATACACAGTTTTAAACAGTTTGTGTCCGGGTTGAGAGGGATCGGCTACAATCTTTCCTGCCCGCCTCAGCATCCTGGAGGCGTACAGGTCCTGGAGAGACGGCAGATTGCAGCCAATCACCTTCTCAGCCTAAAGCCTATAGTTAGCCTTAGCTTCATTTTGGAACCACAGAGTGCTGGACCTGGCGGCCCACGTTAGTCATATGAACACACCTGACAGTTTGCACTTCATACTCTTCTGAAGACCATTCATAATTCAACTCAAATGTTATTTGTGGAAAGATGTTCATCTTTGCGGTGCAAAGTCAGTCACAATCTAAGGTGGATAGGCTAATGACCCTTAATGTAATTAGAACCCTTACTGAACAGCGGAGTGATACATGTAGTGGCAATGTCTCTTGTCCAATCAAAGGACTTGGTCGGAACTAACTGTTGTATACAATTAGATATTATATTACTGGATTATTATACTGATGTAACATGTAAGCTGGACTTTAATGTTGTAAGTGGTTGATAGCGTGCTCATTTTAACTACTTTGTGTGTGTGTGTGTGTGTGTGTGTGTGTGTGTGTATGTGTGTGTGTGTGTGTGTGTGTGTGTGTGTGTGTGTGTGTGTGTGTATCATTCACATATCTCCAGAACTGTTCATTTGCTGGAGACCCAAGGACATGCACTGTAGTGCAATATGGACATGCTACATGTTAAATATTAATACGCTTTGAATAACCAAGAGAACAGCACTCTGTGCAGCGAGGTGGTAGGGCTTCTGGGCTCTGCAGTTTTATTTTTGATGTGTGGGGTCGCACAGTCAAAACATAAACTGTGGGTCCCAAGCTTTAGCTAGCACTAACCAGAAGGACGGAGTCAACAAATGAATTTGAGAAGAAGGTTAAAGCAGGTCATGAACCGCTCGCTGGCTGCACAGTCCTGCACTGAGCTGGTGTCTGTAGCAATACTCGTTTAAAAAAATCTGATGCGGCTCTAATTACCAACCAAATGTACAGATAAAATTTTAGTCACCATCTTTTCTGTATCTGTCCAAGCATCTCCTGTAATTCAGCAAACACAGAATCTACCAAAGATCTTTAACTTTTAACTTTAACTTTAAGTTAAAGTATAATTTTAATTCTATCAAGGTAATCACCCCTCTTCTCTCTAGACACCACGGAGTGTTTTCACGTTAATTTTCATTAACGTGAAAATATAAAAATCATATATTGATGAAAAGTGAAAACGCTTCATGATTGTGCGTGTCATCCTTACACCAAGGACCATGCTAATCTCCTCTGTATGGAATCCATCAGACAGAAGGCAGAGTACTGATGAGCGCTGTTGTGCCGGGCCAGGCGTGGATGCATGGTCACAGTGTTTGCGTGCAGGCGGGAAGTACAACCCACACACTGTGGGAGTGGTAATGGCCAGAAATCCAGCGGGGGTGGACGGGATGGGATTAAGAAAACAGTCACACAGGGTTCTATTGTGTAGTGCACTGGTTTTCAAACTGTGGTACATGTACCACTGCTGGTACACGAGCTGCCTCTAGTGGTACGCGGATAGAATCTCTGATATATTTAACAAACAAAATGAAATTAATTAATTTAAAAACAATGCTATAGAAATACTACAACATTTCCAATAATAATACTTAAAATATGATCAATTAAAAGTAATTTAAAATAAGTGTTTAAATGTAATATTAGTATTAGTATTAGTAAGAGAAGTGTGGATGAGGAGAAGATTTCGAGCAGCCCTGCTGAAACTATAGTGGACGAGGGTTAGGGTTAGGGTTAGTCGCCACTTAAGCAGCGGCGGTGAAGTCTCCACAGCACCTGCTAGCAGCAAATGATGCAAAACAGTAAGGACATATGACCCGAGTTACCTCAAATTTGGCTTCAGTTGGAGCATGACGGTGCAGTGTGGCATGACGGTGCAGTGTGGCATGACGGTGCAGTGTGGCTGTGGCTATCGACAATAAATATTGTTTTTAGGAATAAACCTGCCTTCTGTAGCTGAATAGGGTAGGCTACTCTGTTTTTTATTCTGAAATGGTACGTGGTGTAAAAAGTTTGAGAACCACTGGTGTAGTGTATTGGGTGTATACATTCATGGCAGGGACCCAGTTACACCACAAAATGGCATGCTGGGTACCCTCGCTCTCCGTCGCTCGCTACAGTGCACTGAAAAACAGATGAAGAGAGACCGGAGATGTTATATTGTAGCAAACTCAAACATTACAAGCATCAGCAATGTAACTTTTGGAAAGAATGTTTTTATTCCAGGAGATAGCCTGCTCCCAAATAGCTAGCTGTTGGCAAATGACACGTATACTATTGCTAGAGGATGCAACTTTGTCATGGCATGTGATTGCTCAGGATCAAGGAAATGCAGAGTGTGAAGTTATTTGGATGATATGGAGAAAGCTGCACGCTGCAACACTGGAGGCCAAGTAATAGGCCCATTCTGAACAGGCACTGTACTAGTTTTCTAAACTCCGGTCGATTTATGAGGACTATGGTTAACTGCTCTTCAGATCTCTGCAGGGTAAATCCAGACAGCTAGCTAGACTATCTGTCCAATCTGAGTTTTCTGTTGCACGACTAAAACAACTTTTGAATGTACACGTTCCACCAAAACAAGTTCCTTCCTGAGATTATTCTGCAGAGGCACCGTAGTTCCGTCCGGCGCTTTGCACCGCCCAAGACGATTGTGATTGGTTTAAAGAAATGCCAATAAAGCAGAGCACGTTTTTCTCACATCCAGGAATGTTGTGTGGACTAGTAAAATGTACATTTCCACACACTGATGAAAAAAACGGAAGAAGTACTCAAGTACAGTACCTCTAAATTGTATGTAAAGAAAAGTACTTGTGTGCGTGTACTTGGTGACATTCCACTGGTTTTGGTGATGCTGGTGTATACTTTTTCATTGTTCATTTCGTCACATTTATTTAATTTCCTATGAGATCTGGCTCTTCCATCTAGTTGCTCAGATACCACTGGTTTAAAAACAATGACCATGTGCACAGATGTGTTTCCTCTTTAACTTTATACTATTTATTATGTAGCATATTGACTCCAACCCACACAGACACATATGTTGTATTTGTAGAGGGCCTGATAGTGTTTGTAATGTCTGCAGCTAAATAGATGAACTCAGGCCATCTGTGCATGTTGTAGAAGCAATGCTGGGGCTTAACACTCCCATGCCTGGTATTTACTGCAGGACAGCTAAATAGGCGACTAGGCGAGGGCCACCATCCCAGCCCAAACATTTGGTTATGAACAGTGGTAAGGCTGGCCTGGCTCGAATTAGTTTTCTTACCTCTTTGTCTCTCACTTAGCTAAAACCATGATCATGGACTAATGGCTTTATTAGCCTTGTATTATTCTGAGCGCTGGGTTAATCCTGTTTCCTGGCTTCTGCACTTCACCATATGGGCCAAAATATACCAGCACAATTGTAGGCCTACATCCGATGACCGAACTGGACATACGATTGGCTCAGGTATTATGTAATATTCTTCTGGCTGCTGATTAAGTTGTAATCTGAGAATGTTTTTTTTTATTTATTTTTTTTATAGATTTGTCTCTAACGTTGATGGTGAGTACAGAAGCTGGGAGCAGCCCCAGATCACAAATTAATTGTCATGTTATCTTGCGATACCAGGTTTTTATTTCAACTGATTACAAATTATCGTATTTTCGTAGCATAACAAAAACTAATCTTAAGTGTGAATCTGCTTTCTTTATTGTTTCTGCTTTTGTCTCAAGGGAAGCCTTGTCACAGCATGTCACTTGTGAGAATTTGTATATACGCACATGGTTTTTGGACATTTTACCTGAGGAAAAGTGATATGTATTTATGTACTTCACTTTTTTGTACCGCTGAAGACAATTATTCAAGAAAACTTGATCATGAGAAAACAGTGTCTGAAATCCCAAGATTTTAAGACATTATAAGCTTGAGATTACATGATAAAATACATCTATTAGCATAATAGGTCAAAATTAATATGAGCAATATTTGCTTCAGCATTTGGGGTCCCTTTCTTTAGCTGTGCAGTCTAAACTCAGAAATCTTAGTGTTATATTTGATCATAATATGTATTTTGATCAACATCGCTGACCCTCACATGTTTCTTTCAATTGAGAAACATTGCCAAACTTAGAGCTGTTGTTTCGCAACCTGAACTTGAGATGATCATTCATGGTTTTATATCATCCCGGCTTGATTACTGCAACTCCCTTTTCACCTGCCTCAGCAAGTGGTCCCAGGACGGTCTACAACTGATCCAGAACGCTGCTGCAAGGCTGTTAACCAGGTCCAGCAGGACGTCGCACATCACTCCCATTTTATTCTCGTTACAGTGTATCAAGTTCAGGATGCAATTTAAAGTTCTTTTTCTGACATATAAAGCCTTTTATGGTCAGGCACCTGTTTATATCTCTGACCTGCTCCATCCTTACATTACCAACAGGTCACTCAGGTCTGCTGACCAGGGATTACTGGTGGTCCCACACAGTCGCTTAAAAACTAAAGGTGACCCACCCGTTCTCACTCCCAACTTGTTAAATACAGACACATTTTCATTGGCTGTCAGTGTCAGATACCACACAATAAGCACCCCTCAGCATGTGAATGGAACGCACTGGGCAGAGCAGAGCATCAGCTCAGCGGCGCTGTATGATGACGTAGTATTAAGAGCAACAACGGTAGAAAGTAGTATGAAAGCCCGAAATTCCGCGTAGGGTGGATGGTTGGGGTGGTGGATGGGTCAAACAACACAGGACTTTCACCCAGGATACTGGGGTTTGTGTCCCGCATGTCACAGAAACGTGCATTTTATAACCCCACCCACCATCTTTTCCTAAACCCAACTGTTGCGTTCTTTGTTTCCTAAACCCAACTGTACCGTTCTTGTCCCGCGTCTCTTGTAAACTTACCTTTTGTAAGCTCACCCACCATCTTTTCCTTAACCTAACTGCATCAAAAGTGACGCCAATAGTCCTGACCCAGCACGTTTAGATAAAGCATGTTTAGATATGACGCTAAAGGAGACTTTTACCGTCAATAACGACGCCAAAGGAACCTGACTAAGCGTTGATATTTTACGTGATGGAAGTGAGAATGTGTTGAGGTGACCGTTCCTTTGAAGTGGTGACTCCGACTCTGTGGAACGCCCTTCCTATTGTCTTACATTCTGCAGTCTCTGTTGATGCTTTTAAAAAGCAGCTGAAGACTCACTTGTTTAAACTTGCTTTTGTCTCATGTTTGTAACTTTGGGTTTAGTCTTTAATCTTTTATTTCCATTGGTATTTTATTTATTTTTTTGCTTGCTTGTTTAAATTTTACTGCATTTTAACAATGTTTATCATGTGAAGCACTTTGTGACTTTGTCTGTAAAAGGTGCTATATCAAATAAACTTATTATTATTATTATTATTAGTGTTCCACTGCTAGCCTTGTAGTCACACCAGATACAAAATTAATTAGCTATTTTGTTGTGCTACATATTTGTAGTGTTTGTTGAATTTAGTGAAACACAAACAGCATAATTATTCAAGCGGCTGTATTAGTGTTGCATTTTATTTCAGTGTAACTGCCAGCAATGGTGGCTTTGCAGTCATTTCCCACAGTTCTTTTCTCGAAGCTATTGCTGTCAGAAATTCCCAAAGTCTATGAAATCCAAATTACTCATTATGATCTCTTTATATCAATGGACAAAAAAAACAAACAAATGGAAATAAATGGAAATTTAGTATGCAATTATCCTGTAATTACCACTTCTAGTCTTGTTTTAATCATTAGTGCTCATTAGGGCTCATTTCTGTTGTCAGTCAAACAGTACTGGGATGTCCTTTTTCTCAGATATTCTGTTGGTGTTTATAGAGTATCTGTATGTAGAGTATCTGTATATAGAGTATCTGTATGTATAGTATCTGTATATAGAGTATCTTTATGTAGAGTATCTGTATGTAGAGTATCTTTATGTAGAGTATCTGTATATAGAGTATCTGTATGTAGAGAATCTGTACGTAGAGTATATGTACATAGAATATCTGTATGTAGAGTATCTTTATATAGAGTATCTGTATGCAGAATATCTGTATGTAGAGAATCTGTACGTAGAGTATCTGTACATAGAGTATCTGTATGTAGAGTATCTGTACGTAGAGTATCTGTATGTAGATAATCTGTACGTAGAGAATCTGTACGTAGAGTATCTGTACATAGAGTATCTGTATGTAGAGGAGCTGTATATAGTGTATCTGTATGTAGAGAATATGTACGTAGAGTATCTGTACATAGAGTATCTGTATGTAGAGGAGCTGTATATAGTGTCTCTGTATGTAGAGAATATGTACGTAGAGTATCTGTACATAGAGCATCTGTACGTAGAGTATCTGTACATAGAGTATCTGTATGTAGATTAGCTGTACGTAGAGTATCTGTACGTAGACGTAAGTAGAGTATCTGTACGTAGAGCATCTGTACGTAGAGTATCTGTACGTAGAGTATCTGTACATAGAGTATCTGTATGTAGAGTATCTGTACACAGAGTCTGTAGGTAGCTCCTGCTCATGCTAATGCTCCGCTCCGCACGCCAAACCAACCAGATACACAAGCTCCACCTCATTTTTGTGCATCATAGACGTGTCCCCTGGTTCTGTCTACCACAGAAAAAAATCAGTGGTGGAAGAAGTATTTAGATCCTTAAGAGCCCTAAGGGATCGTCCACGATACGGTACCGTACGAAACGGCACCTCTGATTAATATTTAGATAATTTGATAACAGTTTAATTTAGCCACTTACCGATTTTTCCTGCTAAGAGCTAAGAAGTTAGCCATCACGGGGGTGTCTTTGGTGTCTTTGTAGCCTTTACAGAAGGTTTTCTATCCAGCCTGGAAGTTGTGCCTCTTTTCGGAGTTGTTCAGCAATAAATCCAAACACTTATATCCAAGATTTATCCACTTGATGTCCATAATTTATCAATTTTCCGTCATTTTTGCCACTAGTTCGATGCTAGCTGCCATTTTGAATATCCCATGATGCTTTGCGAGATTGTGTTGACATCTTTCAACCAATGGGAAGGCAGGTCCGTCATACAAAGAGTTTATGGAGTGGAAAGATGGATCACTCTAGCAAATCCGAGCGAGAACAAAGGCTATAGAGTGGCAAGATAGGTCACTCCAGTCTATTACCGTTCTACAGAGAAGAATGTTTTGAGATGTGGCACACATTTGGGCCTTTTTTGAAGAAATGTAAATAGTTTGTCCTTTTACATGAGTTATAATGTTCATTATGTTTATTTTTGCACTGCTATGACTCCAAATATATAGGAGAACTGTTTTTGAACAGTTGTGTGTGTGATTTCAATAAATATCACATTATTATTTTGATTATTGGCATAAGTGAATGTCATGAGGGCAAAAGCATCTGGACTTTTTTTGAAAAAAATTATATATTTTGTCAACTGTATAAGTTATGTTTATTTCTTCACAGTGTGACTTCTCATACATATGGGAACTGATTTAGACAGGAGATTTGCTTAGCTTTTATTGATATGTGTGTGATATCAATACACATCTGTGAGATTCATGTTCCGTTTTATTTATTTATTTGTCTTTAAGGTCATAAAACCTTTTTGAGAGATGAATCATTTAAATGTATTATTTATAAGTGATAAGTTTTACAGTGTCATCTGTCATTTCTTTCTAATGGTTGCACATAAAGGTATCTTGCTACAGCTATAAATACGAGAAGCATCACCATATGGAAGCAAATAGATATATACAGGCTGGTTAGAGTGTCAGCTAGAAGACAATGGCAGGAGCACGAATATTCTAATAGCCCAGTTTTTCCTGAAAAAAATGATGTTCATAAATTGACTGTAGACAACAGGGTTGATGTTTTACAAGCTTTTTTAGAAAATAAAACCAGACGGACAATGAACTGTAAATATTACCTTAGGTGTCTGAGCGTTAAGTAACAGTACTAATACAACACTGTAAAAATACTCGGTTACAGTAAAAATTCTGCATTGAAAATGTTACTTAAGTTAAAGTACATATATAAGTATCATCAGGAAAATATACTTAAAGTATTAAAAGTAAAGAAAAATCCTCCCAGGACGTAAAGGATCCAAACAGTTGTGTGTTTAATGGTCTAATCATTTCAGCTGGAGTTGTAGGCTGTTATATTGTTCGCTAGTTTCATTTATAATAAAACATCAGATTTTATAAACTACATGTGTTTTGTCTGCAGAAATCTTAATGTGTAAAGTAACTAGTAACTAAAGCTGTCAGATGAATGTAGTGGAGTAAAAAGTACAATATTTCTCTTTGAAATGTAGCGGAGTAGAAGTAGAAAGTGGCATGAAAAAAAGACTCAAGTGAAGTACAAGTACCTCAAATGTGTACTTAAGTACAGTACTTGAGTAAATGTACTTAGTTACATCCCACCACTGATTCCCATTAAGGCTGTTTACTGCATTCAATTATCCAGTAAAATAAGGCATACATTGTTAACCTGAAGCTGAAGAATGGTAGGAAATGCTGGAATTTGTATCTGCTTCTGTATCCAGGGCTGAAGATTGTCATCATCAGCGATCATTTTTTATGATGTTATTATCTATGTTATGTATCTCTTTGAAGAATTGTAATTACATATCTGATTCTACATTCCTTGAAATGCTGTCTTGACTGCTTTCATTTTATCCACTTCTTATAATCTTTCTGATCATATCTGTTTGACACTTGATTATTCATTTCATCAGTTTGCTGTATGTTTTTGTAACCTCTATGTTGTATATTATATGTGGCCAGGATTTTTTTCATCTCAGTAAGGCACTTCTCCTAGTTAAATAAATAAAGTTGTGTATGTGTGTGTGTGTGTGTGTGTGTGTGTGTGTGTGTGTGTGTGTGTGTGTGTGTGTGTGTGTGTGTGTGTTGAATTGATAGATGTGTGATAATCAATACATCCAGCATCTGTGGTTCCAGGCTTGACCGACCGTCGGGGGGTTTACTTTAATAATGACATCACCGAGAGCCAGATTATCCAGCCTCACTTATTTCATCCTCTGATACTGCTAATTAAATAATCTGTGCCCTGTGTGTCCTTTGATTCCGTCTTTAATCTGGGTGAGGTATTAATGTGATCTGCTGGATTCCTGCTTGTGTTTGTGCTGATTAAAGTGTGTGAGCACACTGTATCATTGTGTGTGTCCTGCGGCCAGCAGGGAGCCATTGTCTTCTAGCTGACACTCTAACCAGCCTGTATATATCTATCTGCTTCCATATGGTGATGCTTCTCGTATTTATAGCTGTAGCAAGATACCTTTATGTGCAACCATTAGAAAGAAATGACAGATGACACTGTAAAACTTATCACTTATAAATAACACATTTAAATGATTCATCTCTTTTCATGATTTATTTAGACTGATATTACCAAAAAATATTAAGCATAAGCACTTAAAATATAAACATGCAGGGTGCGATTTGCCGGGGGAGATGCGTGGGATTCCCCCTTCCTGGTCTACATATCCCTGCCTCTGCTCAATTAATTGTATCTTCAGTGGGGGGCAAAATGTACCCTTCCCCAATATATAATAATATATTAATTATATACCTAAATAGAAGTATTTTAAACTAGGCTAAGTAAAGCACTGTAACCTGAACGGTCTATAGTGCGATAGAACGATAAAATCTGAGCAGCAGTTGCTGGTTGTACAGTGGGGCAAAAAAGTATTTAGTCAGCCACCAATTGTGCAAGTTCTCCCACTTAAAAAGATGAGAGAGGCCTGTAATTTTCATCATAAGTACACTTCAACTATGAGAGACAAAATGAGAAAAAAAATCCAGAAAATCCCATTGTAGGATTTTTAATGAATTTATTTGCAAATTATGGTGGAAAATAAGTATTTGGTCAATAACAAAAGTTCATCTCAATACTTTGTTATATACCATTTGTTGGCAATGACAGAGGTCAAACGTTTCCTGTAAGTCTTCACAAGGTTTTCACACACTGTTGCTGGTATTTTGGCCCATTCCTCCATGCAGATCTCCTCTAGAGCAGTGATGTTTTGGGGCTGTCGCTGGGCAACATGGACTTTCAACTCCCTCCTTTTCTATGGGGTTGAGATCTGTAGACTGGCTAGGCCACTCCAGGACCTTGAAATCCTTCTTACAAAGCCACTCCTTCGTTGAAGTTCTATTTTGGTTTCATCTGACCATATGACATTCTCCCAATCCTCTTCTGGATCATCCAAATGGTCTCTAGCAAACTCCAGACGGGCCTGGACATGTACTGGCTTAAGCAGGGGGACACGTCTGGCACTGCAGGATTTGCGTCCCTGGCGGCGTAGTGTGTTACTGATGGTAGCCTTTGTTACTTTGGTCCCAGCTCTCTGCAGGTCATTCACTAGGTCCCCCCGTGTGGTTCTGGGATTTTTGCTCACCGTTCTTGTGATCATTTTGACCCCACGGGGTGAGATCTTGCATGGAGCCCCGGATCGAATGAGATTATTAGTGGTCTTGTATGTCTTCCATTTTCTTATAATTTCTCCCACTGTTGATTTCTTCACACCAAACTGCTTACCTATTGCAGATTCAGTCTTCCCAGCCTGGTGCAGGTCTACAATTTTGTTTCTGGTGTCCTTTGACAGCTCTTTGGTCTTGGCCATAGTGGAGTTTGGAGTGTGACTGTTTGAGGTTGTGGACAGGTGTCTTTTATACTGATAACAAGTTCAAACAGGTGCCATTAATACAGGTAACGAGTGGAGGACAGAGGAGTCGCTTAAAGAAGAATTTACAGGTCTGTGAGAGCCAGAAATCTTGCTTGTTTGTAGGTGACCAAATACTTATTTTCCCGAGGAATTTGCAAATAAATTCATTAAAAATCCTACAATGTGATTTTCTGGATTTTTTTTCCTCATTTTGTCTCTCATAGTTGAAATGTACCTATGATAAAAATTACAGGCCTCTCTCATCTTTTTAAGTGGGAGAACTTTCACAATAGGTGGCTGACTAAATACTTTTTTTCCCCACTGTATTTAGCTGCTACAGAGCTCCAGGACGCCGGCTACCAGCAGCAGTTGTTTAGCCACCATGAGGTGACTGTGAGCCGGCTACAGGCACTGCCAGATGACGGTCCTTTCAGGGGCCGTGGTAGTGATGTTTAGCAATAAAAAGTGAGCACCATGCGGCGATGACAGTTAAGTTTAGACACCAAAACGACTCGTTAAGTTTAGGAAAAAGATCGGATGTTTGTTCGGAGGAACGAACAAACATTTCCTGGGAGAAAGTCTTTTGTTTTTTGGCGTGAAGTGAACTCCGCTCTCTGGCTTGAAAGCTCTGTGTATTATGTTGACACCATGTTGTGCTATTTCGAGATTATTTTCCATTGGATATTGAAGTACATAAATAAATGTCTTGGTAAGGCTGGCTGAGTGGCATTATATCCATGGTGGTATTGGAAGGGGGATTTCATTTTTGCATGTTTTGTTTTGTTGTACATGATCAAAAAACATCCCACCTCTGCTTGCTTCACAAATAGCACCCCAATAAATAATGGTAAAGATGAATATTCAAAATTTTATTTCAGACTTTTACGTAATTGACAAAATTATGTAGCTGTACAGGACACCAATGTCCGTTTCAATAGTGAATAACTGTTGGCTTTGGCATAAATAGCCTATTCTACTGTATATTGTTTCATTACAATATGTGACCATTATTATAGGAGTTGCCTCTAAACAACATAGACAGTGTTTCCTGTGGCCATTGTCTGACTGATAGTGATATGAGATTTGAAACATGTACACAGTGAACTGAGGCATCAATGCAAAGATAAAAATAACTGAACAATGAGATTTAAATGACTCACAAACTCACATTTCCCTTCTGCTGTGGTGAAAAGTAGATAATGTGGCTAATTTATTTAAAACGTCAGAGAAATCTATTCCTTCAACTTCGCTCAGAGCTTTGCAGGTCTGACCCAGTGGAAATAATGCTTGTTCATGTTGCTCATCGTGATGATGATTTACCTAAAATAACACCTCAGATGCTCTTTCCTCTTCTCTTCCTGTCCTGTCCTGTTCTTATCTCTCATTTAATAAAAAACTGATAGTTTCAGTCCTTGATTCTAAAATACTCACAACACACAGCTGTGACCGCATCACAATTTCAGTATCTCTGCGCCAATTAGTCTGCCAGGATGCCAGGGTCAGAAATACGCAACGCTGTCATTCAATGAAAGGGAAAAAAACCCACAGAAATGCCAGCTAAAGAAACATAGAGAGCCTATAGGGATTTATGTTTGAGCAACCATGAAACCTGTTGTGTTCTGTCGCTTCCTTTGAGAAATACCTGTGGTTGCTGTTGCCTCATCCCCGGCCTTACGGCCTTTTATCTCCATCCAAAACGGATAAACAAGTTACACCAACAATCTATGGTAAGCTAAGTTAACGATGTAACTTTAACTAGCTTGCATGTTGATATTATGTTATGCTTATTATGCTCACTTTTCTTTAGCTATTTTGTTAATTGCCAGCAATGTTGTTTTTGTCATAGTGTAGCTGGACAAAAACAATATGAATAACAATTACCTTAGCAAGTAACTGGGCTACACTGTAACAAAATGATATCGCTGGCTAACAGCTGGGAAAATGAGCATAATAGTTGCCGATGGTAGATACCAGTGGTGGAATGTATCTAAGTACATTTACTCAAGTACTGTACATAAGTACAAATTTGAGGTACTTGTAGTTCACTTGAGTCTTTTCTTTTCATGCCACTTTCTACTTCTACTCTGCTACATTTCAGAGAAAATATTGTACTTTTTACTCCACTACATTGATCTGACAGCTTTAGTTACTAGCTACTTTCCACATTAAGATTTTTGCACACAAAACAAATGTAGTTTATAAAATCTCATGTTTTATTATAAAGTAAACTAGCTAAGAATATAACAACCTACATGTCCAGCTGAAATGATTAGACAATTAAACACACAACTGTTTGGATCCTTTACATTTTCTAAAATGGGAAGATTTGGTTACAATCAGAGCTGCCAACTCTCACATAAATTACCCTCTTCATACGCCTTAATGCCACACCTCCTATTTTTCACTCTGTTAAATAAAGAAATAGATGATAAAAGCATTTTTTTTATATTTGTTTACATATGATCTACATTTGGTAGAAATATCCGCCAATTCACAGGCCTGCTGCATGTCAGCTAACACGCTGTGCAGTCACCAAGCCACTCTTATGGCGTTTTTCCATTACATGGTACCTGCTCGACTCGCCTCGACTCTACTCGCCTCGATTCGACGCACTGTGCGTCCGTTTTCCATTGCAGATTTTAGTACCGCCTCAGCGTGGCTGGTCGTCTTATATAGTGGCGCCGCAGTAAACTGCCACGGCCTAACGCAACACACACACAGAACGTCGCAGGTGTGTTGTTGTTGCCACAGCCAGAAGACACATTTTGTTTCAAATTAAGATGGAGGCAGCAAAAAAAACACAGCTGGCTAAACTATTTAAAAATGGCGGGTTTGTTCAGGACACCCCTGTCTGTCGCTTTCACATCACCTTTTTGTATCGGCTCATCTCGCTTGGAACCTTGACTGAGGTCGTACTAAAAAAAGTACCTGTTAGCAGGTACCAGGTTTTGAGTAATGGAAAACCAAAAAAGGCGAGTAGAGTCGAGGCGAATCGAGCAGGTACCATGTAATGGAAAAGCGCCATTAAAAATACAATCTAGAGCCACCATTTATGAGCAATTATTGGCCAATACCAAACCTTCCATTTTACGTGAGTAAAATCATTGAAAATCATTTTATTAACAGCTGCTTTTTGTTGTCAGTAAACATTTGTTTTGATTTCTTCCAATCTGATTTTCAACCACACCACAGCACTGAGACAGCTCTTGTTAAAGTCTTCAATGACATCCACTTAGTATTACTTGATCTTAGTGTTGCATTTGACACAGTCAACCACAACATATTACTAGACCGATTGGAAAACTGGTTTAGATTTTCTGGCACAGTACTAAACTGGTTTGAATTCTACTTAAAGAACAGGGACTACATAACGTAATTACTCATCTGAATGGACAAATATGACATATGGAGTTGCCCAAGGCTCCATTCTGCAGCCTCTTCTGTTTAACATCTGCATGATTCCACTGGCTCAGATTATGGAAAACAAAATAAATTACTATAATTATGTGGACAACATACAAATTTACATTCATCAATGGAGGAATATGGTCCAGTACATGTAGCGGTAGAGACTACAGTACCCATAATGCAATGTAAGGGCTTCCCGGGGTTTTGGGTCAGTAAACAGTTGTCATTAAGCTAACCCATGGCGTCCAAGGGGGTAAGCTTCTCCTCGCAACGCGTAGCTCCTATGGCGCCATTTTGATGCTAACAAGCCATCACCTCCCGTTAGCATTCCATTGACTGCCATTCATTCTGGTGTTTAAATCCTCTATTTGTCCATTGTTTATTTCTAAAGAAACACGACAATGTATAAAAGGCTCCATTACCTTGTACCTCACGTTATGGCTCCATAGCAGGCGTTTTTGTAAAAATAGGCTAACGATTGTGTCATAACCACGCGACTACCTTCGCACAGTAGATAAATTAACGTACAGTACAGGAGAAGCTCGCAGGCAGTTTCGGTTTTTTGGCCACCAAATCAATGATCCCTCTGGTGGCAAAAACTGATTTATTTATATGTTCATTAAAGGATTAACCCTTGGCTTTAAATAGTCATGTTTCTTAACTTCAAGAATAAAAATAAATGTCTTCAGCGTGTGTTGGCAACTCCGAATGGGGCCCCCCAGAAATTTGCTTTACAACTTCCTTTCCTTCTTACTCTGATGTTTTCTAAAAAAGTAGGAAGCCCTGGTTATAATGTAACTGAAACATGATAATAACTAACCTAATTTTAGGTATACTAGAGAGCCCATGGGGTTGAACTTCATTGGGTCCATGTTGCCACAGAGCTACTAGGCTAGCCTGATAGCATGCTCTCCACTGCATCTGTATGTTGCTTGGCAACCAGGGGTTATAATAGTAAAAACTATGAAAAAAAGTAGAGGAAAATTGGACTTGAACTTGGAAATGAACTTATTTGATTTAATATTACAGTGCAACTTCAGCTCTATTCAAGAAAAGAGAGAACTCAGGGCTTCCGCTATGGTTGACTAGTTTACAGCCATTGCACCTCCCAGGACACTGGATAATTGGGTGTGAGGGGGGGATAATCCACATAGATGTGTCATCTTGAAAGTCGAGAGCGAACAATGGAAAACTTACTGGAGATGGTCCATCGGATAATCGGGTAATTACAGACAATCCATCCGTCCACACACATAGCAGTGAGTCATATTCCTAATCCCTCAGGGATGGGTTCTGCGGTCCATCTGGGGCAGATGGGTGAGGTTGGCGCGCGTTCTGCATTACCCTACGCCCCGCTGGTTGACCAGGCTGTGACCCTCCTGCTTGTGATCCTATTAGCAGGTGAATGAGGAGATGGACATCAGACTGACAGTCCAGGACTGACCTCTGTTTAGCCACCTGACCTGCATACTCATTAGCCCACACATATGCCACTCGAAAACTGCCATATTGCACAAGGCTTCAGCTAATTCCCCTCAATTGTTCATTTCAGAGTGTTTGTCATCAGTGGTTGGGAGAGAGATGTCGAAGTGAGGTATAAACTCTGCAGGCTGAATCAATAATATGCTGGAAGTGTCAGCGAGTGTCAGCAAGTATCAGCTCAACACCATCATCATCATCATCATCATAGCAAAAGTTAGACTAAAAGATTGTATTTACTCAGTAGATATGCCACAGTGGAGCTGTCTAATAGATGAGTTAAAACATTACAGTATGTACACAAAAAAGTTCACAAAGATTTATTTCTCTCAGCTTTTAATTAACGTTTCTGGATATAATTACTTTTAAACAAACTTGAATGCAATATTCAAGAAACAAATATAAAACATCAAGGCAGCATAAATGCATTTGTGTTCAATAGATGTACAGCAGCACATGAAAATGTATTTATGTATATTAAGACAGTTTTGAGGTACTGTGTACTTGACTTTAATATTTACATTTTCATATCTGTTGTGTAACAGCGCGGCAATGAGAGACAAACCCCATGCAGACGGAGCAGATTGAATTGTCACTTTCCACATATTTATACCTGTAGGACAGGTAAGTATTAATAAAGTATCGGCTTTTTATTCATGAAGGTTTTATTGTACTTACAGTAACGAGCAGTGTTGGCCAAGTTACTTCCAAAATGTTACTGTCATTTGAGAGTAATTAGATATATTACAATATTACGGTCTCTGAATTGTAATGCTTTACACCTCTTTTATATTACTTTTGAGTTACTTTCACCAAAATAACCGCTGCAGGTAGCTTGTGAATTTCACCACTGGGGTCAACAAAATCTCGTCTTTATTAAATTTATACATCATAATTTATTTATTCATAATATTTTGTATTAATAATCTGAATCTGCAAAGTTACTAAAGTTATAAAATAAATAGTGAAGTATAACAGTAAACTTGAATCTGATTTGTAGTGGAATAGAAGTATAAAGTCGGAGAAAATGGAAATAATTAAAAGTAGGCTACCTTACAATTGTATTTAAGTACGGTATAGCTACTTTCCACCACTGATAAAATGTAACGCTAATATTTACGTGTAGCAAGCCTAAACGTTAATTCCCAACATCACATCTGTCTGCGCTGACGTACCGTTACCTGTTGGGACACAGATGTTGTCCGTACCGTTACCTGTTGGGACACAGATGTTGTCCGTAACGTTAACTGTTGGGACACAGATGTTGTCCGTACCGTTACCTGTTGGGACACAGATGTTGTCCGTAGAAACACCGCAGCCACACTGCTGTGAAAGCGCCTCAAACATCATTTATCAGAGTCTGCATACAGCAGAAAGCATACAGCCTGGTTGTTCAGCCGCTCCATCTCCGCTTGAGCTGATCTTTAAAATGGAGTTAACTGGTGATAATTGCTAACAGAAGCTAACTGCTAACCGGTGCTAACTGAGCCTGTTCCTGTTCGTTGTCTCCATGCCCATACCCATTAACTGTATTTATGGACTCTAGCCCGAATAAAACCTAACATTTCATTAAGTTGGCTGGTATAATAAAAGTTTTAAACTACAACTCAGAGTTGTTTGAATGACAGAAATACTGTATGTTCAGATGAGATCTTAATGAGTGCAACAGTTTGTTAGGATTCCAAAAAACACACATTAAAACACTTTAAAAAACAAACACTGATCTATAACAAACTTAAAGGAACAATAATTAACTTTGGATAGCCTTAGTTTAATATGATTTAACAGGAGTTAATAGGAGACATGCTGTGTGCACAAGGTTGAGATGTATAATACTTTCTGTATGGATTATAGTATGGTTTTAAGGTTAAGTTGTTTTTACATTCTACATTTCGGCTCGGGGTAACAGCAATCAGGTATTTTATCTGCTGAACCATTACATTTATTTGACAAACCAACCAGATTTAATTGGCAAAGCACATCATAGGCTACACTCTGCTACATCTGTATATTCACTGATAAACAAAACATATTCAAAAAACAAATAGTTCATAAACCTTTGTTTGACCAGTTAATTACTGAACTGATCACACAGGTTTACTTTTTTTCTTATTACCCATAAGTAAGATGTGAACAATCATGACAACATCAATCACACAGCTAACAGTGAGGCCCTGTCCTGACCTGCTTTTAACATCCGTCCTGAGTGATCCAATCACAAGTGAACAGCTCTAAGTACGTGTGTTCACACCTGGCAGTAGAATGTGTCTCCACATGCGTCTTAAGTGACCGCTTGTGATGGGATCACTCAGGACCGATGTTACTGCCAGGTGAGAACGGGGCCATACTGTCTAAAGAGATTCAAAACTACATTTACGTGTCTATTGTTCATGCTGGAGATACTATGAGGTTGTCCAAATATCCCTAAACAAATCTGCTCCACTCTCCGCAAAGAAGCATACAGCCATATCCGGATATCAGAAATCATGCAACATACACTCAACAGAGCACCTACATGCAGCAAACTCAACAAATATGCAAAAGAGTGTGTAGAGAGGGGGGGGCTCTTTCTCAGCATGCTTTCTGCATTTTCCCTGCTCTTGATGTGGTGATGAAGAAACCAGTGTGGGTGGAGAAGGTGGAGAGAAAGGGAGATAGACATTTAGACAAACAGAAAGAGAGAGATGAGAAAATTACAATCATGTGGAGCTACAGAACATATTTGTTGCCCTCTTCTTGGATGAATGTGTGCTTGAAAACAACTCCAACCGTTTCACTCACTATGACTCTAGAGTCACTACTCGCTCCGAAGCTAATTGCCGTCACTCTCTCACTTGCTCTGCCACCACACCCCCCACACACACACGCCGGCACTGCTATTCTCTTAAAGAGATCGACTCACACACCAACGCACAAGTATAAACTTCAGGCCACTTACGTAGGTTACGGAGAAAGCTCTGCATTGAACCTCCACCGGATCATAAATCACGCTTAACTCATATTTTGATGGTCATTGCAAATTCACAATCATTTATGGTCAAATTGGCCATTGCATATTTCTGTCCCACAAAAGACACTATGAGACACAACGCGACTGTAGGGATTATGTTACTATATATAACATAAGGCTGAGAATACAGGACAAATCAATTCACAATCCTTTTTTTATTTGTCAGACGCTGGATGTCCTTGTGTGTAGACTGATAATTCTGCTCAACAATCAATAGCCCATATTACCATGATTCTGGTGAGGAATTAAGCAGCAGAGCATGTTTAGTGGATGAGGGAGCAGCTGCTGGGATCAATAAGAAGGGTCGCTCTTAGAAGGTCATCCTGGGACACACACATACACACACACACACACACACCCCCACACACACACACACACACACACACACACACTTTTACCACTGTATCACCGCCACTGATCGGTCCCAAAACGTCCCAGTTAGAGAGGAAATGCTGTAAACATATTCTTTGTAAATCTTTACAATCATTCCCTGAAAAAACCAAGCTGATCTGCCTTGTTGCACCATCCACATTTTCTTCGAAACTTGTCATTTTCAGCGTGTAGCTTGCTAGCTAAAAGTTTAATGTTGTTTCCTATAGCGCGAGTTTGAGAACAACTACATATACAGAGAAAGGACGGCGAGGGACACGCCGGATGTCAGGCTTTATCCTGGAAATGTATTTAAGACCCTTTTCACCTGGCATTAACATCCGTCTTGAGTGATCAGATCACAAGTGGACAGCTCTGAGAACAGGTGAAAACACTCTCAGGAAGCACTGAGACGGTATCGCAAAAAACGCATTTGGAGGTGGTTTGAGCAGCATGTGTCCACATTCAAATTGCAGTGAGAACAGGAATGTTTCCTATGTCCACATTAAAGACCGCCTACTCAACTGTGAGCAGAAATACGTAGGCTTGCCTACTCATTTAAAGTATTTCTCATGTCACAGAAAGTGAATCGTGCGTTTGGATGTTAGTAGTGTGTCTGTGTTTTTTGTTCCTGCATGCTGCCTGCTCCCATATCCCCGTCTCTCTGCAGCACAGTTGTCTTATGTTATCTTTTGTTATTTATTAGTTTGGCATTACCAGAGCTACAAAGCACTATCTGGAGTTGACGGTGAAATGGATGGTCAAAGCAGCTGCTGTGAAAAGGTTTAATTTCCTAAAGTTCTTCACAATAAAAATCCTACATTATTTGGGTATTTTAATGCTTTTATTTTGAAATGGCAAAATCAGGAAATGTTGGGACTTCATCAGCAGTAACTTAACAAGACTCCTATAAGCAAACATGAAACGTAAAATAAAGCAGAAATAATAAAATTAAACTTCAAACCACCTCAGTTAAAAGCTACAAACATACTGAGAGCTGACCACACCGAGACTTTTAAACACGTCTATCTCTCCTGCACAGGTCCCGCCACCTGTCAGTAGATCTCCTATGTCAAGACCCTTTTGTACAGGCTACAGTCTATGGTCGGCACATAGACTGTGGGCATCACTTTTTCATATTTCACTAGATTTATGTAAAAGTAACAACTGACATTCTATATGCAAACAGAAATGATGTACGTGTTTATTTGCATATAGAGCAGGGAAGTGAGATCCGATCATAAGTGGTCACTGAGGATGCATTTGGAGACACATTCTACAGACAGGTGATAAAACTTGGGAAAGCTGTCCACTTGGGATCAGATCACTCAGATCAGATTTTAATACCAGGTCAGAACAGGCCCTAAGAGTCTCATCACCTTGTTGCAGAGATGCTCAGTCTCTGAGCTCGAGTCCAAGTCAAGTCTCAAGTCTCTCGTGGTTCTAATGAATGTTGTATCATCTGCTGCGTTCCATCCAGGCTGCTCAGAACACTGCATAGCTATAAGGAATTTAAAGCATGTAATATGTTATTCTGACTCATTTATCTATTGGCGTACAGTATCAGCTTTGATTAGTTGTTTGGTATTTAATCAGTGTAAACAGGCTATTGCAATATGACAAAAACACCAGGAATGCTTTACTTTTCAAGTATTTTGCCTTGCAACATGAACATACAGTACAGTCCAAATATTTAGGTACCCAGGAAAATATTGCTAACATTAATAACTAACCTATTTTCCACCTACAGAGCACAGCCATGCAATGTCTACAACTAATGACAGCCTATAAACTACTGTAATGCTGCGTTCCAGGCAACCCGTAACCCATGTTTTCACAACCTTCTACCCGTGAAAGTGCCCTGGAACGGCAGTCAAACCCGTAACTTACTACCCGTGAACCCGTACCAGATCGTTGTACTCCCAGTTACAGTTTTTGACGTCACACACACATAAACAACAATGGCGACCCCTGTTGATGCTGTACAGATGCTGGTGATTAACGGTGAGAAATAGAAATAAATAGACATAAATAGGCAACGTAAAGTAATTCCGCACATTGTAATCAAAACAATACACATACGATTGTGTACTACTACAAGTTATGTTTATTAAATGAAGCCCAAAATATGTCACCGACTAGAAATCGATAGTATCAGCTAGCGGTAGCTAATGTCAACGTTAGGTAGCCGCTAGCTAAGATTTGTTGTGACTTCGCCTGGAACGCTACCAAGTTGTAAGTCGTAACTTGAAGTCGTAACTTACGGGCTAAAAATTGTGTCTGGAACGCGGCATAAGTCAACACATCCCCCAGACTCTCAAACCCAGTGTAACGTTAACTAAATTAAACTGTAACGTCACATGATCAACAATAAACCCGTACCTGGATTGCAGCCGACGGTAATAATTAACGTGGTGGCAGCCAGCAGGATGTTAACATAATATTTAACGTAATGTTAAATCCCCCAAAAAGTTTGGCAAACAAACAAACGAACGCTCACCTTTTCCTAACATTTAGCGAGTGACAGTCGGAGTTTACCTCCAAAGGTCGTAGCTAAAGCAAGAAGCAAGCTAACGTTAGCTGACCGACATGCGAAACATGTTAGCTAAGCTATCAGGGTGTGTTTCAGGTGCCTGATAAAACGAGACGTGGTTGAGCCAGAATCCTTTATCTTGATACCACATATTTAGCATTCAGCGATTCTGTTGTTTGGGCCTTGTTGTCTTAAGTTTTTGAAGCAAAGCTTCTGATGAAGGCACAGCAGCTTCTGGTGCTGTTGACATGTTTGTTGTCCTCTGTCATGTGTGGCCACAAGCAGCAGATACGTTACATGTTACATAGGTGGTGATGGTGCAGTGGATATGACACATGCTTTTGGTGTGGGAGACCTGGGTTCAAATCCCACTGTGATACATCAAGCAAGACGCTTAACCAGAGGCGTGCAACCTCTGATGTATATAGCAATTGTAATTCGCTTTGGATAAAAGTGTCAGCTAAATGACATGTAACGTAGGTAGGTTACACTGGGAGGGGAATAACATTCTGCTCATCAGACATTTCCATAAAATAAAGATTGTTCACGAGTTCTGCGTCTGAGTCTCAAACTCGAGTCCATCTCTGCCTTGTTGTCAGGGAGTTTTAGCCAAGATCATTATCCTCCCTTATTTTCCTGTTTAATGGCTGCTTCACAAAACTGAAGCATTCAAGTTCAGAGGATGCCCTCAATAAAGCAATGACCACTGAAAAATGTCATATAAATAATTTGCTTTGTCTTGATAATACAGGCATATTTAAGTCCCGCAGGGAAACAACTCTCCGCGCTCCATTGACTTGTGTAGCGTGAAGGTTTCCTCCTCTTCTATTCTGTCTGCTAGCAAACAACAGAAAAATGCAAAAAAGCTGCTGTGTGGTGATATTCACTACCAACAATGTAAAGAACCCATAACTTATGTTTAAAAGCTACCGACCCAGAAAACTGAGCTTTTAGGAAGACAAAAATGGACACAGACATGAGGAATCAGCACGGAGAATGGGAAGACTGTGTGATCTGACACTAAGCTAACAACATGCCCAATGTTACGTTTGTTAGCTTAATTTACAGAAATATAGTTAGCCTCAAACTGACATTTGGATATTTTACTTGGTAATAGAATGCTTGCTGCACAAGAAACGTGTTGCACAGATGAGAAGACAGAGGCTCCACCATGCTTCAATAGACGCTTCAGTATATAAATAATCCTGTCCTGTCATGCTCTCTGAAGCTCACATTGGTGTGTTTCTCTTTCAGCAGACAGCCATTCACAAAATAGTGACATCATAATGGCTACCAGACTGCTCGCCATGCATTTACCTGTAATTGCTCTCACACACACACACACACACACACACACACACACACACACACACACACACACACACACACACACACACACACAGGAGTATGTGTAGTAATAGTAGTGAAAACATGAGCACATGAGTATGAGAGGCTGTATAGGAAATAATTCATACTTCTGTCTTACACACACTATCATAATCTTGCATATACACCACTATACTCATACACACACACTATTATAATCCTTTTACATGTATGTATGAGCGGGTATAGTCGTGTATGAGAGAGTATAGTAGTGTGTGTGTGAGAGTATAGCATTGTATGTGAGAGAGTATAGTAGTGTATGTGAGAGAGTATAGTAGTGTATGTGAGAATATAGTAGTGTGTGAGAGCATAGAGTTGGGTATGTGAGAAAGTATAGTTGTGTGTGAGTGATTGTATAGTTGTGTGTGAGAGAGTATAGAAGTGTGTGTGAGAGAGTATAGTTGAAAAGGAAGTTGGTTTGATCAATCAGGAAGACAGTTTAAATTCTCACTTCCTCATTGGCTAAAGGGGCCATTTTAAATTACAGTATCATTATCCGGTGGGCTTGCTGCTTTGAAAGTACAGCTAGCACCAACTCAGAGGAACAAGGAACATTTAAATCAAGCAGCAGAAACTTTAAGGACAAAAACAACCTTGTAAAATGTATTCTTATCTTATTTAGTTTCTTTTTCAAGGTCAGTTTTTGTTTGTGGAAGTAAATGGTAATGAGGAAAACATTGCTATCTTTTTCACTGATACACTGCGATGTGTTCAGAGAATTGTGAGGGAAACTGACAATTTGGGACATGACAGTGTCATTTTGGAAAGTTCTGAGCTCAATGGTTGTACTCAGACATCTCTTTCCTGCTCTCGAATAACCAGCAGTTTGAAGAGGATGACAATCAGGGAAGCTTTGGCGTAGAGCTGAAGATCTGTGTCCGAACCCGATGGGACCTGACGGGACCCAATGGGACCTTCATTTCTATCATTTTACACGGACTCGTGCTCCGGGTTGTGCGCAGCAGTGCAGAGGCAATGCAGAACATTTTAGTTGGGAGTGACAACGCTGAAATGAATGAAGACCCCCCCCCCAGTACATTTTGATACTTCAAACAATGTTATTGTTCCAGAAAATGACTTTATTTTCAATGAAATAGTTACGAAATTAATTCTAGAAACTGTAGGCCCAATAGCCGATGACGGTAACCATGGCATTCAATTATTTTTGGGCCTGGTGAACTCCATCAGTGAGCAAGTTCATAAGTGTCAAGGCAATTAATACAGGTTAATAAAAGGCCAGTGACAATTTCTGCTTCACAATGTTGAACAATAAAATAAAATTACAAAATGATTTCCTTTTTAGTCAAATGATTATTCCATTTTCAATTGTTTAAACAATACATTAATAATGTATTAGGAAATGGTGAGTTATTGACAACGATACCTCATCAATTTAGTCAAGTTCAACAGGCAACAGATTTTAATAATGTATGTTCAGGAGTTCTCAGAAGTCATTCCTGACCAAATCCCTGAGTGTTTTTTAATGCAAAATCCATAGTTTCCTTGAAATCCTCAAATTTTTTCAGGACTGGCAACCGCAGGCAGTTAAGGCATGTGTTTGCGGTGGGTAAATGATGGCCTTGTCTGAGGGGCAGCTCATGGAGAAAATCCACTGAAGGTAGTGGGGAGAAGCCCAGGGGTGGAATTGTATTTGCTCCCGTCGCCATGGCCAGGATAGCCCCAAGTTGCAAGGGTCCCTCTTGCACTGAAAAAGAAATACACCAAAGAACACCAAAAAAGAAATTAAACCTAGCATGTAGAAAACTTTTAAAAAGGAGGGAAAGACAAAGTCAGACAGAAGGGCATATGAAAAGATTTTTATTCCATAACTAGCAATAATACTTACCCTCAATATCCAGCAGGTAGTCCCTCTAAAATGCAACCACACATTCCTCTGCCCTTCTTTTGTTGCTGCCCACTGCTGACAGTCGAATTTCAAAGAGCTCTACTACATCAGCTGTGAGTGGGGATGGCTCGTGACAAAACAGCAGTCTGAAAGCATCTGGGTGCATTCTTATTGCATCAAGAACACCAAGGGTCTTCATCCCCTCCCTGAATCTGTAAAAATGTATCACGAGAAGATACAAATATGTTTTCAAATTGGATAAATTATCACACAGCACATGAAAGGGATGACTTACAAGACAGTTCAGTGTTTTGGATTATGCAAAAAGGCCTTGTCATTGACAACTATCTAAAACGTGATGTTCTTCAAGTTATTTTATATGATACATGCAAGCCTTTAGTGTTTGTAAGGTTGTACACTGGCTTTTAAAAATATATGTTGAAATCTTTAATTATTCTTAACCCTTTTTCTTAACCCCAGTTTTCAATGTTTGCTAAAAGAAAAATTATGCTATTTATTAGAGATGCACCGATTGACCGGCCGGTGACCGGAATTGGCCGATTTTCACGTCATCGGCCATGACCGGCGACCTGACGGTCAGACTGACATATGCCGATTTTATGCCGGTCAAAGGCACTCGGGCGCCGCATGATGTACATCGCGCAACAGCAACATCACACGTGCACATGCAGGGTTTTCGCTGTATGTATGTAGCAGTGGCACACTGCCGCTCAATCAGCTGTTTATGAAATGTCATAAAGTCGTAATTATACATGGCTCAAACAGTCAGCTGCTCTCTCTCCCCTCTGAGGCTGAAAAACTGGAACATGAAAACCGCACTCATGCGGGTCCATGAAATATGACAGCTACAGTTTATTGGAAAATAGCGTTGGGCACACTGACTTTGATGAGTTTATCAGACCCCAGATGAGACAAGAAGCTAAGTTAGCAAACACTGTGTGGTCCCTCTGCCTCTGACGCCCCGCTGGCCGCTGTAGGAGACAAACAACAACAACAAAAAAAGAAAAGAGACGCTGTATTCCTCCAACACGCTGTATTAACGTTACTGTTTAAAACGCTTTCCAGGTTAGTGGGGGTGCTTACCGCTTAAAACCAACATTAAAAACATAATAATCTTTAAAGAGTTTAGTTTTGTTGTTAAACTGTGTGTAAAATGAGCGGTGACGTTAAATCATCTCTTTCAGGTAACGGCACTCTAGGGTAGCCCACTGTCTATTTGCTGGATTGTTCCGAGGTAACCATCGGTAACTAACGTTAGCAGATAAGCCTGTTGACAGCAACGGTAGTGTTCACATTTATGCACAATGACACATAAAGCAAACTTGCTAAAAAAGGAACTACACTCTGTTTTCAGGTAAAGTTACTATTGACGTTCAAACAGGCCTGTGTGTGTTTTGAGAAATATCTTTATACTGCATTAAGGCTATATTTATTTTATTTGTTATTTTTATATTATTTTATTGCAATTACCTGTTTTCCCTGTTGTCATACATACAGAAGTTTAGTTTGCTAAATATATCACATTTGTTTAGTTGGATATTGGATGTGAAAAGAAGGAAATGGTTCTTCCATAACATTGCACTTTAGATGTGTTAATTTCCCACACCAGGAGTAATTTATATAGTTGTATTTTATAGCGATCGATTATCTATTTAAAAAATGTTCTATGTTCTATGCAAAATGTAACATTTTCTATTAAAGAAAAGATAGAAAATAAATATTTATGTGTGCTGTAAAGTGGTTAGAAAAAATGAAATCGGAATCGGTTAAAATTGGTATCGGCTGGCCTAACTCAAAGAAAATCGGAAATTGGAATCGGCCTAGAAAGTTGTAATCGGTGCATCTCTACTATTTATTATTTCTTCTAACTCAAACTCACTGGCCTTGGCACATTTTCTGTGAAGAATATAAAAAAGAACTTATTTTCAATGACTGCACACAGTACACCCCCCCTACACATAACTATTACATATGAGGTGTTCGGGTCTACTGGACCGAGTGTAATTACAGTGTAATAATTGTAGGTGCTATGAAACTTAATTTTCTTTAACCATGCAAGTAAGCAAATAAAGTGTGTGAAGCAGCGACAATGGGGTGGAGATGTGAAGAGGTCCAGCCAAATAAATAAGATATGAAGGCGTCTTACGCTGCCTGGCGGAGGAGTAAACAACGCTGTGGAGAGGCAACTATGATTTAAAAACGGGAATAATAAAAAACAAACATTTTCATTTTCACTTTTACTGTATTACCGAGGGTCAGCGGCGCTGCGCCCAGGCTCTGGAGCACCGGAGCCGGCTTCGAAGCCGATGAAGGCTCGGCAGTGCCCCATATCTATGGCAACCAAACTTTATTGGTGACACAAACGTGCGACGGTCAAGAAGTCGTTTTGGCAGGGGGAAAAACTGATAAAAAAAAATGTAACGGAACGTTGTAGAAATGTTTTGGACTAGAAAACATAGATAATTGCTGCAAAATGTAACGAAGTAAACACCACTCCATTTTGGCCCTATAAATAGTGACGCAGGATTTAATCAGTTTAATTGCTTATGTAAATTGCAGTGTTAGTGTTTCTTTACTATGATTTTTTTTTTCAACAAATGAACACATTACAATACTATCATTGTAAACAACTGTAGAATTAAATAAAATGCAGTAACCAATTATTTGGAGCAAATTGTCATCACTCAAATGTGTGTAAGAGTGCTCTTGAGTGTTTATAGATTTGGTTCTTAGCTAAGAACAAATCCAAGATAAGAAAACATTAGTGAATGTCAGAATCTTCGTAAAAAGTGCGTAAGTGGGGTTTAAGAACACATTTCTTCGTAAGAACGGTTGGTGAATGAGGCCCAATTGAATAACAGGAGCGCAGCAATGCGTACTATAACTACCAATATGCTTCCATAACTGCTGCTGCTAGACTTTTTCTCCTAGTCAAAGTCAAATGTACAGTAAAATATCATATACTGTGGTTAATCAAAGGGCTTGACAGATACTGTGTCGTCTCTCTCATGTAACAGCAGATTTAATTCTGAAACCTGATTTCTGAAATTATTTCACACAGCTTGCTCAAACTTGCTTGATCATATTAACTAGCACTAGCTAGTGGAGATATTGCAGAGTTTTCAATGGAAAATGGCTAGCCCGTGTTGTATGTGGGTAGCAACTAGCTAGCAGCGCTAACGTCACAACCACGCTAACATGAATTTGGGGCACACTACAGATAGGATGACATTAATAAAAAAGGGTCCTTGGCTATTTTTTAATCAACTTACCTCTTCCTGTATTTCGACGACGATCCACCAAAATGCTGTCTCGTCTGGTAAGACTTGACTAGATTTGCAGTTCCACCACTGAATAATCTCTGCATCTCCGAATCAGAGCTCTGTTGGACTTGATTTAATTGTCGAGACATCGTTGACAATAGCTCACCAATTTTCCTAAAATATATTATTTAGAAGACCCACAGCTTCAGTTAGCCTCTCTCTGTCATTACAGCGCCACTTCAGCCAAACTATTATAATGACTTTGGCAGGATTTTGACCGTCAAATACCGCTTCTATTTCGTATAGGCTTCGCCCTCTAAGCCACGCTATGGGTTTATCCTTTCGCACATGCGCAGTCGTGAAGATTTTCTTTCCCGCCCTTGCGTACCGCTCGGGCTTCAACTACGTCCGCAAATACTGTATATAAACAGAGCTGACCACTTTTTCTTCAAGCAAGCAGTATGAAGAAGATTATGAAGACCTCCGGCTCCAGCGGCGTCCGCCTCTGCCCCGCCTGCGAAGCATGGACGCCTAGCCAATAGTAGTGTGTGAATGGGCGGGTCTTGGCGTGGCCATAGTGGGAAAAAAATATCGCAAGCCGGTGGGTCAAATGCTTGAAAGATGAGTTTATCTATAGATCTACCTATTGAGCCACTCGTGATCGACTAGTTATGCTTTCAGAGACAGTGAGGGGGTTCAAGAGCGCTGCCTGTCTGTGGAATTTTTGAAATGTCGCAAATGTGATAACATTTCTTCACGAGCCATCCCAGGCGCATTTCCCTGGCTTCAAGTATGCTTTGAGTAGCCTATTACAGACCCGTCCGTCACTTTGTATCCACTCGCTCTGTAAAAATAGAGGTGAGCAACGCGGCTGGTAAGTGTAGCAACTTCAGCTAATTTTAGTGGACTCGCTCTGCTGTGGGCAGTGACGCGTTGCATCCGTGCTCTACCTCCGATGAAGAGCAGCGTACAGCCACTTCTCTATACTTTGTCAGAGACCCAAATGGGCGTCTGTGTCTGTCAGACGGTATGAATGAGATACTACCATATCAGAAGAGCAATAACATGCACAGCAGACTATATTACAACTCTCCAAATTTTGGAGAACACAGATGGGAGGAGTTATATTTTGAGCTATATTTTTCTATAGCTATATTTTTCTGAGCTATTGAAGTCCAGGGGTTTATAAATGAATTAAAATGAATTAATGTATGATTCACATGAATAAGTGCCACATGCACATTTAAAGAGATGTACTTCCCCAACAAAAGAAGCAAAAGAGGAGGGAAGAGTAAATTGTTGACTCAGCAGAGATGACGTTAAATTAGAAAAAGTTGATCTACTAGACTAGAGAATAGTTGAAAGTAATACAGAATGCCTGAGGGCCTTATTTTTCTATATTTTCAATTGTTTACAGCATCAATTGATGTAGAAAAGGGTAGAAATAGGTACAAAAAAATCCAGTGTTGAATGCTCAAAATTATGTCTCCTCACAAAATCTGGAAACAAAACCTATGCCAAACATTACTGGGCCTTGGCACATAAAAAGTTTGAGAAAGGCTGTGCTATAACACATGCACAAAACGAGCTATGCTGTGTCTTTTGTCTTGCTCTTGGCATTTTTCAGTCTATTTTCTGCTGGACCTTGTGGTGGGGAAAGACCTTGATTGAAGAATGAATTTCCCTCACTGCCTAATCTAATGAGGTTTGGTCTTTGGCCACCAGTGCCCATGGTGTCCAAATTTGTTTTGTTATTTCTATTTATTTGGTTTTAAAGGATTAGAATGTTTGTAAATCAGTAGTTCTCATTCTTTAGAATTTCACTGGTCCTAGTAGATCCCTTTGGTAGACCAATGTTAATTTAACTTTGGGTCCCTGGTCCCTACACTGAGAACCACTAGTGTGTGTGTGTGTGTGTGTGTGTGTGTGTGTGTGTGTGCGTGCGTGCGTGCGTGCGTGCGTGTGTGTGTGTGTGTGTGTGTGTGTGTTGTAGTAGTAGTAGTAAAGAGAGAGAATGGGAGAAGGAAGTTTGTGTGAGGTGGAACTGGTCACCATAGACCTAAATCTTCTCAGCTGTTGCTACTGTCATATGCTGCACTGTCTCTTCATGTGGCACATTATGTTTGGCACATTGTATGGGTCACTTCTTATATCATAACAAGGTAATACAATGTGTAATCAAGTGATGACTGATTAACATTAATGTAAATGCTAAATGCCCTAATACCTTTTGATACTACAACAATGCAAAGTTTGCAGTTCTGCACATATCATGTAAGACTCGATTTCTCCATTTCTTTGCACAAAACTCTCCAGAAAGTGCCATTTAATGGTTTATTTAAAAAAAAAAATATCCCGGGACCCCCCCTAGGGAGAACCCCCCCCCACCCCACACACACATAACAAGTCACAATTTAAACCCTGACAGTAATGATGCTGAATGAGCCAAAGAAATTTGATTTGTACGCAGCAAAATTTGGGTTTGCCCCACCAAATCTCACTCCAAGGTTTTGGGAAAAGTTGGCAGCTCTGTAGCTTCCAACTTCCAACCATAGCTTCCAACTTCCAATTTTCAACTTCCAATAACCACTCTGAGGCAGACCGTATATATAGAGACGCAGACGCGGTCTACTTGATTCTATCTTGAAATTCCCAGAAGGCATTGCTTCATTTTAACTTTTTCAAACAAATATTCAAATAAAAGAAATGCAGGTAGATTTGTTTTATTTCAAACCATGCACGTTTACGTTTTTGAACATCTGATCTGAATAAGTAATTTTGCTACAAAATAATAGAGACTAATGTAAAAGTTCGTGACTGTAGAGGGTAACCATGACTGTGATATCAAGAGACTCATATGTGGTATATATACTGATCAGATTACACTATTACTAGGTGTGAAGGATTTTGGCAAATTTGGTTATCGTTTGGCCAAAGAACTGTATTACTGATGCTTGAAAGGGGGCCGAGAGAAATTATATGGGCCACTGTTTACAATTAAGTGGCCGCATGGCTGTGACAATCATGTGGCTCTCTGATTGGCCGGCTGGCCCAAACGGCCCGCAGCCTGACACACACACACACACACACACAATAGTGGTGTATATGCAAGATTATGATAGTGTGTGTAAGACAGAAGTATGAATTACTTCCTATACGGCCTCTCATACATGAGGGGTCCAAGACACACTCACATGCAAACATGTAGATACACAAACAGCTTGTTATTGGGTTTTTAACCACTCTCCCCCTCACTCCCCTGTGTGTGTGTGTGTGTAGTCTTGCAGGCCACAAATGGAGACTTTGGAAACAACAATGCCTCTTATCATAAGTTTGGTAGGCTTATATGTCAAATATTTCCTTTTTTCACGCTCCCAGACCGTAATCGGGAAGTGGCAGTATTTTATTTTAATTCACTTTACATTGTTTTTTTCCCTCCCAGCCACACTCATTCTCTACTCTCACTGACTCTCACCGCTCGCACTCCTGGCTCGACTACATACTCACTGACGTCCCTCACTCAACGCAGCTGCCTTTCTCACTCTAACTTCCACTACTTTCTTAACACTTACATACATTTTAGTAACATTTCCTCCTCGTCCTTGCTCCAAGCTAATAAATCCCTGCTCTTACTTTTATTTTCAGTATTTTCAACTTCTATGATTTTGAACCGCAGAGTAACGTCAGACAGACTTCCAGTCTGTTTTTTGCTGCCTTTGTCACCTTGTAGACAGTTCTATAATAAATAAACAGTAATTTTAGCATCGTAAAATACACTTCATTCAAAGTTGACAGAAACAAATAAAACTATGAAAAACTGTTTTGGGTCGTCTTTTCACTTTTCCAACCATCACAACTCTAGTTTTGTTTGAAATAAACACATAGTTTACCGATTTACATGGAAAAAATACGTTTGCTCTATAGACGCTGAAAATATTGCTTTTTTTAAATGGAGTCTGGTGGGTTTAGCGCTAGCAATTTCAGAGCTGTTTCTGGTTTAAAAAATGTGCTCTAAGCGATGTCACGCGCTTTTTTAGGCTACAACATTTTTTGTCACATACACCAAACATCTCCTCACTATCCGCGAGCTGTCTGTCCCCTGAACACACTGTAAAAAAAATGCGGTCTCTGTAGACATCCCAGGCTCCACAAACGTCAACAAAAACAAACTGTGCCAACCTGCACCACAAAACATATCAAACAGTCTTCCAGCTGTTCCAGCCAATAACTGACAAAAAGATTTTTTTTTAAAAAGAAGCGCGAAGGGAGGGAGAAGGGACGGGATGAGGAGGAGGGAGGGGCGAGCTAGCCTCTTTTGTTTGAAAATACGTCAAACATCAACAAGAAGTGCCATCACCCAACATCGCTTAGAGCACCTTTAACAGAAAGGTCTCAAAGATGTTTTAAAGGTTTATCTCTGAAGGGATCCTTTCCATAATGTCAGACACTTAGAATAATCTGAGCCTGTCAGCGGCAAAACAAGCATTATTGTGAAGGTAAATACAAGCTGGACAATTGCCCTATTAACTTACATTGTAGCTTGTTTCGCCGCTGCCGACTGCAGTGATCTTGCTTTATACTGGACCAATGTCAAAGACTGTTGTTGTAGGGTCCAGGTTGAAAAAAAACGGTAGTTACCCTTTAACTGCGGCTGCCTACTGCTCCTGTGTATAGGATGGGTTAATGCAGAGGACAAATTTCATTCCTATGTATGGCAACGGTCTGTATAGTTTGTGCTGAAAGTGAACAAGGGGTGCGATCCATTTTAATCCCTCGCTCCTGCCCCACCCACTATCCCTCTACTCTCTGAGTGGGCTCCATATACGTACAATGCTGTAAAGTAATACCAAGGGCTGAGGGGCAGTGAAGGAGGACATGTTGAATCACTAATGAAATGCAGCATGGGTCCTCGTGGGACATTGCCAGACAGGCATGCTTCCTGAGGAAACAGAACAAAATACAATCAACAGACTACTAACTGCAAAGTATTGATAAAGCTGAAATCATTGGTCATGGGCATGTCAGTGGTAAAGAAACTGATACATAACTTACTCAGCTCAGCTTGCAAGGGCATATTGCGTGAAAACCTTCTGAATACACAGATCATTTGCATTTATACTGAAAATAATTTGTTTGCCGAACAAAATATTGACCCTGACAATAATTTCTTCAACAACCTGAACAACAATTGCTGTTACTATACAGATGAACAGTTTAACATGAAGGTTCAGTCAGATCTGTCAATTATTCACTTCAACAATATATGCAAATTTTCCATTTTCCAAGTCCATTCAAGAAACCATTCCATGTTATAGCTATATCTGAAACCTGGCTCAACTTTAAGAAGGGTGTGGATTTTCAGTTGAATGGATATGAATTGAGTTCCATGAATAGGAAGAAAAAAAAGAAGGAGGTGTGGCTCTGGATAAAAGCCTGTCAGCTACTACTGATGATGGAATGAAATGCATGGAAGCCTAATTGTTAGTTGTGTAAATAGATCACCTGGACCCAACATTAAAACATTTAAGGACATGATGGAAGAAATGTTTGCCAAGGCAAATCACAAAAGGTATGTTCATTGACCTGTTAAATCCAAACAAAAATAAAATAACATCACACTGTGTTACTTTAATAGAAAAAATAAATTACAAATAATATGGAAAACAATATAGTGACGGGGCTACTAATGAATAATATTAGTGGCCCGTTTTCAGTTTGTGATCTATGACTGTGCTTTTGAGAAGAATAAGGATTGATAATCCCATTAAATATAGGAGAGTGAGAACAAAGAATCCATTTATGCATTTAGAAATATTCAATCCTCACCACAAGATTGGGTTCGATCCCCAGCCTCATGTCAAAGTGTCCCTGAGCAAGGCACTGAATTCCGAGCTGCTCCCCGCGCGCTGTATGTGGTTGTCCACTACTCCTAATGCTTTACGATTGTATGTGACAAATAATACAGTTTCTGCTTTTTCTAGAAATGATTTACTAATGCAAAACTCTCTGGGGGGAATTTACAGCAGCTTTTGGAAGTGGTCATGACAGAATGAAGAGCAAATTAAAATTGTGGTTTAATAAAGAAATTACCATTCAATTTGAACAAAAGCAAATTTATGCTGTCTGAATTGTGAAATAAACACAAGTACAAGTTCTGATAGAAAATGTTATTAGGGCTGTCAATATTAACGCATGCGATTGATCTAAAAAAAATTAACACCATTTTTTTTAACGCAAAGTAAGCATTTTATCAAGGTTACTCTGTGTGTGATACGTGTGGCTCAGCAAACGCAAGGAAACGATGACAGAGGAGAAGGTGCCCGCTCTGCTGAATGGCAAGTTTTGTTATAAAAAGCTTCCAGATGGAAGTTTTGATAAAACTAAAGTTGTGTGCACTTATTGCAGTGATGAACTGTCCTTCCACCGAAGCACGACAACTTTGAAGTACCATATCCGGGCGAAACACATTTTTGCTGATGTTAGCAAAGATGCTAGTGCTGAGGCAGGGTAAACAAGCCGTGCTGGCGGAGTGCACTGGAATTTGTTTCCTTAAACCAGTTTGTCATGCATTTATTTCAACACTGCACATTTACAAGTAAATTCTAGTATTTTAAATTTGCGGTTAATTGTGATAAAAAAAAAAAAAATGTATCGATTGAAAGCACTAGTTAGGAGTAAATGAAAATAAATTCCTGGCTGTAATATTCAGTGTTGGGCAGTAACGCATTACTTAAGCAATATATATTAGTAGTAGTATTGTGATTATAAACCAACGGTTACCAACTAAATAAAAAAAATAATCAAACTGTATTCATATTGTGGAGCAATTCGCTCTGAAATTTCAAAAAAACGCAACAGAGACGATTTATAGTCCCTCCCTGTCAGTCAACTTAAGCTAACGTTAGCTTTCTAGAGATCGTGGGACTTCCCAAACTGAATAACTGCTGCACATATAAACACAAAACAGCTTTGCTAGCTCAATCTTGTTGTAACTAAGATATCTGCTGAATTTTGTTTTTTTCCCCCCATCGACAGATATAGCTCCTGCACGTCTGAGAAAATCACATTTAGCAGCTATTTTCAAGATAGCGCCGTCACCGGTACAGCTGATCCAAACATATCCAGTTAAAGTTAACTTCAGAGCATTGTAACAAATAAGTTGTTTAATCCGATGAATCACTTTAATTACTAGTTGGAGAGCTTTTGTGTGTTCCGCTGTGGTTCCTGCAATACTTACTGTCAGGGTGCAGGCTTGGACCCAAATGCAGGAAGGTGAGGAGAGTGCAGCAGTTTGAAATAATAGTAATTTAATGAAAACACAAGGAGACTTACAAACTTGTAAGCAGGACAGGTTAGTAAATCCAGAAACACAGGAACACGGAAGAAACGGGTACAAATCCAGGAGCACAAAAAACACAGCAGCAAACAGAACAGGGGTCCGTTTCAGAAAGCAGGTTTAGTGAAAACTCTGAGTTTGTTAACCCTGAGATGAGGGAAACTCTGGGTTTTCTGTTTCAGAAAGAAAGGTAACTTAACCTCAGAGTCAGTTACTATGGTAACCTAACCTGGTCGGGAGCAGGTTTTCTTCAAGAAACATCGAGTTTCTCTCAGTCTCCTCCCTCTGACACCAACCCAGCCTGCTGACACAGCCCTCTTTCATTTCCTCATTCATTCATTCGGTCTGTATCAGGTGCATTTTAGTGCAGTTTGTTACTGTATCTGCATGAATAAAAAAACAGGATTGGTTTATTAACCATGTTACTATAAAACTAATAAGACTATAAAACGTTTTTCTCAAAACATGGCATTTCCTTTGTCAATGATCCCGTTGATGAAGAAGCTGTATTACTTCACAGGGTGTTGAGATGATATTGAGGCCCCGACGCATTTTAATTTCCATATAACTACCTATTTGAGCGGTATTGTTTTTCTTCCCAGTCTATCAGTCATGTAGCTTACATAACCTTATCCGTCCTCATATCACTAATGTCACCCATCGTGGACATGCTCTACATCCCAGTAGATTATTTGTGTCGCATTAAATTTTTTTGCAAACGGCAGTTTTCTTTACAACATTGGTGATGCGGCGCATATTAGTAAAGCCACTGTATAGCAAAGCGCCGTCAGAAGAGTGACTCACTCTGAAACATGTTTTAAAGTTTTTGTAGTGTTCCCTGGACACAAACCAATATTAAAAAGGAGTTCCACAGTATTGCAGGTAAATGATGTAAACCCTTTGAAATAAAAGATTATGAATTATAATTCTGTTGGTGCTGCAGCCTCAGAATAGGATTAGTAGGCCTAGGACTTTTTCGCCTGCAGTATTGCACCTAAATGAAAGATTATAGGTTCAATACCATTTCAACAGTAATATTATACTTACGATTAAATATATTTATACACTATATTTGGAATATGCGCATTTACTCTAGCAGCAATTTTCTCCCACGCAAATTCTCTCTTTTGCAGCAGCTGCTGATTGCTTTTTTAACGAAATACATGTTCAAACTCGCTGTATGTGCGCATGAGTATTTCCGCCGACCCGTTTGTTTGTGGTTGTTGCCATGGTGAATCGTAGTATCGTGGCTCCATTCATGCTGCCTTTTTATTGTGGTGGTGCACGCGCTTGAACCAACTCATATCAGCTGTTCTGGAACCGAAAACTCAGAGTTTCCTATCTCAGGGTAAATCAACTCAGATATCAGGGTTACACTCAGCGTTTGTTAAACCTCCTTCCTGAAACCGACCTCTGCCGACTGCCGACGAAAAATGACAATGACAATCCACAAACAACAGACACAGAAAGCACAGGGACTAAACACACCAGGTAACGAGGACTAACAAAGGACAGGTGATACAACAGGTGGAACACATGAGACAATCACAA
This sequence comes from Sander vitreus, assembly GCF_031162955.1. NCBI lineage: Eukaryota > Metazoa > Chordata > Actinopteri > Perciformes > Percidae > Sander > Sander vitreus. The sequence continues at coordinate 9,776,375 of NC_135855.1, read as the reverse complement.
GGGCGGGAAAACCAAAAGACAGGAAGTAAAACCAGACAAGACTAGGGAGGAAAGACAGACTTCAAAATAAAACAGGAAATGGGAAAACCAAACAGAAAACATGAACCAACTAAACAAAGAAACGTGACACTTACATGAATAGTAATGTTTTTAAACAGTTTTTTAATTCAACTCCGTAATGTTGACAGAGAAATGGCGGAGTGATATTTTAAGTGATGCGCCAGGTGTGCTCAAATGGCTCTGGGTGTGCTGTCATGCTGATTTGAGCGCATTCTAAATGTCTAGTTGACCAATCAGATTGTCTGGTCGGATCTACTTGTTGTATAATAAGTAATATATTACTGTAATATTATTACTTTCCACAGTAACGAGTAGTGTAAGGGATTACAATTTCCAAAACAGTAACTATATTACAGCTACTAATCCAAGGAACGCTACGTTACCAGAATGTAAATTGTTTTTTGTCCCAGGTAGGTTTTCTTATATGATGATGTGATGTCTACGCTTGTCGTAACTTAGCGTGCAGAAGGTCTGGGCAGGTCACGTCACGTCGACTTCTAGCCAAAAAGCTAAATGAAGGATGGCGGTATTGTCATTATATAAAGGCTTTGATCCATCCAGCATGTCACTGTGAGCAGAGCAGTGTCCCTCTCCTCTCTTGCACACGCTGAGACAGCGAGTTACTATGGTTACGGGAATCTGCATCACCAGGTCCTTTTCATAATGTAAGCCTATGTGAAACTCAACCAAAAACCTAATATGTGAATGTGCAATAGTTTTCGTAACATACAGTAACCAGAGCTGTATAGTAACGAAGTAGAACTACTTCACTACTCTACTTAAGTACTAAAAGGCTGTATCTGTACTCTACTGGAGTATTATTTTTTTCTCCTACTTCCACTTTTACTTGAGTACATATTTTCGATGAGTTTAATACTTTTACTCCTGATTTTTTTATGTGCTGCACCGTTACTCGTTACTGTTGTGAATTCCTCACGCCACGGAGACTGTGTAGATTAGTGTGTGTACGTTAGTTACGTACGCTAATTATGTAATTTACGTAAGAAATCCCAGAGATCGCGTCGTGTTTCTTTTCATTATGGTTGCCCGTTCAGAAGTCAGAGATGATGTAAGTTTGTACTCTTTCTATTTAGCTATTGTTGCAGCAGATTAAGCTATTCCTGAGTTGTTTGAGTCTGCAGTGAGTCCTGAATGTTAACTGTTTGACCCTGTGAAGTGAAGATGCTAGTTTAGTTCTGTACTTTGCTAGCTTGCTAACTTTCCTGTTCATCACACATGTTACTAGCTAGTGTGTGATAACTTTTTTGGGGGCTTTAATTGTTACTGTGCTGGAGAGGATGTTTATTTTACTTGCACAGTGTGATAATTGTATATTTTATTTCAGTATTTGTTAATATTTGTTATTTTTAATATAATTAATATTTGTTAATTCCTTTGACTACAGCCTTGGCTAAACATTTGACATAATATAAACAATATGATATTCAAACTTTTGACTGCTTTCTTGAATAACTAAATAACACAATACTTGTACTTTTACTTTCAGTACTTGAGTAGTACATTTTCATTATTGTTCTAATAAAGTGGAATGAGTTCTAAAGGAGCTGGCTCTACAGGTTGTGCATTTTGTTTTTTGTTTTTTGGGGGGTAGGGAGGGGCAGCGATTGTAATATAGCAATATAACGAGTAACATAACTAATTACTTTTGATACTAAGTAATGTACTAGTTTTACTTTTTTAAGGAGTAATAAGTAATAAGAAAAAAGTAACGTATTACACTTCCTAAGTAAAATCTGAATCTGGAGCAACACCTACAAAAGCACCCTACAATCATTATGCATTGATAGTAAACAATGTTGGATTTTGAGAAAAAAAACAACAATCCGTTTTTAAAGTCACATTAAAATTCAGGGATTGTGTGGCATTTAAGCTGCACAAAAAATTTACAAATAAAGAAAATAATTACTGTTAAAACTCGACTCTACTGTCTATCAGAAACTGTAGCGGGCTCCGCTTTTAAAGATAGTGTGAAGATGTTGGTATCATATGGCAGCTGCAGATGGCCGCCCACCAAGAGCCAGGGTCTGTCCGAGGTTTACTGCCTGTTTAAAGAAAGTGTTTCCTCGCTACTGTCACACCAAATGCTTGCTGTTGAGGGGTATTTTTGGGTCTCTTTTTAAATGATAGAGTGTGGTCTAGACCTACCTACAGCGCTGGTCATTAGTATTGGAACCCCTGCTAAAGTTGACTAAAAAGAGGAATAAAAAAATCATCTTGTGGAAATTTTTCTTAATGCCTTAATTGAAAAAATTAGGAAAAATCCAACCTTTAAGAACACCAATTTTCTTTGTGAATGAATAATGTATTGTAAATAAATAAATGTGTGTGGACGAAAATAATGCTCCAAAGTTAGAGTACATTTGGGCGAGGGAAAAACTGGCATTAGTTATTACATGACCTCAAGATATGTAAACGAAAATGGGTTCTATGGGTACCCACGAGTCTCCCCTTTACAGACACGTCCACTTCATGCTAATCCCATGCACTTTTCCTCATGCAGTATAAATGTGTTCTTGTTGCCTATTCTGAAATGGTGTGTTTGAATATTTCTGCATACTGGGGGCCTTTAACAGTCTATAATGACGATGTTTCATTTCTGGGATTGCTCCGGTGCCGCCAGAAATTCCGCCAGATTTCACTCATTTTTAGCCGGATGACCTTCACCTTCCTCTTTCTTTGTGTTGGAATTTTAAACTCTGGTGGATTCATGAGAACTATGGTTAACTGCTCCTCAGATATCTGCAGAAACTCCAGACAGCTAGCTAGACTATCTGTCCTAAAACAACTTTTGAAAGGTGCAACAAACTTGACAATACAGGGAAAACGTAAAAGTTGCTGTAGTAAGGGTGTACAGAACATTTTGAACCAGTTTGAAACTTGTCAAGTAGTTTTTTGTCATTGGTGAACTCTGGGTACCGAAAGAAAGAGACACTGGGACACAAGTGGCTGAAAGGAGTCTCTGAAGGTTTGTGGTGACTCTGGGTCAGGTTTGGGCTGAAAATTCACCAAGCTGGATTTTAGAGAGGTCCGATTGTGTTGCTCTACCATTAACCAACCATGTCTCCTAGAAACAGAGGTGTATAAAGTACTAGAGACCCATACTTGAGTAAAAGTACAAGTGCTCTATCAAAAAAGTGACTTGAGTAGAAGTAGAAGTGCTCTTTAAACACAACACTTAAGTAGAAGTACTAAAGTATTCAACATTTTTTGTACTTGTATAGTATTGCAAGTAGTTTATTTTAAAATGTACTACTCAAGTACTGAAAGTAAAAGTACAAGTATTGTGTTATTTAGTTATTCAAGAAAGCAGTCAAAAGTTTGAATATCATATTGTTTATATTATGTCAAATGTTTAGCCAAGGCTGTAGCCAAAGGAATTAACAAATATTAATTATATTAAAAATAACAAATATGAACAAATACTGAAATAAAATGTACAATTATCACACTGTGCAAGTAAAATAAACATCCTCTCCAGCACAGTAACGATTAAAGCCCCCCAAAAAGTTATCACACACTAGCTAGTAACATGTGTGATGAACAGGAAAGTTAGCAAGTTAGCAAAGTACAGATAAACTAGCAGCTTCACTTCACAGGGTCAAACGGTTAACATTCAGGACTCACTGCAGACTCAAACAACTCAGGAATAGCTTAATCTGCTGCAACAATAGCTAAATAGAAAGAGTACAAACTTACATCGTCTCTGACTTCTGAACGGGTAACCGTAATGAAAAGAAACACAACGCGATCTCGGGGATTTCTTACGTAATTAGCGTACGTAACTAACGTACACACACTAACCTACACAGTCTCCGTGGCGTGAGGAATTCACAACAGTAACGAGTAACGATGCAGCACATAAAAAATCTATCGGAGTAAAAGTATTAAACTCATCGAAAATATGTACTCAAGTGAAAGTGGAAGTAGGAGAAAAAAATAATACTCCAGTAGAGTACTGATACAGCCTTTTAGTACTTAAGTAGAGTAGTGAAGTAGTTCTACTTCGTTACTATACAGCTCTGCCTAGAAATGGTGGGAAACTCATCATTGGACATTATATCAGTATTTATAATTCTGCAGACCCTCAACCACATAAGAATGTATTTTGCTGCACAAATCCAAATGGCACTATACATTTTAAGCAAACTGAAAGAGACTGAATTGAACATACATTTTGTGATTTTGGAGAGGTCTGTGTGTATGTGCCTCATCCAACAGATTTGTCCTGTGTTTGCAATAAGAGGTGGTCTGAGCAGCTTGTAGGGAAGTGCAATTTCGTAACAAAATTGCACTGCACTGCCTAATCAGCAAAAAAAGCCTCCGCTGTGCCTCTCCTCCCACGTCGGCGCAAACACGTTCATTTGGATTCAGGAAATAAACAGGCGCAGATGCAAGGAAAAAAAGAGTAAAACTGCTTAAAAACTGCATTTGTGCTGGCTTTGCACTGGCCCCATGAATGCTACGTGGGCTGGGAAAACCTCGGGACAGCCCAGAGAACTGCAGGATGTGCCTGGGATAAAGGATGTTCTGACTTTGGATAAGTGGCAGAAAATGGAATGATGTATGGAAGAAAGCAAATACCGAATAAGAATTTCACTTTTCCACATATGCTGTTTTCCCAGGAAATGAAAAGTTAACTATCAACCAAACAACGTAGCAGAGAAGCTGTGATATGGTGAACCAGGTAATAAGGATGTTTAAGGGAATGTCAAATTAAAAAGTAAAAAAAACCTCTTTTCCTTCCACCTCCACTAAACCACAAGTATCCAAAGCTCACCAAACTGCTCCACATTTAAACAATAAACAAGAACATTTTTCTTTCTCATCGAAACACTCCCACAGTTCCTCTGCCGACATCTCCTGTGCTGAACACTGAGCATTCAGAGTAGGCTACTGTGTGTGGTAGCTGGAAGTCAACCAAATGTCATGTTGCTTTCTCAATGAATCACCATTATATATATTTCAGTCAGACAACTCATGTTTGAAATGTTTATTATAACAGCAGAACATTGTGTTTGGTGGCCAGACGCCGACCTCATCACTCAGGGGTTTACATGAGATATTGGGGAGTGATGATAAGTAGCTTCCCCCTGGCCGGAGCCTGCAGATGGATGCTGGAGTGGTGGTGGGGCTAACAGCGGGCAGTGATACAGGTGCAGGGCATCAGCAGCATTGACAAAGCAGAGATGGGGAAATTGTGCAGCTTAAAGTCTGTGTTGCAGGGTTCATTTTCCAACGCATTTGCGCAATTTGCTTGTTGGTAATAAACATTTAAACTGCTGTATATTGTATTTGATGTTGTTGGGTATCACAAAACGGAATATAATAAGAAAAAGTAGGTATATGAACTATTTTACAGTGGTTTGCAATGATTCTCCTTTCCCCCACAATGCATTGCATTACGTCACGTTGGGGAGACAACAGACCAAAGCCCAAGAGAGAGAGTAACAAGAGACGAGTAAGAGAGTGTTCAGCAGTAGATAGCACAGATTATAGATAAATACATAGATATATATATATAGATAGCCTAGATATATAGATACAGATAGATAGACAGATAGATATATATATATGCATATATATACTATATATATATATTAGTGCTGTCAAAATAACGCGTTAATTTCGATTAAATAATTAAGTAATCTGAGAAAAAATAACGCGTTAAAAAAAATAACGCAGATTAATCCATTCCATATTGACGTTTGACCCGGAGTCGTTCTAGCCACCACTCGACTGTAAAATGAAAGAGGGAGACGAGAATGTGCTGCCTGGATCATTAATTGGAACATTTACTTGTAAAAATCTGCTTCCTGCCAACCCTGGCTACCGAAATCTGGTGCCACTGATATGTCTGCGCTTCTCTCTGATGCTTTGAAACAGACGATACCGGCAACACAAACACCGCTGCACGTGACGCTAGTTAATACTATACTCGACAGCAGCTAGCGTTAGCCTACCGCTAGCTAGTAGCTGGATTAAAAACGGTTAAAATGCTGACAGCTAACGCTAAACGGTGTAAAGTTTGACTGTGTTTCACTGTAGAGGTATGTAACAATCTGTAGCTGCCGTCGGAAAAACAAAATAGACGGTGCGTTCAATGAAGCTGGTAAACTACAGCCTCGTAATGCATTTGAAGTTATTGTAAATGTCTTTTTACCATCTGGTGGTTGTTTTTGGTTTATATATATATATATATATATATATATATAAAAAGAGAGATAGATAATAGATAGGCAGACAGCCAGATAGCCGTAGCACCGACACTGTCCGCGGTCTCCTGCGGTGAGGCATCTGTCAACACACACACACACACACACACACACACACACGCACACACACACACACACACACACACACACACACACACAGTTGTGTAAGCCGCTTGATGATCACCAGTGATCCAAACACTAGCCATGGCGCTATCTAGCTATATATGACAAGCTTTTGGACATTTACTTCAGGACAATGTTGTTTTGGTTCATATTCATGAATCACGAAATGTGCTTTTCTAATGTCAGACTGATCATGACTGTAGTGGAGGGGAACACGGTATGGGGCTAGCTAACGCGCAGCTTGTATTTAACATTAGCATGAAGCTTCAGCCAGATCTCGCTTGCTGTGGGCGGCACCGATCTTAGTGCTTCTTTGTCTCGGCGCAGGGCAGGCAGAGAGGTGCGTGTGCACAGCCATAGACGGCACGGAGGTCGGAATAAACTAACGACATGATCACTGTCACGAGATATAAAGAAAACGTTGACTTTCACTCGGTGCTATTCACTGACAGTAAAAAAAATATGTGTCATTATTGTATGCACTGCCGTTTGTAGACTAGCTCCAGCGCTCGTTGCTGCGTTGCTAAATGATAGCAACTCCCAGGACACTTAACCACCTCTCCACTCATTCTCCTCGGACAATTCCTCATTCGCCCTCTCACATCTGACAGGTTCGTAATTATATGGCTGCGGGCCATCATACATGTTATTAGTGGTTCTTGCCACGGCTCATCCCAGTCAGTCGCCATAGTTCTAGTACTAGGCTGAGGCTAGTCTCCTCCACGTCTCCCCAACGTGACTTCATCGCCGAATTGCGTTAAAAAAAAGACAAAAACCAGGGGGACAAGGGAAAAGAAAATAGTAGGCCAACACAAACACGGACTAAAAGGAATAAAACCTCTGCGCTAAATGGAAGGAGGACGTAATTTAATGTTGTCTACTGACGTACAACCACATTGCGCAATCTAAAGTTGTTTTATGAATGAAATAGACATATTACATACCTGAGGGCCAATTCGGGCTCGGTTTTGAATCATTTACAATCCCGTAACTGTCTCCATCTGTTGAAAGCCCGACTGAGTGTGACTCGGGTTTTGCCCGTTGTCTTTCACTTTCTCTTTTAGCTTTTAGTTGTTCTTCATTTAATTTCCTTCTTTTCTGTGATGGCCCTGCCCCAGTATCAGCCATAACTACAGCAGATAACTTCTAAAATAAAATTAAAATACAATTAGGCATATATAAAGACATCTCCTGCTTCCTTTTACCTGGCTGGATACAATAATACAGGTTTTTCTGGTGTTCAGAATCATCAGAATGTGTTACTGTACTTATGCCGTCTACCTGCTGTAAATCATTCTGTGACTTCGCAGGAAAAATCAAACCCAGCCAAAGGCATTAATAAAAACTATATAAAACTAGCGTTCTTTTCACTGTTAGTCTCGTTTGCTGTTACAGGTCATTTATGATCACCAGATGAAAAATTACACTGTTTCAGAAACATTAAAAAGTTACATACAGTGACTTTAAGTTTCCCCTTAACTGCCGAATCGGAAGCCAACTTCTGCAGACACCAAATGTAGTGTACGTTCACTTTTCATCAGTTCACTGACAAAGTGATGGTCATTGGTTTGTCTTCATTTATCAATCCAACAACTTCTTACTGAGGTCCTCCATCTTTTTCCTTTCACAATGGCTCTGTGTGCTGAGTCCAGATCAGATCCTCCTTGATGTAAAATCAGCGATGGTTACTTTTTTTTAATATCTTATCTATCTTCTATCTTTATAAATACTTTATATTACAAAATAAATACTTGATATATAAATATGTTACTCACATACCTGAAGTGAAATGGAAGCCTGTATGTGATATTTACAGAGCACACCTTCAGCCCAGGGCCGTCGCTGCAGTGACTCATTATCAGCTCCAAATCTGCAGATCTGGGTACAGTTAGAGGAAAAAGGAAGCATTACCCAGCAAACAAATTTACTATTTTCTGGGCCAACTGCTTGATAAGGCCAGGCAGTGCACTGCTTATCAGTAAAGGGATGGTTCAACAACATACATGTTAACATTAGTCCCCTCAAAGGTTTTGTGTGTATATTTAGCGTGTGGTGAAAAACCAAACAAGACATCAACAATTCTACTGCGCTGACAAAAAAGTGACTGACCATATTTTCCATGATACCAAGTTACACAAAATAGTTAAATGATCATAAATAGAGTATGAGTTTGGGGGTTTCCCATGTTGTTGTGAAGTGCTCCAGGTGATTTGATGAAGATCTGTCTAAATGGTTATAGAAATACTTTACAAACCTTGAAGGCATAATGCTAAATCTATGTAAATACTATGCAAATAACATGGACAGGGTCCAACACAAAGCAGTGATTTCCCAGGTGAAGACACTCCTTGACTCCACAGGCTGGGCATGTTTGGAGCTGTTTTTGTAAGTACAGGAGATGGTTTCTTGCAATGTAGTGTCTACCCAGTGCCCTGTCAGCAAACCATATGTGGTCAGAATGTTACTTTCTGGTCTTGTTTTCCCCTTTTAGCTCCTTTTCCAATTAGTAGGGGTCGGACTGAGACCATTTTGTGCCAGGGACAGGACGTCAGCAATATCACATGTTGACATCGTGAGTTAGTGTTTAATGATGGCGGTGCCGTCTCGTCTCCTCATGGGAAAAAAAGTTGTTGGCGAACGACAACAACTAATCATGATATCCACCCATGCTATCATCTGATGTTATTTTTTAACATTACAGTACAAACTCCCCTTCAAAGATCAACAAAGTCAGACAGTGTGGGTTTGCATGTTTCATTTTACCCAAAACCCTTGCATGAATTTACATTTGTGCAATGCAGTGAGCATGTGTTCAAGCATGTGGTCACATTCAAATGAGCTAAATGTTGTAACGGGCCCTACCCATTGTTAACTTTAAGGGCCTGTGATGATCAGAAAGGCATGCACTTTCATGTGCACAGTGAGGCCTTGTATTTTCTGTGTCCTGTATCCTACTCAGCCATGATGGCTACGACTGCTCATGGTAACTATCCTGTTCATTTCATTTAATCCACAGGAACACAAAACACATCACTTCTTGTGTGGCCAAAAGAGAAAAAACCTACCTGAGGCCTAGGGTGAACAGCGTAACATGCAAATGCAACACACATTTGCTACAGGTTGGATTAATTTATATATTGTGTTATACTGATACAGATAGAAATGGCGGATGGAAATGTCAGATGAAGATGAAAGTGTGTGTTGAAAGCCTCATTGAGGCCCATATTGGAGCCATACTCAGCCTGTGTGGAACCCCTGAGTAAACTGTATGTCAACTGTTAGCTGGTCAAAGCCTAGCTAGTAAGTTTCATTCACTGATACTTATCAAAGCAGCACCCCTGTAGACTAAAATTGCGTGTGATATGGGATGCATGCATTCCAAGCCACCCCACCCTACTCCCTCCCAAACTACTGACCCATTGTGTCGGGTTTCTTTTCCTCTTATCCTTGCCCTTGGCCCTACAGCACCCACCCATCTAGCTAGACCAGAGGTGCTGTTAGGTCAGTTGTGGTGCAGAACACACACACACACACACACACACACACACACACACACACACACACTCCTGGATTGACCCCCGCCTATCTGTGTTCGCGGATCACTTCACAAGACAATCTCCCTATCCATCTTTTACAGGGTCATTGTGGAGCTGCCCTCAGCAGAGAAAGGAGCTTCATTCACAAGAACCCTCTTTCTCTGCCTTCTCTCTTTCACTCAGTCCTTCTGGAGGAAGGGAAGCCCTCACACAGATATGTGTGTGTGTGTGTGTGTGTGTGTGTGTGTGTGTGTGTGTGTGTGTGTGTGTGTGTGTGTGTGTGTGTGTGTGTGTATGTGTGTTGTTGTTGGAGGTCATATTTAGAATATGAAGAGGCATCAGGACTTCAAAGCTGGATATAAGAATGAGGGTGAAGACAAATGTCACCACTTCAACTTCCTGCAAACACACACACACACACACACACACACACACACACACACACACACAGCTTTGGTTTTAGGTTTTGAAGCTTGGGGTTAGTTGAAGAATAGCCTGGAATATTCTAGAATATATCCTTATGTCAAAAAATGAAAGCTAGCAAAGTTATTTTTCTGTGCGCACACATACACAAAAAAAAAAACAAGGCAACAGAATTAGGAAGATAAAATAGCCAAGGGAACCCTGGTTGTTGGCACATGCAGGTATGCCAGGCATGCATATACAGTCTGATGGCTCTTATCTCACGGCACATTTACATGAATGAGTCAATATGTGTGTGTGTGTGTGGGGGGGGGGGTTACAAATACCATCAGGGAGGGTCTGAGGAGGGGGAGATGAGTGAGCACACACACATACCAACCACACCACAGAATGAATGAAAGGCAGTCCTGGGAAATGGAGTGAATGAATGGCTGACTGAGAAAATGTGATGATGACAACAATGTTTTTTTCATACACACACACACACACACACACACACACACACACACACACACACGGGACAATTTGACATTCTCATTCAAGTCACAAAAAACAAACTAACAAGCAAAGAGCTAGAAAATTAATTAATGTGAAACGTGTGCTTTACTAGTCCACAGACCTAAGCCAGTGCCCCGACTGAAAGCCTATCGCTGTACAGTCAAAGAGAAACTAAGTAAGGTATTAACTCTTAAATCAACCATTAACTTAAGTATTAGCTTGTATACAATGTGTGTAACGAGATATAAAATGTGTGCATGTCACAGCCCTTTTCTGATGGTTAGGAGCTGTTCAGTTGAGATATTGAAAGTTTAAATGCAGAAAAAATCCTTATCTTGGTTTAAGACCAGGATGCAACCTCTGAAATTGTTGCAATGTTAGTCTGTCAGTTGGTCCGTCCACCACTTTGGTCCAGACAGAAATATCTTTGCAGATATTGCCTGGATAACATTGTACAGATATCCATGTCCCCCACATGATGAATTGGAATAACTGTGATGGTCCAATGGTACATGTATGTACAATTTTAAATGTTCTAATGGTTTATGAACACATACGATTTCCCACACACTTATTTTGTGTTTAGCACATGTAAGCTAAACTAAGGTGACTGCTAAAGGGCCGCTGTGCATAAGTACAGCCTCATATTGCTGCTGGCATGACTGTAGACTTTCATTCTTCTATCCTTTCTTTACTTGGAGCATGTATCGAACGTAATCATATTTCTCCAACCACCTGCACTACAAGTACTGATATCTATTTTTCTTATCAAGAGCCTGAATTAAGAAAAAAAAGGGTTAGGATAACATTATATTCAAGTATCAGGCTTAACCTGTGAAGTCAAGTAAATTCAACACGTGGTTGAAATCAGTTTGGATGTGTTTAGGAAGCAATGAAAATTCTAAGTGAATGAAAACCAGGGCCAAAAGGAATGGCCTTGGTGTAGTGAATCACAGAGTTGACATATCATTTCTTTTCCAGGCGTGGGCTCTGTGGTATCCAATCAGTAGTCTGAACCAGTCCGTGCCCTGCTGGTTTCACTTCAGCTCTCGCTGTCCCTTTAAACGCTTCCTTCCCCTGTTACCATAAAGCTGCTAGAAGAGCCTCACTGCAAAAGTCACATGCTCCAGCTCCCTTTGTTTCTCCATAGGACGCCTCTACAGTATCTGTCTGTGCATAAGAGGGACAAGGAAGACAGAGTAGGGCATTTAGAAAAGTAATGTATGAAGTGGATCAGAATTACTGTTTGCTTTTCCAACTCTCTGTGTCCGCAGGATTTACATTTTGTTTTAACACCTTGTCATTTGCAAAGTGTTAGAACAACTAAATAAAAAAATAAAAAATAAAAATATAAGTTTCCCTAGTGGCTTGTTATGACATGCACACGCTATAAATAAAATACTTAAGTGATAAACTATTTATAAAAGGTTATTAGACAATCCAAAGGGCTTATGGTTGAAAAAGCCAGACTGATTAGATATTTTATACAACTGTTTTATTTTAATCATATTGATGGGAGATTCAGTTGTAAAGAGAAAATCACATAACAAAAATACATTGTAAGAAATGTATGCATTGGAAATATTTAAGTGAACCATAACACAAATGTTAAGAGGTTCTCCAAACATAAAGTGAAAGTGAAGGTAAACAGTTTACTCAGTTACAGATGTCAAGGCATGGTAAATACATATTTTGTAAAACAGAATCATATTGTATTTTTGATCCCTCACAACCACAACAAAGTAATGAAGTGTGCTGATGTGACTCCAGGCTCAACACAGAGGCGTAACCCTCTTCAGGCATTACGGTAGTCAAGTCAATAGAGAGGAATTCCAGGAATGTGAAAAGCTCCAATTCATATTGAAAGTAGATTAAAATGTACACTTAACACTAAATACTGGTTTTAACTTGAGCAACTAAATACATAGCTACAGGGCCTGATTGATATACTTTGTATCAAGTTGTAAATGTCAGAATATGGCTCATGCAGTCCTCTCTTCAGTCTTAATAAAGCAGCACGGATTATATAGAGACAGCAGTGCTGTCAATAGATTATGCCCATTTTGATTATGTGAAAGACTATACTACCTGAAAGGACTTTGATAGGGTTATCAATAACAATGTCAACTTTTCCAGTGCAATGAACTTTTCCCCACATTATAAGTTACGCCGACATCTGCCTAGTAACAGCAATTCCTCCTATTGGTGTAACTCCAGTCTCCTCCCGTTTGTGTGTGTGTGTGTGTGTGTGTGTGTGTGTGTGTGTGTGAGAGAGAGAGTATGTGTGTGTGCGTGCATGCGAGTCTGTGTTAGAGAAAGTCTTTAAACTGTATTATTTGCACTCCATTCTTACTTCATTCTAAACAGCTTTCTTGTGTTTTTGATTAATATGAACTAGTCATTTTTACTGAGATTATTAAAGCAAACTAAGGTGATATTCAACTCAGTTCCTTTCTCTCTCTCTCTCTCTCTCTCTCTCTCTGTCTCACACACACACACACACACACACACACACACACACACACACACACACACACACACACACACTGGGGTTCCCATTTACAGATGTTGACTCACCAGTCCTCAAGCACAATTTAGATTTCAGACTCCCATTTGATTCAGTCTAAAAGAAGCCACATGGTGAGGTTTATGTTGTTATTTTTTACTTTTCATAATCTAACTCAATTAATAATGTATGACATTACAGATATTTAGCCTACATGTAGAAATGGGTTTAGTAGCCAATAAGATGTTAACCATGATTTCTTGACAGAGCTAGGTAGGCCTAGTATTTCCTGATAGCCTATATCACCTGTGTTAGGCTATTTGGCATAGAAATTAATGGAGATAAATAAAGCAGTAAGCTACTGTGTGCTTCAGACTGCACTATTGTCCCATGTGCTCGCCTCATGTTCACCGCAGTTTGTTGAGAGAGCTTCTGCTTTCATTGAGTCTCGGGGAGAGACAGAGGAAGAAGGGGGGCGTAAGCCGTTATCGCCCCCTACCGACGCCAAGCTGCCAACCTCCCCGTTCAGCTCTCCTCCACCGGGGACAGACGTCCCCCAGACTCAGCCTCGGACCTCCCACCTCCTTCTCAGAAGCTACAAGGCTATAGGAGTAGGGGGAAGAGGCGGGTTCCTCCCTCTCTCCCTTTCCTTATATATATATGTATATAATAGAATCCCTTCCTCGCGCGCTCCCTAGCAGACTGCTCGTCTCTTTGATCGCCGCCCCCCCCCTCTCCTAACAACAGCTGACGTCATCGCGCGCACCAACCCCACCACCTCCTCTTCGGCGCGCGCTTGCCGATAAACTTTGTGAGTGTGTATGCCCGTACGTGTGCGTGTTTGGTGAGCGCGAGGCAGGGGTTTTTGTCTCGAAGGGAGAAGCGTACTGTGCTTCAGAGGGCTCGCGCACACCGGAGGAGCAACAGCACGCAGCAGCAGCAAGAAGAAAGTGATTTAAAATTACCGGACTATAGCCTTCTGTCTGCTGTGGCCTGTTCCTTCAGTAGCCTAATACAGTGATATTTTCACAGGGTGATAGGCTACAAAAAATTATATCGACGCTGATAATAATATTAATACCACAAGTACAGAAGTAACGTTAACGTGAGCCTACTATGGGGGACCAGCTGCTGTGCTGCGAGGTGGACTCCATCCGGAGAGCCTACCAGGACGTCAACCTGCTCAACGACCGAGTTCTGCACACCATGCTGAAGGCAGAGGAAAACTACCTACCATCGCCAAACTACTTTAAGTGTGTCCAGAAAGAAATTGTACCCAAAATGAGGAAAATAGTTGCCACCTGGATGTTAGAGGTGGGTTTTACTTCACTTCAACTTTCAACTTAACGGTGTCTGAGTTCCGCTGCTGACTTGTTAGTAACGTTAGCATGTCGCTAGCTTATCTGTTTTTTATATATATATATATATATATATATATATATATATATATATATATATATATATATATATATATATACACCATAGCCTACGCTAAAACATGATGAATTAGTGTTAAGTCTGTTAATTCACTTTGCATGTTACATAAACGCTCTGAAAAGTCTGTCCTCGTGAGTGCTGGGTGGTCCTTAGGCTATAAGAGGAGATATAGCCACATACTGCACTCAGTTTCCTCCATGAATACATTTTTATTGAATATGTCTTAGCGTACATTTTCCAGAAGGTTATGAAATGTTATCACATGGGGAAAATATTCCAAAATAACAGCAATGTACACGTATGCAGTCTGGCCCGTGCCAGTCGCATATTACGCCATCTTTGTTGTCGTAGCCTAAATGAGAAGGATTTTAATATCATTAAAAATCTATAGCATCAGCAACAATGACAGTAACTGGGTTAAATGTGCCAGAAATGCTTCTATATCATACGACGGGGACATATAGACTGCGACAGCTCGTTGGACTGCTATGAGATGGACAAGTTAGTTTAGCTTCACATGAGTCCCTGCTGTCTGTGAGCTCGCTAAGAAAAAAGGACATTTTGTAAAAGTGCGAAAATATTAAATGCATTTTAACAGTCGGATTTGATAGATTGGATGTTTTTTAACATTAACATGAACTTTTGGATTGAATTCTTTGTGGTTTTATATTTTGTATTAATTTCTGAAAGTGTGCATGGGAGAGCCGAGGGGAAGTGTCGCCTGCACGTGAATAAGACCAGTCTTCGAAATAAATTTATTTTAAATTCATGCGTGTCACCATTCGACCCATTTTACTCTCATCAGATCAGGCATTCGATGAGGATCATTTACATGACAATTGTACCCACGCTGATAATTTTTAAATATTTATAAATATTTTATGAAAAGATGACGAAGTTGAAATTGCGGCGTGAAACTTGCATCGACGCCACCTTTGTGTCTCAGTCAGAACTAACTGCACACTAATTCCTGACTGTTTTCAGTAGGCCATACTTCAAAAGTCTTACTCGGGCCTACTTTATTAAAGTTTGACTTATGATGCTTTCAATTTGGATGTAAATTGAGTTTGCATTAAATAGCGTGTTAAACAGGATATTTAAACTTTAAACTCGAGTGAATTCTATGCACACAATGTTTAATTCCTTTTTTAATTTATTTACGGATGATTGTGGATCTATTGCATGTTGAATGTTAAGCTGTGCACAAAATAAGAGCTAGTGGGGGCACGGACTTAACAATGAATGTGAATGGGGCAATTTCCTTCCAGCATCTTCTAAGTGCTTTTCTCACCTCACAGGTCTGCGAGGAACAGAAATGTGAGGAGGAGGTTTTTCCGTTGGCTATGAACTATTTGGACAGATTTTTATCAGTGGAGGCCACCAGAAAAACAAGACTCCAGCTGCTGGGAGCTACATGCATGTTTCTAGCATCCAAGATGAAGGAAACGGTGCCCTTAACGGCGGAGAAACTCTGTATCTACACGGACAACTCTATCCAGCCCGGAGAGCTGCTGGTAATTGACTTGTGCAGACATGGATGTTGCATAACATATACAGTACATGAGCAGCATGCACTGCAGACCACATGGCCATAACACAGAGGCTTTGTAGTTCATCTGGTTTGTCAGTGTCACCATGGTTGGGAAATATCAATATTGCATAGAAAAGTCATAGGTAACTTTTTTTGGGTTGAAATAAAAAATTTAAAAAAAAGTCAGCAGTGTCTGAATGGCTGCCTGTGACTTTCCCATGGTGACTGGAAGGCCTCTCTAATTTCATGAATGGTCTCGGTGACTGCCAAGAAAATCCTGATCCACAGAGACACCTAGTGGCCGTTAGACAGAGGGGCAGGCTGTTGGCAATGGCAAACTGAACATGCAGAACAGCCACCCACTTTTCTTTTGTTTGCTGTGACATTTACTGCATGTGCAGCTGTTTCCATTGCTGTTCCTCCACTAGAATGGAGACAGCTGGCAGTTGGGATACTTAATAACAGTGTAATCATATTCAGATTTACAGATCTGTTAAGTGAACACACAATAGACATATATGTAGTAATGTATTGAGGTGACTGTGTATATAAAGTGTATATACAGGGTTTTTTAGGTAAATAAAAGAAAAATGAAGTAGATCCAGGGGTTATTTATCTATTATAATTGCATAGGAACTTAATAAAATGAATTGAGTATTTTGACCATGAAAGCTGAAAACCTACAACTTAAATTACCAGAGATGTAAGAGCTGATTCAATGATAAAGTGCTACCATTGCAGGAAGTCAAAGCAGATATAAAAGTAGGGGCACATCTTCTCTGTAAGTAAGTGGGTCAGTTTGAGTGAATACCTCTGGTCTGGTCCGTCCACAGCAAATGGAGCTGCTGGTTCTCAACAAGCTGAAATGGGATCTGGCTTCAGTCACACCGCACGACTTCATCGAGCACTTCCTGTCCAAGCTGAAGATCTACCCATCCACCAAGCAGATCCTCAGGAAACACGCGCAGACCTTCGTGGCTCTCTGTGCTACAGGTAGGACACCAACCACATCTTTTTCTGTCTTCATGTGGGCAGTAAATGCACTCGCCAACATTTATCTGCAGTATACACTGAAACTTATTTCTAAATTTTTTTATAATTCAATATATCTCACATTTTCACTTCTCGTTCTTTTTGAGTATGTTGTGCTATGACCTGCATTTTCTCATCTGTATATTTTTATTATTTGATGTAATATTCCCCTTTTCCTCTGTATTAGCTTTTTATTTATTTTTCAGTAGCCAATGACAACTAACTGCCACAGGTTTTCAGACAGGACTGATTTAAAATTGAGGACTGAGGACTTTTGTTGAGATAAAATCGTTACTGGTTTTTGCTCTTTTTGACCCAGTTTCTGCTTTTGTTTTTCTGATGATTGCAGCCATGTTGTCATTATTAGTTAATAAATGTTGAAGGTTCAGAGGGGCAGATGCTTTTCTGTGAGAAGATGTAGGCAGGGATCTGTCTGCTCTGTAGTCAGTTTCTGTTATTGAAATGTAACAACAATCAACATGGATTAGGGTATAATGAATGGTTCTATTCATAGAAATAAAGGAAAGTAGATGCTGTATAGTTTAATAATCCTTGTCAAACTGTGCTGTAGATATTCTATGTTGTAACGCGTGCATGTGCCGTTTTCTACAGATGTCAACTTCATTGCCAGTCCTCCGTCCATGGTGGCGGCGGGCAGCGTGGTGGCGGCCGTCCAAGGTCTCTACCTGAAGAGCCAGGACGCTTCGCTGTCCTCCCAGAACCTCACCAACTTCCTGTCGCAGGTCATTCGCAGTGACCCGGTATGCACACACACACACCTTTTTCCAAAAGCCGTATTTGAATGTGGAACAGCCATGCGTTGGGTCTTAATGTCAGCAGTGTGCTGGTGCTGACTGGCTGTTGATTGTGTGCTTGCAGGACTGCCTGCGGTCGTGCCAGGAGCAGATCGAGTCCCTGCTGGAGTCCAGCCTGCGGCAGGCGCAGCAGCATGGCAACACCACAGAGAGCAAACACGTGGACGAGGATGTGGACCTGTCCTGCACCCCCACAGATGTCCGGGACATCAACATCTGAAACGGGTGCCAGCCGCGCCGCACGATGACCTGATGGTGGAGGGAACGTTGTCGACAGAGGGTGGTGATGGGCGGGCTGGGGAGGGGGGTTCCTCATCCAAACTCAGGCCTCCCCTCCTCCTCCTTCATCCTGGTGGGCTGCTATCATGGCCGACATGTCACTCACATGCCCGCTGTCCGCTCTGGCTGCCAAGATGGGACAGAGCTCCCACATCCCGCAATGAAGCCCAAGTGACATTTCCTGCCAGTGTCCCCTCCCATCCTGGGAAAAGAAATGAACACTACAGAAATGTACAAGAGAGAAGACACCAGATACTGATGATCTGCGTGGGCTGGAGTTGAAGCCACAAAAGACATTATTTTCTAATTCCCTCAAATATTAAACTAGGAATCTTTAAATTACCGCGGACTCAGCTGGCCTACTAAAACATCCCAAAGTGTCATGTACAGTAGGTCCCTGTAGTCTGTCTTCAGGTCTTCATCTGAAATCTGACTTTTGTTAGAGAAGAGGCTATTTTGTTTTCGTTTCTCTATTGTTATATCTAATGTTTTAGACTTTCTGTCCAAGCTCCCATGTTTGTCTCATTGCAGTGCAAACATTCATATATCCCTGCTTGCTTATGTTTAGTCACTTTATCATATATCATTTTAGACCTCTTTATCAATTAGTCTTATACCTCTTTTTTCTTCCAAGCTTTTTAAAACCAAGTGAGACGCTCTGTTATGTGTACTGTTGATGTTAAGGCTTGGGCATACAGTATGTGATTCTTTGTCATTTTCAGCTTGCTGTCATTTGATAAGATCAAATCATTGCACGACCAAGCAGAGCAATCCGCAGTCTGTTATGTATCCTTTCTCTGTGTAGTTATACCTAAACCATTCCAACTTTATTGAAAAAAAAAAAAAAAAAAGCACTTTTGGTCAGCGCTGCTGGTCGTCTAAAAAAAAAAAAAAAACAATCGCAGTGATTAAGTTTGTTAAACAAGATGTAATTGAACCGGGCTGGGCAGGAGTGTTTTGGTGATGGAGAGTTGGAGCGGCACTTGCAGACAGTTGGATCTGGATCGGATTCCTCTAATGGGACAAAAGAATAGACCATGGCAGAAATACTTTCTCAAAACACGACTGAATGCTGCTTGAAACTGTCAGGAGTCTCACAGAGTCAATGGCTTTCTGTAGCTGCCTTCTAAGTCTCAAATTTGAGTTTTAGTTCAACAGATGTTTCATACAGGCAAAGCTGCTCTTCCATTCTAAGACATATTGTTTCAGTGTGCAGAGCCAGAAGCTAGAAAAGAAGTATTATTTTTAGAGTTAAAATAATACTTTATTTTTTATATAGTAAAACGTATTATTTATTCTTTTTTTTTTTAGCTTGCATTTTTCTATTTTGCGAACTAACCCGTGGCTCCACCTGCTGTTGAATCAATTTCTGCCTGCAGAGCAGCGCTGTCGTCCAGAAATATCTGTACAAACTAAAACTCCACTCCTGCCTCGAAATCGCCAGGACAGCGTCTCCTCTGTCGTCGCGCCTCAGTTCAAACACTGCTCATGGATTCTGGGAAGGGGGATGAAGCTAAAAGAAATGTGTTGAGCCTATTATTTTGCACAAACCTAAAAGACATGGGCTGCGTTTCTTGGGGACTTGCCGGGAAAATAAATTGTGGAGAGCAAAGCTGGCAAGCATACTGAGGGATGAAAAGGCAGCAACAGTGGCAAAAAAAAGGGTGAAGGCTTAACAGGGAGGGGTGTCTTAACGCTGTAGAATATAAGTCACGGTTCCTACACAGGAGGGCAGACTTGTCATGACCAGGTTGATGTACGCTTTATATATGACGATGGACAGATTAGTACGAAAAGGAGGCTTTTCTCCAAATCCAATTCTGGGAAAAGTATTGATTTCTAACTATGTCAACTGTGTAGGAACCCTATACGTTAGGTTTCTGATTGTACATTAATGATAGAGAGTAGGAGAGAAACACTCCTTGTATTCCGCTGCTATAGAAAATGAATCCCAGCTACGTGTTTTAAAAACAAAACTAAAGCAAAACAGATGACAAAAACGTAATGGATTAAAAATGATGCTTTTCTCCTGTTGTTTGCTGCTACATTTTTGGTGTTTTTTTTTTTAATACATATAAATGTCAATATACTGCCATTATAGGTTTGAATTTTCTCATAGAAAATTGTTTTATTGACATCCTCGTTTGTTTTTATGTAGATTCTATGTGATCTGTTTTTTTTTTTGTATATAATTACGTAATATGATTTTCCGAACTATTCCAAAAAAAAAAAAAACAAGGAAAAATGAGTGTACAGAAATGCTTTGATCCACAATACCTCATGTGACAGTCAAGATCTATCTCAAATTTGTAGGCTTTTTATTTGTTTAGTTCTTATTCTATTGTACTTGTTGGTTCAGTGCCTACTAGCTCTGATCAACCTGCTTGAGATAAAGCATCCGCAATGGAAACTAGTGAGTCCAGGGCATGCTTTGATACTGGTGCCATAACAGAAAATGGGATATGTATAACTCTGTTGAGTGTTAAGCTGTCTCGGTGAAAGAGACTTTATCCCCCCTTTAGGCCCATAGTGGCCTTTTTTCCTTTCCCCTTTTTATATTTATAAAAGGAAAAAAAGCTTTTTGCTCCCATTTTCAAACTGTCAGTGAGTTGATTTGAGTTTGTAAATAGATCAATGTTGTGCTCGGTAAGCCATAGACTGTTTTTTGTTACAAATCATTCCACACAGTTGTGTCTACTTCATGCCAATTGTCTGCAACTTGTCACCTACACAATAAAAACATGAATTAGATGGAGTCTGAAAAACTTACTGTCTGTTCTTGTCCACAGAGATGATATTGAGCATATAGATGTATAGTTATACTTAATATATAGCTTAATTTTTGCAATAATTCCCTAAAACAGCCGGGACTGAGCGGTGATTAGGATTTAGTGTCATGTAACGGTAAGGTTGCTGATGCACTCACCCCTCCCTTTCCAAGCGTGAGAGTAGATGCTAGACTGTAGTCACCGAACGAAACTGGTTACATCTCATGACCAGTATTTGTGAGTCACGTCTTAGAGTATCAGATTAGATTATTGCGGCATTTGGGTTCAAATAACGTTCTGTGTGTTAACGCCTGCGCAGTATGCCCGTGTTACTCTCTCAAAGTGCCTACGGATGAGGGTCAGGCTAGTCCACACAGCATTCCTGGATGGGAAAAAAACCTGCTCAGGTTTATTGGCATTTCTTTAAACCCATCACAATCGTCTTGGGCGGTGCTAAGCGCCAGACAGAGCCACGGCGCCTTTGCAAAATAGCCTTGGGAAGAAACTTGTTTTGGTGGAACGTGTACGTTCAAAAGTTGTTTTAGTCGTGCAACAGAAAACTCAGATTGGACAGAAAGTCTAGCTAGCTGTCTGGATTTACCCTGCAGAGATCTGAGGAGCAGTTAACCATAGTCCTCATAAATCCACTGGAGTTTAGAACGCCAACACAAAGAAAGAGGAAGGTAACGGACATCCGGCCGAAAAAAAGGACGTGCTTTCTGGTGGCACCGGAGCAATCCCCGAAATGAAACGTTGATATAGAATATGCCCGTGTTGACTTTCGATGACTACATTCTAGCATCTACCACCTATGGTGGCCTTCAGGTAATGTTTAAAAAAAAGCCAGTGTTTTGGTTTGTCTGTTCTAGAAACATGGCAGACTCCGTGGAAGACGAGCAGCTCCCTATGTAGAAATGTAGATAGATCCCAGTTAAACATATTGCTCCACAAGTATAAAGTGCATTTGTTGGGGACTATTTTCAGCTGCAGATTAATACTCATTTGGTCCTGTAGTGAGATGTTTCAGCAGCAGGAGGGTGTGCATGGGACTGACACAAAGCAAACAGCAGAGAGTAATGAGGCAACATGGCAGGAGCTAGTTACAACCAATTGTGGCTGCAGCTTTTCCTGGGTTTTGTTGAGTGAAATCTAGACTTATCAGCAGACTTATTCTTTAAACAGCTAAACTGATAGTGTAAACCCATTTCATTTAAACCTCATTTTGAAGTGAACACAGTTACACTAAATACTCTGGAAACAAGAGAAGCACCTCTGACTTTTTTTTTTTAATAACCGTTTAATTAATTCATAAAGAAAATATACCATATATTTTCCAGTTCCAGCTTCTTCTACAGTATATGAGGATTTGTTGCTTTTCTCTATTTTGTATCAGTGTAAATTGAATATCTGGGTTTTGGACTGTTGGATGAAATCTTATTAGGGCCCGAGCACAACATTTGGAACCAATTTTCTTTATTTTTTTTTTAAGTGGCTATATGTAACTTTTAGTTTGTGTTGATTCTAGCCTCTGCTTTGGATAAAAGCGGTAGTGTTTTGACCACACCTACTGTCATAAAGATCTTTTAGAGTTAGCGTAAAGTACAAGTATCGTACCAGAAAATGA
Source organism: Sander vitreus (assembly GCF_031162955.1). Lineage (NCBI taxonomy): Eukaryota > Metazoa > Chordata > Actinopteri > Perciformes > Percidae > Sander > Sander vitreus. Next base: position 9,753,510 of record NC_135855.1, on the reverse strand, counting down.
CTTTGGTAGAAGTTACGTCTTAGAAGTCACCTTTTAGAATATTACTTGAGTAAAAGTCTTAAAGTATCTGATACAGTACGTAAGTATCCATCCATCCATCCATCCATCTTCATCCGCTTATCCGGGGTCGGGTCGCGGGGGTAGCAGCTCCAGCAGGGGACCCCAAACTTCCCTTTCCCGGGCCACATTAACCAGCTCCGACTGGGGGATCCCGAGGCGTTCCCAGGCCAGGTTAGAGATATAATCCCTCCACCTAGTCCTGGGTCTCCCCCGAGGCCTCCTCCCAGCTGGACGTGCCTGGAACACCTCCCTAGGGAGGCGCCCAGGGGGCATCCTTACCAGATGCCCGAACCACCTCAACTGGCTCCTTTCGACGCAAAGGAGCAGCGGCTCTACTCCGAGCTCCTCACGGATAACTGAGCTTCTCACCCTATCTCTAAGGGAGACGCCAGCTACCCTCCTGAGGAAACCCATTTCGGCCGCTTGTACCCTGGATCTTGTTCTTTCGGTCATGACCCAGCCTTCATGACCATAGGTGAGGGTAGGAACAAAACTGACCGGTAGATTGAGAGCTTTGCCTTCTGGCTCAGCTCTCTTTTCGTCACAACGGTGCGATAAATTGAATGTAATACCGCACCTGCTGTGCCGATTCTCCGACCAATCTCCCGCTCCATTGTCCCCTCACTCGCGAACAAGACCCCAAGGTACTTGAACTCCTTCACTTGGGGTAAGGACTCATTCCCTACCTGGAGAAGGCACTCCATCGGTTTCCTGCTGAGAACCATGGCCTCCGATTTAGAGGTGCTGATCCTCATCCCAGCCGCTTCACACTCGGCTGCGAACCGATCCAGTGAGTGCTGAAGGTCACAGGCCGATGATGCCATCAGGACCACATCATCTGCAAAAAGCAGCGATGAGATCCCCAGCCCACCGAACTGCAACCCCTCTCCACCCCGACTACGCCTCGATATCCTGTCCCATAAATACTACAAACAGGATTGGTGACAAAGCGCAGCCCTGGCGGAGGCCAACTCTCACCTGAAACGAGTCCGACTTACTGCCGAGAACCCGACACAGCTCTCGCTTTGGTCGTACAGAGATTGGATGGCCCTGAGAAGGGACCCTCACCCTGTACTCCCGCAGCACCTCCCACAGTATCTCCCGGGCACCCGGTCATACGCCTTCTCCAGATCCACAAAACACATGTAGACTGGTTGGGCATACTCCCAGGCTCCCTCCAGGATCCTTGCGAGAGTAAAGATCTGGTCCGTTGTTCCACGACCAGGACGGAATCCGCATTGTTCCTCTTCAACCTGAGATTCGACTATCGACCGAACCCTCCTTTCCAGCACCTTGGAGTAGACTTTACCGGGAGGCTGAGAAGTGTGATACCCTGTAATTGGCACACACCCTCTGGTCCCCCTTTTAAAAAGGGGGAACCACCACCCCGGTCTGCCACTCCTTAGGCACCGTCCCAGACTTCCACGCAATGTTGAAGAGGCGTGTCAACCAAGACAACCCCTCCACACCCAGAGCTTTAAGCATTTCTGGACGGATCTCATCAATTCCTGGGGCTTTGCCACTGTGGAGTTGTTTAACTACCTCAGCAACCTCCACCAGGGAAATTGATGCCAATCCCCCCCTCATCCTCCAGCTCTGCCTCTACCATAGAGGGCGTATTAGTCGGATTTAGGAGTTCCTCAAAGTGCTCCTTCCACCGCCCCTATTACCTCCTCAGTTGAGGTCAACAGCGTCCCCATCCTTACTGTACACAGCTTGGATGGTTCCCCGCTTCCCCTCCTGAGGTGGTGAACGGTTTTCCAGAAGTACCTTGGTGCCGACCGAAAGTCCTTCTCCATGTCTTCTCCGAACTTCTCCCACACACGCTGCTTTGCCTCTTTCACGGCAGAGGCTGCAGCCCTTCGGGCCCTTCGGTACCTTGCAACTGCCTCCGGAGTCGCCTGGGATAACATATCCCGGAAAGACTCCTTCTTCAGTCGGACGGCTTCCCTGACCACCGGTGTCCACCACGGTGTTCGTGGGTTACCGCCCCTTGAGGCACCTAAGACCCTAAGACCACAGCTCCTCACCGCAGCTTCAGCAATGGAAACTTTGAACATTGTCCACTCAGGTTCAATGCCCCCCAGCCTCCACAGGGATGCACGAAAAGCTCCGCCGGAGGTGTGAGTTGAAAGTCTGTCGGACAGGGGCCTCCTCCAGACGTTCCCAATTTACCCGCACTACCCGCTTGGGCTTACCAGGTCTGTCCAGAGTCTTCCCCCACCCCTGACCCAACTCACCACCAGATGGTGATCGGTTGACAGCTCCGCCCCTCTCTTCACCCGAGTGTCCAAAACATATGGCCTCAGATCAGATGAAACGATTATAAAATCGATCATTGACCTTTGGCCTAGGGTGCTCTGGTACCAAGTACACTTATGAGCATCCCTATGTTCGAACATGGTGTTCGTTATAGACAATCCATGACTAGCACAGAAGTCCAACAACAAACAACCACTCTGGTTTAGATCAGGGAGGCCGTTCCTCCCAATCACGCTCTCCATGTGTCTCCATCATTACCCACGTGCGCGTTGAAGTCCCCCCCCAGCAGAACTATGGAGTCCCCGACTGGAGCCCCATGCAGGACTCCACTCAAGGTCTCCAAGAAGGCCGAATACTCTGAACTCTTGTTTGGTGCATATGCACAAACAACAGTCAGAGTTTTCCCCCCCCACCACCCATGTGGCAGCGCACCCGACCCCAGCGGTTCCTCCCACAGGTGGTGGGCCCATGGGATGGAGGGATGTCCGCCACGTAGCTTTTTCGGGCTGTGCCCGACCGGGCTCCGTGGCAAACCCGGCCACCAGACGCTCGCTGACGAGCCCTCCATCTGGGCCTGGCTCCAGACGGGGGCCCCGGGCTTCCTCCGGGCAGGGTCACTTCATCCCTTCCTCGATTTTTCATAGGATTTTTGAACCATTCTTTGTCTGGCCCCTCACCTGAGACCACTTTGCCTTGGGAGACCCTACCAGGAGCACAAAGCTCCAGACAACACAGCCCTCAGGTTCATAGGGACACACAAACCTCTCCACCACGATAAGGTGATGGTTCCCGGAGAAGTACGTAAGTATCATTTTCTGATATTAAACGTACTTAATTATTAGAAGTAATAGTTAAAAAAGTACTGTAATTATGAACTTTCTTTTGGTTTCCTTATAGTAAAGCATAATAATCAGGGTTTCCACACTGTTTAAACATCAAATTTAAACAAAACAGAATGTTAATTTTTTTTTTTTCTGAGGAAGAATCTTTCACTCCAACGTACAAAAACATTTTATTTAGGAAATGTAGTGGAGTAAAAGTTTCCAGATGTGAAAATTCTACTTGAGTACAATAAAAAAAGAATTGTATTAGTATTTGTATACCAAAAAATCATTCATTTACAATAAGAGAATACGTTACCAATGCATCGGTGCATTATAAGTGTTGCTAACGGTAACCTAGCCTCCTTTGGATGTACTGTGAGATAAACCAGGTATCACTGTCACTGTGTCACGAGCCAAAGCTTTAGCAAGAGTTTGTTGTATTATAATAATAATAATAATAATAATAATAATAATTAAAGCTGCAAGCAGCGTTGGACGGGCCCTCGCTCCTCTGCCCGCATCAGGGTTACTGGCGGACGCCGCTCCTTGCGACCGTGCATTTGCGCGGCACTCAGACACTGCAAATCGTCACCAATAAAAAGGGAACTCCCTGCTGTTCAATGATACCTCACACAAGACTCTACCTTAAACGGGTCACCAGTTATGAAAAGGGCTGTGGCTTAAGCATAGGGGGCGGGCCAAACTATCACCAATAAAGCAGGAACTATCAGCTGAGTTCAATGATACCTCACACAAGACTCTACCTTAAACGGTTAAAATGTTATGAATGGGGGCGTGGCTAACGCATAGGGGGTGGGCAAAACCATGACCAATGAAAAGGGAACTCTATGCTGAGTTCAATGTTACCTCACACAATACTCTACCTTAAACTGTTCAAATGTTATGAAAGGGGGCGTGGCCTGATTAAGTGGGTGTGGTTAAAGTATAGGGGGGGGCGGCTCAGTATCACATGTAGACCACACATTGTAAGTTTCATGTAAATCTGATGTCGTTGTAGATTGTTTGTCATATAAGGCGCATTTCCTGTTGCCAGCGGGGGGCGCTATGACCAAAAGTCAATTTTGGCCTGTAGATGTCCTCAGGCCTGGACCTTCTCAATCGTGAGAAATTTCGGGCAGATACGACAACGTACACTCAAGTTACAACAACTTCATTGTTCAAAGCTAAACACTCAAAATGGCCGCCACGCCCACAGCGTTAGACGAAAAGTTTTTCTTTTAATAACTTTTCATCTGTAAGGTGTTGAGATGATACACACCAAATTTGAAGTCCATCGGATGAAATCTCTAGGAGGAGTTCGTTAAAGTATAGCACCTTGACTTTTAGGCCTACTTCCTGTTGCCACTAGGGGGCGCTATGACGTTGAGTAAATTTTGTCGGGTAAATGTCCTCAGAGTATGAATCATGAAAAGTTTCGAGGCAATTGGACAATGTACACTTGAGTTACACCCACTTCCTGTTTCGATGGCGAAACGCACAAAATGGCCACCCCGCCACGGCCACGCCCTATGACGAAATTTTTTTCTTTTAACAACTTTTGATCTTTAATGTCTTAAGATGGAACAGACCAAATTTAAAGTTGATCGGATGAAATCTCTAGGAGGAGTTTGGAGTACGACGTGGAAATGGCCAAAATCGCACTAATTTCGAACTTTTAATTCAAATTCAGACTTCCTGTTGGGTTTAGGGTATGGCTCCAATGACGTTTTCTGTGCGTCTTGAAATGGTAGATATGTCTACCAAGTTCCATGAGTCTAGGTTAAACGTCCTGCAGGGGCTCAATTTTTAAAATATTGTAGGGGGCGCTAGCGAGCCATGTTTGTGCGCCTATTCCCGAAACCCTTAAAATACGTAACTTTTCACCAGTCTTGATGCGACCGCCAAATTTGGTGAGTTTTTGAATATAATAAGCCCCTCAAAAAGGCAATTCATTAGCCGGGAAAATAATAATTCCTTCAGTTCCAATAGGGCCTTCGCCACTGTCGGTGTGGGCCCTAATAATAATAACTTAGATTTATATAGTGCCTTTTTAATGAAACCAAAAAATATTTTTTCTAAACTTAGATATAGTATATAGATAGGATGGAAAACGCTCCTGTGGGTCGTATCAGAGGGGTAGGAATAAACAAATCTATGTGGGCGTATGGTTTGGAGGACTTATTGGATTATGTGATAGTAAAAATAATGGTTAATTGCAGAAAATAGAAGTAACATTAAAATCGTCTGATGTATAAGTTGTAAAACAGCTGCAGTCAGAAAAGAAAGAATCCCACATATGTCTACACCCCCAACAGTGAAAAACATCATCTGCACATAAGGGTTTGAGAATCCAATGAGATTGTGAAACAACAATCAGAAGCAGGGAAGTGAGACTTTACTGATCTATTGAACACAATTTTGTTTATCAGTGGCCCTCTACCACCAGTCAGAGGAGGAGTCGAGAGATTCAGCATTGCTGAAACTAAACACAGGGCTTTCTACTGCATGTATCCTCCATTCAGTGCACGTTATTGACAATTTCTTTTTCTGGGGCCGCTGTCATCATTTTAAGGCAAAAAGACTTAAAAGTCAGGGGTAAAATTGTTCATTTCTAACCTATTTTACTTTGTGTGTCACAAGGGACAAGAAAGAAAGTGCTGTGTTGGCTTTTGACCTGCACTGTCATGTTCCTTTTTTCTCTCCATTTCCAACATGAATCATGTTGAAAGTGGACTTCCTTAAGTTGTGAGAAGACACATGTTGTTATGTTATATTGCAAGCAGATACTTAATACCATGTCCAGATGCATGTGAAAATGCATATCCCTGTTTTGGCTTTCAAATGGACTAAATCTATTTTATTACATGTTTAACAAAGCTTGATTATGGAGAACGGGTAAGGAAACGCATACTGATGTCAATTCTTATTAATGTGACAGGTTTGAGCACTGCAGAGAAGTAGAGAAGTATATCATTATTAGGGGTGTCCACGATTCGATTCAATTTTCAAACAGCGACGGCAATGTCACAATAAGAGCCACTAGGTCAGATGGCAAAAGGGTACTTTGCAGCAACAGTTTGAGTTTCTCAGAGTTTACGAGGTACAATTGAATGCACCATTAGTTTACAGATGTGCACATGAATACACTATGGAGTCCAATCACAGCCCACAGCTTTATCTTTATTTGTTTCCATAACTCCCTCACAGGGAAGTTCAAATATTGCCACACAGTGTCTGAAGGGAAGCAGGTGGATTTTCCAGTTCTGTTGTTTCTCTGTCATCTCCAACTCATGGCCATGGTGTTTGGAAAAGAGCAGCTGCAGGCTACCGCTAAGCTAACATTACCCTGTGGCTGTGTCTCATTCTGCATACTTCCGTCAGTACACTGCTAATGTGCACTGACTACTTACTGCCGTAGTGCCCACTTTCGATGGTTAGTATGGTCCCAAAAGGAACACTTATGTTAAAACACTTACCAGAAATGACGAGTGGGATGAGCGTGACAAACACGACGAACGCAACACATGGCAGCTGATTGGACGAACGTGTCACATGGGTCTGGCTGCTCCCGAATTTCAAAACCGACTGGCGGCTTGTTCAGAATACGAGCTCGTATTTTACGAAAATAGTTTACTGAAACGTGTTTATGAAAACATTTTAAGCAAGAAATAGGCCATACAGTTGCTGAATCTGTCTGTTTTTTTAACGAGCCGACTGCATTTGCATATTATTTGCATAAAGTAGCCTGGACTCAACAGATTAAAAACTTGCCGACATCCCTGGTCCCTCAAGATGGCGCCCGTTTAGTGCGAGTAGGGTCCATCGTTCCACACTGAACTTTTTGACCATTTTTAGGGGGTCATCCGGGTACTTTCAGTGCACTGACTTTTTGCATTATCTACATATATACTTAAAACTAAGTGTTTAAAGTGTGTAAGTAGGCAGTTTGAGACACAGCCTGTGTCTTTAGCTGCATGCTACCAGCCAGTAAGCTAACGTTAGCCTGTGTATTTAGCTGCATGCTACCACCCAGTAAGCTAACGTTACCCTGTGTCTTTAGCTGCACGCTACCAGCCCATTAGCTAACGGAACCCTGTGTCTTTAGCTGCATGTTCCCAGCCAATAAGCTATGCTGTGTTTTTTCTTCTTCTTTAAATGTGTGCAAGTAGTAGAGAGAGAAACAATACTGGGGGAATCACCGATCCTGCTCTTGATTTCGATATATAGTATAGTATTTAATGTCCTCTGTTCTGTTCAGTCCTTGTCATGTCATCGTCTATTTTCGAGTGTGTTAGCATGTTTCTTGTTTACTTCTTCACGTGTTGGATTTTGGACTCTTCCAGTCGCTTTAGATTTATCTTTATTTGGTTTGCCACTCTCATTTGGTGTTTTGCACATCATCCACGCGTAAGACTAGATTTTCTGTTTAAATAAATCATACACCTGAACCTGCTTGTCGTGGTGTCTTGCATTTTGGGTCCAGAAATCCTGTTCCTGCCTCAGCGCTCTGCCAGCCCTGACACAAACATAGCTAGTGATATCAAGTCAACTCAGCCTTTGCTTTTTCTTGGCCAGGTTACAATAACATTAAAACTGCTTCACAAGCCTAAATTAAAGCAACTGAACTGTATTACTCACTGAATTATTCACAAAGAAAATATGGCTGGGTCAATTCACATACTAAACATTGTGCCAAAATATGAACAATAACGTTGCCTTCAGTGGGCTTAATTGCTAGCTACAAAACAAAAAAATAAAGCCCATAGACGGCACCTTATCATGCGTTCCATTTACCATGGAACTCAGAGCTGGGAATGACGTCACGACCGAGTTGAATGCCTTCCATTTACAAGTCGGATTTTTATTGTTTTCATTAGCGCTAGCCAGGTTAGCCATTGTTAGCAATACCAGTTGATAACAACGCCTTACACTGTTTTTTTATGTATACAAACAGCGTACTAACATATACACAGATAGAAGTTGGACAGGACTGTGTGTACGATTTAGTGAGCCACAAATAAGAAGCACAGAAGTGCTATTAACTGTATGTTAGTACAGCTTCCGAGGTCAGAGGGCATGTTTCTGACTTTGACCTTGGCAAATCTGACTTTGGAGTACAAATGGAACGCACTATTAGGATACATGAAACAGGTGATTTAACGTCATCGCTCATTTTTACACACAGTTTAGCAACAAAACAAAATGCTGGGGAACATTACTATGTTTTTTCATGTTGGTTTTGAGCAGTATGCATCCCCACTAACCTGGAAAACATTTTAAACAGTTAGTGAATACAGCGTTTCTGGGGAATACATTTCCTGCAGCGGGGAGTGAGGCAGACGGACAGCTTCTGTGGTCTGATTAACAGTAAATTAATTAAATTCAGAGCCCATAACACTATTTTCCAAGCTACTGTAGCTGTCATATTCCAGGACCCGTGTGAGTGCTGGTTCCATGGTAAATCAGCCGTCGAGGCTTTTTGTCACTCTGCCTGAGGAGAAAATGCTGTACTCGTGCTGTTGTTTATTTAGTTGTCATGAGTTCGCAAGTGATGACTTCCTGTCACTGTTCCAGTTGCTCACCCTCAAAGGGGGGAGAGAGCAGATGAGCTTGACTTCTGTTGAGCAGATGGCTCTGCAGAGTCGTATAATTGTGGCAATTATATAGCAGTGGTAGGCCGCTGCTGAAAAAATGTATATAGCAGAAACACTGCCTTGAGTTTGGGTATAGGAGTCTGTATAGAAAGAGAAGAGCACTCGCAAACAGCACAAACATAGACACACATACAGTACTATAGCTGGAGATGATTTCATGTTCATTTTAAAGTACACTGCTATAAATGTAAATTCTGCTAATGTCCTCCTTCCTACAGTTAAGGAGAGAACAGGTCTGAAAGTTATTGTCTGGCTAATGATTAACAGGAGTATTTGTGTGTGTGTGTGTGTGTGTGTGTGTGTGTGTGTGTGTGTGTGTGTGTGTGCGTGAGACAGTACTCATTGATTTGTTATGCAAGGAATGTCTTTGATGGGGCTTCAGTGTGGAGGAAAAGGCGTGAAAGTCTAATCCTTTCCCACAGGCCTACCAGCACCAGCTCAAACAGCAGCAGACAAAGACACACGCACACACACACACACACACACACACACACACACACACACACACGTATTCTCCTATGTGCACTATAACTAATTCAAGTAAAATACATTTGAAACTAAATGTATGAAGTTACAGTTTTTTTCGGTTGCTTAAGCACAATTTTGAAAACAGGGACCGGTTTTTCAAAACACTACACACAATTAGCACAACCACACACCCAAGCAGAACACCCTTGCAAAAACTATACGCAAATTTATAAAAAACATTTGTTACCATATAAAACACACATTTCATGTGACTTAATTCTGTCTGAACCATTTACACACTGCTGTTGCTAACCTAAAACACTTTTAGCAATTGTACTTCTCAGTGATTAGAGTACTGTATATGAAGTACACAGAGAAAGTGAGACCATATATATATATAAGGGCTGTCAGCCTTAACGCGTTAATCGCAATGCGATTAAGGGCCGACCCGATGCGATTAATTTTTTTTAATCACATTAATCGTATGCCGGCATTTATTAATTTATTTTACACTTCACTCGGCTGTAGGCTGCAGGCATGATGGAGAAAGACAGCAGCAACACAATTCTGAATGGCGATTTTTATTTTCCAAAACTCCCGGACGGCTCGTAGACAAGCCGAAAGCCATATGCACATTGTGTAAAGCCGAATTAAAATATCACCGAAGCACGTCAAGCTTGAGCTACCACCCCCAGCAGCGGTGACCGGAGCGGGCAGCAGCAGCTGCGGCGGCTGGAGCGGGCAGCGGCCGGAGTAGGCGATCACGGTGAAACGCGAACGGGGGCTGGAGTATAACCTAGCTAGGTGGAAAGCTAACGCTAGCCGGCCACCTGTTCCATCAATCCTGCTTGCAAGTGTCCGCTCATTAGACAAAAACTGGACTACATCCAACTTCAACGAAACTCCCAACGCGAGTTCAGAGACTGCTGTGTTTTTGTTGTTGTGGAATCAACAGTGTACCGGACTATCCAGCCTGTTTCTCTGTTGCCGGATAAGAGTGGAGATGGGCTGTGTTAACACGGACTTATTAACTGGTGATCACTAGACGTCAGTGAGTAATCAACATTATTTAGGAGTTACTAAACACTATATTGACTCTAGTAAGGATAGGGATTTTTAGTTTTTTAGTTAGGTACTTGGAGGAATTGTGCAATAATGACAGATTCACACATTTTTCTTTTGTTTACAGTAAATAAATAATTACAAATCTTAAAATCAAGTTCATGAAGTAACTTTCTTTGCATTCATTTGATTCCCAATCAAGATACACTGGTAAAAATTGCTTTCGATTGTTAATATGTACTTAAACTGTTCTGCGATTAATCGCATGTTTTATCACATGATTAAAATTTTAAGTACATATTAACAATGGAAAGCAATTCTTACCAGTCTATCTTGAGAAAGTTACTTTATGAACTTAATATTAAGATTTGTATTTGTTATTATTTACTGTAAACAAAAGTAAAATGTGTGAATCTGTCATTATTGCACAATTCCTCCAAGTACCTAACTAAAAAGCTAAAAATCCCTATCCTTACCAGAGTCAATATAGTGTTTAGTAACTCCTAAATAATTTTGATTACTCACTGATGTCCAGTGATCACCGGTTAATGAGACAGTGTTTGCAGCACCTTGCAGGAGTTCCAGTTTGGCTTCTTTCTCCGTGTCATACAGGCTGTGTATGTGTGAAACTACTGTCCCCCTCGACGGCAACGAGACGGGTCAGAACATGCCAACCGTAGTATGTCTTTAAGACCCGAGTCCTCTACGATGCTGATAGGTCTGCAGGTAGTTGCCACCCATTTCGCAAGAGCGGTAGTAATTTTTTTGGATTTGGTTTCATCAACAGGTCGGCAACTAGCACTCTCCAAAATAGTGCTTTGCCTGAGTGGGTAGCATGCTAGTGGGTAGCATTAATCGGAGTCACGTTAATTAGCTCATAGGTGGTAGCTCAAGCTTGACGTGCTTCAGTGATATTTTAATTCGGCTTTACACAATGTGCATATGGCTTTCGACTTGTCTACAAGCTGTCCGGGAGTTTTGGAAAATAAAAATCGCCATTCAGAATTGTGTTGCTGCTGTCGTTCTCCATCATGCCTGCAGCCTACAGCAGCAGGATGTGTTACGAGGAAGTATGGCAGCTTGATGATAAGTAACGGTGCAGCAAAGGGTCAAAATAGTAGCCTGTTAGGCACGACGCGAAGCCTAGTGAAGTGTAGAATAAATTAATAAATGCCGGCATGCGATTAAAAAAAAATTAACGTTAATGCTGACAGCCCTAATACATATATATATATGTATATATATATATATATATGTATATATATATATATATGTATATATGTATATATATATATATATATGTATATGTATATGTATATATATATATATATATGTATATATATATGTATATAGTCAGTCAACGTCAACATGGAGAATCACAACAACATGTCCCAGTTTTCATACAGCTACTACAGTAGTGTGCATAACACTGTTAGCTCAGCAAACAACAGACAAACATAAAATACTGTCATAGGGCATGGCCGTGGCGGGGCGGCCATTTTGTGCATTTCGCCATCGAAACAGGAAGTGGGTGTAACTTGAGTGTACATTGTCCAGTTGGCTCGAAACTTTTCATGATTCATAAGACTAACCTTGAGGACATTTTCCGGCCAAAATTGACTCAAAGTCATAGCGCCCCCTTGTGGCAACAGGAAGTAAGTCCAAATCTATACATGCTATACTTTACGAACTACTCTGAGAGATTTCATCCGATCAACTTCAAATTCGGTCTGTGTCATCTAAAGACCTCAACTATGAAAAGTTATTAAAAGCAACGGTGTGGGTGTGGCATTTATTGATGAACAAAGAAGTTGTTGTAACTAGAGGCTGATTTTTGGCATTTTTTAACATAATCGGCATTGGCCAATATCAAGGTATATCAAGCCGATTAATAGGCAGGCGCATCTGTGGGCAGCCTAGTGTTAAAAACATGAATAGGCGACATTTTTTACAGCGCACCCAGACCAGCTGCCTCCAGCCCCTCCCCTAGTAAAGTCTTGCCGTGTGTCTCGCTCAGACGCTACCGTTAGTAGTAGCATATTGCTGGTGTTCTTGCCTTGGGATTAACTGTACTAATAAAACCGTACAAAACACTGCGGCCACACTGCTGTGGAAGCTCCCCAAATGTCATTTATCTGGTTGTTACCCCTGTCCGTGGCAGTCTCATCCACTCCTATAACGGAGCTAACTGGAGCTAACCGCTAATGGAGCTAACCGCTAACAGAGTTAACCGCTAACGGAGCTAATCGTTGCTAACAGAGCCTTCAGTTCTCTGTGCCTGTATCCATTAACTGCATCTATGGACTCGAGCACGAATAAAACCCTTAATTTGATTAAAATGGCTGGACGAGTTTTAAATTACAACTAAGAGTTGTTTGAATGACAGAAATCTGCTCAGATAAGATCCTAATGAGTGCAACAGGACATGTAACAGTAGGGTCCCCAAAACACAGATAAAACACTTCAACAAATGAACAATGATCTAACAAACAAGGTGAACAAGAATTGACTTTAGATAGCCCTAGTCTTATGTGATTCAACAGGAGTTAGGAGGAAATAGTGTTGAGATTAATAATAACATGTCACTTTCTGTGAAGCTTGCAGATTTGTATTCTCAGAAGTTTAATAAATGCTGCTAAGTGCACTAAACTTTATTTTTTCATTGAAAAGTTTATTTGACAAAGTTTATTTTCTTCTTACCTGTTTCGTTTAATTAATATATTTTTCATTCATTATTTATACAATATACAGGATGTTTTTACATTATATATTTTTAATTGAAGTATACAAGTGTAGATTGGTGAAGTGTTCAATAAATGTTTTGTTGAGAAATTCTGTGTATATTAGTGTTACATTTTATCTTTCAAATAGAGGTTTAAAAACAAGCACATATCAGCCAAATATCGGCTAAATATCGGCAGCATTTATCGGCCTCTAGTTGTAACTTGGGTGTACGAAATTACTCACAATTGACAAAAGTCCAGGCCTGATGACATCTACATGCCAAAATTGACTTTTGGTCATAGCGCCCCCCGCTGGCAACAGGAAATCCGCCTATATGACAAACATCATCCGATTTACATGAAACTTATAATATGTGGTCTACATGTGATACTGAGCCGCTCCCTATACTTTAAACACACCCATGTACTTAGGCCACGCCCCCCTCTTATGACTTTTGAATCGTTTAAGGTAGAGTCTTGTGTGAGGTATCATTAAACTCAGCAGAGAGTTTCTTTTTGATTGGTGATGGTTTGACCTGCCCTCTATGCTGTAGCCATGCCCCCTTTCATAACTGGTGACCCGTTTAAGGTAGAGTCTCATGTGAGGTATCAATGAACTCAGCAGATTCCTTTTTTATTAAGGTTTGCCCCGACCCCTATGCTTTGGCCACGCCCCCTTTCACAGCTAATGAACTGTGTCATTATCATTACATGACGTAGAGTCTTGTGTGATGTATCATTGAACTCAGCAGGGAGTTCTCTTTTCATTGGTGATGATTTGCAGTGTCTGAGTGCCAATGCAAATGCACGGTCGCAAGGAGCGGCGTCCGCCAGTAACCCCGACGCATTTTAGCTCACAGGGATTTGTCTAAAATACAATTCCCTCATTATTTGCCCTCCCTCATTGTTTTGGCCATGTTTACCATGAAACCAACATTATAACATCGTAGATATGACAGAAAACACGGAAAAGCATAATATGTGACCTTTAAAGAAATGCCAATAAACCAGAACAGGATTTTCTCCCATCCAGGAAAGCTGTGTGGACTAACCAGACCCTCCTCCGTGCCGCAGCGTGTGGATGGTCTGGCAAAGCGAGACTAGTAAAGTTGTGGACTCACTGGTTTTTGATCATCGGTAATGTAATGATAACCAATGCACGTTAACAGCTGTCCATATTTACAACAGTGGTGTAGAAGTGAAGTACTGTTGGCGTGCCGAATTACAAAAAATACCACGCTATGTTGCTGTAAAGGCAAGTGGATATGCAATTGAGAAAAAGTTAAAAACATCCAATATAAAGGATTCTGGCTTGTTACAATATTCTTTTTGTTGTTGTTTTGGATATTGTTTTTATTGGTCAAAGTAATATCTGAGATCCTGACATAACATAACTACAACAGAGACCAATATGCTCTGCTGCATGCTGCTCTTCTCTCTCCGGCTCGCACACCTGACCCATATGACCAGCACACCTGACCCATGTGACCAGCACACCAGACCCTTGTGATCAGCACGCGTTACTATGGATCCCACGTAACTTCTAGGCAAGTCCCGCTCTATGAAGCAGCTCGATTGTTTGGGGGATTGGCATTGACCTTGAGTGGTTAAGGTTAGGATAAACGACTGGTCAGGGGATAGGACCTAAACAAATCGGGTTACGTTACCTTGCGTAAGCATGGACGCCTGGCCAATAGTAGTGTGTGAATGCCTATCGTGGGTTCCATAATAACGCGACCAGCAGACCTGCATCCAGGAAGCCACTGTATGAGAAAAAGGAGGAAGTAACACACCTGCTGTACACTGGGGGAATCTCTATTTGTCAAAGTGATTGATATTGTGCAGATTGCAGATGTACCATTACTATGGTGAATACATTGTTATCTCAACATCTCTCCATTAGTGCATGTATAGGTCCTGTTTGTGCATGTGTGTGTGGTATGTAATAACAGAGTGTAAAAATGCAATGCCCCTGTGGATCATTAAAGTATGTCTTCTTCTTCTTCTTATTATTATAATAACAAATTGAGACAATGGCCAACGTGACAGAAATAAGATTCAAGTTGGAATGATTTTTTCCAGGAGCAGTTTTAAAAATCTACATTGGTATGTGCAGTAATGGAGGCCCCAGACAGTTTATGGAGCAGTAGTGTCAAAGTGAAATCAGTTCCTAGGCTGATACTGGCTGGTGACTTTGCGTGTTAACATGGCAGTTTGCATTGAAACGGGAAAGCCGGTGGCTCCTCATTGAACCAACTCACACTTATTTGACATGTGATAAACTATTCTGGTCCTGTCACAGGTAAGTGTATGTGGTCTGAGAGCAGGGAGAGACATTACTGAGCAGACCACATCAAACACAGAGGCAAGTATTTCCAGGATCCATTCTGCAGAGGGGGTGGGTGGGTGGGGGGGCTGCTGCACTTTGAGAACAGAACTCTGGGATTGAGGATGCTGATTGTTTGCTCTTCTTTTGCTCACATTTGCAATATCTTTGTACCACTACCAAACCATACAAAGGAATTAATAAATGACAAAAACATGAATATGAATTATTACTGAAATAACTCATGGCATACCGAAAACAACTACCAATATAAGGCTACAAAGCTTTATAAGAAATAAGAAGGCAAACTTGGGGCGACCTCTATAGCTCACCCAGTAGAGTGTGCACCCCATGTAGGCTGAGTCCTTTGCAGTGGCCCAGGTTTGAGTCCGACCTGTGGCCCTTTTCTGCGTGTCATTCCCTCTCACGTCCCCCTTTCCTGTCTATCCAGTCACTATCTAATAAAAAAAAAAAATGAAGCAAACTTTAATATATAGACCCCTTCAAAACTGTGAGGGAAGGGCACAAGATAAACAAATCACAAACAGGGGTCTGAGTGATCGGATCACAAGTTGACAGCTCTAAGTACAGGTGAAAACATTCTCAGGACACATTGAGATCTGATAACCAAAACCACATTTGGAGGTGGTCTGGAGAATGTGTCCACATTCTCATAGCAGTGTGTACAGGAATGTGTCCTGGGCCACATTAAGGACCGCCTAATGTGAGCGGAACAACGTATTCATTCAAAGTATTTCTCATGTCACAGAAACCACTGGGTGAATTGTGTGTTTTAGATGTTATCATCATACTGTTGCTGATGTGTCAGTGTTTTTGTTCCGGTGCTGTCTGCTCTTATATCCCTGGCTGTCTGGCGCTCTGTGCCCCACTGTTGCCTTGAAAAGGCACCTGCAGGTTACAATAACCTTATTTTTAGTTTCATAAAACATCCCTTCACCAATATGTAGAATATTACTACAGACATTCCTGCTCTTATGTCGTCTACTTTTGTTGTTTATTAGTCTATTATCTTCACAGCCGGCAAACTGAATGGTCAAAGCAGCGGCTGTGAAAAGGTTTAATTTCCTGTATATTCTTCACAATAAAAGTCCCCCATGATTTTGTTATTTAAAAGCTTTTATCATGAAGCAGCGTAATGCAGTAACTTAACACTAATCCTATAAGCGAACATGAAACGTAAAATAAAGCAGACATAATAAAAACTTAACTTCAAACCACAGAGATTTAGTAAGAAGCTACAAACACGGGGTGGCCTCTAGCTCACCCAGTAAGAGCGTTTGCCCCATGTTGGCCAAGTCCTGCAGTGGCACGGGTGCAAATCTGACCTGCTGCCCTTTGCTGCGTGTCATCCCCCATCTCATGTCTATCAACTGTCACTACATAATAAAGGGAAAAAGCCCCCCCCAAAAAAAAATCTTTAAAAGAAGCTACAGACATACTGAGAGCTACTTTCTAACACCACCAATGTGTACCACCCTCCTGAGTGATGCACGGTAGCCATATGACACCAGACGCTCACCACACATCAAAATATATACATACATTTCTAATATATTTATTAGAAATGTTCTAATACGTACATGTGTACATGCATATACAACAACAAACATATGGGTGCCTTGTCAACCAAACCTCACACTGAGGCACAAACAAAAATCACAGAGAACAACATTTCAGACATAAAACCCTCTTTTGTAAGTATATAAATAAAAAAATTCCCACACAAGATTGAGCTTATTGCGAGGTTTCTTTCTCAGTCTTCCTCTTCATCATCTGTTCTGCCATTCTCCACTGGGCGAGCGAGCAGCCCGATTGGTGGGGTTAGGCATTGACCTCAAGTAGTTAAAGGTCCAATATGTAATATATTTACTGTAATAAATCCCCAAATGACCCCAATGCATCATCAAATATTAAGGAAACATGCTAAGTTGAAATACTATCTTTTCTGACAACAATGCAAATGCCAGTATTTTCTCCTTTTGAAATTTTCGTTCTGTGACGGAATTTTTGTTTGTGTTTCGGCCTGTGTGTTGTTATCAACTGCCAACAAGTTGATATAACCGCATAACTAAGAGCTGCAGAGAAGGGGAGATAGGGAGGCTGTGTTCCGTGATTGTGGCTACACACCTTCCCCCGCCGGTCTAGGCTAATGCTGCGACTCATTACTCTCTAAGTATATGTAAGCTTTCTATGGGGAGAAGCAGAGATAGGGTGGGGGTGCACCATGACTATGGCTAAACACCCATCCCCGCCGGTCTAGGCGAACACTGCAACTCCTCATACCCTAAATATAGTAAGCTTTCCATGAAGAGAAGCCGAGATAGGGAGGCGGTGCGTCATAACTGTGGCTACACACCTTCCCTCGCCGGTCTAGGCGAACGCTGCAACTCCTTACTCCTTACTCCTAACTATAAGCTTTATCGAAGAGGAGAGTTTTAAGTTTACTCTTAAAGGTGGTGACGGTGTCTGCCTCCCGAACCCAGACTGGGAGCTGGTTCCACAGGAGAGGAGCCTGATAGCTAAATGCTCTGGCTCCCATTCTACTTTTAGAGACTCTAGGAACCACAAGTAACTCTGCATTCTGGGAGCGCAGTGCTCTAGTGGGACAATAAGGTACTATGAGCTCTTCAAGATATGATGGTGCTTGACCATTTAGAGCTTTGTAGGTCAGGAGAAGGATTTTAAATTCAATCCTGGATTTTACAGGAAGCCAATGCAGAGAAGCCAACACAGGAGAAATATGATCTCCCCTCTTAGTTCTTGTCAGAACACACGCTGCAGCATTCTGGATTAGCTGGAGAGTCCTAAGAGTTTTATTTGGGCATCCTGATAATAGGGAATTACAATAGTCCAGCCTGGAAGTAACAAATGCATGGACTAGTTTTTCAGCATCGTTTTGAGACAGGATGTTCCTAATTTTGGCAATGTTACGAAGGTGAAAAAAGGCTGTTCTAGAGGTTTGTTTTAAGTGGGCATTAAAGGATATATCCTGATTAAAAAATAACTCCTAGATTTCTGACAGTAGTGCTGGAGGCCATGGCAATGCCATCTAGAGTAATTATATCTTGGGATAATGATGTTCGGAGGTGGCCCAGCACAATAACTTCAGTTTTGTTTGAGTTTAACATCAGGAAATTGTAGGTCATCCATGATTTGATATCTCTAATGCATACTTGAAGTTTGGCTAACTGACTGGTTTCGTCTGGCTTGATTGATAAGTATAATTGGGTGTCATCCGCATAACAGTGAAAGTTAATTGAGTGTTTCCTAATAATATTGCCTAGAGGAAGCATATACAAGGAGAAAATAATTGATCCAAGCACTGAGCCTTGAGGAACGCCATGGTTAACTTCAGCGTACTTGGAGGATTTATCGTTGATATTGACAAAATTGAGATCGATCAGAGAAATAGGACTTAAACCAGCTTAGTGCGATTCCTTTAATGCCAACTAAATGTTCCAGTCTCTGTAAAAGGATGATATGGTCAATAGTGTCGAATGCAGCACTAAGATCTAATAAGACAAGTATGGAGACAAGGTCGTAATTTTCACCAGTGCCGTCTCTGTGCTATGATGCTTTCTAAATCCTGACTGAAAGTCATCAAATAGACTATTCCTACGTAAAAAGTCACATAACTGATTAGCGACTACTTTCTCAAGGATCTTGGAGAGAAAGGGAGGTTAGATATAGGTCTATAGTTGGAGACCTCAGGATCGAGGGTGGGTTTTTTCAGAAGAGGTTTCATCACAGCTACTTTAAATGACTGTACATAACCTGTTAATAAAGACATATTGATCATATCTAGTAACAAAGTGTTAACCACAGATAACGCTTCTTTAAGTAGCCTCGTTGGGATGGGGTCTAATAGACAGGTACATGGCTTTGCTGAAAAGACCTTTAGCATAAATTTTTGAAGGTCTATCGGAAAAAAGCAGTCTAAGTATATGTCAGGTCCTGTCGTTCTTTCTAGCACTCCTGCATTCGATTCGATTAATTCCATTGAACCGTTAGAAGTTGAGGGCAAAAGGTGATGAATTCCATCCCTAATTGTTATAATTTTATCATTAAAGAAACTCATGAAGTCGTCACTACTAAGAGCTAGGGGAATAGATGGCTCAGTAGAGCTGTGACTCTGTCAGCCTGGCTACAGTGCTGAAAAGAAACCTTGGGTTGTTCTTATTTTCTTCTATCAATGATGAGTAATAGTCTGATCTGGCATTTCTGAGGGCCTTCCTATATGTTTTCATACTGTCTTGCCAAACTAAACGAGATTCTTCCAATTTGGAGGAACGCCATTTACTTTCAAGTTTTCGTGAGATTTGTTTTAATTTGCGAGTTTGGGAGTTATACCAAGGTGCTAGTTTCCTTTGCTTCATCATCTTTTTTTTGAGAGGAGCAACAGAGTCTAAAGTCGTCCGTAGGCAGGCCGTAGCACTGTCTACAAAATTATCAATTTGGGAGGGACTAAAGTTAACATAAAGGTCCTCTGTTATATTAAAGCACGACATTGAGTTAAATGCTGTTGGAATATTTTCCTTAAATTTAGCTATAGCACTGTCAGATAGGCATCTAGTGTAGAAGGTTTTATTTAATTTCGTATAGTCAGGTGGTAAGAATTCAAAAAAGTTATTAAAAAATGGTCTGATAATAAGGAATTCTGTGGAAATACTATTAAATCTTCAATTTTGATGCCATATGACAGCAGAAGGTCGAGGGTGTGGTTAAAACAGTGCGTGGCCTTATGCACACTCTGACTGAAACCAGTTGAATGTAGTAGTGAGCTGAAGGCAGTACTAAGGCTTTAAATGAGATGTTTTTAGATATTGTCATGCTTTCTGACATATGAATATGCTCTGTAATGCAGCCTTGTATAACATAACCCTCTGATTCACTGTGAGTGTCTACTCTAAATGATAACACACACACTTTGAACACGGGCCTTCCAGCCAAAGGTGTTGTCCATATGGACACCAAGGTGACTATAGCAGAGCCAATTAATTGGTTCATCATTTATGACCTCTGATACCCTCCGACCCATGTCACAACCAACTCCTCAGTTTGTGAAAAAAATTCCAAAACACATGTTGTATATGTACACAAACAAAGCTACATCTCTGTAAACAAAAACCTCAGCAACAATCTGCTTATCCTTTTAATTTCCTGAAATGCTTCCTAAAACTTGTCCCTTCTTAATTTTGAAGGCTATATGGCTACAAGCTGTAACCACGGTGATTGATATGAGGATCATCTTCTGAATATAATAATTAATGTTAGGCCTACCATAAATTGATATTTCAAAAAAGTATTTAAAAAGTTATTTGCTCATTTTGTGTTCCTCTGTTCTGTGCACCTTCCAATATTACCAGGTTCATATTGTGGAATCTGTTCTGTATGTCTGAATGATAAATGGTGCTAATAAAAAATTTAACTAAAAAAAAGTCATTTATTTAAAGCAACTAATAATGCAGTGTGATGTTAAATCCCACACATACACATATGCTCATGTTTTTTTCCCCTTTAGTCTTTATTAACATTCATCAACCACAAAATTAGAAAATTGCGTTTTTAAATAACGATGCATGGAAAATAAAATAAAAAATGCTTCTCTTTGTAGTTTTTTGGTTTTTAACAACAGAACAAGTGAAAACAAATGCTAATAAGTCAAACATAAGCATAAAACACTATTTTTTCATTATTGGTATATTTATTGTACAAATTCTCACGTAGGCTACAACGTGCAGCAAGCTTTCACAGACGCCGTGCGGTAATTACTACGTCACTTCCGGAGTATTGCGCGGATTTTTTTAAACGTTATTACGGTGCATAACTTACTGGAACAAAGCTGAGCAACGTGTTGTTGCTGGTGACTAAACCACTGATTGTATATATGTACATTGAAGCGATACTGGCGTTAAAAACCCGCTGATCGCTGTCTGATTCTGTGAATGAATGCCCGCATTGCATTGTGGGATATCGGCTTTGAATGCGTGTCAGTACCTCGGATCATATCGTAATGTTCTGTATTATAGCATACTGTAATATTTCACCGGTAATAAGACCAAAATAATATTAAAATAAAGAAATGTATACTATGATAACATCTAAATACATGTTGCTAGAAGTAGCGTTATAGTTTTAAAAATATAAACAAAGCAATCCAGCTTCCCTGGCCGAAATAGACCGAAATAACAACATTAAAAGAAATACATATAAACCATGATAAGATCTGGTGAATAAATGTTGATTAAAACAGCGGTTATTGGGCTAAAAATACCAATAATAGCAAAGCTATACAGCTTCTCTGCCCCAGCCCAACTGGCAGAAAGAAACGTGCTGTGATCAGGGAATCCGTGCGTAGACCACGGATGATGCCTGTCATTGACTTACATAGGCATCGGACCATCACAGAATTTTTGGCGATTCCGTGAAACGGTCACAGATTTTGAGTTAAGTGGCCGTGTTCATTTCACGGAATTCTGTGAGATCAGGTTGTATGATACCAGTGTAAAAAGATATATATTTTGTTTTAATCTCTTTAGAATCACATATCAGCACTTAACACATTCCACATAGTTTGATAGAAACATACAGTGATTCATCTTTACAATTTAATTTTTTTAAATATGCAAATATGAACAGAACTGGGGTGCTTCAAAGTGGCAAAAAGAAAATAACATACTAAAGAGAATAAAATATGAAATTATGAGCAGTTAAACAAAAGAATCGCATTTAGGAGCAATAAACATTTTCCACTTTCCCATATTTCCTCAAATCTAGTTCTCTAGTCTCACAGAGAAGGTAATTCTTTCCATTATATACAGTGGGTACGGAAAGTATTCAGACCCCTTGAAATTTTTCACTCCGGTTTCATTGCAGCCATTTGCTAAAATCAAAAAAGTTCATTTTATTTCTCATTCTCACTCAGCACCCCATCTTGACAGAAAAACACAAATGTAGAAATTTTTGCAAATCTATTAAAAAAGAAAGTATTCAGACCCTTTGCTCAGTATTGAGTAGAAGCACCCTTTTGAGCTAGTACAGCCATGAGTCTTCTTGGGAATTATGCAACAAGTTTTGCACACCTGGATTTGGGGATCCTCTGCCATTCTTCCTTGCAGATCCTCTCCAGTTCCGTCAGGTTGGATGGTGAACATTGGTGGACAGCCATTTTCAGGTCTCTCCAGAGATGCTCAATTGGGTTTAGGTCAGGGCTCTGGCTGGGCCAGTCAAGAATGGTCAGAGTTGTTCCGAAGCCACTCCTTGGTTATTTTAGCTGTGTGCTTAGGGTCATTGTCTTGTTGGAAGGTGAACCGTCGGCCCAGTCTGAGGTCCTGAGCACTCTGGATGAGGGTTTCTTCCAGAATATCTCTGTACTTGGCCGCATTCATCTTTCCTTCAATTGCAACCAGTCATCCTGTCCCTGCAGCTTAAAAACACCCCCATAGCATGATGCTGCCACCACCATGTTTCACTGTTGGGATTGTATTGGGCAGGTGATGAGCAGTGCCTGGTTTTCTCCACACATACCGCTTAGAATTAACGCCAAAAAGTTTAATCTTGGTCTCATCAGACCAGAGAATCTTATTTCTCATAGTCTGGGAGTCCTTCATGTGTTTTTTGGCAAACTCTATGCGGGCTTTCATATGTCTTGCACTGAGGAGAGGCTTCCGTCGGGCCACTCTGCCATAAAGCCCCGACTGGTGGAGGGCTGCAGTGATAGTTGACTTTGTGGAACTTTCTCCCATCTCCCTACTGCATCTCTGGAGCTCAGCCACAGTGATCTTTGGGTTCTTCTTTACCTCTCTCACCAAGGCTCTTCTCCCACGATTGCTCAGTTTGGCTGGACGGCCAGGTCTAGGAAGAGTTCTGGCATGTGAGTTAAATATGAGTGTCACAGCAAAGGGTCTGAATACTTATGACCATTTGACATTTTTCTTTTTTAATAAATTTGCAAAAACTTCTACATTTCTGTTTTTTTCTGTCAAGATGGGGTGCTGAGTGTACATTAATGAGAAATAATATGAACTTTTTTGATTTTAGCAAATGGCTGCAATGAAACAAAGAGTGAAAAATGTAAAGGGGTCTGAATACTTTCCGTACCCATTGTAGATTTCGTAAATAATGTCATATCATTCCTCTATAGATGGGCCATTTGGCTTAAGCCATTTCTTTGTAATTGCTTTTTTAGCAGCTACGCTCAGAATACCAAACAAGTATTTTGTTTTACTATTTACAGATGTTGAGTGTAGAAAACCCAAGAGAAGTTCGTCCCAATTAAAAGCAATTTTTGTTCCAAATATCATCACTAATTCTGTGTAGACTTTACGCCAGAAAGCATTTACAATTGGACAGGCCCAGAACAAGTGATAATGGTTTGCTTCCTGAGAACCACATTTTCTCCAGCAACTGGAGGAACCTGAGTGATGAGACTGCTGAACAGGTGAAATAAAATATCTTCTGAGACTCTTCCAGCCAAACACTCTCCAAGAGATTGAGCTTGATATCTTCCATTGAAATTCACAATATTTGGTCCAGACCCCCTCTGTGATGCAACTGCTGGTTTCGCTTTCCCATTTTTGTTTAATGTAGATGTTACTATTCGTCTTAACTCCTTGAATCCCTTATACAATCTTGAAATTATTTTAAGCCCTGAGTCCGCTCTGTAGGCACTAATAAACATTTTTAACAATTCATTTTCAAATACTTTTTGGCTCTCCGGAATAGAACTCTTAATGTGATGACAAACCTGAAGATATCTAAAGAAGTCACTATTGTTTAAACCATGTAGTCTCTTCAATGCTTCAAAACTGTTCACTGTCCTCTGATTAAAAAAGTTGCAATATGAGGAGAGACCCAGGTTAACCCATCTTTTATAGCTAATATCTAGTTTATTTGGTATAAAGTCGGGGTCATGTGAGCACCATCTCAAAATCTTTATTTCTTCCCGCAATCCGCTTTTACTTATGACAGCTAGCCAGGTTTTAAGACTTAAATTAATCCATTTATTATTTATTTCCATTAAGTTTTTAATCAATCTTTTATCCCTTATCCTTGCCTGAATCGGTATATTCCCCGATATTCTTTCTTCAATTTCTTTCCATCTCGCCTGGTATTCAGAGTTGCACCAACAAAACAAGATTCTCAATTGGGCTGAAATATAATAATCTTTTAAGCATGGGAGTGCAAGTACTCCTTTATCCTTCAATAATTGGAGAGTTTGAAATTTTATCCTTGGCTTTTTCCCCTGCCAAATAAGTCTGGATAGTAATTTGTCCCATTCATTAAATTGTTAATCATTTATTTCAACTGGAAGAGTCTGGAACAGATAAAGTATTCTAGGTAAGATGTTCATTTTCACAGATTCAATTCGTGACTCAAAACTCAGTACTGGAAATAAATTCCACCTCTTTATATCCTCCTGTATTTTCTGATTTAATTGGTTGAAATTTAAATCGTACAATTTTGCTGAATCTTTAGGGATGTTTACCCCTAAATATCTCATATATTCCAGGTCCCAATTAAGTTGAAAAGTGGAGCTTATATTCTGACTAGGCATATAGTTAAAACTAAGTATTTGGGTCTTTTGACTATTCAATTTGTACCCCGAGACTGCACCAAAGACATCCAGAAAAGACATTAGTTTTAATATTGAAGTCCCTGGGTGTGACAAATAGATTCAAATGTTGTCCGCAAACAGGGAAATTTTATGTTCTCGTCCTAGCATTTTTATACCTGTAATGCTATTATCTTGAGTAATCCCTTGGCTTAAAGCTTCAATAAATATTGCAAAAAGTAGAGGACTAATTGGACAGCCCTGTCTAGTCCCTCTTTCCAGACTAAATGAGCTTGAGATGTTCCCATTTATTTTTATCCTTGCCCTTGGATTATTATATAGTGCTTGAATGGTCGTGATAAAAGTCTGATGGAATCCAAATTTCTGCAATACTCTATATAGAAACTCCCAATTGACCCGATCGAAAGCCTTTTCTGCGTCGAGGCTCAGCAAGACTGCCTGGGTGTTATTTTTAACTATGTTCTGTTACTGTTCTGTAACATGAAGCGTTCTACGAATGTTGTCCTGAGTCTGCCTTTGTTTTATAAAACCTGTCTGATCCAAACTTATCTGTGGAAGGATGTTTTCGAGTCTTTTTGCCAAAATATGAGTGAAGATCTTATAGTCCTGGTTCAGTACACTTATCGGCCGATAGCTGCCACAATCAAGCATATCTTTACCCTCTTTCGGTATCAAAGAAATCACCGCTTCTTTCCAAGAAGGTGGAGTTATGCCAGTCTTGAGTACATGATCATATGTGACTTTCATGATAGGAATCAGGAGGTCTTTAATTTCCTTATACCACTCAGATGGGTACCCACCTGGACCAGCAGCTTTATTTGGTTTCAAGTTCGAAATTGCTTTTTTAATTTCTTTATCTGTAATTTCCTCGATTAGAGCCCTATTTTGATCATCGTTCACTTTTGGTAATTTTATCAGGTTGAAGAAAGCATCCATCCTTGTTTCATCTATTCTAGGCTGAGAGTATAGGTTTTTATAAAAGGTTTCAAATGATTGATGAATTTCTTTAGTTTTACAGTGTATAGAATTTGTTGTAGGGTCCTTTATTTTGAAAATTGTTTTTTTCTACTTGTTGCTTTTTTAGCCTGTAAGCCAGTAATTTAGTTGATTTCCCTCCCGCTTCATAATATAATAATAATAATAATAATAATAATAATAAATTGAACTCAAAGTCGCTTTACAGGGTATAGATAATAGAGACAAACAAACAAAACAAAACAAAACAAGATTCAGGCACAGATGAAAAGGGGAGGGGCGTGGAGCTAGGGATAGGCAGTGGTGAAGAGATCGGTCTTGAGGCGAGACTGGAAGATGGTGAGGGACTCAGAGGTGCGGATCTCTTGGGGGAGGGAGTTCCAGAGCCTGGGAGCTGCCCTGGAGAATGCTCTGTCCCCAAAACTGCGGAGGTTGGACTTTTGGATGCAGAGGAGACCAGCTGAGGTGGATCTGAGGGACCGTGAGGGTTGGTACGGGGAGAGGAGGTCAGTGAGGTATGAGGGGGCCAGATGGTGGTGGGCTTTGTAGGTGAGGACACTGGAGTTGTTTTAGGACTGGAGTGATGTGGTGCCAGGATTTGGAGCGGGTGATGCATCCGGTGAGGTGAGGGTTGAGTCCCGGTGGAGAGTGGTGGAGAGCAGGTCAGAGAGATGGTGGGGATCGATAGATTTGAGGTTGCGGAAGGTGATTTCTCTGAGGAGGCGGGGGCATGGGGTTGGAGAAGGGATGGTGAAACGTATCAGTTTGTGATCAGAGAGGGGAAAGAGGCATGGATGGAGGTCGAGCACCGGTTGGTTTGTGGAGCAGACCAGGTCGAGGATGTGTCCTTTGTCATGGGTGGGGAATGTGACATGTTGGGTGAGAGAGAAGTTATCCAGTAAAATGGTGAATTCTGATGACAGCTTGCAGGTGGGGGAGTCCATGTGGATGTTTAAATCACAGAGTAGCAGCAGACGTGGAGAGAGAGATGAGGCTAGTGTGAGGAGTTCAGTAAAATCAGAGAGGAAGGAGGGATTTGGTTTAGGTGGCCGGTAAATGAGGATTACTGTGATGGAGGAAATAGCTTTGAAGGCGAGATATTCAAACGATGATACTGAGGGGAGGGTGAGTTCTGTGATCCGAAAGTTCTGATTAAAGATAACAGCGAGGCCACCTCCACGGCGGGAGGGGCGGGGTTTGCAGATGTAGTTGTAGCCAGGGGGGGATGCTTGGTTGAGGGAGAAGACGTCGTTGGGTTGTTGCCAGGTTTCGGTGAGCAGGAGGAAGTCCAGAGTGTTGTCGAGGATTAGTTCATGGAGGGCAGGGGCTTTATTGCTGAGCGATCGGGTGTTGAGGAGGGCAAAGCTGGCATGGTGAGAGGATGGTGGGATGAGGGCAGTCTGTAGAGATCTGAGGTTGTCCCGGTTAGCAGTGCGTGTGGTCGGTGGGGTGTGGAGGTATTGCAGTTGAGGGGGGACAGTGAGCGGATTTGCAAATGATTGGAGAGTATGATGAAGTGTATGTGAAGTGCGGAAAGCACTGTAGTCCAGTCCAGGTTGTCTGTGCAGCCTGACGGTGTGTTCAGCCCTATGTGATCCAGTGGGTGAAGCATTCTGATGACGTGGGACAGGTGCGACAGAGCGTGCAGGTGACCAGATGGATGGAATGGATTGTCCGTGGTGGAAGAAAACAAACTTGCAGCGAGAGCTTCTGTGGATGTACCTGGGTCGACGTAGAAGTCCAAGCTGTTTGATGACTGGGATGCAGGATGGAATGGAGAAGTTGACGAGTTCGACCAGTTGCAGAGTTGAATATTTGAACATGATGCCGAGCGGAGGGACTGAGGGCTCCGTGATAGCGGTTAGCTGTGGACTAGGGGCACAGAGGTGGATGACTGATGTGAGTGCCAAAATGATCCACGGCATGACAGGAGGAGATGAAAGTCCAGTCTCGGTCACGGCTCGCATCTGTTGGAGGTTTCCTGTGAGAAGGAGGTCAGCAATCGGGTTAGCCACTGTAGCAGCTAGGATTAGCCGCCACGCGTTGGGTGAACGGGGGGCAGCCAGCTAGCGGCTAACCGACGAGGCAACAGTCCGGTCGAGGAGCCCAGGCGGCTTCGGGAACCAGCTGAGAGGCTGTCCAGAGGTAGGGGTACAGCGAACACAAACAAACAGGAACACAAGAGAATAGCAGACGGAGAAGCGGCGAATAAACAGCGCCAACTTCCTCTCACGTCGTTACCGATGAACGATGTAAAGTGACTTGGGACTAGCATAGAGCAAAGTTCTGTAGAGGAAAGAGAAGAGGCTTTGTTTGTCTTTGTTTCAAGAAGATTAACTTTTTCTTAATGTCATTTGAATATATTTCATTTAGTTCATTCTTTGTCCTATCTATTTCCATTTTGTACCCTGATTAAGTGTCTTTTTATGGATGTCTTCTAGTTGTTTTAATTCTGTTTGTAGCCTATCCATCCTTTCCCTCCTCTGTTTTTTTAAAAATTTGAACAGTAACCAATAATTTTCCCCCTTAGTACAGCTTTACAGGCATCCCAGAGGATCGGTGGGGACACTTCCTTATTGTCATTGTCATCCAGATAGTTTTTAATGTCCTTCCTGATTTGCTACCCTGTGTTTAACCTCCAAACAGTATTCTTTTTCTCAGAGCCTAGTATTAGGTTTAGTAATACTGGTGCATGGTCCGACAGATCCATGGTCCCAATACTGCAGTTGAACACACTAACCAGATCTCTTTGGAACATAAAAAAAAGTAGTCAAGCCTGGAATAAACAGAGTGTGGGTGAGAGAAAAAGGTGTAGTCCCTTTTGGTCGGGTTCAGTTCTCTCCATATGTCTAAAAGTCCCAGATCTTCTAGCATTAATTTTATGTTTTTGGTAGTTTTTTTCTCTCCTGGGATGCAAGGTTTTGAAGAGTCCAGAGCAGGTTGGAGTCTAACATTAAAATCACCTCCACAGATAAGGATACCTTGGGCTTCAGAAATTACTAATCCAAAAATGTGTTTAGAAAATTCCCAATCTGATCCTGGGGGGCCATAAACATTTAAAAAAGTAAATAAAACGCCCTGTAGATATCCCCGGACCAGTACAAATCTTCCATCAATATCTTTTTTTTCATATACACACTCAAAGTTTAATTTGCTAGAAATTAAAGTCACTACTCCTCTCTTTGAGCCCTGCCCACAGGAGGATGAATACTGTTTAAATTTCCATCTCTTGAGTTTTTCATGCTCCAATTCTGTTAGATGTGTCTCTTGTAAGAGAGCAACTTCCACTCCCTCCCTCTTCAGTTTTGTCAAAACCTTACTCCTCTTAATTGGGTTTCCTTACATTATATGTTATTGCTTTAACTGACTTGGTACTTCATATACATGGTACATCATATGTCTTTGAGTATGTTATAAGCACCCAGACGCCGAAAAATAGCTTACCTTTTACACCCCTGGAGCTACTAAGAACAGTAGCACTAACGCAAACAAGCAATACCTTAACAGAACTATAAACACATAAAGCAAATCTGACTTCCAACTTTAAAGTGCCCATATTATGAAAAAAACACTTTTTCTGGGATTTGGGGTGTTCTTTTGTGTCTCTGGTGCTCCCACACGCATACAAACTTTGTAAAAAAATCCATCCATGCTGTTTTGAGTGAGATACGGTTTCTGAATGCGTCCTGCCTTCAGTCTCCGAGTGAGCTGTTCAAAATCGGCACGAAACGAGCTGGCTAACCACAACTGTTAGCTCGTAGCATAGCGTTAACATGCTAACGCTAATGCTAACGCTAGCATGCTACCTCATTCTCAATAGCAAAGCACTGCTACAACACACACAAGTTCGCCATAATCTACAAAAGAACTACTTACATGTGCGCCCTCATTTAGAAGTCTCCCAGCTAATCCTGCCTTGTAACTGACTGAAGTTGGAGAAACGGCCTTTCTTTTACTGTCTATAGAGCTAGCTAGCTGACATGATCTACATCTGAGCTACTGCACATGTGCGAGTGCAATCAAAGATAGTACAGAAGAAGAAGAAGAAAAGAGGTCTCACTCTGTAGCTAAAACAGAGACCAAGTGAAAAGAGGATCTGCAGCAGTGAGAGAGAGCTGTGCAGTACAACAAAAATATGGTGTTTTTTGAAAATTAAACCATGTAAACCTATTCTGGTACAACCTTAAAATACAGTTATGAACCTGAAAACGAGCATAATATGGGCGCTTTAAATACCAGAAAACTTGTATTAAGTCCAGTCCTATAAACTTCTTAACCATATTGTTTGTCGCTATAAGCACTTCTGACACCTTGAGAGCAGAGGGTTACTTATCTGAAGTCCCAGCGCGGAAAGCCAGTCTTTGAGGCTTTGTGTGGAGCCTGTATCCTCATGGTTACCACGTTTAACACGGTTACCGTGTCTTCCGCCGTATCGCCCCTGTCTGCCATGTCCGCTGTCGCCACCTCCGCCGAGTTATAGATGACCCTCAGTCTGGCCGGAAACGGAGTCTGAAATCTTACATTTTTTTCCTTCAGGGCGGCTTTCGCCTCTTTATATTCCCTTCGCTTCCTCAGCAGCTCCGGTGCGTAGTCGTAATCCAGGTGTACCCTTTTCCTTTGAAAATCAAACCCTTTCCTCTGCCAGGCTCTTTTCAGCATGTCCTCCTTAGTTCTGTAACTTGAAAACTTGACCACGATGGATCTCAGCGGCGCTTCAGTCGGAGGCTTCGGAGCGAGCGACCGGTGCACTCTCTCAATATGTAGCGCAGTAGTGGGGGGGGAGCTCCAGACCCTTCATTAATAAATTCTCCACAAAAGAAATCATTGTGCCGACATTTTCTTCAGCTCCTTCTTTTACCCCATATAGCCTGATGTTATCACGTCTTGAATGTCCCTCCAATTCAGTTAATTTAGCTTCCATCTGCTCCTGTAGTTTCGCCAGCTGCGCCAGTACATCCTCCGTTGACTGGAGCCGTGTCTCGGCCGTAGTGATTCGCTCCTGGGTTTCTTCCACTCTTTTGTTCATTTTGTCAATATCTTCTTTAATGCTGTTTAATTGCTGAGTGGAGTCTCTCCTGAATTCTCGCAGCTCTTTTAGAATAACACCTAGGTATACGTCGTGGCTTAGCTCCGAGTCCGTGTCCACGTGCTCGTCTTCCTCCATATTGCTGCTACCATCCTCTTCTTCGTCGAGGTTATTACTTTCAGCGTGTTTCTTGTCTTTTTTGGGCATTATTTTAGGCATTGTTTACCCGTAATATCAAACCTTGCTTTTGCGCCTCTCTCATGAAATTCGAGTTATATCGGGCAACTTTTAATTATTGTTATCGGGACCTGTTGCTCTATGCTGCCATCACGTAGTCCGCCAGACCGGAAGTCCGTAAAAAGAATTTTTAATTGCATTGTCAGCTCTAGGAACTATGCAGGAGCGGATGCTGGCCCTAGTATTATGACTATGCTGCGTATGGACCATGGTTACATTAGAGCATAAATATGTGGGGGCATGACCATTAATAATGTTAAACATATGGTTCAGTTTAAGTTGTTCTACTCTTAGATGTACTTGCTCTTGTAAACTCCTCCCTACCTATATGAGTACGGGGGTGCTTTTAATAGGTATCGAATAACATTGTTTTGCAGCACTTGGAATTTGTTTTTAAGTTTCACAGTCAACCCAGAAAACCATGCAGAGCAAGCAAAAATCTACATGACATTGAATCAGAGTTAATACCAATAATTTCTTTACAGAAAAATCAAAAAGCTTTCTAAAAAAAAACTCACATTTGGCTAAAACCTTGGCTGCAATGGATTCACCTATAAGTGATTGATTTAAACCCAAATATGTAAGACTTGATTTGGATACAATTTCAGACCCATTACACATTACCTTTAAAGTATTTGATTTTGCCAACTTCGTTTTTGTACCAAACAAGATTGATTCAGTCTTGCCCAGATGCATAGAGATGCATATTGTCTACTAGCCACTGGTTGACAGACTCAAGTTCTATGCCAAGAGTATTTTCAATGTATTTTTCAATGTATTTTACACCCTGGTAAAAGTAAAGCAGAATCATCAGCATATAATAGCATCTTGCACCGTACAGCAGCTGATATGTCATTTATATATACTAAAAATAACAGGGGCCCCAGGATTGAACCTTGGGGCACCCCGCATGTTACACTCTGTGAATCAGAGAGGGTCCCCTCAACATCACAGACTTGAGTCCTATCTGTTAGGTAAGAAGTGAACCATATGAGTGCTGAGTTACTAAAACCCATGCACTGTAGTAGTAACTGTAATGTGATTACTGAGTTATCAACAGTAACGCGTTACATTACTGCGTTACAGACGTGTGTGTGTGTGTGTGTGTGTGTGTGCCCCTCCTCCTGCTTGTGGTGAAATCCAATGCCACCATTTGATTCAGAGGCTCCTCTGCTGTCGGCCAGCCGGCCGGCCTGCTCGGCAGCATTTGTCACCACTGCTTTTCATGTCACCACTCACCACCTGCTCCCCACATTCCTCTACATTCTCTCAAAGAGCTCTGTCCCTCCTCCTCTCCCTCCTGCTCTTCCTCCTCCGCTTTCTCCTCTTCTCCTTCACCTCCTTTTCTCTTCCTTTCCTTCTTCCTATGATAATTATTCCTCTAACTCTGTACTCTTCCTCCTCTCTCCTCCACTTTACTGCAGCTATAACCAATCCATTCCTTTTCTCTTTCTTTGGATTCTTCATTTGATAATTGCTCACTCGGCCAGCCCCCCCCCGTTCTCTTTTCTGTTTGCCTTCAGAAGCTGCCGACTGGAAGACAGCGTTCACCTGCTGCCTGACACTGCATAAACCAGCTGCTACTGTACCCCAAACACACCCACACCCACCCACACACACACACACACACAGTCCTGTTGGGTTATTGTCCGTGTGAGTTTGGACATAGAATAGAAAGCAGGCTGACTGACAAAGGCTGAAAAAGTCCCTTTGGTCCCCTCTGGTGCCTCCTGATGCTACTGGTGTGTGTGTGTGTGTGTGTGTGTGTGTGTGTGTGTGTGTGTGTGTGTGTGTGTGTGTGTGTGTGTGTGTGTGTGTGTGTGTGGACCAACAGCAGCAGGTATACATTGTGTACAGTAGAGATTGGTGATTTGGAGAGGGAAATGAGTTAATTTAAGCCAATGTTGGCCTGTCTGCAGACATGCTCTCATCATCCTCTCTGTGTTCCTTCTCACTGAAGTTTCAACTCTTACAGGATTATTCCCATTTTATTTTGGACCATTTCTTTATGACAATCCCCATGCTGTACTTTAACAGACTAGACCTACACCGTGACCAGCCAATTGATATGGATAATGCATAATATGATATATATTGATAATATTTTCAAAATAATAATGTATCCATTGGCCTATATTTATACTTACCCAAATTTGAGCAGTTATTAGTTGCATTGTTTGATAAATTGAAATGCATGTATTGCATTTAAAGCTATAAAGTTTTACTTACAGGATTTACTTTATTTTTTGTCAGGAGCAGTGTCACCAGTTGTCCATCCTTCTGAAA
The DNA here is from genome assembly GCF_031162955.1 of Sander vitreus. Classification (NCBI taxonomy): domain Eukaryota; kingdom Metazoa; phylum Chordata; class Actinopteri; order Perciformes; family Percidae; genus Sander; species Sander vitreus. Next base: position 9,720,012 of record NC_135855.1, on the reverse strand, counting down.
GCATAATCTTTTACTCAAGAAGCAAACGTTTAGCGTCTGTGAGAACAAGATTTCCTCTCCTGACACCACACAAGGCATTGTGCATCCTGCAATCATTGTTTTTTTTTTTATCTGCTGGAGTTAGTGTGGTGCCAGCATTATATCCATACTAACAGATATAGATAACACTATGTGTTGTATTTGGCAGCACTTCTCATTGCTGAAATATAAATTGGCAGGAACTACCTGAAGGTCATGTCCTATAAATTACACTCTCTTCTTAGAGTTTTTTACGATTGCCATGACAATTTTTTCTCTTAACACATTTAGCACAACATCCATGTGTGTAGACACAATTAACAAATTTTTTGTTGCTTTTGACACAAAATGCATACAGTTACCACATATTTAAAATGCTTGAAGTTCCTTTACACACAAGCTGACCATATAGTCTAATGGAAACCCCTACACGGCCCATATGAAACCCAGAAATGTTGTTTCCTATGAACTTTTATGATTGAAATATCATCTACAGCCCTAGTGGATAAAATTAAGCTTGGTTGCTAAAAGTTGCATTTTGGGCAATGTTAGTATTTAGCATAATTAGCTTATTTAGATGACACAGCAGAATTTCTGAGGTACAGTAGCAGTTGACAAAGCAGGTATGATAAGGGTGGACTTTGCATTATTGCTCATATTATCTGTTTTTCTCTTTGTAAAAACCATTGACTATAAGCTAATATGTCAACAAAATTAAACAAGATTTTTAAACCTGTTCAGATTTCAGTTCTGGACATTTGTGCAAATTAGCGCATTTTCAATATAATGATGCTTAATTTAAATATTTAAACATAACATTTAAGAAAACTTGTAATACATTTTCTTTTTGTCTTAATGTCAGTAATCAAATTGGGAAGTTCCATGTTGATATATATTAGTTACTGTTTTTAGCCTATTCACCTGCGTTGTCTACCCCTAAATGAGCTAATTATGCTAATTACTAACTTGCCCAAAATGAAACTTTTAGCAACCAAGCTTAATTTCATCCAATTTCAATGTAGATGCTATTTCAATCATAAAAGTTCATAGGAAACAACATTTCTGGGTCCAAGAAATTTCCAGTAGACTAATATGGTAGTACTGTAAAAGAGGACCTATTTGGGCTGATCTTGTGTGGAAAATGAACAATATAGATTAACACAAAGAAAGTAAGAAAAATGCCTGCACAAGGGAGAAGAAGACGAGTACCAGGGCAATTATGTCTCTGTCTTCTTTTTTTCATAAACCGTACATTCTATAAAGCTACTCTGAGATGGGTCATTCATTTTGCAGCAAAAGAAACAAAATGCATGCATTTACTAAACCCAACAAAAAAATTCTCCAAAAAGAAGTCTGTTTCTATTGAAGTCTATGAGAAAATTAGCCTACTTCTCACTCAATTTATTACCTCAGTAAACATTTTCATAATAGGTTTATGGTCTCAAAGTCTTCTTCAATACAGCATGATGTTCATTTAGTAAATGATGGTACCGTTTATTTTAAAATAGACATTAAAGCAGAGGATGATTTAGGACCCATCAATCAGGACAGAGGCTTAGCAATGCTAACCATGCTAACACCCTGGACATTAAAATAGACCTCAACTTGTTTTTGGGTTTTGTTCATGTTTTCATCTTCAACTTTGAATGTCTCACCGTGTGTTTTCACTTCAGCAAAGTTGAATTGAACATTTTGGTCACCTAAAAATGTCTTGTTTAGCGTTCGGTAGCACCTTGCCAACCTAGCTAGCTAGGGCTTGCATTGGCTGGTGATTTAAGACTATGCGACAGTCCTCATTATTTCACATTATTTCAACATAAACATGTATTTTAAAAGGTCTTCATACCCATACATTTTAAAATAAATTAATAAAATAATGTCCTATGTTGTAAAACTCTATGTAAAAACCATAGTGCTCTCGCTCTAGAGCCGGAGGCAGGATATGTAGATTACACCGCGGCCATGTAGCTGCTTCGTAATTTGGTCATAAACAACAAAGTCTCTCGCCGTTTCTTGAATTTGTCTAAAGAATTCGGCGTCAACCCTTACCGACAGAAATTCCTGAATCTCGTCGTCTTTCCAGTAAGATATTTCCATCGCCGTTTTCTTGTAAATCACCCTTCTTTTTCACCCTCGGTTGTTTGTATTCTTCCGATTTCGTGCCAGCTGCATGATAGAAATGTCATTAATCCACCCACTCACTTGCTCAATCGGCCATTACACAGGCTGTTGTAGACAGTAGGTTATCAGTCTGTAAACTGTATATTATATGTATATTATATATATATATATATATACATACATACATACATACATACATACATACAGACCAATATTCTGCTTCAACTTTGGCCTACTGTACTTGCCGTAGCTGTGTGTGCACATGGTTTTTCTGTGCAATGAAGGATTATTGTTGACAAATCAGGTGTTGCTGGGACAATGCCGGGGAAAATTATGAATGCGGAAGCTGTGAGAGAACACCACAACGTAACTTCACTTTTTTTTATAGTGATAAAATAAAAGTGAAACTATAGTTGCTCAGAATGTTTCCATAACAGTCATAACATAGAACATGTATTTGTGCCCTTAATCAACACACAACCCTGTCTCTTACGTTCAAACTTACGTTCCCATACAACAAAACTGCATTGTTAATTACATTCCCAGGTAAACATATTTTTCAGCAACCGGTGTACGTTGTGCAACAGTCACTGTTTGAAACGTGGTTAACATGGGAATTGAAACAAAACTACTTCGTTAGGTTTAGAAAAATATCATGGTTTGGGTTAAAATAACTAAGCTTGTTACATAATTAAGTGGTTTTACACAGGACACGAACAGCAGCCTTCTGGGTGAAAGCCCTGGGTATGTTTGACACAGCCACCCTGAGCTCCCTAAGCGGACTTTGATTAAATCTATCTGTGATATGTCAAAAACAAAAGTAATCCGAGACAAAATATGTTTACCTCGAAAAATAATTGAGAATGTAGTTTAGTTGTATGGGACATTATTTCAAAGAGACAGGGCTGAATCACCCAACCAATCTTTTCAAGTCATTTCTTTTGATTGCTCCAAGGTATTTGTTGTTATCCTTAAACCAGTCCCTCCAGGATTTTGCGGCCTTTTTTTGAAATTGTGATAAAAGTTGCGATGTCTTTGTTTGTTTGTTGCAATGAAGTTGCGGGAGACAGTGAAAGTTGCAAAAAAGTTGCGTTTTTGTTTTTTTGTATAGTTCTTTAAAAATAAAAAGGAAACATGTTTTGGGGAGAATAAAACTATCCTGGGCTGAGTTTTCCTAGTAACCTTACCAAAAAGGCTCAGGATACTGTAAATGTTGGTATAATATGAAAATGGCTAGTGGATTTAAGACAAAAAAATAATAATTTATTGAATTAATAAAATTTGAACATGTCTGTCAGTGGCTTGTTGATCTTTACATTGTTAGTTAATTTCCTATCCTGTTCTGGGACACACATTCATACGGTTTGATAAAGTACTGACTATAACTTATCATTGCACTTACAATAACGAGTGCAGCTGTCCTCAATTTAGGTCATAGTGTCGTCTCATCTCCTTTTTCTCCTGCATCCACCGTGTGTGTTGTTTGTGTCTGTGTGTGTGTTTGTGTGTGTGCAAGCGTCAGTCGCGGGTGGAATGGAGCAGTAGCCCCACCCGCTGCAGAGAGCCGACAGCCAGGATTGAAATGGCAGTAACTTTGAAATTGTTACAGTCTACATTGATGTTAAAATGTATACAGGTTGGCAGGACGGTCTGAAATGTTTTGCATGGTCTTTCGCTTTATGTTTTGTTGGTAAATGAGTCACACACACTTCTCGTCTTCATATCAAAAACAAGGAAATGATCAACCCCGTTCTCACTCCCGCTTGGTCATTGGCTTTCAGAGTGCACGTGGGACTGCTGTGATTGGTTGAAGTCGCGGGAAACTTCAGGTTATTGGTCAAATGTGCGGAAAAGTTGCAGTGATTGGTCAAAATTGCAAGTCGCACCAAATTCACGGTGATTGGTTGAATTTATGTGAATTGGCGCGATCGCGACATCGCAAAATCCTGGAGGGACTGTTAAACACAGCTCACCTCAACTTTAACAGAAATCAGTGGTGCAAAAAGTGGGTATGTGCTATATGCGGCGCAGCATCATAGCGATGGTAAAAAATAATAAAACAATAAAAACATTTTGGGTATTTTCTATATGTAGCTGCTGTTGTGTGTTTCTAAATCATTTATGCATTTCCTCAATGTTATGTAACATTTTAGAGGACTAACAGGCTAGAGTAGGCACCCTATCTCATAAGATTCCATCATAGAATTTTGACATAGAAGAGGGAGCGGGGGCGCCGTGAGCGCTGAGCGAGCAGGTACGAGCAGTTGTTGTCTATGGAAAAAGATAGATAAAACAAAAAAGCTATCAGGGGCTAAAAATAGAAAAAGAAAGAGGGAAAAGGAGATGGAATGTCAAGGGATGCGACAGCAGTTAAATAAGTGGATGGTGAAAGGCAACAGGTAGGATTTAAAGTGTAACGTCTGTGCTTGGAGGCTTGCAAATATTCATGTTAACAGACTAGCTAGCGTTTGCTAACACTGGGAATGTAGCAGCCAAATGGGGGTTTACAGCTAGCTTAGAATATGCAAAACCGAGGTTGCTGAGCTGAAAACTGGAAAAGACAAGGTAGCATATACAATAAATGACAAGAATCTGGAAAACCTAACTAATGCAATAACTCTGGTTTACCATGGAATCAAGCACAAATTTGCTACCAAACTTGGAGGCAAATATTCATGTTAACTGTTCTCAGACTAGCTAGTGTTTGCTAACACTAGCAGCTAAAGTGGGCCATGTTGTTTAGACTGAACAGTCGCTTCTCGTTGCGTCACACCTAAACCCGCCTCAAAACCAACGCTGATTGGTCGGTCGTTTGGCGAACGGCTCCAAATTTTCTCTGTCTCAAGATGCCAGACTGATCTACAAGTGGAAAACTGGAGATCGCGAGATCAGGACGGTCTCACGAGGCTAGTCGGTGATGGGACCAGTGATGACATCAGGTAGGAGTTCAATTAGTTAGACTACACAAATATATATATATATATATATATATATATATATATATATATATATATATATATATATATATATACCATATCATTATTTATAATTATGGTAGACCTACATTGGCTGATATACTTTAAAATAAACCTTTATTATTTAAAGCCCATACATGATGATGTCTGGCACACTAATTCTTTTTTGGGTACACTGGGTAGTTGTGCCTCTGACAGAAATATATGAGTGTGTGTGTGTGTGTGTGTGTGTGTGTGTGTGTGTGTGTGTGTGTGTGTGTGTAGGAGAAAGGGCCAGAGCTTGTGATTATGGTGTAATCACTGAATGACAGCACCGCCCTCTAGTGGCTCGCTGCTTACATAGTCTGTAGAATGTCCAAGGATCACTTTTTCCATCCCTCTTTCGTCAGGGTACATTACAGGTATTTGGGCAATTTTTATCACTCAGATTATATTTTCTCCAAATGTCCAAAACATCCTACTGCCCTAAAAAACAGTGTCTTGCCATTTTGCGCTGTACTTAATTAGGGATGCACCGAATCCAGATTTTTAGGGTTCGGCCAAATACTGAATCCACTGATTAAGATTCTGCCGAATCCGAAACTGAATACCAAATCCTACAATTATATTATTATAATAATATTATGACATTAATGTGATCTGATTAATAAGCGCTACTGGTGCGCGTTTGATTTATTAATCTGTTTGGCTGTGAATATATCTCGATCCAGATATTGTTGAAGTTGTGTTGAAACTGAACTGTAGCTTTTACTCCCCGCCGTGGGAAGTTAATTACTGAAATAGTCAGCTGTGCGCCCGCAGAAAGGAGCGGGGAAAATAACCCTCTCTCTTGTTAAACAAAACCTCAGATTCTGCTGTAACGTCTAGTTAAATTAGAATCTCGAGTAAACGGAGAGAGCGATTATTTTTGCCACCACAGAGATCAAGGTTTTAAGTGTTTTCTTTCTATCAATCGTGTTTTCCCTCCTTTCTCTCTCTCTCTCTCTCCCTCTCTCACATAGCGAAGTAGTTTAGTGTGTGCCTTTGTGTCAACCACACGTTAGTCTGAGAGCTAACGGAGCTAACTGACAAGCTTAGTCACGTGGCGTTGCAACACAGCCCATTTCCGCCCTCTTGAGGCTAAATCATTGATGTAGCTTATGTGCAGCTAACACATAGCTTAGCTTCAATGAGTTAACGGCTAATCTGGGCGTGACCAAGCAACCCCCAGGTTTCGTCAACCCCCCCTCCTCCTTACACACACACACACACACACACACACACACACATTCACCCAGACACAGAGACATGATCACTACATGTCTGTCGTTTGCTTTGTTTTGTTGTACTTATATTGGTTTTAATGAATCAAAGGATTATTGATTGGCCATTGATAATTTTGAAGTTAATAAATTCTACTATACTTTAATTAGCAGTTGTCTGTGATTATTTGTGTACTTATTGTAATAATTGCTGGTTTATACACAGGTCATTGCTCGAACCTCACCCTTCCCTTTGTTCCTTTAAAGAATCAGATAGATTAACCAAGTTAAGATCTGTATTTTAAAGGGAACACCACTAATGAGACTATTTCACAGTTCAATATTGGCCCCTGAAGTTTCAGGGTGGTGCCCCGTTTTGATTGTTTGTTGATTTGATAAAGTTATTAATAACCATATTCATAACTTTATTAATATTGATAAAACTTCTTTGATAATTTGCCAATAATTGGATCTGTACACCTATGAGTACCTAACAATGATACTGACAAAAAGTCAATGTGTCATTATAATTGACGGGAAGCACTGCAGACAAACAATATTGGGGAAAAATACCACCAACCTTAAGCGACATCTAAAGGCTAACCACCCACACATTCAGGTAAGCTAACTTAAATTAAGTCTCATAAACTAATGCTGATTTTAGGCATCTACGCTGTAAATCAACCAGTTAGCTATAGTGTTGTGGCACATACATTATGCAGGTTATATTTTATAGCTATTATACCAGACCAGGCTAGTTGGCTATCAAGTTGTGAAGTGGATAAAAACGAATGGCAAAGCTAACGTCGGTTTGAACTTCAAACGACGTTAGCTTTGCCAACTTTGAAGTTAGATGTTAGATTGAGCTCCTAGCATCTAGCTATGCATGTAACACTTTAAGTTTAATGTAACCCCTACCTGTACCTGTCACCTGAAGACAGTGCTAAATATCAAATAGGAAAATGAGGGTTGACTTTAATTCTAGATCCGATGAGGAGACTGCTGAGCTTTATCTGCCTAATTGGTGAATTAGACCTGCAATATCTACCCCAAATAACACACACGACAACAGACTGACAATTTTAAAGGAGGTATATTGAACCCAGTAAATCCTAAATCCTTCACAGCACAGTATATCAACAAGGTAAGTAAATTGAAGTGAATACTGCATTATAATACTTCAGTACCTATATCATCAACTCAAAGTTGGATTCACAATACACAGTCCTTTTAAGTACCTTTGTTGATTTTTATATTTTGAACCAAAATAAAATAAACAAAAACAAAAAAATAAAAGTGAGGGAAAATATGAGTGTACTCAAAGTCCTACCACCCTCTTCCACAGTGAATGTCCAAGGTGAGTATTGCAATGCGAAATATATGGAGATGTGGACGTGGATGACCCCTTTTGCGAAGGTGAGTAGCAACCAGGATGGAGATGCAGATGGATGATAGCAGAAGATGGTAGAGGATCTAAGGACTGAGGACCCAATTGAAGGACAAAACAGCCGGGAAATCAATTGTCTACAACTCTTAACAGTTCTACGCCGTCCTACTTGAAGTCGCAGCTCGTCAATCGCCTCTTCTACAACGTGTTCAACTTATCTGTCAGTTTTCTAACTTCTGACTTACTTTTTTTATCTACACACACACACACACACACACACACACACACACACACACACACACCATGCATCAGTCAAGGGGAATGCGCAGAGAATGGACCCAGGTAAGTTGACCACTCCTATCGGTTTTGCATGCACAGCACCTAACAACTGCCGCTTCAATTAAAGGTACAGTAACACATATACAAGTTGTAATTTGACTTAAGCTTAGGAGAAGCTACTTTTGGTGCTTTCTTCTCATGGAAAATATTAATACATTTATCATTTTAAATTAGAGAGACACATTTAGAACACAAATACATTATATACAGCTAAATTCTTAGAACAGATTAGAAATAACCTGGGGTTTAACTAACCACGGTTACATTAACATTAACTGTTAGATGGCTATCATATCAAAAGGTAGACATGCTATAAAGGCTGCTAGTTAAATAGCTCACGTCAGAATTTGTGTAGATAGTGTAGCAATAAAATAGGATTTACATGTAAAACACATAATCTCAAAGGCTAACGTTGGCTAACCCTTCTCAGTGCTAATGCTGCTTTTGCATACTTGCAAGACAAGCGTAATGGCAAGTGATCGTTTCAGTCTTGTCTTTTAGATTGTTAAACTAGCTGTCTAACAACCTAAAATACATCTATCTTGAAAAAAGAATGATTGACACAATTGACACATGAGCAGTTAACATATTTTATGTAACTTATTTTGCCATGTGTGTGTGTGGGCCTTCACATCATAATCAAAATAAATGTAATTAGGCATAAAGGCAAATGTATATGTAACGAAAATAAAGTTTAACAGTTACATGTAATATTGCTCCAAATATCATCAATAATGGTGTGTGCAATACCATGTATAACTTGCATTAAGTTGGTAATTTACTTTGTCATATAAAATATGTCAACCTACAGTTTTGATCTTGGCTTGTCATTAAGTTATTTATTTTCCACATAAACACGCATTTAATGAGGCCTCATTGTATTTATTCTTACCATAGATTCCAGATGTGGTCAAGCAACCAGCCAGGAAAGAGGAGAGGCCAACGCATGAAATACCTCTTTTCCACCAATGCTAACCAGGTGCTGGTTCTAACACTAGCAGGTTCTAACTAGGTGGTGCTTATGCCAGTTCGGTGCTGGTTGTACTCACCAATTATCTAAGAACCAGTTTGATTTTTTGATTGAGAGCCAGAGTAGGGCTACGTCACAACATGCACCTCCGTTGTCATAGCAACGCATCATGACAATCACTACAACAATGGAGGACTACATACCGATACTTTTGCTCCTGGCTTTATAAATTCACACTGGAATTTAAAGACGTGCCTTGACAGCTCTTCGTGACCGCTATGGACAGAGGATACATAAGGTAATTATCTCGCATGTTTTGACTGTTATTATTATATTTTTTTGCTGGCTTGTGATGGCAACATCACTGTTAACTTACTGCTCATAGTTCAATTTCAAGTATTGTCATGTACTCATAAAGGGAATTGTAAGTAATGAAATGAATGTTGTGAAGGTTAGGGTGACCAGACGTCGCGATTTTGAGTTGCGTGTCCCGACAAAAGCCTGTCGGACGCTAAAATGTCCCGGTTTAAACCAACCACTATGAAATTGTCCCGGTTGTCAACGATTACATAGCCGGCTTATTATAGCCCGATCATTAACTAAACCCATGTAGAAAGACTAAAGCGTCCAGCGTATGATTTTAACAATGTGTGTGTGTGTGTGTGTGTGTGTGTGTGTCAGTCAATCGTAGCGTTCTGCGTCTGCATAAACTGTGCTGCCACGTTACAATGTATATTTGTAAACATTGTTGCAATGCCTCTTCTTATCTGTCTCATTTTAACGGTTAGGCTATATCGCTAGCCAGGGACGTGCATGTACAAAAAGGCTTAATAGTTAATAAATAATTATTTATATGAAATTTAAAAACACTGAATCTTTTAACACAACTCTGACTACCTTACCAATTTCTTATTTCCCTTACGCAATTGTTTAATAGTTTTAATAAACACTCAAGAAAATAAGCAAACAATAAAGGAAACTCTGCCACAATGTGCATGTTTTCAAGTATATATTTAGAACAAGTGACTGCACCAAGGAGAGGGACATAGTTTCACTAAGAATTTTTTTTATTTTGCAATCTTTTTTATAAAAAATCTCAACAAAAATCTTCACACTACATTTTAATTACACAGGCAATTTTGTTAATTTTACAGGAAAAAACACTGTTATTATTGTTGGATGTAATACTGTACAATACCATAGCCTACCTGTAAACAAACCTAATGATGCAGTATTTTTAGTTTTGCAGATTGTATTATGGCTCAGGGCAAGACGGAGGAGGACACATGTTGTTTGGGAATACCACCGATTACACTATTGGTGGGACACAGTTGTGCCGGATTTCACCCCAACACAGTTTGTTCAAAAATTTCGAATGTCCCGGTAGTCTTTGGAATACATATGTGATCAAGTCAGGCATCTCATGGGCAGAAGGAACACAAATTACCGTATGTCTGTTCCAGTGAAAAAACGTGTAGCAATTCTCTGGAAGCTGGCTACTGGCATTGAGTATAGGTATATATATAGTATATTTTATTATATACAAATAGGCATAAGCATTTGGCCAGTCGGCAACGGCCGGCCTGGTCCCGAGTTGGGCCGGCCTAGTCCCGAGATGGGCCCAATCAGAGGTTACGTTCAGTCAAATTCAAGCATGTCGTCAATCATCAGAGAGAGAAAAACGAAAAAAAAGCTGGTTGTCAGTAAAAGCTAGATGGACCGTAAAAAGAGAAAAGGTGGTGCAGAAAAGGTTAGAGAAAGCAAAAAAAAGGGCTCTTAAGTCCGACGCTGACAAATGTGTTAAAATAACCAAACTATTTTCAAGAGGTTTAAATTCGGCTGCTGCAGCAGCGGAGGACACTAGTGCTGTAGAGGTAAGAAGAAAACAGAAAATACAGCTAGCTCAAGTCATTTTCACGCAATTCACGCTACTTCTAGTTAGCTCCACAGTGTTTTTTGACAGTAACCTACGTTGTATTAAACAGTTGTAAGCTTAGCATTGAACCCCCATATATTTTAAAATGGCATTGCTTCGTGATAATTTGTTACAAGTATAGTTAGCCTGTTCAATCACTCAATTGCATGACTGAAATATCAGCAGATAATGTGGGATTTAGGGTAAACAGACTGTTGTAGGCTACTTGCAATATAGTCTAACATGTCATAAACCTAAAACAATAGCCAAAGTACTGTAGACATTTTTAGTGAACTTTACATTGAATGCCTAGCTAGTCATTTTAAAATAAAATACTGAATACATGACATAGGTATGTAAGTAATCCTTACGTAGGGTGGCACATAGGCTTATATTACAGGCACTTATATACAATAGTTAGATCAGGTATTATAAGCCACTGGCTTACTTATGTTCTCCCTTTTCTGAATCGTGTGTTCAGCTGCTGCAGCAGTCAAGTGTGTCTCTCTCTCTCTCACACACACACACACACACACACACACACACACACACACACACACACACATCACACTTACACACATACCTTTACACCACACACATATATGCACATGCAGCACAACACTTCATCATACTTTAATTCACAAATAATTGTATATCATAAAGGATTTAAAAATGTAAAAATCTATTGGTACACACAAACAAAGACACATACACAACTATTACTGCTGCTACTATTTATAGTTTTTGCTATATATTCTATTGCCTTTCGTGCTATTGCTATTACTTGTTTGTATTCATATGTATTTCAATGTAAAGAGCAGTCAGGGAGAAAACATTTAGCTGCAATGTTTACATCCTCTACTGTGTTCATTAACTAGGATGTTGCTGGAATCAGTACAGCCAGAGACCCCTGGTCTTCCAGTACCAGTGCTGTGAGGAAGGATGCTACTGTAGGCCTAGCAGAGACAGGGAGGAGTGTGCCAGGTAGGAAAAAAACAGTGACACACAAACTTTGGGTTTGTAATTAACTCTACAGTACAGGGGAGCACATAATAATCCTAATGATGTCTACATGTAGATACATTTAAACTTGACTGTATATTAGATCATAATTATTAATTAGGTCCCCTATAATTGTCTCATAAGCGCATTTATTTATTCAAAACCAGAATGAGGCAAAGCCTAGCACATGCAGTGATCCAGACAATGAGGAAAAAGAGCAAGCAAATGAAGGAGAGCCCACAGGAGAGGAAGAGGCCACAGGAGAGGCAGGACACACTGCAGAGGCAGGGGGGCACGCAGGAGAGGCAGAGCCCACAGGAGAGCCCCCAGAATAGTCAAATGTACTGGTTCACACGGCCTAAATCAACAGATCATGACTTGTTTTTCACGTACCATCCCAGGCAAATGTCAAAAAATGCAGTTGTGAAGAAAGTATTTCAGTGTGAGGATGGCACAAATCGGAAGTGGCTGACATACTGTGAGAAGACGCATACATTATATTGTTCAGTTTGTATGGCCTATGCCAAGCCCTGAGAGAGTGGCAATCCATTTATTGTAGGAATGAGAGATTGGAGGCATATCCTTCAGAGAATTGAAGAGCATCAACAAAGTTTTGTCCACAGGAATAGATCAGAAGCATACTTCTTGAGGGCCAGCAAAGCAAACATAAACCATTTACTTTGTGGCCGGCAAATGTCTGCACACAGAGAGCAGGTTCATAAGAGGCGTCAGGTGCTGGAACGTGTTGAAGATGTTGTCAAGGTGATAGGCAAGAGAGGACTTAGCTACAGGGGGTCCCAGTCTGAGGCTGCTTATACTTTGGAGGACATCTCTGTAGATCACGGGAATTTTTTGGAGTTTATTCTTTTAATCAGCAAGTATGACACCTGCCTGCAAGAACACGTCGCAGACTGCATAGAGAAGAGCAAGAGGCTACATCAGACCGGAGGGAAAGGCAGAGGCTCCCTTCTCACTTTGATTTCCAAACATACAGTCAATAATGTAATAGATGCCATCCGATACATTATTCAAAAATCTATTAGCTGTGAAGTTATACAAGCTGTAATGTTCTCGTGCAAATAGATACAACACAAGACATCTCTGGAAAATACCAATGTTCAGTCATCCTCCGCTATGTGACTGATGTTGTCCATGAGCGACTTGTTGCCGTTGTCAGTTGTGAGGCATCATCTGGGAAGTACTTTAGTCAGTTAGTTAAAAAAGTCATTGATACACTACAACTGGACATGAGTAATTGTATTGGTAATTCTACTGATGGAGCTGCAAACATGCAAGGCTAGTACAAGGGCTTTTCTGCCTTGCTTTCTTCACACTCTCCAAACCAAGTACATGTGTGGTGTTACGCACATGTCCTGAATCTTGTGATGGGAGACACCACAAGAGTAATTGTAGAAAGTGCATCACTGTTCTCACTACTAAATGATCTAGCAGTTTTCATTCAAGAGTCCTATCAAAGAATGAATGTCTGGGAGAAAAAGAGTCAGGACCCTCACCACAGACGGCTCTCTCCCATAGGAGAAACACGCTGGTGGGCCAAGGATGCTGCTCTGATGAAGGTCTTCGGATTTTTTGGCAACCTACAAAATGCATTGTTTGTTTCAACTATTGAAGCGATGGCAAGTCAAAAGCCAAATGTACGTGTCAAAGCCAGAGGGTTAAAAGAGGTCTTGCTCAAGTATGAAACAATCCTCACTGCCCAAACATTTTTGTATGTATTTGAGAAAACATCTCCTCTCTCCAAGTACCTACAAACCAGTGGATTGGACATTCTGACAGCGCATCGGATGGTTGTGGAAACACAAAAAGCTCTACAAAAGAATGTTAGAAACTTTGACTCTGTGAAAAGGGCAGCAGACAACTTTGTGCAGTCGGCTACTGTCAAGCTAGAAGAACAGGATGAAGACACCGAACTGGAAGTGCAAACTGAGCTGCCTAAGAAAAGGATAAGGAAAAAGAAGACAATGTCAGGGGAGTTGGCACAGGTTGAGGTGGAAAGGGACGTGGAAATGGCCTACAAGACTAAGGTACACCATGTCATTATGGACACAGTCACTGAAAGCATCCATCAATGCTTTCTAACACATGGCACATTGTTTGCTGACCTTGCTTATCTGGATCCTAGAAGATTCTCAGAGATCAGAGATAGTGGATTGCCCAACACGTCGCTCACAGAACTAAGCACATGCTTACTAAATTTTGACAATCGGGCCACTGTTGTCACTTTGCAGTGTGAGCTGACTAGTCTCGCTAGTCAATGGGAGAGACTGAAAAAGTCTGCAGTGGAGGAGTACACAACTAGGATTGTGAGAGAGATACCTACAGATGGAACTGATGAAGAACAAGTAGAGATTATGAATAAAAGTTGTTCAACATGTAAGAACTGTGCTGTGTGTTGTTATCAACTTTTACGGCGATACAACTTGTTAACAGATGCTTACCATGTTATAGGCCTCAGGTACAAGTTCCTACTCACCCTGTCTGTCACCCAGGTAGCTTGTGAGAGAAGCTTCTCAACACTCAAATTTATAAAAAATCGACTCAGGACCACCATATCCAGTGATCACTTGGAGGCATTTATGTTGATGGAAACTGAAAAGGAAATACTTATGGCCCTGGATACAGATGTTGTCATTGACAGGGTGGCAGAGAAGAGTGAACTGCCGCGACGCCTGCTGACAATACAATAAAGCACAGTGACAGCAGATACCAGCAAGAAGAACCATGGACACAATGACAGTCAGCCAAGAGTGTTCAAGTATAATCACACATACAAGCATATTAAAATTGAAGAGTTAGAGTGTTAAAACAGAATATATGGAGAAAATATGGAGAATCAGACAAACAATATGTACAGTGTCAACATCAGATTATTTTTCTTTTGTTTTTACTGTATGTGTTAATTTGTTATAAACATGCACTCTTTAAAAAATAGTAAGCATTGTTTTCCAGTCACTTGCAAACCCTTGTGTTGTCTTCTATTGGACCATGCACTTGTCGACACTTTTGTCCCTTTTTTCTAGGCACTTTTTTCAATGTTTTTGGCGATTCTTTTGCCATTTTACACTTCTTCTCACTACCATGTATAAACACCACTAACACCGACTCATTACTAGTTTTACACTTTTTGGATTTCATGGTCAATAAACCTCATTTATGGAAATGGTACCTAATCCTTGAGTTAAAAAAGCTGAAATTATGAATTATTTAGACTAATATTAAAGGAAGGACAATCACAGAAGGGTCAACGTTCAGTCAGGATACTGTTTCGAAACATTTCAATTTCTTTTTCAAATGCTAAAAAATTTAACGAAACACCCCCAAATTCAATGAAAGTAGAGATCCGTTCTTCTGTTGTACTTGTGAGCGCGTTGTGTGGAATCATCCGTCCGTGTTATTTTTGGGTAATCAAAATGAGGTTGTTAAAAAGAAACCCATATTTCTGATATAGACATTTAGAAAACGGGTCAAAATTGACCTTAAGACAACACAAGGGTTAAATGTTAAAAAAGCTGTTACATAAGGTACTGCTTTTATTTTTTCACCATCTGTACACAAATGTAATTGGGTGAAAGACGTGCCGCTCGTTTTTTTCTGTCCCTGAGGTTTGAATAACTTTAAAAATGTGAAAATGTCATAATAAAGTTAAAGTTTACTTTAAAATATCTTTTTCTTTGGGCCCCTATGTTGAAATGCCTGATTTTATTACGTTTTGAGATAATATTGAGAGAATAAGGGCAGAATTGTCTAAATGGTATCATACCATAAAAATGCAGCACCAAGAATATAAGTTGTTGAAAAAAAATGAGTAATGATGTTCTAAACAGCCTCTGAAATACATTGGCATAATCTTAAACAAGTATTTTTTTTAATACCAAATAATAATAGAGAAACATGTCAGTTCTGAATATTTCCAATAACATGGGGAATCATGTCTACCAAGTCAAGCTTCTGGAATGTCTACTGGTGTAACCCAAGCCCCCAGGAAGAGCGCCATGTCTAAAAGCCACCATGGCCTTAGCGGATAACGGTGGTATTGCACCCCATGGCTCAGAAAGACTTTTCACATAGACTTTGCATGGCGAAAGAAACGTCTATATTTCAGTGGATAATTTGTTTCGGGGTATATCAATTTACCAGCCCGAACAATTAAAGGGTCCTTGTTTAAAACGTCACGTTTTTAACATTTTTAACATTCACTAGTAGCGAATCCAGAATTATTAAATTAGGCATGATGAACGTGCATAATGGACACGAGCAGAGCCGCGGGACTGCACCCACCCGCACACATGACTGTTCTCCTGAGGTCATGTAGCAAGCTGTAATAATGGATATAGCTAATGGTTGTAATTCACCATGTGTTCTATTAATACGTCCATGGTATTATCTTATGAAGTTATGATACATCCGAGGGATGTATGTATGCTGTAAAGCCTGTTAGCTACGTGGATGTAACGTCATTAGCATTTCCCAAACTGGCGGGCTATCGACTAGCTAACTAGTTGCTAACATCAGGGGTAGCTAGCATGGCTGTATTAAGATCTATAGCTACATAGCTAGCTATATACCTACATAACGTTACTACAGACATAGTGATTACATCGCCTTGGTTCTCTCCTATGATACATCCGAGGGCCGTATGCTGTAAAGCTTGTAATGTGGATGAGAGCTGAAGCCATGGATGAACTTTGTTCACGAAACTGCAGGCTAACTGCTAGCGCTAGTTATTAGCTAGCTAGTAGCACGACATAATTATTAAATCTCCTTGGTTGTCTAGCTAAATACATCCATCGTTTATTTAGCTAAGCATGTAAGCGATTGGGAACAACGAAAACACAATGTTTAACGTTAGTGAATATTTTAGACAATGAAAACGGCGAGTTCATGAGTTTGCCACTTGTAAGAGACACGAGAGATAGCTAAGCTCATGAACGAGCATGTTGCTACCGGTTGCTAAGACAACACAAACAAATTGTTGCTAGTGCGCGTGTCCATCGTGACGTCATGGGCCAACAATGCAGAAGATCCGAGCTCCATGTTTGCGTTATGCACTTTTGAGCACTCTCACTGGAATGTACGGGGCTTCCCCTCCCCGAACACTATATCCAGTTCTCTTAATACATCCATGGTGTAACCACCCTTTTTGGAGCCATTTTGAAAATGTTGAGCCCTGAAGACCCCAAATGACAACTGTCAAGGTTAGTAACTCTTTCTAAAATTTGACAAAATAAAGCTCTCTAGCTAGTAGCACGACATAATGATTACATCTCCTTGGTTGTCTAAACATCCATCGTTTATTTTGATAAGAATTACAAATTAATACATGCCAACGTGAAGTGTTATTATGAACATTGTCGTTGACTGTTGATGTCAATTGCTACAGGCTAACCTTAGTAGCTATTTTTGGATTCTAAGCAGAAATTGTACTGAAATCAGAAGTCAATCCGTTTATTTAGTATTGTTTTTATATGTTATGAAACAAAATACCTAAATCATTTTACTCCATGACTTTTCATTCAGTTTTATGTATCAATTGCTTGTGGTTCTCTCTACAGATAGTATGGTCAGTTGGTGTAACCGATAAATGTCAATTGGCGTAACCAATGTTTCTCATAAAATTCTGATATTGTGCAAAAAAGTTACTATGAATATGATTTTAGCACTCTACTGTAAAAATGAAATTTTAAATTATTTTAAACCAACTGACCCAAGAATAGAGAGAAAACATTAATGTCTACGGCATACTGACTTGCTCAGTACAACAAAAACCCATATTATCTAAGTTTAGAAATAAAAAAATTTAAATATACTTTGAGATGGTAGTTCATAATAAATAACTTATTTTCATCAGTACACTTGCATAACTTTTAGGAGGGTTAATTATTTAATACTTTTGTGGTTACACCATTTGACAATTTAATGGGACTGTGATTCTTTAATTGGTTAAAAATGGTAGAAATGTCATATAAAATACTATGACACCAACAGAAATGCAAACTATACATTTAAACAAACATCTAACATGTTGTTTTAACAAGTTTAAAGCATATTTTTGATTTGGACATCATACCAACCCTTATTTGTCACTGACCCAATTAGTGAATGCACGTGTGATGTGTCCGTGGCTGGGGCTGCATGGGCGTGGTAATGTGGGCTGGTGTGGCTACAGTGCTAGGGCTGAATTTTTGTCCCAGTCCGCCCCTGAATAGATGGAAGCCACATCCCAATCATTGCACCCGAGGAGTATCCCCGTGACTATTTTAACAGGAAAGGGAAAGCAGCGTGTAGTTAGTTTTTAGCATCTCACATCACACTTTCAGTCACTATAAGACCACTACTACGGTCAGAAACATTGTGCCAAAACATGAACAATAATGTCGCTGTCAATGGGCTTATGTAAGCTAGTGAGCTACAGACCGTTAAACGGTTTTAAAACAGTAACGTTACTACAGCGTTAACGTTTAGCTACTGTAACCAGCTAAGTTTGCTAGCGGTAGCTTGCTACACTTTGCTTGTCGTCACCTAACTAATGTTAACCATGCGACTATAACATTGAAACAAGACATAGCTGGCTACACAGCATATTGACATTGAAACATATGAACCTGAAGCATTGGAATTTTCTCCATTCACTATAGCCTCTAACAAAGCTGTGGCAGAGTTAAGTGCCCCGGTGGTTTGGCATGCCGGTCGGTCACCAAATATGGAGTCCAGGATGTCGAAATATGGGGATCTTCTTTGCCGACCACCGCTACCACTTCGCTCAAGCTCCTTTTTTGGACCCGATAATCTTTTTTTAATTTTTTAATTTTGTTTATCAGTTGGTCTACACTCCTCTGGTAACCCCCTGACATCTCATTCTGTAGCCTTTCAAAGACGGGTTTTGTCCACACAGCTCCATCCAATTTATTTAGAATTTCTGTGGAGGACCACAAAGCCAGCAGACAGTTGGTTTCCTCCACAGACCACGGTTGTTTTGGTTTTCCGTCCATGTCCAAAGTTAACGTTAACAGCTGTCTATGGTTAACAGCTGACCGGTGTTTTAAAAATGGTGTCCCGAAGTTTTTGTTTTCAAACGTCACGATAATCCCGCCCCTAGCACCTGACATAACCGGTTCTTATCTCTTGACCAGCGCAAAGTTGGTGCTGAGTTGGAACCTGTTTTCTTGACCCAGAGCCAGGTTTATTTGTGTGGAAAAGCAAAGAACCGGTTTGATTTTGGCACTGACCTTGGTGGAAAAGACAGGAGGCTATAGCTAAATGGGTAGCCCGGACAGCCCACCTTCCACAGACAGTAGAAGATGAGGAATTCATCAACATGATGGAAAAAAATAGATAAAAGACTGACCGTGCCAAAAAAGACCAAAATTGCAAATCTAGTGGACCAAATGTAGCTAGCTGAAAAGGTCAAATTAAAAAACATATGGACTAAAAAGGGGCTCATAGCCTCCTTCCTTGCTGTCAGTGCTTGCTATTTCAATGTTCAGGACACTAAAGCTGAACACATACTCCTAAACTTAAAGCAAATGGTTCACCCACACACTGCCCATTCTATTGTTACTCTTGTGGAGGAGTTCACAGAAGAATGGGGGATCCCAAAGGAAGAAATTCTCATGATTATAACAGATAATGTAAGCAACATGGTTTCTGCATTTCGCCACGAAGAAGAGGACACCAGTTCTGATGAGAACAATTCCCAGCAGGATAGTAGTGATGAAGAGGAAGAGGCAGACGAAAGGTCAGTCTGTGAATGGTGTTTGTAATTATAGAGAGCTTATTCACTGTAATAGATATTTGATATTGAATCTAAAAAGAATCTGAAATATGGTTGATTAATCAATTTCATGTAGTGATAATGTGCTATTGTATAGATTAATAGTTACTGTAGGATTAATGAAAATAATTGTTGTTTTGTGTTAAACTTTCTATCAGATATGGAACCTTGGAGAGGACCCCATGTGGTCCATACCCTTCAGCTTGTCGTCAACATGATCAAGAAGGAACAAGCAATCGAACGTCTACTGGACAAGGTCCGGCATCTGGTGAGACAGTTTCGCAAATCATCTGTTGCCACAGAACGGTTGCTGGAACAATATGGACTCATTCTCATCAAAGACTGTGAAACCAGATGGACCAGATCTTTTTTGATGTTGTCTCGTTTACTCGAAGTAAAGGACCATGTGACATCAGTGACTGACACCATGGGCTGGGACTGCCTACTGCCCAGTGAATGGCAGAAGGTGGCCATTAGAGCCCTGCGCAGGACTGTTTTCTTCATCCCGCTCTTCTGACCATTACCGCCCGCACCCGCAACATATGTGTTACACTCCTGCCCGCTCCCGCAATGTGTATGTCCACTCCCGCCCGCACCTGCAAAACTCTGAGAATTTATGCCCGCACAATAATAGAGATGCATTGATGTTGTGTCTTCTCCCGTCCCGCATGAGAAAACACGTCATTTTATAGGTTAATAGGGAGAAGATGCAGGCAAAGAAGGCAGGTGCTTGCTGCTGTTAGGCGGGGAGGAATGAGCAGAGGATGAGGGAGAGAGAAGAGGGAGAGAGGGGGAGGAAGGAGCCGAGGATGAGGGAGGGAGCGGGCAGACGGTGGACGGAGCCTTGGCTCGGAGCTCCCCCATCCTGGGAGGCTCAGACATGCTGGTGTCTGCTCATAGATGGGCTATACAGTATATACTCAGTCAGTATGTATATCTATGGTTTCTGCTGGCGTGGGGGGGTTCCGGGAGTTGTTTCTCCCTGGTTGTGCCTGCACTACTGGACTTGAAGAGCCACCTGTCAGACTTCTCCCTTGCTCATGCCAGGAGCTACAGGGATGTAGCTACAATGGCACAGAAGATGTCTGCAAGCATGGATTTACGCTTCAGCTGTTTTCTGGATGTGTCGGCAAGCAAGTTTTCTCCTCTTGCTGCAGCTGCTTGTTTTGTTGACACTAGTGTGTCAGCAAATGCCCTGATTGACAATGGTATTGATGACATACAGAATCTCCTCAGTAAAGTTGAAGAGTACATCACTTGCAGTGTACCATACCAGGAAGATGTGACAGATGATGACATTGGAAATGCAGAGGTCTCAGAGGCGCCTCTGCAAAAGCGGCCTAGATTCAGGTTTTTTAGTGCCCATCAGCCAAAGACCTCCAAGACCTCCATCAGACAAAAGGCCCAAAAATACAAAGAAGCCCTGTCCCATGCAAACCCAGAAGAATCGGGCATGGATTTCTGGTCTTATCAAAGCTCCACCATGTTTCCACTGCTCAATCCTCTAGCGTTAGACCTTCTGGCAATGCCAGCTTCCGAAGCCTTTGCAGAGCGGTCTTTAGTTTAACTGGAGACCTTTCAAGTGGCCGCTGCAACAGAGCGAGAGTTACATTAGAAAGAAGTGCTTTTCTAAAGCTTAACAAAGTCTAGACTGATAACTGCATACTGTTTTGGTTATAGTTTTTCAGTTAAGTTTCAGCAGCTGTAGTAAGCTGTAGTATCAGCAGCTGTACTAACAGTAGTATCAGCAGCTGTAGTAAAAGTAGTATCAGCAGCTGTAGTAACAGTAGTATCAGCAGCTGTAGTAAAAGTAGTATCAGCAGCTGTAGTAACAGTAGTAAAAGCAGCTGTAGTAACAGTAGTATCAGCAGCTCTAGTAAGATGTAGTATCAGCAGCTGTAGTAACAGCAGAAATATTGTTATGCCTTGTTAAATCTCATTTGTTATTTCTCAAGACCAACCTAGAATGTAAATAGGTTGTATTTTAGGCCTACCGTACAGTAGGCCTATTCTTTTCAGTTTTTCTGGGTATACTTATTATATTTCTGCTCTGAAAAGAAAAATGAGACACAAGGCAACCAAAACCAGTTTTAAAAACCTTTGTAGGAGTCTGTTGGGCCCCAGCTTTTGAATTGTGTTGGTTCAAAATAAAATACTCTTCAGAACAAGTTCATCATTTGTGAATGTGTCTCTTAAATCAGAAAACCAGACACGTTTAACAAAGCTGCATTCAACAAGTGTATTTTGTCAGGTAATTATGACATTTAACCAATATTTGAGATGTGTGAAACACTATTTGACTGAAATGGTTATCAAATAATCTCAGAAATAATTTATTTAAAAAAAGACAAATGTTTTGACTAAAACTTGACTAAGATATATTGAGTTTTCTTTTGACTAAAACTAGACTAAAATGACGAGACTTTTAATCGACTAAAACTTGACTAACAAAAAAAGATATTTGAATGACTAAATATGACTAAAACTAACAAGGACATTTCAATCAGGAGAGACTTTGTTTAGTTGCAAGTTACAAGTGCAAAGTAAGAAGGTACATACACTTTGGAGATTAGACTCCATCGTAAAAAAGGTAAGTATATATATATATTTTAGAGGTTTAGAAAAACCCAAACATATCCTCCGACTAAAAACCGAAGACCGAACGAAAAAGCCAAAGGGTGCCGTCAGCCGGAAGAAGATCGAGAACACCGTGGTTGAAGATGCCTGGAGATAGAAGGGGAGGAGGCGGGTCGCACTCTCGTCTGAAAAGACAACTGACAGAAGCAGGGGAGAGAACAGATTTAAAACATGGTTGTCATGCTGTGATTGGCTTGAATGTATGTGCCCAATTATGATTGGTTTACACAAACGTAATTCCCAAAAACCAGCTGATCAGTTTAAGAGTGTTAACGTAATGAAGTCTCCCTGACAGAATTTACGCTGAGCTACATTTCGCACAAGACTAAGACTAAATTAAAAATAGTTGACAAAATGAACACTAATCCATACAGTACAGTATCAAAATCAGTTGTAGCATAACTTATTGGGGCCTACTTAACACAGCCCTCAGACCTGGTGAAATATTAACCTAAGTCTGTCACATCATATGGATACAACTATAAAGATAAAATGTGCCTGTTCCCAGCATTAGCACAACACTTTGCGATGGTTAGCTTGTAACCTGTGACGATATATTCTAAATGTAACGTAAAAAAATGACTAATGTCGAAGTGGAAATCAAGAGAATAGTCGCAGCGCCACACCAGTTACAGAACAACATGCATCTCAGTGTCAGTCCAAATTACGCACAATAAGCAGTTTGAACTCACTGATGTAATACCATTTATTTTCTAAGTGTTAGTACGCTAAGTGAAACGGAGTCCAGCGTGAGGGAGATCCGACTCAGAGGAGGAGAGGTTAGTGAGGCCAGCGTCTCCACGGCAGGTGACAGTGCGCACGGATCCGCTGCGCCACGCATGGATGAAATAATGAAATAGTAAATAGGACTACAGTAACAGAAATATGTGCAGAATTAAGACAGTGTTTGGTGGACCGGGTACACCTTGTTCACTTAATAGCCTACAAATCATCCACGGGATCAATTACGCATCACAAATTTGCCCACCCGACACAGTTCCTGGGGAGATGGATCTGTGCGTCCCGCCTCCTGTGCGCCATGGATGTCTGAGCCTCAGCAACTACTAACTATAAAGATACAATTTGCCTGTTCCCAGCATTAGTACAACACTTTGCGATGGTTATCTTGTTACCTGTGGCGATATATATGCTAAATTTAACGTCTATTTCACATTAGCAAGTGACTGACCTATCTGGGTGCGTTTTGAGATGCCTGATGAAGTTCGACAATGTTGATCCGGCATCATTTATCTTGGTACCACACACCTTGCATGTAGCTGTTCGCTTACTACCACTGTTTACAAAGTTATTTAAAGCAAAACTAATGACAAAAGGCACAACTCCGGGAGGACTTGGTGTCACCATCGTCAATGCATTCTTTTATATGTGAGTGTGCGCACATAGGCATAGCGCATGCGTTACGTTGCACATTATGGCAAAGGGCAGGGGACATGCTGCTCGTCATATGTTTCCCTAACATATATGCACCAATAAAAGAAAATAGAAATACATGCATACATTTAGATTTAAAAAACAATAATTGCATGAAAACAGGTTGTTGACGAGTCTTTTGGGTCGAGTCGCAAGTCAAGTCTGAAGTCAGCACAAACAGTACGATTTAAGTGTGACTCAAGTCCGAGTCTCAGACTCGAGCTGCCGGGCGGCGCTATTTCTGCTTGCGAGTTCCATTTTCACTTTCTCACAGCCTACTGCACTGAACGGTCCACCTACATTACGTCGACCAGCGTAGCATGCGCAGTGCAAGCGTAGAGTTCGGTGGAAAACTTCAAAATGATCATAGTGATTCAAGTTGAATCAACACCTCTATGAAACGGTTTAAAACACAAAATGGACATTATAACCTCCATGAAGGTAAGGTTTAATGCATTTGTTTTAGCTTGGTGGCCTTAAGAAACTGGACACTGAGTGAACCCTGTTGCATGTTAAATCTGTAACACTGCATCCTATTTTTGAAGCTCTTCAGATGTTTTGTGTTAAATCTTTTTTTTCTGCAAACTAAACAGCTGTATGATAGTGGTGTAGTGGAGTACAGAGCAGCACAAAGTGAAAATGACTTAAGCACAGAAGAGAAAATATACTTTATTAATCCCTCTTGGGGAAATTCTGTTTGGTCATTCAGTTAGTTACTTTCATGAGTTGCTTCTATTATTTAGTCACAGTAGTTCAGTAAAAGAATACAGACACATAGGACACCAAAAAGCAAATTGTGTTCCAAGATTTTATTTTGGTGTCTTTTGCTTCTGTTTCTTTGTTTGATTTCAATTCAGTTGCTTCAACATCACTGCAATAAATCCATTCATTTACCACAGTCAAACAAGAAACATAACCATACATTTCTTTCTTACTGGGACTCCATTCCAATGGCTGCAGTCGTCTCCTCAGATTTTCCAGTTTAATGTGGGCCGTGGACTTTCCTACATGTCAGACCTTCCCACCATAATGTGAAGGCAAAGAATAATCTCAAAGAAGACTGTCAAACTGATGCAGTCCCTGCTTCACACTGCAGGCGCTGAAATGAATCCACTGCAGACCAATCCCAGGACAGGACTTCGCTGTCTTCTGTCCAGGATGCAGAGTGGTCTCAGCACCTCCTCCCCATCAGGCTGGGTTCAGAAAGAAGTCCCCTCACAAGTTTTGATGTAATCATTGAAATCAGCCGGGACACTCAGCATAGAGCAGACCTGGATAATACCAGACAGAGGTTAGCTGGTGTGCAATACGTGCCCTGCTAACCCATACTGCCACTAACACCGCAAGTACGTTTACACGCACACTGATGTTCCACTGTTATTCCCAATATGATACAGGTCATGTAAACAGATATTCTGAATGAGGCCTTTCCCCGAATTTAGCATTTTCAGATTAAGACGTGGGATATGCTGGTATTATTCAGGTTTTAGAATCATTCTTTGGACATGTATACAGTACATTCAGAATCTGCGTCTCAATCAGGGTTTTTACTGCAATTTTTGAGAGTTTATGGCTTATGGTCAGCTCTTTGTGTTGCTATGGTGATTGTACACAAACCAAGCAGCCAATAGTTTGCATGTAAACGGGAATATTAGTGCAATACTAATGGAATCACTTTCAATAGGAATAAGGGCACAAACCGGAATATTATGTGTATTTAAACTTAGTGAGTGACTACACAGGCTGTGTAGGGAACGCAGCAGGTTTGCAGCAGCAGCGACCATTTACCTAAAGGTAAAACAGCAGTGTAGGTCATTAAAAGGTGCTATTTACATCATTCAGAGTCTGGGATGGGATTGCCTCCACACAGCTCTCACTTCTGTCGTCACAAGCAGTATAAAAAGGAGGGACTGACTGACCAAAACAGAACACAGAAGCTCAGATTACAACAAACACAGAGGGACAGTGACTTCATTCTCTGCTCAGGACACCATTATCCCACTATATCCTTACATAGCAAATATGTGTTTGCAGCTATCTTAAAGGAATAGTTCAGATGTTTTGTGGTTGTATGAGCTACTTCTCCATAGTCAGTGTGTTAGCTACAGTAGATGGCGGTCAGCACGCCCCCAGTTTGGAGAAGCAGGCAGGAGTACCGACACGGAAGCTCAGCAATGTCCTGCTGTGGACGGGGCAGCAGCTAATGGTGACCTCACAGACCTTCGCATTTATAGGGCTGACCCTCCTGCCAATCCAGCCCAAAATCCAAACTATC
Source organism: Sander vitreus (assembly GCF_031162955.1). NCBI lineage: Eukaryota > Metazoa > Chordata > Actinopteri > Perciformes > Percidae > Sander > Sander vitreus. The sequence goes on along the minus strand of NC_135855.1, from coordinate 9,693,909 downwards.
CCTTTAATGTTCCAAATGTCATATAACACCTTTAAGTAGCAGCATTTCTGTAGAGGGTTTCGTAAACGTGGTTGGGATTTATCGAGAAATTCCGCAACAGGTAAGTATTGGCTTCAGCATAGAGGTAAGATGAATATCTTCTATAATACTATCTAAATGTGCAAATCGTTCATTCCATGTTTAGTATATGTAGCAGCAAAGTAACAGTCAGGAAAGTGGCAGCATGGAGTGGAGATGCGTGGTCCATCTTTATATAAAGTCTATAATACTAACCTAGAAAATATAGACAACACACAGTAACATAAACATATTGCATGGAGGCTAATGTAAATTATACAACAAGTATATCCGACCAGACAATCTGATTGGTCAACTAGACATTTAGAACGTGCTCAAATCAGCATAACAGCACACCCAGAGCCATTTGAGCACACCTGGCGCATCACTTAAAATACCACTCAGCCATTTCTCTGTCAACATTACGGAGTTGAATTAAAGAACTGTTTCAAAACATTTGTATTCATGTAAGTATTGAAGGAACCTCAGTGGAACACACAAAAGCTCTCCAACTAGTATATAAAGTGATTCATCGGATTAAACGACTTATTTGTTACAACGCTCTGAAGTCAACTTTCACTGGATATGTTTGGATCAGCTGTGCGCTATCTAGAAAATAGCTGCTAAATGTGATTTTCGCGGACGTGCAGGAGCTATATCTGTCGATGGAAAAATTATTTTTGTCAGCAGATATCTTAGTTACAACAAGATTGAGCTAGCAAAGCAGTTTTGTGTTTGTATGTGCAGCAGTTATTCAGTTTGGGAAGTCCCACGATCACTACAAAGCTAACGTTAGCTTAAGTTAGCTGCTGGTTAACATTAAACATACTAAAGTTAAAAAGGGACAGGAAATTGTCTCTGTTGTTCAAAGTTCGGACGTTTTAGTATCTAAATCTATCCATGGAAAAAAAAAAAAATTTCAGCAGATATCTTGTTGTAACAGGGCAGAGCTAGCAAAGCAGTGTGGTGTTTATATTTGCGGTAATTATTCAGTTTGGGAAATCCCACAATCTCTACAAAGCATTAGCTTAAGTTGACTGGCTGACTAAACAGGAAGGGACTAGAAATCGTCTGTTGCTTTTTTTTATTTTGAGAGCAAATTGCCCCACAATATGAATACACTTTGATTATAACTTTTTTTGTTGGTAACCATTGTTATATAATCGCAATATTACACTTGAGGGCTTGATTTAACATCATTATTGGCACGACAGTGTGCAGCTAGGGTCGAGGCGCTTGCGTGTAATATTGCTTAACTGCAGGTTACAAAACCAGTGTTTTCACGGTGTGTTTGACAGTGTTAATTTCGTCAGACGAGACGAGACTAAATATGTTCGCCAACGACCTTTTTTTCCATGACTAAGACGAGACGATGATGAGACTGCACCAATGTCCAAAAACGCTAAGACTAAATTAACATGCATTATTGTTGACGAAAAAAGACGAGACTAAAATGTTTTGCATAAAATAAAAACTAAGATAAAATCTCTCTTCATTTTCATCTACAATCGTCTCCAAACAGGCCAAGTGCTTGGTTCCCAGTATTTTTCCCCCCACAATTTTATCTAACTAAGCGCAGTTCAATCAGGCACGGGTGCGGCTCATCTAGAGATTCTGCGTGTCCCCTTTTTTTCGTCTAGCTGTCACACATCCAGGTAGCGATGTGGCCCGGGCGGGGGAGGGAGGGAGGAAGCCTGCTGGAGAAGCCGCTACAGCGCGTAGCGATGTGCCCTGGCCCCTGGCAAGGGAAGGAAGGGAGGGAGGAAGCCCGGTTCAGCCTGCTACAAAAGCCGCTGCAGCGCTTAGCGATGTGCCCTGGCTGCTGGTGAAGCCACTCTTAAACAGCTTGCAGAATGGCCGGAGTAATGTATACAACCGCTGGCAACAAAACAACGTGCTGTAGAGCCCAGCAGACCTGGCGCTTATCTAACATGTGTCTGTGTACGATTGTATTTGCATGAAGGAAGAGGCTATATAAAACCAGACGCGTTTAACAAAGTTGCATTCAACAAGTGTATTTTGTCAGGTAATTATGACATTTATGACCCAATATTTGAGATGTGTGAAACACTATTTGACTGAAATGTTTATCAGAAATAATCTCAGAAATAATTTATTTAAAAAAAGACTAAAATGTTTTGACTAAAACTGGACTAAGATACCTTGAGTTCTCTTTTGACTAAAACTAGACTAAAATGACGAGACTTTTAGTCGACTAAAACTTGACGGTTAGAGAAATTTTGATTTACTGTATTTTACGGACTATAAGTCGCTCCGGAGTATAAGTCGCATCAGTCAAAAAATGCGTCATGAAGAGGAAAAAAACATATATAAGTCGCACTGGACTATAAGTTGCATTTATTTAGAAATGTATTTCACAAAATCCAAGACCAAGAACAGACATTTAATCTGGAAAGGCAAGTTATTAAACTATACAATAGCACACAGAACAAGGGGCTGAATACGGTAGGTATGTTAACGTAACTGCACTGTTGACGAGCCTCTTCCAGCAGCACGTTGTTCAAGCACCCACCTGTGGACTCGTTCCTCCAGCTCTGGCCATCTTGATTTCAGCGCGCGACTAGCTTTCTTTGTTTTCTTCATTGCAGTAAAACTAACCTTTTCGTCAGTCCCAAGTTTCTCACTCACTCCAAACTTTCGTTCTGCTGCTCGATTACCGTTTTCGGCTGCGTATTTTACTACCTGCATTCGCCTGCAGTTTCTTTTCTTTCTCAGTTGTCTTTAGCAGCCTCTCGCGGCTGTAGACGGTAATGTTTACAGCATGAAATAACATTTAAAACATGTTAAATTATATATATTTTTATATATAAGTCGCACCTGACTACAAGTCGCAGGACCAGCCAAAGTATGAAAAAAAGTGTGACTCATAGTCCGGAAAATACGGTACATACTTTCTCTCTTGTTATTATCAAACTGTTTGCATAGAATAATATTATACTGAATACTCTGAACAAGATAACTGGAGCCATTGCATGTCCTTGTCTGAGCATGGTGTGTTCCATAGGGCATACATGCCCTCTCAGACCAGATAGGGGAGACAAGATAAGTAACTGACGACACCAACTCTTGTATCATGATTTTCACATTCTACGTTGTATTACAAAAGCTGCTGTACAGACCTAGGTGAGATCAATTTTATTTCTATCCGGACAGACTGCTTGTTTAAAAACGGTGATGGTGTCTTTAATGCCTAGAATATAACTGTGTTTACCTAGTGATGGGACAATCAGAGAAACGAATAAGTAACAAGTAGGTCGATAGGAAAAGGACAATACGTCCCTTGTCTTGTGGGAAGACTACTGAAATAAAATGATCTGCCTAGAACAGCAGAGAAGAAATCTAGTCGGGATAAATTGTGTTTCCTTGACCAGAAAGACTACTTATTTAGACAAAACGGTGATGATGACTTTGATTTCGCTAGGGTATTGTCTTTCTTTAGTGCCACTGTAGGAACTTAACAACTTGCAGGTGAATATCTGGTTGGTGTTTACCTAGTGACAAGACAATCAGAGAAACAAAGCAAAAATGAGTGGTATGTCTGGTAAAGGTAATAAAAATATCTAATGGTCTTATGACAACTAGTTCAAAGCCTGTGTGAGGAGGCTGCGGTAAAACAGGAACTCCGTACAGCACGTTAAAGGAGCTCGCTATTCCAAGAGACAGAGTAGGACTCTGTAGAGAAAAATAAAAAATAAAAAGGAGGTAATTATAAACTGGGAATTGCTTGATTAATATAAGAGTGTCTCCAGTGACGAGATTCACTACACAAGGTACGCAGCTGGGGTGAACTCCATACATGCTACCTGGCTCTTAATGAAATCAAGTAATTCAGGAGGGTAGTTAAAGATAAAAACTTAAACGAAAAGTAAGTTATAATATAAGTTAAAGATAAATCTTATAAACCGTAAGAGATAATACTTTTATACTATAAAGATAATAATATATAATACGTAGAGCCGTTAAATGAGCAAGAGCAATGGAGAGAGAGAAGTACACAGGATGACAGTCTATGAGAAACTGGCTCAGACTTCACAAGCAGGCATGCCCAGTGAGGAGTCTGAGAAGACTGTCACTGAGCTGCTGTAGCGCACACACATAGAAGCTTCACAGACTAAAGAGCTACTAGAGAGCTAAATGTACTTTTGAATTAAGATAATGTGTTTCCTATAGATGGATTGTGTAGGAGTTAAATTTAACAGTTACTTTCACTCAGAAGTTAATTATATTTGACCTACTGCTTGCCTTTATCTGAGAGATATTTAAATGATAATTTTCCTATTAATGGAGTAAATATGTTTTTTTTCAAAATGCCAAAAGCTGATTTTTGTGAAAATACAAAAGTAAAGTGCTAAAAATCTAAAATGCAGTTGATTATAAGTTGTAAAAATAAAGCTGACAAAGACTAAATATATTTTTATGATTGAAATTTTGAGCTGCTGTAACTAGGGAATTTCCCCAGTGTGGGCTAAATATAATATATATATATAATAATATATAATAATCTTTCTTATCTTGTATAGGTGATAAACAAACAGTTGATTTTTGATTTCAAAGACAAATTATGTCATTTTTAGGATGACTAATTTCTTGAAAAGATAAAAAAAAGTCAGTAGCAGTTTTGTCAAATGCTTTTGGATATTGTTGTAATCTGACATATTTTGGTTAAGACAAATTGTGATTTTTGTAAACAAAACATACGGTTACAAATCCAACTGAAATGATGAGTTGCTTAAATCACTTAATTGATTGACAGAACTGCTTTGATCATTTCCAGTTTTCAAAAAATGCGAGGACTTTTCTATATTGCTTTTTAATACCTTAAGTACATATTTTTATGATACTTTTCTTACTTAGGTAATATTTTTAATGGAATATTGCTGGTAACAGAAACATTTTTACAGTTTGGAATTAGTACTTTTACCTAGGCAAAGAATTTGAATACTTTTTCCACTATGCCTATCTGTTAAACCTTATTGAATTGACTAACCATAATGTAACAAGATTTTTTTTAAATCAAGGATGCCATAGATCAGAAATAGAAAAACAGTGTGTTACATGCAAAACTAGAGAAATCCTTCTTTCCTTACAGAGAACAGCCAAGGTTAGGGACTTCCCAGATAACAAACAAACAGACACACACACACACACACACACACACACACACACACACACACACACACACACACACACACACACACACACACACACACACACACACACACACACACACACACACACACACACACACACACACAGGAGTTGTGCATGTGGAAGGTTCAGCAATGATTTTGATACACATTTTTGTTATAAATTATATTGTGATCCTAAAAACTTTCATTTATGATTTTTAGAACTTCCAGACAGCAATTAGTATTACTTGTATTGCAAACTAAACCCAAAAATAAAATAAACAACATTCGTCTTAGTTTATTGGTTATATTGAAACCAATAAAGGTTGATATGAGATTTCATCCTAAAAGCAGTTCATTTAATATTGTACTCTAGTGAGTTTTTCAGTAAAGCTGCACTTTAGACTTTGTTTGTATTTTGAGTTGCTATATTACAAATTGTTTAAACTATTGATATTGAAAACTTTTTATTTTGGTGATTTGTTTTTTCTTTTAAAGAAATGATTTATTGAATTTTTTTGTTGCTTTTATACAGGTTTTGCTGTGTAACACAGGACAGTGTTAATGGCTAAACCACTAAAACAGATTATTTATATATGCTGCTTATTAAGTCATGAGTTTTGTCATGCCTCAAACAGGAGGGATATAGTAGCAATAATAAATAAGGTGTTAAATAAATAAGGTGTTTAATAAAGTTTTCACATCATTTGCAAAAACACAACCCTTAAGATAAACTGAGGCCTAAAAGAGAACAATTTCCAAAACCAGTGTTTCCTTTTCAGCACAATTTGTATGGATTTTATAGAGTTAAACCAGAATGAGGGAAAGAAATGCTGTTTTATAATTATTGATGTTCACTAAAATAAGTAGAAGTTTTTCCAATTGATAAATACTGATAAAAAGAACAAATAATGCTTCTTGGAGTTCTGTTTTGTGCCACACAGTGCCTCGGATGTGTCAGAGATCAGGTCCATCTTACTCCCCCTCCAGCTGCAGGACCGGTGACAAACTGTACCAGAAGACAACAACAACAACCACCATCACAGCACCTCAAACCACAGCACAGTTAGACACGATAAAGGTTTGTGGTCTGGCTACGGTTCTCAGCCCACAGCGAAAGGGATGGTGGACTAGTGCTAGCCGTCTGGTTGTGACTTCAGCATCTGGAGATGCACTTTGCCAAACCAAAGAGCCAGTAGCAAGGTCCACATGCCCTACCCAAAGCATTGATGAACATTCTGTGATGAACTGATGACGCTGAAATGAGAAGGCTCCGGAAGGGTCAATCATTAGACCCCGAGGCCCGTTTCACCAAAGAAAAAGAAACTCAATCCTATCTGGAGGTACGGACCACTGGCCAGCAGACGGACTGAGAGAAGGAGGGGGGGAGCGAGAGACCGTCCTGATCTGACACATCTGACGCATTGTGAAGTTAAGTGGTACACAGACTCACATTCTGAAAATACACATACATTTTGATCAAAGGAAAAGTTTTTTACATGGATTAAATTTGATCCTGAACAACAGAAACTGTTTGCAGTGTATAATGTATCTGTTCATGTCTTACAGATTCACAAACAACTTTAACACAGAGATTATGATTGAGATCAACATCTGATTAAAAATGTTTAATGTTGATGTAAATGCAACAAATGGTGCAGAATTTTACACAATGTTCTACACATATTCATATTCTCATTTAGTAGTGTATTATTGAGGATGCAAACGTTTAAAAAAGTAGGGAATGTTTAGGGAAATTTTGATTTACATACTTTCTCTCTTGTTATTATTAAACTGTTTGCATAGAATAATATTATACTGAATACTCTAAACAAGATATCTGGAGCCACTGCATGTCCTTCGACTCTGACAAGATAAATAACTGACGACACCAACTCTTGTATCATAATTATCACATTCTACGTTGTATTACAAAAGCTGCTGTAGAGAGCTTTTCATTAGGTCATTGTCTGTATTATTCCATAGTGCGTAGAAGGCCTCCTCATTGGGTTCTCGAGTAAAATTAACTTTAATATATCTTCAGTGGTCTCTGTCTATCATTTCATAATGTAAATTATACCTGGACCACAGTGGTTGATCCTGAACCTGCAGATTGATTTGAGACATTCTTTACTAATACCAATATCAAGAAAATGGAGTACCTGTCTGAACTTGGCACGAAGTCTCTCCATGTGCTCCTGTAGCTTTTCAGACTGCGGATCATCATGAGGGGAGTTTTGGATCAAACCCAGGAGAGCCTCCAGTACTTTCATACGCTTCCTGACAGCACACACATACAGACACAAAACTATCAAATAGGACACTCTCACCATTAAAAAATCTGAAGTCATCCAGCAGAGTGCTGAAGTAAATATTTAAGCAAGACAATCATCTTGTTTGAGGAGACCATACCCTGATTTGACATCTGTATTATGTTGGAGGAGACATTTCCATGTGACGGCAAACCCATAATAGAAGGAAATCTGTCAGTCAGAGGAGAAAAGACTGTAAACAATCCTGAGAGGCTGAATGCTTTCAAAGCAACACAACTCAACTTGTTCTTAAATTAAATAGGCTAACAGGCTGCCTACCCTGTCTAACTGACCATGTATTTAACCTAATGGTCACATACAGTACATAGGAGGGTCATAGTGACCAGTTCTTATTAAAGTTTAGATTAAACTTATTGATGCAGAGGGGTGTCTGGTAAATTATGTCAGTTCTGTGCAGTTGGTACTTATGCCAAAATAAAATGAACAATAAACTGACACATCTACAGTCTGGTGTGATGGGTAAACGGGTAATGTTAAGGCACTACACTACATATAACCATATATGGCAGAATAAAGCAGAAGAGTCCCTGTGCTAACTCACCTCAGTGGACAGCTTTGCCCCATGAGCGGCTCCATGTCTGCGACCGTCCTGCAGTCCTCGGCGGGTCCCTTTATCAAATCCCTCCCGGTAGCCCTCCCCTCGGAACCTGAAAAACAATCACACCCTTTCTCAATGGTTGTTGCTTGAGACTTGAGTTTATTATTATTTTTGGGATATGTTGGATGATGCTTGGCGAGAGGAATACAAACTACTTAAACTTTGTAAACATTGGTTACAAATTCACCTGTCGTTATCATTATGGATGGGTATCGAGAACCAATCCTAAACTGGGACCGGTTCCAGACTGGTCCGTACCAAAATAATATCGATAAGCTCCTGGACAAATGATATTGGTTTTCAATGGTTTTTATGTAATGTTGCTGAGTGCCCGCCAGGTCTAAGCATGTGGGAATTATTTTTAAACTAAAATATGTTAGGCTACACAACAAGTAGCTAACTCCTTTGCGGAATATTTCAGCTCATATTAGAGATGCACCGATTGATGCCGATTTTCACGTGATCGGCCATGACCAGCGACCGGCCAGTCAGTCTGACATATGCCAATTTTATGCCGGTCAAATGCTGTAAATAACATTGTAAAGGCTACCATACACAATGCATAGGAATTATATATAGGCTAGCAAATAATAACAATAAACCCACTATTAATTAAATTATCTTAATGTAGTATAACTACTGTTGCATGTAAATAATGCACATAAAATGTGGCACACGTGCCCGCTCATGGTGTGAAGCGCGTGTCCGCGCTATTCTCCGACATGCACTCTAACAATCACTGCTTATAGACGGCCTTTTGTACAAATGCATTACCCGTTTTCCCTGTTTTCATACAGAAGTTTAGTTTCCTAAATATATCACTTTTTTTTGTTGGATATTTGATGTGAAAAGAAGGAAATGGTTCTTCCGTAACATTGCACTTTAGATGTGTGTGAATTTCCCACACCGGGAGTAATTTATATAGTTCTATTTTATAGCGATCGATTATTTGTTAAAAAAAAAATTCTATGTTCTATGCAAAATGTAAAATGTAGAAAAGATAGAAAATAATGAAAATATTTGTGTGTGCTGTAAAGTGGTTAGAAAAAAATTAAATCGGAATCGGCTAAAATCGGTATCGGCAGGTCAAACTCAATGAAAAATCGGAAATCAGAATTGGCCTAGAAAATTATAAATCGGTGCATCTCTAGCTCATATGTGTGTATAATGTAAGCCAGTGAGCAAAGAGAGAGAGAAAAAGAGGCAGCGAGCATGTGTGAAGGTGAGTATGAAGTTAGCAGTTAGTTGTAAACGTAGCAGTGTGTGTGTGTGTGTGTGTGTGTGTGTGTGTGTGTGTGTGTGTGTGTGTGTGTGTGTGAGAGACGGTGGTGAATATTAAGTAGTAAGTTAAAGCTGTGAATGTGGCAGTGCAGTATGTGTACAGTTTAGGCTATTTGTCAGTGCATAAATGCTACAACTCCTCAGGACCTAGCTTGACTTAGCTTGATGTTAGTGATTTTGATACCAATACCAAGTATAGTATCACGATACTCGATACCAAAACTGACTGATTTGATACTTCAGCTACTACCTAACAGATCAGAAACAGAATGTCAGTATGCTGTTGCAAAACCATGAGATCCACATGAGAGTGTGCAAAATATGTTTACAATGAAATCTTAACTATATCATTTTAATTTCATCAGGGCAAATTGTTAATCTATGGTTATATTTACTGGATCAAATGTTAATATATTTTGTATAAAAGACAAGGGCTGAAACGATTCGATGAGTAACTCGAATAATTTGATTACTAAAAAACCTCGATGCAAAATGATTTGCCTCGAAGCTTCGTTTAATCAGTGTTACCAACGTTGTATCACTGACTGTGTTTCCGCACGGATGATTATTACTGTCGCACACCGGGCTGACGCTGCTGGCGACACATGCAAGTCCCCAGGAACAGTGCCATGTCTTAAAGCAACCATGGGCTTAGCAGCCAATGGTGGAATTGCACCCCTCTGGCCCAGAAAGACTTTTCCCATAGACTTTGCATGGTGAAAGAAACCTCTATATTTCGGGGTACATCAACTTACCAGCCCGAACACTTAAAGGGTCCTTGTTTAAAACGTCATGTTTTTAACATTTTTAACTTTCACTAGTAGCCGAATCCAGAGTTATTGAACTAGGCATGATGACCGCGCATGATGTACGCGCATAATGAACGCGAGCAGACCCGCGCTGCACTGCGCATGCTCATGTGACGCTTCTCCCGAGGTCCTGTAGCTGTAATAATGAATATAGCTAATGGTAATGTGTTCTATTAGTACATCCATGGTATTATCTTATGATACATCCGAGTAGGGCTGCATGATTATGGCCAAAATGATAATCACGATTATTTTGATGCTTTCACATCCATATTGTGCTACATTCCTGCCAATACATCCATATTGTGCTACATTCCTCCTTTATTAAAGGATACTATGAAGGAATATGCCATATCAGCTGTTGTGCGACCGCTTTTCACACATGCGCGTTTGCCGTGAAAAGATACAGGCAACACAATTTTCTGTTCACGTTAACGGCGCATGTTAAAAGCCGAAATCGTGATCGTGATTAAAATTCAATTAATTGTGCAGTCCTACATCCGAGGGATGTATGGATGTAACTATGTATGCTGTAAAGCCTGTAACGTCGATGTAACATCATTGACGTGTATTTGTATGGGTAACACTATACATAGATATGCCTAGATAACGTTACTACAGACATAGTGATTACATCGCCTTGGTTCTCTCAAAACATCCATCGTTTATTTTGATAAGCATTACTAATTAATACATGCCAAAGTAAAGTGTTATAATGAACATTGTCGTTGACTGTTGATGTCAATGACTAGCTATATACAATATATCTACTGTATGTCCTATTGACCCGACCCCATCGTTTATTTAGATAAGCATGTAAACAATCAGGAACAACGAAAACACAATGTTTAACCTAAGTGAATATTTTAGACAATGAAACGGCGAGTTCATGAGTTTGCCACGTATACCATGGACGTATTAAGAGAATGAACTATACTTGTAAGAGATACAAGAGAGAAGCTCATGAATGTGCATGTTGCTACGACAACACAAACAAACTATTGACTGGCCAGTCAATGCGGAGGATCCAAGCTCCATGATTGCTTTATGTGCTTTTGAGCACTCTCATTGGAATGAACGGGGCTTCGTGTTGAACGCTGTATCCAGTTCTCTTAATACATCCATGAACACATGCCATGAAGACTGATGGCGCAGATTACAAAATGAATAAAGAGAGCGTAAATAGTGAGGGGCTAAGAGAAGAGACAGGCTGGAGAAAACGACAGAGTGTGTCCAAAGTTTGGAATCAGTTCAAACATAATTAAAACGAACACTCTGTACAAAGTGTCTACTGCAAAATCTAACTAGCTTATCACAATAATAGCATAACGTCAATGCTTCAGCATCTCAACAGAAAACATTGAGTCTAACTTAATCATCCATTCCACGAAGCGGACCTGACAAAAGTAAATCACAGAGTGGTATGGACGATGAAACTACACCAAACACAGCAACTACCAAAAACAAAGACAAGAAAATACGTAGTGGTGACCACAATTTGATCTAAAGAGCCGACTTGTTGACTATCCCTTCGGAACAGCTGATTGTTGCGTACCATTTTCTCTCACTCTTTCTCCTCACGGAGAAACAGCTGATCAACGATCTACTAGCATAAGTAACAGAGCTGTGTGACATTGTAATCAAATATATAAATGGAAATAGGTTGAGTATAACTTATATACAGGTGCTGGTCATATAATTAGAATATCATGAAAAAGTTGATTTATTTCAGTAATTCCATTCAAAAAGTGAAACTTGTATAATGTATACATTCATTCCACACAGACTGATATATTTCAAGTGTTAATTTCTTTTAATTTTGATGATTAGAACTGACAACTAATGAAAACCCCAAATTCAGTATCTCAGAAAATTAGAATATTGTGAAAAGGTTCAATATTGAAGACACCTGGTGCCACACTCTAATCAGCTAATTAACTCAAAACACCTGCAAAGGCCTTTAAATGGTCTCTCAGTCAAGTTCTGTAGGCTACACAATCACGGGGAAGACTGCTGACTTGACAGCTGTCCAAAAGACGACCATTGACACCTTGCACAAGGAGGGAAAGACACAAAAGGTCATTGCTAAAGAGGCTGGCTGTTCACAGAGCTCTGTGTCCAAGCACATTAATAGAGAGGCGAAGGAAAGGAAAAGATGTGGTAGAAAAAAAGTGTACAAGCAATAGGGATAACCGCATCCTGGAGAGGATTGTGAAACAAAACCCATTCAAAAATGTGAGGGAGATTCACAAAGAGTGGACTGCAGCTGGAGTCAGTGCTTCAAGAACCACCACGCACAGATATATGCAAGACATGGGTTTCAGCTGTCGCATTCCTTGTGTCAAGCCACTCCTGAACAAGACACAGCGTCAGAAGTGTCTCGCCTGGGCTAAAGACAAAAAGGACTGGACCGCTGCTGAGTGGTCCAAAGTTATATTCTCTGATGAAAGTACATTTTGCATTTCCTTTGGAAATCAAGGTCCCAGAGTCTGGAGGAAGAGAGGAGAGGCACAGAATCCACGTTGCTTGAAGTCCAGTGTAAAGTTTCCACAGTCAGTGATGGTTTGGGGTGCCATGTCATCTGCTGGTGTTGGTCCACTGTGTTTTCTGAGGTCCAGGGTCAACGCAGCCGTCTACCAGGAAGTTTTAGAGCACTTCATGCTTCCTGCTGCTGACCAACTTTATGGAGATGCAGATTTCATTTTCCAACATGACTTGGCACCTGCACACAGTGCCAAAGCTACCAGTACCTGGTTTAAGGACCATAGTATCCCTGTTCTTAATTGGCCAGCAAACTCGCCTGACCTTAACCCTATAGAAAATCTATGGGGTATTGTGAAAAGGATGATGCGATGCGCCAGACCCAACAATGCAGAAGAGCTGAAGGCCACTATCACTATCTCATAACACCTGAGCAGTGCCACAGACTGATCGACTCCATGCCACGCTGCATTGCTGCAGTAATTCAGGCAAAAGGAGCCCCAACTAAGTATTGAGTGCTGTACATGCTCATACTTTTCATGTATACTTCAACATTTCTAAAAATCCTTTTTTGTATTGGTCTTAAGTAATATTCTAATTTTTGGAGATACTGAATTTGGGATTTTCATTAGTTGTCAGTTATAATCATCACAATTAAAAGAAATGAACATTTGAAATATATCACTCTATGTGTGATGAATGAATATAATATACAAATTTCACTTTTTGAATGGAATTACTGAAATAAATCAACTTTTTCATGATATTCTAATTATATGACCAGCACCTGTATACTTATAGGCCTATATACAGATCAGTCTCAGGTTGAAATGTGTAGTTCTGAAAGTTAAGTCGCACAACTTACGGTAATGTTTATGTATGTTTAATGTATGCCTTAGTTTGAGGTTGTTATTGCATTTCAGAAAATGTTTTCTTTAAAAACAATGTAATATGGCACTTAAATGCACTTAATGTTTAGTTTTTTGAGAGATGATATTGTTAGCAATGTAGGCAATAAAAATGTTGCTTTTTCCCGAAATTATACCAAACTATTGTATATTATTGTCCTTTAATAAAACAAAAGTATTTCTTATCCGATTACTTGATTAAATCAATGGAATAATCGGTAGAATACTCGATTACTAAAATAATCGATAGGCGCAGCCCTATTATAGACCTGACTTGAACAATGCATTATTTAAGGAATAGTTCAAAAATAAGAAACCATGATTCTGCCACTTAAACATTTTTTTTAGCCATGGACATTATGTTCACAATGGGCAACAGGGTTTTCCCCAGTGTATTTAAAGCCTGGTGGCCCACCAGGCTTAATTTTTTTTTTAAGATGCTTTTAAACTACAGTTGTGGTGGGGCGGCTTGTTTGGAAACTCAGAAAGTCAAATTTTTTAAATCTCTTTTAGCACTGACTTAATGGACAGGACAATGGCGTTTTGCCGGCATCTGCTGATAGAACGCTATACAGCATGTGCTAAAATGCAAGTCACAGCCACAGAACAACGAGGGTTGTGCTTTTCCACCTTTGGGATGGGGGTGAGCCCTTGTGGACCGTTGTGTGTTTGAATGTGGATTTAAAAAACACCCCCTTTGAAGGCAGGTTTCAACATCATGCAGGCCTGTTTCTTTAATGTAGGGCCCTATGAAATCGGTCTAAGCGCTGAAAATGTAAACAAAAAAAACAGGACAAAACGTTGGAAAAAGCAACAAAAACAACCAATGGAAAAAAAAGGCGTCAAAAACGTCGGAAAAAGCACCCACAACATTGAAAAAGTGACATGAACGTCGGAAAAAAAGTGACCAAAATGTTGAATAACACAAAAGCCTTGACTTAAACATTGAGATCGGGATAACAAAAGTGTTTTTTTCTATGGTTGACGGGAAGAGAACATGAGGGTTAAGACCTTATGAAATAAACATTATTGAGTATTATAGATCTACACGTAGCTAGCTAGCCACCCCCGCGACCCGATACCGGATAAGCGGACGAAGATGGATGGATGTAGCTAGCTAGTATTTGAAGCTTTGGCCATGTTTATTATGAACATCCGACATTGTAACAGTAGATATGACAGAAAAAAACAAAAGCATAATAGGTCTCCTTTAAAAAGCTGCATTTAATTGCTTGAACAGTGTCATCAAAGTGAGTTCTACAGTTAATAATTTAGTTAGTTTTAGTGTTGAAATTACATTTCAAATTAAATTAAATGCTGTAATTGGCTACAAATTTTAGTCGAGTTTGTATTTTGTATCTCAGTATGTGTATCTCAAACAATTTGGTGTGTTCTTTTTTTAGTGTACACACTTTTACTTATTTTTTATTTAATTATGTTTTATCATGCATATGTATGGGTCACTCTTCTTAATGAAAATGTGATAATTACACAAACAACAAAAAAGATTTTACAATAACCTGCATTAGGGGTGTAAGATATATCGACTCAATATCGTTATCGCAATATATCGAAAGTGTCGCAATAAGTATGCAATATTTTGTTTATTTTGTGGAGCGCTGCGTCCCGTTCGTTGGCTGTGTGGCTTAGTTGTGTTCGATTTAGAGCCTGCTTGAAACTCTATAATGATCATGTTTCATTGGCCAGTTACCATGCCACTTGCACATGTTAGTATATGTCAGCGCATGGGTCCACTACGTGACAAACCCTATGGAGTGTACCACGTGTGTGCATATTTCGATAGAGTGACAGTGTAAGTGAAGAAATAGATAGAGACAAAAAAATGTAACGAATCAGAGAAGCGAAAAAAAAGTTGTGTCCTGTTCTCTTTATTTATTTAGTTTATACTGCACAACCAGTAAAACATGTCCTGTTCTGTAGACATGGTCATTATTTATTTATTCATTCATGTTGTACCAGTAGGGTTGCAAAATTCCGGGAATTTTCAAAGTTGGAAACTTTCCATGGGAATTAACGGGAATATATGGGAATTAATGGGAATAAACTGGATATTTTTAATATTGCTAGTTATAATACTGTTAGTCTATAACAGGGAACTTAAATGTAGTTGGAAAAAAACCCATATTGCAGCATAATCTTGGTTAAAACAACCTGATTTAATGCAACTTCAGTTGAATGTCCTCCCTATATTCGTCAATGACATGCACGCACGCAGTAATCAGTATAGGCTACTACATACTTGCAAACATTTAGTTTTTAAAATACGGGAGTGGAGGGGGGAGAGAGATACATAACCCATTGCTATTAACCTACCTATGTGTGTTAATTGTATAGCCCACTTGTTCTTGATAGGCTGGAAACAATAGACAGCGCTGATGGTTAGCTTAGCATGCATATAACCATAACCACAGTAAATCAAAGGCTGCATGCTAGCTACCTTCATATGTTAAGCTAAAGGTCAATGGTTTGGGCTACTACTTAGCCTACTGCAGGGCTATTGAGGCCAGACCCACTGCACAGATCATTTCTAGAATCCAACATTCTACAGCAGATTGAAGCTGATTGAAGACAGATTGAAGACAGTACTGCATTTGAGCCCAAGGACTACATCCAGTCAAGTACAAACTGTATATGCCTGTCTGCTTATTACAAAACAAAATGTTTATATTTATGTTTGTATAAGATGGAGTTTGTATGAATTACCCAACATTTCCAGTTAATTCTCGTAAATTCCCATTAATTCCCATAATTTCCCATTAATTCCCATGAAAGTTTCCAAAGTTTAAGCTGGGAAAGTTTCCAAAATTCCCCAGCTTAACTTTCCATGGAAAGTTTCTGGAAATTTCCACTCCTTTGCAACCCTATGTACCAGTCCAATATGATTGTCAGTTGAAATAAACCTTGTGTTGTAAGAAAACTTGTTTAATTTGTTATGAATCTATTTTTGATGCGTTTTCCCGTAACTTTTGTAATTTTACAAGTTTAAAAATATCGAAAATAATATTTATCGCAATATTCATAATCGATATCGCAATATCACATTTCGTCAATATCGCGCAACCCTAAGTCCTGCATGTTCTCACTAAGATCATAATTAGGCTACATTAACTCTCTTTCATTATAAATCTGAGCCATTCCTGAACCGGAGCAAGTAACGAAGCAGTAACAGTTTGTTTTGGTTTTGTCTGAAACAACTGGTTACTCCCATAGGCTTTAGAAAACTGTTACTCTTCGAAAATACACTATCGTATTTATCATGATTCTTTTCTCGCGGCTAAGGATATATTATCACTACATTAAGGCCCCTATAACATTACACAAATCACTATAAATGCTGTTAAACAGTGACGATATAACTCGGACAAGCTAACACTGAGCCACATGAAAAGCTAAAACAACTTGTTACCCTGGGCTTAGGCAGTGTTTTTTGTGTCCATGAGGGGCGCACTTATTGAACCCAGAGAGAAACATATCGCCTGAGCTCAATGCTCCTTAAATAATTTAAATAACGTTATGCTGTGTTGGAGTTTGATTAGAACCATAGACTGTAAATATTAACAGTCTATGATTAGAACATAGCTTTGGATAGAATCATTCGATAGACACACAAGCTCAAATAACACTGTATTGCTAGCACGTTTTGCAAACACAGAGGTATGTTTTACTACTCAATATAGCTAGTCTACACAAAATGAAGCTTTACTGTAAATCATTACGTCTATGCCTTCAGAACTTGTGGGTAGAATATTACCACTTGTATTCAACTTTTCCTGGCTCAGTGGCTCGCTCGGCTCGTACTGTACGTTTACAGTTTTATCTGAGTTAGATCGTCACTATTTAAAAAACTTTTTTTTTACCATAGCCTGTGTAGTGCCGTAGGGGGCTGTAATGTAGGCTACAGTGGTCAATATAGCCGTAGCCGCGAGGAAAGAAACGTGAAATACGTTGCGTTGGTATTTTCTAAACTAAACCCAGGTAACCAGTTGTTTCAGATCAACTCAAGACATGTTACCTGGGTGCTGACGTAGTTAATTAATACATGACTGGAAAGCAGAAAATCCATGAGCTTCGTAGCTCACAGCTTAGAGCTGCTGTTAACAGGTGATTATATGTTTTTGCCCTTGTGAGATCGAAACTACCTCGACACAATCTTGCAATCATTATATTTTCTTAAATTTCTTTTTTGTATGTGGCTGTGATGTAGTGCTCATTTATACCATCATATTCGCCACCATGTTAAAGTTGGTTTTATATTGGACATTGGATATTCGACACATTCGAAAAATCTATTATGCGACTTACCATTTTGACCTATTCATGTCAAAATACTTCTGATGAACTCAACTAACCCCCCTACACATAACACAAAGCTTCTTTTTTCAAAAAAAACATCCTTTGATTTTTTAAATTTTTTTTATGTAAAAAATACTATAAATCTATTATGCAGCTTGCCCTTTTGACCAATCAATGGCAATATACTTCTGATGAACTCAGCTAAATCCCCCTACACATAACACAAAGCTTCTTTTTTTTTTTTTTTTTTTTTTTTTAAAAACATCCTTTGATTTTTTTAATATTTTGTATTGTAAAAAAATGCTATAAATCTATTATGCGGACTGACCTTTTGACCTATTCATGTCAAACCACTTTTGGTGAACTCAGGTAACCCCCCTACACATTGCACAAAGCTTATTTTCTCAAAAAACCCATCCTTTAGTTTTATAGAATTTTTATTAGACAAAAATTGCGCAAATTATGACAAACAAATTTGTGTAGGTAACTATGAAAACACCAACTTTGACATATCTCAACCAAAATAAATGCTATGAACACGAAACTTTAGATCCTAGTTTGCTATGACCCTCTGGGGGTCCCCCACACATTTTCTGAAGATCGGCCATTAAAGGGCGCTGTAGCCAACGTAGACCAGTTTTGGCCCTTCTACTCAATCAATGTTAATGGAATATTTGCAACGGCAACATACCTTGCGGCTCACACGTCGATATTTACTGACGTTTGCCTCCTCACCATTACGCTTTGGGTCCCACTTTCGCGCACTCCCCGTGCATTACTGCTTGCAGTTCTAGTTATTTATTGTTTTTCCCACAGTGTACATTGAAACAATTCTTCTGGAACATGTACCATTCCGGTTGCTGGAGTACAGAGATCTTGGAACCATCTTCTGCATGAGTCAAATTGGGTCTACAAAGATAAAATAAAATAAAATAATAAAAAAATATTTAAAAAAAATCAAAGGATGTTTTTTTGAGAAAAGAAGCTTTGTGTTGTGTGTTAGGGAGTTACCTGAGTTCACCAAAAGGGGTTTGACATGAATAGGTCAAAAGGTCAGGCCGCATAAAAGATCTATAGCATTTTTTTTACATTAAAAAATATTTAAAAAAATCAAAGGATGTTTTTTTTGAAAAAAGAAGCTTTGCGTTATGTGTAGGGGGGTTAGCTGAGTTCATCAGAAGTATTTTGACATGAATAGGTCAAAATGGCAAGCCGCATAATAGATTTTTCGAATGTGTCGAATATCCAATGACCAATATAAAAACAACTTTACCACGGTATATTCGCCGCAGTAGATCTGGGAAGAGATTTAAAAATCGCCAGTAATGTATTTGTGATTGTGTGACGAATCTGGCGAGAGAGGCAGCAACAACTGCTGCTGTTAGGTAAACACAATATACGGAAACCAGTTAGTGTGGAAACCAGTAGAGACATAACAAGACCACATTCAAATGCCAGAAAACTCACCTTTCATCCGCCAGAAGAATAGTGTCAAATAGATCTTCATTTTCAGAGCCGCCAGCCATCTCCACTTAACTTACAATCTTATTCTGTAAAAACAGTGTTTACAGCCCTATGCGCCAGATGCAGAGATGTAGGCTAAAATGCTGGCTGCTAACCGCTACAAACTGCTTACCGTATGGTTATGGGTTTCTACCGATTTCCACATACTGTCTATGGATTTCCAGCAGGCAGCCGGCACTGCTTCCTCCGTCATCAGAGCAGTGCTGCTCCCTGGCTGTCTGGAGGGGAACAGTCACAGAGTCTGCACACACTCATAGCGGCTGCACCCCGGTGTATCCAGAGTTTCCAGGCTGTGCTACTCAAACAATGTTCTATATCTAATGGTGCTACTGCTTAGTGTCAAGTTGCTCACGTGCACAAGTCCATAGAACATTCTAGCAGTTGGAAAGTTGTTCGACGGCCGAGCAGGGGGCCGCCCTTGCTATTGTTTCTTCTTATTTGTAGTTTTGATTGTGATTGGCTTTAAAACGAATGGAAATTGGAAATAAATGATGAGCACATACAATAAATGTTTGGAAGCAGGGCTTAGTAAAAAGGGAAGCATTATTAAAAACAAAAGTTTAAATCAGTCTGGAACAATCTATTGTTATTATGCTGAGGGCTGTTACAGTATAAGCCTCATCATGCAGATTCTGAAGATCCATATCTGTGGGTCAAAGGTTAACCTGAACATTGATGTATTCTGGACTCATATCTTCACAATTGTGTCATAAATATCCCATGTTGGTCAGGAATGTTTTTAACCTTAGACATCCACTTTGACTGATATAAACCGCTGTCTGTAACAAGTTAAATACGGCTCTTTGAATGTGCCCCACAATGGATAAACAGGTAACCAATACGAAAATGTAGGCTATTTAAATATATTGTAATATATAAATAATATAAATATTATATATAATTTTAAATTCTGATGCATTTGTGGCATAGTTGTACAAATAAGTAGGTCTGCAAGTAAGATTATTTTCATTATCAATAAATCTGACGACTATTTTCTCAATTAACCGATTAAGCATTTGGTCTATAAAACATCAAAGTGGTTTTGACCAACCAATAGTCCAAAACCTTCAAATATTTTAAGTTCATTATCACATAAGGCAAAGAGGAGCAGCAAATCCTCACATTTGATAAGCTGGAACAAGGAAATCTCTAGGCCGGCTACACATTGGATGCGTGGTGTGAGCGCGTCAGCTGCGTGGCGTGTCCGTTTTTATTTTGGCTCCCATGTTAACAGGTTAAACACGCATGTCTCAGGCCGCGCCGAAAACGCATGCATGCTAGAAATAGGACCGACACATTTTTTTCACCCGACACGCAAGCGTGTTGGAAGCGTTTACATTCAAAATATAATAGGAAAAGATGTTTATATGTAATTTTGACACAAATACATTTCATAAATGACATTTTGATGTTTAAAAGTCTCTAGGTTTTGACAAAAATGCAGATATAAATGTAATTTAAAAAATATATAGGCTTATATAATTATAATTTTTCAAATATTGCACGAAATATTCTGTAGCCTATTTTGCCGTCAATAGGCCTACTGCCGACGTTGTCTTTGCTGTAATCAAATCAGTATATATTTATGTTTAACATGAAGTGCTTGAGTGCAGTTTATCAATGGGAAACATACATGTGTACAGACAAGGCTAGCAGCAGCAGACACGTTTCTGGTGTGCAAAGACAGAAAACGCCACGCAACAGAAAACGCCACGCTCACGCCACGCATCCACTGTGTAGCCGGCGTTAGGGCGTTAAAAATAACTGAAACAATTCATGTCTTATGTTATCCTCATTTTTTTGTTCATTTCAGCTCTACAAAGTACTCCCAGCAGCACAAGACTCGGCCATTTCTTGTAGGTCTGACAACAGTAGCTCTGTGAAAAGTCTCTCCAAATCAGCACAACTACCCTGATCCTACATGGCAAAATACTACAGCTTTAAAGTACTTTATAGCAGAGATCTTCAACTGGGGGTCTGGGACCCCTAGGGGGTCTTCAGAGTTGCTGCAGGGGGATAGTTAAAAAAAATAAAAAAATAAAAATAAAATAAAATATATATATATATATATATATATATATATATATATATATATATATATATATGTCTGGAAATATACATTACCATGAATCCAACATATTATTATTTTTTTAATAATTTTTAATTTTAATTTTTTTTTTTTTAAAGATAAATCTTTTTTAATTTACACAACATTGATGATAGGCTTATACCCAATGATAGCCATAACGAAACCATAACGATCCACTGTTCCACATTTAACATTAAAACATGATGTATAACTATATGAATATTTTAAGTTATTGTTTTAATAGCTTAGTATTGTATGCACCATTAAAAGGTATGTGTAAAGGCATTAGGCCGCCCTACACTTTATTGTACGCCCAGTTTAATTTGCAACTCCATTTTATACAATATATATGGTAAGGAATCCTTGCTCTCTAATGCTAAAAAATGTTGAAGACCCCTGCTTTATAGTACTTTGGAATTTGATGAAAATCATTTTAATCTGTCATTCTAACAGCAGAGGGCGCTGTAAGACAAGTGGAACGATGAATGGAGGTTTCTGCAGTGGCGTCAGAATCTGCTGAACAAACCTGTCTGTAGACTGGTATTCTCTCTGAGAGGAGGCTGACAGCAAACATGAGCCCTGTTGATAGGGTGTAGCCTTTGAAGACAAATAGTCCTCAACAGTTCTAAGTCCAGCTGTGGTATATATCGATGCTACCAGGAAAGAGGAGATGTTATGTCGCTGAGCCCCCATAAAGTCCTGTTTTCTCACTAACAGCTGTGAAAACACAGCTGCAGCGTTGGGATATGGGACCATAAGGTACATTAACACAGATCAATGATTTAGTTCTGCAAACACTTCTCTGAGGCAAAGTCTCACTGGTCATTCAGTGGGTGGAGACACATACAACACCTGTGGTCATTTTCACAATACTTGATAGTTTATAGTGTATTGACCTTTCAGCATTATTACAGATTATAAAGACATTAAACATACTGTAATAATTATTTTGATGTTACAATCTGATGTCAATACTAAGTAGATGACAAAATTCAAAATACACTAAGAGTTACAAACATATTCAAATTTAAATTTGCAATTATCTTTTGAACGTAAACATGTTCCAGCAAAACAAGTTCCTTCCCGAGGCTATTTTGCAGAGGCACCGTTGCTCCGTCTGGCGCTTAGCGCTGCCAATGACGATTGTAATTGAAGGTCTGGCAAAGCGAGACTACTCAAAGTGGAACATCCTTAATTATGCACAACTTAAATAGCCTAAATATAATTAGGGGTTAGTTATAAAAAAAAAATCACCCCACACGTGTCTTGAAGGGGTTACTCAGATAGTAGTCTGGATCAACGAAAGCACATTTCCAGGATAATTGCCTGACATCCAACCCACTCTCACTCCCAACTCGTCAAATACTGACGCTTGGTCAGGGTCTCCCTTGTCTCCCTTTAGCGTCTGTATGGAACGCACCGGGCAGAGCAGCAGCTCGACCGCGGCACTGTAAGATGACATAGTATTAAGAGTGACAACAGTAGCGAGTAGTATGAAAGACCGAAAATCCTCCTAAGGAAGCAGGTTGGGGTGGTGGATGGGTCAAACAACACAGGACTTTCACCCAGGAGACTGGGGTTCATGTCCCATTCTTAAAGCTAAAATTCTAAAACGTACATTTTGTAACCCCACCCACCATCTTTTCCTAAACCTAACTGTCCCGTTCTTGTGCCACATGTCAGTTAAACGTACGTCCCGACCCAGAGCGTCAAAAAGTGAAGCATAGGGTCCCGACCAAGCGCTTATAAATATGATGCTAAAGGACACGTTTTGCGTCAAAAACAACACCAAAGGCACATCAACAAGCGTCGTTTTTGACGCGATGGGAGTGTGTTGGTATCCCAGATGACAACAAACCTGGGCTGCTGTGGTCCGTCCTGTACAACTACATTATCTCTCTCTCTATTTGTGTGTGTGTGTGTGTGTGTGTGTGTGTGTGTGTGTGTGTGTGTGTGTGTGTGTGTGTGTGTGTGTGTGTGTGTGTGTGATGGGTTGTGTACTGTGTGGGCTGATATACACTGGCAGGAGTCAAGAGCAACACAGCTGTGCAAATGGCAGCTGCACGGCACTGTTTGTATGTACTGAGTGCAGAGAAAAGATAAGGTGTCAATACAAGGTCATTGTGAGGATTAAAAAAAGAGCAGGGATAACCTCAACTGTCAATCAAAGATGATCTCACATTTATCTCAGTCTAGTGAACACCTTCAGATTCTTTCACAAGTGTCCACTATCTGGCTATATAGACCATAAGGTACCATACAGTGTTTACTAGGACTTGGTGACGTTAATGACTTAAAAACCTCACAACAGCAACATGTTGTTTTCAAAGGACTTTCACTTTTAGCACCACAGCAGTGCATGCTGGCCAGACTCCAACAGATAACTGATTACAGCTGCCCCATGTCACTGACTCAGTACAGTACAGGACATGAGGAAAGACCATAGCTAGCATTTGATGGATGGCATAGAGGCGATGGGTCATTTGGGGCAGCAGAAAGGAGTTTGGTCTTAGTGCTACTAAGTAACTTGTGATGTGGAAACCTTCTGGTCAACCTTCACTTTGATGAATAATGGAACAAACCTGATGAGCCAAAGTTTATTACAACACAAATCTATGTCATACCAAACATTTTAAGTAACATTACATTCACTCAGCATGTCCCATATCATACAGAATCACATATATTCAGGGGATAAAGTGGGCCGGCAGTGAACGATACCGTAACGGGCTGCAGATCCGGTGATTTTAGCTGAGCTAGCCAGAGAATATTTGGTTCAAACAGAGCGGTGATGCTGTTTTGCCCTCATTGTTCTCCGTGAAGTTAGCTAGTTAGCTGGAGGTAAATGTAGTCTCGGTGTGTTTTATGTTAGGGATAGACCGATCATTGGCCCTGGCCGATTATCGGTCTGTTTTTTGGCAGTGTGCAGATCATCTGTATTAGCGTTTTATTTGCCTGATAACCGATGAAGTTAATGAATTAAAAAGTGTTCTACTTTTGCTCGGCTACAGCTCTGTGTCTGTCCCTCTGCTTCGGTTTCACTCACCACTGAGTCTGACTTAATATCCTGCCCACAACACTATCTGACTATCTTTTACTGGGTATTATGTTTCTAATTTATTAAATAATTGCTTAAAGCATTTA
The DNA here is from genome assembly GCF_031162955.1 of Sander vitreus. Lineage (NCBI taxonomy): Eukaryota > Metazoa > Chordata > Actinopteri > Perciformes > Percidae > Sander > Sander vitreus. Next base: position 9,669,221 of record NC_135855.1, on the reverse strand, counting down.
AACAAAGTTTTGTGTTGGAGTATGTAACATTCCAAAATCTTAATTTTGACTTAAAGATTTTCATTTTTACTGTAAATGAATATTGGTTCCAAATATTGGTTATCTGTTTCATTAACTACTAATAATCGGTATCGGCCTTGAAAAAACAGTATCGGTCCAGCCCTATTTTATGTGGCGTGACTGCGTCGGACTCTGTTTAAAGAATAGCGTTTTAAATGCTTGTCAGCAACCAATAGATAACTCAGGAGGTGATTTGGCCTTGTGTGCTCTGATTAATTTGGCAAGCAGTTAACACACCAGTCATCATTTTGTTTTCATGACTGCTGTTTTTTTATGAGTTAGTCCCTGTTTTGTTTGTCTCATGCATGTGCACGAGGATGCACGTACACATTAGTTAGACCTCAAGGGTACACACCGACTTTTGGTGAACAGAAACTGTGTTTGAAAGAAAACTCTACAGGGCACCTATAAAAGCTGATATGTCAGCGTTGTGTTGACAGCTTGTTCCCGCTGTGCCCCAAAGGGCCAAAAGAATCATTTATTGCATGTTTAGGTAGAAAATCACAGATTTTCGACATATTTGAAATCTTAAATAGCACTGCAGGTGAAGTAGCGTTGGCTAGGGTTAGGGTTAGGTTTAGGGTTAGCGAGCTCTCGGCCAATAGACATAGGACTTTATTTCTTTGCCTCTGTGCATTCTCCACACAGACGGACAGGTCCCTGACCTCCACTAAGGCCTTTGTCAAAAATGTTGTGCTTCATTAATTTCATGCAGTCCCACTCTTTGTAATATAGGTAGCTTAATACATGTAACTCTCCCATGTTTCCTGCATGGCTGGTTGAAATTGAACTAGAGTAACCTGCCTATGTCACAGAGGTCCTAGGTTATCCGAGAGGTGATAGACAAAGCAAACAGACAACTTCAAAAGAATCTGCTCTTTTTATGTCATCAGAAGGGAGAGTATGTGTTTCATGCTGTTATGCTCAACATAAATAGGATGTATAATGCCATATGATAGCCTGCTTCAGGTGAAGGGCAGGGCTCTGATAGGCTCAACAAACACAAACAGGATTGTGTTATTTGCCCGGTTTGTTCAGATGAAAAGATGAAGATGACTTGTCAAGAAATGTCTTTAGAGGTTACTTCAGTTTGTTTCCAATGCTAACATGCATCGGTCCAAACTAAAGTCACATTGTCAAAACTCTTCACACAGTCAGAGAAACAGCCGTCTATGTGGATCAAACTGACAATCATTTTTCATTGCTTTAAAAAAAAAAAACATGAACTCTTTTCTCATTCATACTCCACTACCTGCAGAATACAATGTATCATGTGTATGTAACACACGACTTTGATATCTCTTACTGTAGAAACACATTGAAAACAGAATGATGGCACATTTCTGCAGTAACCATATTGAAATGTATAGAAATATTTGCAGAATATTTACAATAAAATTAAGTAATAATCATTCCAAACAGCTGATTTCAGCTGAAAGAAAAGACAGAAGATGTGATGTTGATGAGAACTTGTGGCCAAATATAGAGAGGGAGGAACCCTCACAGTGCTGAACAGTATGAGTCATTATACTATAGTTTACATGTTGTTGATGGTTGCTGTTTTTTTAGTGGAGCTCTGGAATTTAAGTATTTAGTTTTTTTTTCAACTTTTTATTTTTCACAAGTAAATTACTATATTCATAGATATAGAAAACAAGATATACCTTAAAGCACATTTCTGATTTATTCTTGTTCCATACACTTTAGTACAGTCAAAGTGAAAGGTGTTATTCTTATTCTATAATGAAATCATTTAAACTTCAAAAATAAAAGCTTATCATTTAGGTAATTCTCCCTGGTGTTAGTGTGTTCTGAGTGGCGATGTTTGCTTTCTGAGTGGGAGGTGTTGCCAGTGTTTTGCTTATGTTGAGACATGTATGAAGAGTTTTGGTGGTTTGAGTGAGTTTTGGATGTGAGATGAACTTCTGTTTGGCCATGATGTGTGTTGGTAATGCAGACTGTATGAAGTTTTTAAAAAGTGGCTTCAATATTGACAGATGCTTGTTAGCAATTGAAAAATACAACTGTAAGTTCTGCTAATAAAATGACTTACTCACCCCAGTGACATAAACATATGAAGTTATAATAAACAAAGAGCATATACAGGAGGTCCACCAGGAGACATGGCTGCTCAGACAGGGCTGCAGGGACACTGCTCATGTGATCGCTGTTAAAATGCATCCAATTATTACTGTCACTACGAGACACACCTGTCACCTTACAGTCACTCGTTTGATCCTTTGTTAGTATAAAAAAAAATTATTAGTGGGGATGCCTGGGTAGCTCACCTGGTAGAGCTTGCACCCAAACAGAGGCTCAGTCTTCGCCGTAGGTTCAGTTCCAATTTGCGGCCCTTCGCTGCATGTTGTTCCCCCATCTCTTAACCCTTTCATGTCTAAGCTGATATATCAAATAAAGGTCATAAATGCCCAAAAGTAACATATTGATTAGTGCAGCTTTAACTGCATAATGCAGCTTTAACTGCATAAGGATAATTTATCTCATCTTACATCTTCTCTGTAAATAAAAAATAAATTTATTTCACCCTGCAGAAAAATAAATATATATATATATATATATATATATATATATATATATATATATATATATATATATATATATATATATATATATATTTATTTAGAATGGCCCAATAGTTCTTTAAAAAAAAAGTTTATGGAAGATTTCTAACTTAATGCCATACAAAATACCTGTAACTGAGGCTAAACATCAGTATGCCACTCACCTGAAACAGTTTTCATCACAATACTGGAACCACAGTGTCCAGTATCCATGGAAACCTGTCAATCACAGGAGTGATCCTTCCTGTGTTCAACAGTCCTGCCACCAGATGGCAGTGCATCATTTCAATTCACACTTAGTGGCTGAGCAACAAGTTGATGTTATGAACATTCAGCAGTCTAAAACACTTGTGGTGTGTCTCATTTTAGGACTATTTGTTGTCTTTCCACCTACAACACAGCAGCCTCCTCCTCCATCTGTCTCCAATGTCTTATTGGACTTTTGGACTTCTTGGACACAAAGTTGTAAAAAGTAAGAAATCAGATATGCCTGTGTTTTAAATTACAAATGTTTTGTCTTAAGTGTTGTACGCCAGTATTGTAAAAATAAAGTAATAGATTTAAAATGTGCTATCGCTTTCATTTCATCTCAATTCATTTCCTTTCAGTTAATACCGTTTTTATGCATGACATCATATTTAAAAGTGCTCATATCATTGCTGATGTTGTAGATGTAAGCAGCTTGGTAGCCATTTGTCCATGTGGGCCCCATATCACCAAATAAATGGAGCGGCAGGGTCTCATCGCTGAGGGCTCCTGGGAGGTCTCTTCAGATTCCTGTGTGACAGCGAGGGTCCTCCACTCTGTGTGGAGAGCCCCTTCACCTCCAGCTACCAGAGAGCCGGCCTGAGCCCCACTACATACACACACTCAATTATTCTGGACAAATTATGGACACCGGGGGGATGCTTCGGCCTCTACGTGGTCTGGCGGGGGAACATTTAACTCATTGTTGCCCCCTAATCTTCACCTCCACCCTTAATGTGACCCCCGCTGCCCGCCCCCACCCCTACTCCTTCACCATCACCCTACTAGAAATATGAAGCTATCTTTCACTCTCAAAGGTTTGTTTTTTCCTTGTCTTAGTAGAGGTTTTTGTTCACATCTTCCGTTATGAAACCGGAAAATGTGTTAGGTTTTTAAATGCACATTATAATGCTTTGGAACAAAACCTTGGCAGTAGAAGCACCAGCAGTGTTACATTTTTGTTAACCTTTAATACATTTAATGTTGTCAAAAAAGATTACTTTGAAGGAAAGTTGTATCCACCTCACAGCATCTGGCTCTTTCCCTCTTTATCCTCAAGCATTCTGTCACCATTTTTATTTTCTTTAATTTTGTGTTGTGTCTGACCAAAAGGCTAAAAGAAGAGGAGGGAGAAAAGAAAAGCTTGATTGGGCGCAGGGAGGTCAGAGGTTAGACTGCGGCGGGCCTCATTAGATCTAACTCCTGATGAGATGACAATGAGAGCTGATGAGGACAGTCAGGTGTAACGAGCTGGTAGACACTCAAACAACAGGCAGGAAGGAGGGGAAGACTCCAGGCAGCAGAGCCTTGTGAATGATGTGGTGTACTTTACACTCAATGATATGCTCCTTTTCCCACACTTTTGTCTGTATGTAGAAGTGTGTACGCATTGAAATATATGATATAAATGAAGAGTGTGTGTGTCATGAAGGACAAAAATAGCTACAACTGACCCAGGTTTAACAAATGCCACAATTTCTCTTGAAGCTCTAGATTTACAGCATTCCTGGTGATACAGTAATAAGTCACATTACAGTCACACCTATCGTGCTTTGCCATCGGACCCACAAAATTGGCTTACCATATATTAGAGCACCAAATCTTTAAAATAAGTTTATTAATTTAGATCTTCTTAGAAGGATAGACACCAAACCAACCCTCCAGTTCCCAAGCCAAGACGCCACAGACTGAGCTTCTGTGGCCCAGTTGCCATGCCCAGATATTAGAAAGAAAGAATTTCAAATATGTTGTCATTTAAGATCACTGACGTTTGGCAATATGAAGATGATATCATGGATGCTAATTTGACAGAAGCAGGGCAAGGTGTAAAGGAGTGTAGAAAATAGCATTTGGAAAAAGGGGAGGGTGATCAAAGTTATAGGAGGTGAGTTTTTTTCTGTCTTCTAACTTCCTGTTTACAGCGGATGTGAGAATTTTGTGTACGTGAATATTTCAATTTCAATTTCAATTTTATTTATAGTATCAAATCATAACAAGAGTTATCTCGAGACACTTTACAGATAGAGTAGGTCTAGACCACACTCTATAATTTACAAACTCCCTTTTAGGAAGAAACCTCGGCAGACCCAGGCTCTTGGTAGGCGGTGTCTGATGGTGCCGGTTGGGGATGTGATGAACAGTGGCAATAATAGTCACAATAAAGATAATGGAACAGTGACTACAAATGGTAGTCATAGTAGTTCATGTCATAACAGAGCACTGCAGGGAGTTACAGGATGTAGCGTGGCACAGCAGAGCATAGCTGTAGGGCACTGCAGGGCGTTACAGGATGTAGCGTGGCACGGCAGAGCATAGCTGGACGTAGCAGGATGCAGCAGGGTTCAGCAGGAAACTGCAGGGCACCGCAGAGCGTAGCAGGGTGTAGCAGGGAGTGCAGCAGCAGGCGACAGCTACTACCAAGATCTTGGACTCTGGGGACTAAACTCCCCAGAGCTAGGTTAGTAACAAGCATTTCTGGGACAAGGATGCACACAAATGGAAACAACTGGAAAGAGAGAGCAGCTCAGTGTGTCAAAGGAAGGAAGGAAGTCCCCCGGCAGTCTAGAACTATAACAGCATAACTAAGAGAGACAGGTTAAGGAGAGGAGCCTGGTCGGGCGAGAACTCTCCCCAACCGGATCGGGCTGTGCTGGCCTGCCTCCCTCTACTTTTATTATCTATTATTATCTAGCTTTATCAAAGAGGAGGGTTTTCAGTTTATTCTTAAATGCGGTGACGGTGTCTGCCCCCCAAACCCAGACTGGGAGCTGGTTCCACAGGAGAGGAGCCTGATAGCTGAAGGCTCTGGCTCCCATCCTACTTTTAGAGACTCTAGGAACCACAAGTAGCTCTGAATTCTGGGAGCGTAGCGCTCTAGTGGGACAATAAGGTACTAAGAGCTCTTCTAGATATGACGGTGCTAGATTATTTAGGGCTTTGTAGGTCAGGAGAAGGATTTTAAATTCAATTTCATTTTTGGATTTTACAGGAAGCTGTAAGGATCTGCTTCTGATCACTTTCCTCCTACATTTTAGCAAATATCTGACCAGTTTGGAATACTTTGACTGAGCTTGGAGAAATTAATTCTCCTCAAAATGTGGCCATGTTTTACCAACTTTGAGTAGTGAACCAATCAGGACTGTGACTTATGACTTGCATTTACTAAAGCCGACAATATCAACCAGAATAGAATAGAGAATAACGTGAGACGAACATAACAACATAACTAAGCAAAAAGTAACATCTAGTGGGAATCAGTGCTAATGTGAGCAAGCTAGACTGATTAGCTTCCACTTTCTGAGTAGAGGCTAGTTAGCCTTTCTAGCTTCCAAGTGGAATATAAACTTAGCATTACAATGTGTCGTCCCAAATGTTGACTGTTGTAAAGGCCCTAACAGTTGATGGCAGCCCAAAGGCCTGAAGCTTAGACTCCTTAAATATACACAGTAGCTCAGTGGTTCCTGACCTTTTTAGCGTGTAACCCTTTATGCACCCCTTCAACACATTCTCACTCTCATGTGCCTTTGGCGTTTGTTATTCACGCTAAAAGTCTCCTTTAGCGCCATGAGTCTTGACGTCACTTTTTGACGCTCTGGGTCGGGCCATTCTGACTGACGCGCGGCACAAGAACGGCACAGTTAGGTTTAGGAAAAGATGGTGGGTGGGGTTATAAAATGTACGTTTTGTGGCCGGGTTGGTTCAGTGGGTAGAGCAGGCACACGTGTACTGAGAGGTTTATGCCACGACGCAGAGGTCCAGAGTTCGAATCTGCCCTGTGACAATTTCCTGCATGCCTTCCCCCTTTCTCACCTAGCTGTCCTGTCAAATTAAAGGCGGAAACCCCCCCCAAAAAAAAAAAAAAGTATGTGTCTGACAACACATGGGACAAGAATGGGACTTGAACCCCGGTATCCTGGGTGAAAGTCCTGTGTTGTTTGACACATCCACCACCCCAACCAACCTCCTTATGCAGCCTTTCATACTACTCTCTACCATTTTCTCTCTTAATACTACGTCATTTTACAGCGCTGTGGTTGAGCTGCTGCTCTGCCCAATGCGTTCTATACATACGCTGAAGGGTGATTTTTGCATCGTATCTGACACTAAGAGACACTGACCAAGCGTCAGTATTTTACGTTGGGAGTGAGAAAGGGTTAGCCCCTTCTTCATAGGTTGTCTATACAGTGTTTAACTTGAATCATTGTTAAAGGCCTGAAAGATTAAAACTGCAGTATTTCATAAATCATAAACACAAATTGGTTTATCAAAATTGTATTTCAATTTTCTACCAGGGTGATATTGTGATCCAAGATCCAGCTGGAGACCCCTGGTAGGGGTGGCCCCCAGGTTGCTCTGACCAACTGATTTACAGCAGCTCCTCGCTTCCTGCCGCCAACAGCTTACTTACTCCTGAGTGACAGCACTGCATGCTTGGCTGATACAGTCTTAAGGTGTGCTTGATGGATGAGCCAGTGTCCAAAAGATCTGTTTGCCTTGTTGCTTTCAAAGGCCTAGCGTGACCCACCGCTATGGATCAAGATGTGAGCCCTACTTTGACCACACCGGAACACCAACAGGTTGTGACCTCTGACAACAAGATCCAACATCATGCAGAGACTGCACATCAATAAACACTTTGAAACTGCTCTGCTGGCCTCAACAGCCAACCATGGCCCCAACAAAGCCTCGCTGGGATACAAAGACAACACAATTGGAAAACAGGAATGCATGAGTTGTGAAAAGAAAGGACTGGATGGGAGAGAGGGCTGATGTTGGGGTGGGAGGGGGAAGTTTAAGAAAGCATTTCAAATCATTTTATGCAGAAGGTGAGCAGCGACCATTTGACTGCTCGGAGGACTATGGACTGTGACTTTCGGGGCCTGTTTGCTCTAAAGTGATGCAGGTTTTGAAAGGGCCCTCTGAAGTGACAGCTTTTTCTCTTTCTGTCCTTGTGTGGTGCAGGGACCCGACCGGGGCCCAGAGACACTTACATCACTGGGCCGTGACAGCTACACACACACCAACACACAAACACACACAGAGTACTGGCTCCAAGCCTTTTGTTCCTGGGTCCTGGTCCACTGATCTTCCTGGTTGCTGGAGGACAATAAGGGGGCAGCCAGTCACACAGGCAGTCAGTCAGCTGCTATCTGCTCCCCAATAACATAGCAGGCAGTCGCACGGGCAGAACTAATCTGGGAATGTCTCTCCAACTCTTTTCCAAAAAACATAAAACAAAAGAAACACATGGACCCACCACTAAAATCCTATTCACATAATGACATTAGTATTATTATTGGGACTTCATTAAACCATTAATCAACTCCACAACATACTTTAGAGTGTGGTCTAGACCTACTCTATCTGTAAAGTGTCTCGAGATAACTCTTGTTATGATTTGATCCTATAAATAAAATTGAATTAATTTGAATATCTGGATTCAACACTTCGGATCTGGGATAAAAATGGATTAAAAACCTTCCCTTTAGATCTCACCACTGCTGCCATTTTTTTTTTTTTAATACAAAAAGAGCACAATGGCAGAAAACCTTTTGAGATCCCGTACAAGCAAAGTAAGAATGGAAATGTTGCAAAACTCCACTTAAGCAAAGGGAAACAAAGTAACATCAGTAAAATGTAGTCATGTTTCCACAGTAAAATTTAAGAATGAGGTGCTAATGTATAAATAGGTTTTTAAAGCTGCAGATGGTCCCACTTCATTATAGTGTTGGATAGGTTAAACTAAAGCATTTTTTCATATTTCTGGTGCATTTAAGGGATTGTAGATCCTTCGTAATGGTGGAGAGGGAATGGTTTACGGGTCACAGGAGGAGAGAGGACACCAGGAAGCAGAAGTTAGCATAATCAAAAGCAAACATATTCCACTTTCCCATCTGGCTTCTGTCTGCAGTGGGAAAGGTTACAATCAGCATTCACTCCCGGGAAAAATGACTCTGCAGTAGGCACGGCTATTTATCGGCTCCAGCTCCGATCGCCAGTGATGGAAACAGGACACTGGATAGATACGCCTACTTTTGACTCTTTTCCGGCGCGATGCTGTGACGCACGTCGGCTCTGTCGGTAGCTTCTGTCATTTCGCCACAAAATCAGTCCTTCTTTGCTCAAGCAGCGCTCGAACATGAAATAAGTAACAGATGAATGAAAAAGAATTAACTACGATAACATCTCCACCTGCCTCCATGCAGCTTTCTACTGTTTACTAACCCTGTGTTGTAAGAGAAGAATAGCAGAGGCAGTACGTAGTGTGTGTGTGTGTGTGTGTGTGTGTGTGTGTGTGTGTGTGTGTGTGCGTGCGTGTGCGTGCATGCGCAATCTGTCTATTATTTATTAGCATTATGTTATTAGCGAAGATATCAAGTGACACAACAGTGTTTGCAGTTTTGTGCACTGTATAGGAAAGCTGTAGCAGGAAAAGTTAGCAACACCTGTTTCCCGGAGCGTTCATGACGTCAAACGTGACACACCAGAAAAAAATCTGAAAGGCATACTCGTCTGCTGGCAATGGGAAAGGAGGCTATGGCCTAATTTTAGTAGGTTTAGACGTGTTAAAATAACCTGCTTATTATACACTAATTTTGGTGGACAGCGTAATAGCCTGGTGTACAGACCTGCGATAAAGCCTGACATGTCAGGCCAGACGTCCCTCCCCTTCCGCTATCTTTGCTATCTTTTTTGCAAGGGCACCGTTGCGGATGGTTGTGATTGGATTAAAGAAATAAACAAGCCAGTGTTTTTCCCCCTATCCCAGAATACTGTATAAAAGCGGTGTAGCCAGATCAAACTTTATGACATATATATGCAGACTTCATCAGCTGGTGTTATAGTAATCTGAGTAAAACTAGTGAGCAGCTTTAAGAATAACACGCTGTCCTTTTTCTTCCCTCTCCCCCTCTCCATCAGTCTGAGGGCTTCTATTTGGGATGTCCCTCTTCATTTGATGTGGCAGCAATTAGCAGGGGGACTTTTGTCCCTTTGGGCAGACGGGCGGTCCACTCCACTGATCCCCGTCCATACGGGCTGAATGGAGAAAACTGAAGATAGCACGGCATGGGGATCAAACAGACCTGCCAGCCCGCTCTTCTTTATTGGAGTAGAAGGAAGAGGGGGAGGAAAAAATAAGTGAGGTGTTAGTTTTCCCATGAGAATGCTCACTGGGGGGTCAAAGCATCTTATCAAAACAGCTTATTTTGATTTCATGACACATCGTTTGACCCACATACCTTAAAAACTATTAAAGTAGCAATGCACCATACACTCCACTGCAGCACCCAATTCTCATCCTGTTTGCAATATAGAAATTATGATAGTGTTCTTTTTTTTTTAACTGAAAGCATCATCACATGTAGGGACGATAGGGAGAGCACTAGTCTCGCATTGTCAGACCTTCCTCCACAGCGCTGCGGAGGAGGGTTTGGCAAGTCCACACATCATTCCTGGAGAAAAATGTGCTCTGGATTATTGGCATTTCTTTAAACCAATCACAATCATGTTGGGCGGTGCTAAGCCCCAGGCACAATGACGGTGACTCTGCAAAATAGCCTCGGGGAAGGAACTTGTTTTGGTGGAACGTGTACGTTCAAAAGTTGTTTTAGTCGTGCAACTGAAAACTCAGATTGGACAGATAGTCTAGCTAGCTGTCTGGATTTACCCTGCAGAGATCTGAGGAGCAGTTAACCATAGTCCTCATAAATCCACCGGAGTTTAGAACGCCAACACAAAGAAAGAGGTGAAGGACATCCGACAGAATTTCTGGCGGCACCTGAACAATCCTGGAAATGAAACGTCATCGATATCTACTAGAGGTGAGGAACCGGAAGCGGAAGGTAACGCAGTGTGAGAGTGTGGAGGAAGAGAAGACAGACGAAGGAAAATAGTATTTTGAGAATTATATTGTACTAGTTGCTTAGTTTTTTGTTTCATTTTAGCCCCCTGGTAGTCTTTAGTGTCTAGAAAGAGCCAGCATCTATGCAAATCGACGTACCTGTGCGTGGAGGACCGCACATTTTCTACGTGTAGTAAACATTAGCTTCAGCTAATTTATCAAAACTAGGCCAACTGGCTAAAACTAATGCCAGCTGCATAGCTACCTCTAAACCTGGCGAGTCCCCACTTCCCCACAGGATTTCCTCGTTGCTTGAGAATGCAAACAAGGAAATTGCTGACCTTAGGGAAGCTTTCCGAGGACTTAAAGACCAAAGGTGCCTTGTTAACCGCCTACTTGGACGTTGCTCATAATCAATCGCTCCAAATCTCAACTCTCTTGGCGGCCTTCCAGGATACTGCACCATGGGACCCATCTGCCTGCCCACGTCTATCTTTCTTGCTCGACACCGGCCACCAGGTCATCCTGGACTGAGGTGGTTTGCGGCCGAAAGAGAGCCTCTGGTAGGGCTCCATCGCCCCCTGCCCTCAGCCTCTCCAGTCGCTTCGATGCCGTGTCGAAGCCAAATGTCCCCCCGGTAGCGGCCGATGTGGCTCCCCGCGCTCGCCCCGCTTCAAAGCCGACTGACCAGCTGTCATCACAGGAGAGGACAGCTGCCTCGCGGCGAACACTTCTGAGGGATGCGGTAGTCAGAAGGTCCGGTGGCCTCTGCTGCCTGGACCGGCCAAATGACAACGTTCCCGGTAAGCAATCTTCCTCTTCTTCTTTTCCCTGTCCATCTGAAACCGATACTGTTTCGTTCCCGTCACCGGCCAACCACACCCCCCCACTTCTCGTCCGCTCTTCCCCCCAACCACAATAATTATTGGTGACTCCATCACCCGGGATATACGGTTTTTTAATGCTGTCACACACTGCTTTCCTAGAGCCAAAGTTGCAGACATCCTGGCTAAAGCTGTGGACCTGATACCCTCACTCCCAACCTCTATTAAACGCATCGTGGTCCATTGTGGACATAACGACATGTCCTATCTGCAGAGTGAGCACACAAAGAAAAACTTTAACACTCTCATTGAAGCTTTAAAAAGCACTGGGAAGTTGATTTTTATTTCGGACCCACTTCCATCTCGAGGTCGCGGAGTATGCAGACTACTCATCCTCAACACCTGGCTCCAGCTTACATGCAACATCCACAAGATAGGTTTTATTGACAATTTTTATCTGTTTTGGGAACGTGGCTCCCTGTTCAGCAGAGATGGGATTCATCCCAATACACGCGGCAGCCAGATGCTATGTGGAAATCTGTGGCGCGCCCTGCAGACTCAAACCTTTGATTGACTGTTTGCACCCCATAAACACACGCACAAGCACACTTCCCAGTCACACTCTCCCATAAGCTCTCACTCCTTTACAAATAACTCTGCTAACCCACAGACCAGCTATATCATTCCAGTTATAATCAATAATATCAGTAATCAGAGGTACAGCGCTACACGCTCCTCTGTGCTTCATTTGGAGCAGCCACCCATTCATAATCCCATAACCACAGTGTCTGTCCCCCGACTGAGATCGGTTAAATCAAATGTAAACCAACGAGGTGCTATACTTAACAACCTAATTGGAATTAAAACAACCACTGCAATGATAGAACAGAATAGGAGAATCAAATGTGGACTATTAAATATTAGATCTCTGTCTTCTAAAGCAATATTGGTAAATGATTTGATATCAGATAATCAAATTGATCTATTCTGTCTTACCAAAACATGGCTGGGCCATGAAGAATATGTTAGTCTAAATGAAGCCACTCCTCCCAGTCATAATAATACTCAAATTCCTAGAGACTCAGGCCAAGGAGGGGGAGTTGCATCCATATTTCACTCAAGCCTGTTAATTAATCCTAAACCTAAACTAAATTATAACTCGTTTGAAAGCCTTGTTCTTAATCTTCAACATCCAATATGGAAAACATTACCAATTATATTTTTTGTTGTTTACCGAGCTCCAGGCCTGTATTTTGAATTTGTATCTGAATTCTCAGAGTTTTTAGTTTTTTGTTTTTTTATGTGTATTCCTAAAATCAGATAAAATACTTATTGTAGGTGATTTTAATATCCATGTGGACGTTGACAGCAATAGCCTTAGTACTGCTTTCAATTCACTACTAGACTCAATTGGTTTCAGTCAGAGTGTGCATAAGGCCACGCACTGTTTTAACCACACCCTCGAACTTGTGCTGGCATATGGCATCAAAATTGAAGATTTAATAGTATTTCCACAGAATTCTTTATTATCAGACCATTTTTTAATAACTTTTGAATTCTTACTATCCGACTATACGAAATTAAATAAAAGCTTCTACACTAGATGCCTATTGGACAGTGCTATAGCTAAATTTAAGGAAGATATTCCAACAGCATTTAACTCAATGTCGTGCTTTAATATAACATACAATATAAAAGGACCTTTATGTTAACTTTAGTCCCTCCCAAATTGATAATTTTGGTGCTACGGCCTGCCTACGACAAGGACAACTTTAGACAATCAAAAAGAAGATGACGAAGCAAAGGAAACTAGCACCCTGGTATAACTCCCAAACTCGCAAATTAAAACTAATCTCACGAAAACTTGAAAGTAAATGGCGTTCCACCAAACTGGAAGAATCTCGTTTAGATCGGCAAGACAGTCTGAAAAATTATAGGAAGGCCCTCAGAAATGCCAGATCAGACTATTACTCATCACTAATAGAAGAAAATAAGAACAACCCAAGGTTTCTTTTCAGCACTGTAGCCAGGCTGACAGATCCATCTGTTCCTCTAGCTCTTAGTAGTGATGACTTCATGAGCTTCTTTAATGATAAAATTATAACAATTAGAGATAAAATTCATCACCTTTTGCCCTCAACTTCTAATGGTTCACTTTAAACGCAGGAGTGCTAGAAAGAACAACAAGACCTGACATATACTTAGACTGCTTTTTTCTATAGACCTTCAACAATTAATGCTAAACGTCTCTTCAGCTAAGCCATCTACCTGTCTTTATTAACAGGTTATGTACCGCAGTCATTCAAAGTAGCTGTGATAAAACCTCTTCTGAAAAAACCCACCCTCGATCCTGAGGTCTTAGCCAACTATAGACCTATATCTAACCTTCCCTTTCTCTCCAAAATCCTTGAGAAGGTAGTCGCTACTCAGTTATGTGAGTTTTTACATAGGAATAGTCTATTTGAGGACTTTCAGTCAGGATTTAGAAAGCATCATAGCACAGAGACGGCACTGGTGAAAATTACTAACAACCTTCTAATTGCTGCTGACAAAGGTCTTGTCTCCATACTTGTCTTATTAGATCTTAGTGCTGCATTCAACACTATTGACCATACCATCCTGTTACAGAGACTAGAACTGATCGATCTCAATTTGTTAATGTTAACGATACATCCTCCAGGTACGCTAAAGTTAGCCATGGCGTTCCTCAAGGCTCGGTGCCTGGACCAATTCTATTCTCCTTATATATGCTTCCTCTAGGCAATATTATTAGGAAACACTCAATTAACTTTCACTGCTATGCAAATGACACCCAATTATACTTGTCAATCAAGCCAGACAAAACCAGTCAGTTAGCTGAACTTCAAGTGTGCATTAACGATATAAAAACCTGGATGACCTACAATTTTCTGATGTTAAACTCAAACAAAACTGAAGTGATTGTGTTGGGCTCCAAAAACCTCCGAACTTCATTATCTAAAGATATAGCTACTCTGGATGACATTGCCCTGGCCTCCAGCACTACTGTCAGAAATCTAGAAGTTGTTTTTGATCAGGATTTATCCTTCAACACCCATCTAAAAAAGAACAGCCTTTTTTCATTTTCGTAACATTGCCAAAATTAGGAACATCCTGTCGCAAAACAATGCTGACTAGTCCATGCATTCGTTACTTCCAGGCTGGGCTACTGTAATTCCTTACTATCAGGATGCTCAAATAAGTCCTTTAAGACTCTCGCATGTTCTGACAAGAACTAAGAAAAGAGATCATATTTCTCCTGTATTAGCTTCTCTGCATTGGCTTCCTGTAAAATCCAGGATTGAATTTAAAATTCTTGTCCTGACCTACAAAGCTCTAAATGGTCAAGCACCTTCATATCTTGAAGAGCTCATAGTACCTTATTGTCCCACTAGAGCACTACGCTCCCAGAACTCAGAGCTACTTGTGGTTCCTAGAGTCTCTAAAAGTAGAATGGGAGCCAGAGCCTTCAGCTATCAGGCTCCTCTCCTGTGGAACCAGCTAGATACCAGCCATATTTAAGAATAAACACTTTAATAAAGCTTATAGTTAGGGAGCGAGTTGAGTAGAGGGAGGCAGGCCAGTACAGCCCGATCCGGTTGGGGAGAGTTCTAGCCCAACCAGGCTCCTCTCCTTAACCTGTCTCTCTTGTGTTATGCTGTTATAGTTCTAGACTGCCGGGGAAGTTCCTTCCTTCCTGTGACACACTGAGCTGCTCTCTCCTCTCTCTTTCCATTTGTGTGCATCCTTGTCCCAGAAATGCTTGTTACTAACCTAGCTCTGGGGAGTTTACTCCCCGGAGTCCTTATGTTTCTTTTTCCCAGCATATTTCCTTGGATTAGGATGGCTGCAAGATCTTGGTTGGAGCTGTCACTGTGGCCCTACGCTCTGCGATGCCCTGCAGTGTCTGGCTGCGTCCTGCTGTGTCCTACTGCGTCCTGCTACGTCCACCCATGCTCTGCTGTGCCACGCTACAACCTGTAACACCCTTCAGTGCCCTGTTATGACATGAACTACTACGACTACCATTTGTACTCACTGTTACATTACCTTTGTGACTATTATTGCCACTGTTCATCACATCCCAACCGGCACCGTCAGACACCGCCTACCAAGAGCCTGGGTCTGCCGAGGTTTCTTCCTAAAAGGGAGTTTTTCCTCGCCACTGTCGCATTAGCCACTGCTAATGCTTGCTCTTGGGGGAATTACTGGAATTGTTGGAACTTTGTAAATTATAGAGTGTGGTCTAGACCTACTCTATCTGTAAAGTGTCTCGAGATAACTCTTGTTATGATTTGATACTATAAATGAATGAACAATGAATAAAAGAGCACTAACCATGGTCATGTCATCTGTATCAGAATACATGATAGACATAATGATGTTTGATCATGGGGAATTTCATTGGTGTCCATTGTGCCCACATTGTGAGCTCCATATGTGGCAGGCAGAGCTACAGAGACCCATGCAAGGCGAGGCTGGCGTGATCCTCATCTTGCATGTTGTAGCGTCTCTGTCCTGTACTGGGGAAGGTATTGTCTGGGGCTTGTTGACAGGCAGCTAGAGTGAGCAGGAAGAGGAGGATGATGAGGAAGATGACCTTTAAACATGTTGGGCAGATTTTATTTTGAATCTTAGGATGGTGGATTCACTGTTTAGATTGCATTTACATGTGGCTTAGATCTAATCCCAGTGAGGGCCAAAGCACCGCCACATGCAGATCAGATTCCATCACAGGTCCATTCACACCTGCATTGATATGCATTTTCTTCTGAACAGATATCAAGATACAGATTATATGTTAATACCAGGTGGGAATAGAGTCAAAGTGATCCCTTTTACAACATCCAAAGATCCTTCAAGATGCCTTCTTAAAGGGTAATTTCAGGGTTTTTTCAACCTGGACCCTATTTCCCCATGCATTTATGTCTAATAGACTGATGTGAACAGAACTCTTTGAATTGGTCTAGTATCGCCAGGGTGCAATGTAACCTAATGTAGCAACTGAGCACCCTCGATTTTTGTCCACTAGTGGTGGGTGGATCGATCCAAATATTGATAATATCGATACCAACATTGGTATTGATATTGATCAATACCAGTGTAATGAGATCGATATTGTAGTTTCAACAGACACGCCCATCTCATAAAATACGGACGCTTGGTCAGGTGCCTTTGTCGTTGTTATTGACGCTAAAAGTCTCCTTTAGCTTCATATAACGCGCTTTAACTAAACGCGCTTGGTCGGGACTATTGGTGTCCCTTTTGACGCAGTTACGTTAAGGAAAAGGTCGTGGGTGGGTTTCCGTTTCCATGACACTCAGGAACGGGACAGTTGAGTTTAGGAAAAGGTCGTGGGTGGGCTTACGCTTCCGTGACACGTGGGAAGAACGGCACGGTTGAGTTTAGGAAAAGGTCGTGGGTGGGCTTACGTTTCCGTGACATGCGGGAATAACAGGACGGTTAAAGAAGAAAGCGACTTTAGGAAACGTGCTGGGCGGGACACGAACCCCCGGGTTAGGGTTTTCGGACAGGAAGTCACTAATTAAAAATTTGAGCATGTCGTGGTAAAAAAAAAAAGTGTGCGCAGTTGCCACATTAGGTTACATTGCAGCTCGGTTCACTGCGTTCTCGCTCAATACTGGACCAATTTCAAAGAGTTCTGTTCACATCATTCTACACATATGCATGGGGAAATAGGGTCCATGTTGAAAAAAACGAATTACCCTTTAAAAAGTTGGAATGGTAACTGCCAATGTTGACCCGACAAGGGTGTGAGTCTCTTTTCGACTTACAGATATTCATGTTATTCCCCCCATATGCCAGATTCTTCTCAGCCACTAGAAGACACATTAGAGACAAGGACATGATCCCTCACAGGCTTCTCAGCAGTTGGGTTTGATGGGGAAGCACTAGCTGCCAGGCACCAGAGCATGGGGAACGTCATTCTACTGAAGGCGTTGTGTTAACCATGACAGCAGGCTGCCTTATGAATGCCATGGGAAGCCCAGCAGTGCTGCAGAGGGAGAGGACACCAAGGAATGATCATATCCATAAACAATGCCATGCCTCCTGATGGATACTAATACAGGGACAGAGTTATCTGCTTTGTGTTCAGGAGTCCCACTGGTTGGTGCAGGAGGTTGATACATTAATGCTGTGTGTAAGCAAAAGTGCATTTGTGGCGAGGGCAGGGTTACAGTAGTTTAAAAAAAAATGTGTTGCCCGACGCCACCTAGTTTTAGAGAGACTAGGAACTCTAAATTAAAAATACATTAAATAATTTACTTTAAAATGGCACAGGTTCTTTTATGCATGGGAGAGCAGTGTGACCCAAGGGAACAAATGACAAAAACAGGTTAAAATACAACATTAAAAAAGGAGAGATAAAATGTCTGCAACAAAACTCTATATAAAAAACAAAAAGGTGAGGGAGCTCAGCATACTTGCACAAAACTATAACCAAACACAAAAACTCTGCCGTGTGACACATTCATGTACGTTTTATGAAGTATGAATAATTGTACTGTCTAGTGGAGTATTAAGTCTCAGTGTAAAGCCATGTCTTTATCTCAAAAAAGACTATTTAAAAAGTCAGTTATTAAATAATTTAAATAAATCAATTAAAGTATTTAAATCAGTTGTAGTTTTATTTTATCAATTCATAATTTGACAACAGCTAAACAAAACGTTTTTGAGGAAATCACCCCTTCAAACCTGCTTATTCAGTTTGCGTTGGAATGTAAGGGGTTAAATGAATTGTCGGCCTATCAGAACTTTGCTGCCTCTGGAGTTGCTAGGGAGAAGATGTTATGCTTACAGCGCTGTGATTGGTGGTCCAGCTATACATTTACAGAGGGCCGAGCACTAGTTTTCAATGAGAGAGTAATTTCAAATGACATGACAATCATATCTTTACTCTAAATGGGCGGGCTGTGTTATCGCTAACTTTACTACAATTTGGGACGTGAAATCACAAGCTAGCACCGCCGATAAACTATAGTTAGCTAGCCTGTTGGAGTAAAGGTACTGCTATTGAGGAGGACATTGTTGCAAATGTATTTATCTACGCTGTTATCAAAATTAACTCTTAATGAAAAGTGAGTGAATCGCAAAAAGAGACCTTTACGAGCTGGAGCAGAAAACTAAGGCTTTTCAGAGGCATTTCAACTCCAGCAAACACATGAACCTTGTAATACGATCATCATTGGGTAAGTTATTTAAATTTTATTGGCCACCATGATAACTGGTTTTTATTCTGGCTGCCGCTGCCACTGTTTTGTATGTTAAGGTTTACTTGGGAAAACAGTCTTCATGCAGACTTACCCGCTCATCTGTACATTTATCAACATTATTCACATTTACTGAAGGCCACTGTGCTCTTCTCATATTGTTTTGCAGCGTTTTGCAGATTCAGAGTGAATGCAGAGCTTTATCCTGTCTGTTTCTGTTTCTGTGTCAGTAAAAGTTGTGTCGGTATGAGACGCTGAGGGGCAAAGTGGCGTTTGGGAGTGAAACCGCCTCTTTGACCACAGCCAGAAACGTCCCGCACACAGTAAAAGAAAAAGAAAGAGAATCCAAGCAGAGGCCAGGGTCTCTGCAGAAACAGACACCAGAACACACTTCTAGTACGTGATGATTGAGAGGGATTACTTTGTAATAGTCTGTACATACCTTTAATAATATTGCTTGTTTGTGGTGGTTGGTTCCAAAATGCGGTGATCGCTGTTCACTGTCCACGGTCTGAAGTGTGTGTCTCACGGTTATTTGGCAGTGTGCAGGCTGTCGTGATGTGTAGGCACATGTAGTTGGTTTTGTGTGATAGGAGGGGGGGAGGGGGAGCTGTCAGGTGTTTTGAACCCTAGCCGGTTGTCCCCATATTCGGCTGAAGTGCACACAGCTTGTGTAATGATGCATTATTTGTGAGGATATGTATTTCGCTTTAGAAATCAGATCTTACTCTCTCTGTGCTGTTTGCTCGTGCTAAGGCTGGACTAGCGTCTTCCTTTTTGTTTCAGAGCTATAATTGTACTTTATAATTGTAACTTATAGGAGAGGACACTATAAGCTAAGGTTTAAGTCACAGTTGGCTTCTGGTGTAAAAGGGAGATTACCTCTGCTCTATCTTTCCTTTCCACATTATGGTAATCTTGCTATGTAAGTCAAAACATCAAATCAAATGATTTATCATCTGCTTGTGCTCTGATACAGCTTTCTTTCCTGATTTATACCACTACATTTTCTTGTAATAAAAACAAATATTATAACATATAAAACTGTATACAACAACCTAAGTCGAAAATCATACACTGCATGTTTTTCCAGTTGATAACATCAAACGTTCAACATTATTCACCTTGGTTTATTCTTGAATTAGCCTTAAATGACGTGTTCATAATAAAAATATGACTGGACCAACATATTTTGTGGACATTTATTGCATCATGTACGACAACTAAAAGCAGGTAAAACTCATTAATTTATACCTTTCAGACCTGTTCCTGATGTCCGCCCCCTTTCTTCGTCTGTGGTTTAAATGCAGGGTTTCTGGTCCTGGAGAAATGTCAATCAGCCGTCCTGTGAAAACGGAGAACAATTCTTCAAACGCCTGGAGGAAAATGGCAAGTCAGTGAAAACCACAGCTGTCTCATCAATAAAGAGTTGGAGCATTGTTGTTTTACAGTTAGCAGGGGGTCGAGGACAGCCCTGAGGGGGGCGGGGTGTGTGTCTGTGTGTGTGTGTGTGTGTGTGTGTGTGTGTGTGTGTGTGTGTGTGTGTGTGTGTGTGTGTGTGTCAGGATGTCAGCGGGAGACCTCTCCATCAAACTTTAAGACAGTAATTTGCCACCTCATTACTAGCATCCAGCCCACAGGAACTGTGGGAGACCCTGGGTGATGAGGAGAGAGAGCAGCACAGGTTCAGATGTCAACTCCTTCACAAAATCCTGAAAACAGACGTGTGCTGATCAAGGGTTAGACTAGTCTCGCTTTGCCAGACCTTCCTCCACAGCGCTGCGGAGGAGAGTCTGGCTATTCCCCACAGCATTCCGGGATGGGAGAAAAACGTGCTCTGGTTTATTGGCATTTCTTTAAACCAATCATAATTGTCTTGGGCGGTGCTAAGCTCCGGGAAAAGCCGCGGTTCTGCTGCAAAATAGCCACGGAAATACCGATGGCGATATGTGTGTAATATGTTTGGCTTTTCGATATAAGGTTATTTTCTACCGGTGTTCCCCGGGGACCTCTGTGCCGCCAACACCATCGTATTTTCCATATATATTATTTTTTGGCTTTTGACTTTATTTTGAGGGAATGGCATGCAGCAAAGGGCCATGGGTTGGGATTTTTGTGGCTCGCTAGTGCCCCCTACAAAGTTAAAAAAATTCAGCCCCTGCAGTACGTTTAACGTAGACTAACGAAACTTGGTACACATATGTATCATGTCAAGACGTACAAAAAAGCCCATTGGAGCCATACCCTGAACCCAACAGGAAGTCAGCCATTTTTAATTGAATGTTCGAAATTAGTGCGATTTTTGCCATTTCCACATCGTCGTACTTTAACGAACTCCTCCTAGAGATTTCATCCGATCAACTTCAAATTTGGTCTGTGCCACCTTAAGACCTTAGAGATGAAAAGTTATTAAAAGAAAAACTTTTTGTCATAGGGCATGGTCGTGGCGGGGCGGCCATTTTGTGCGTTTTGCCATCGAAACAGGAAGTGGGTGTAACTTGAGTGTACATTGTCCAATTGGCTCGAAACTTTTCAGGATTCATGTGTCCAACCCTGAGGACATATAAAGGCCGATATTTACTCAAAATCATAGCGCCCCCTAGTGGCAACAAGAAGTAGGCCTAAAAGTCAAGGTGCTATACTTTAACAAACTCCTCCTAGAGATTTCATCAGATCGACTTCAAATTTGGTCTGTGTCATCTAAAGACCTTAACGATGAAAAGTTATTAAAAGCAAAACTTTTCGTCCAACGATGTGGGCGTGGCATGGCGGCCATTTTGAGCATTTATCGATGAAGGAAGAAGTTGTTGTACATTGTCCAATTTGGCCAAAATTTCTCACGATTGACAAGGGTCCAGAACTGAGGACATTTATAAGCCAAAATTGACTTTTGGTCATAGCGCAACAGGAAATAAGCCTTATATGACAAACATCATCCGTTTTACATGAAACTTATAATGTGTGGTCTACATGTGATACTGAGCCGTTTAAGGTAGACCCTTGTGTGAGGTATCATTGAACTCAGCAGAGAGTTCTTTCTTCATTGTTTATGGTTTGGCCCGCCCCCCTATGCTTAAACCAGGCCCCCTTCCATAACTGGTGACCCATTTAAGGTAGAGTCTTGTGTGAGGTATTATTGAACTCAGCAGTTTCTTTTTGATTGGTGATGGTTTGACCCACCCCCTATGCTGTAGACACGCCCCTTTTTATAACTTATGACACGTTTGATGTAGACCCTTGTGTGAGGTATCATTGAACTCAGCAGAGAGTTCCTTATTCATTGGTGATGGTTTGGCCCGCCCCCATATGCTTAAGCCACGCCCCTTTTATAACTGGTGACCCGTTTAAGGTAG
Source organism: Sander vitreus (assembly GCF_031162955.1). Classification (NCBI taxonomy): domain Eukaryota; kingdom Metazoa; phylum Chordata; class Actinopteri; order Perciformes; family Percidae; genus Sander; species Sander vitreus. Next base: position 9,647,063 of record NC_135855.1, on the reverse strand, counting down.
AGTCTTATGTGAGGTATCAATAAACTCAACAGAGACTTACTTTTTTATTGGTAAAGGTTTGCCCCGACCCCTATGCTTTGGCCACGTACTGTATGACGTAGAGTCTTGTGTGAGGTATCACTGAACTCAGCAGGGAGTTCCTTTTTCATTGGTGATGATTTGCAGTGTCTGAGTGCCGCAAATGCACGGTCGCAAGGAGGTCTGCCAGTAACCCTGATGTGTGCAGAGGCATGAGGGCCGGTCCAATGCTGCTTGCAGCTTTAATATATATTTATCTGTATATATATTTATCTTTATGTAGAAAATAAGTCAAATTCCTTGTATGTGTATGCATACTTGGCCAATACAGCTGATTCTGATTGTGAATGACAAAATAGGTCATTTGTCAACCAAACAACAAAGTTGATGTTGGACAATTCTGCAAAACCCAGCATTACATTCTATGACAAGGTGTTTTAACGTTAAATGCCAATGTTTTTAACTGCCTGTGGACCTTAGGTGCAGAATGCTGCTTTTGAGTATTTGAACTGGTTTCATGTAACTCCTGATCTTAATTTCTCCCCATCAAATACAAGTTGCCCCCAACAATGTTACACTGTCAACTGTCAAATAAAGGAACAATGCCCCCAGGAAATGTCATTGCTTCTGATTAGTAAAAGCTTCTTTGGAAGAGAAAACAAAGGCTAGCGGTAAAATTATCATCCAATTTGTCCGTTCATCGTTCCGATTTCAGGTGTGCTCAATTTTGGTTTTACCTCCAAATGAAAGGGTTTAGATCTGACAGGGAGTCTGACTGAACTGTTGGCTTGTTTCCAATTTATCTGATTTTGTGATATCTAACTTCTTTATCTGACCCGACCCCGGATAAGCGGATGAAGATGGATGGATGGATGGATGACTTCTTTATGCTGATGATGTCTCTGTGTCCCCAGATAATTGCTTTGTTGAGTACGTGAGAAATGACAAAATAAGACTGAAGTTGTGATCAACTGTATTTAAATAGTACAGTAACATAATGTGATTTTCTTAATGTAATTTTAATGTAATGTATTTCATGTATGTGGTTTTTTAATTGTATTATTATGATGTAATATTTATTAAAGCTATCGTATGATACCTGACGTCCCCTCTGTAGTGCTGCTGCAGTGAGCCACATGCTTAGAAGACAATCACTGCACTTTGATTTGACCGTAGAAATGAATTGATCTCTTCGGCTTTCTTGCGTAGTGTAGTGTGTCAGAGGCAGATGTGGACCTTTTTACTCAGTGACTCCCTCTTTCATTTACTCACGTTATCACAGTCTTAGTTTGTGTGTGTGTGTGTGTGTGTGTGTGTGTGTGTGTGTGTGTGTGTGTGTGTGTGTGTGTGTTAGAGAGAGACAGAGTACAAAAGAAAGAAAACTTTGCATCCAGTTACAGGTGGTGGCATCTCAATAGGCCCAAAGAGGAAAGAGCTGCCTTTGAATGCCACATGAAAGGACAGGGAGGGATGGGATATCTAGGGATACCTTCATTTCTCTGACGGCAGCCGTGCATACAAATGGGAAGCTATGTAAGGAATCTCCTCTTCCTTGCTGTCTCTCTCTCTCTCATGCCTTTGTGTAGCCTCTGTGTCTCAGTGAAGCGAGGAGGGCTGTTCTTCTGTGGTTTGATGCGCTCACTCTCCCATGCCACTGGGGTGTTAGGAGTCTTGTAGGACAAGAGTGATGACACCAAGAGGGGCGCCGCTGTGTGTGTGGGTGCGTGCATGTGTGTGTGTGTTTAGAGTGAGAGGGGTGTACCATGTCCAACCTATTCATCATTTGTCAATGCCATCTGCTGATCAATTAGGGGAGAACAAGAGAGCCTCTGACTGAATGCTACAGGGCCACACACGCACACACACACACACACACACACACACACACACACACACACACACACACACACACACACACACACGTGTGGTAAACATATGCTTTTATTTATTTATTTCACCTTTATTTTTTACATTAAGAACAAGTTCTTATTCACAATGGCGGTCTCAGTGTCGGTACACCAATAACATTATCAAGTATTGATATCAGATCAGCCAACAGACAGCCCACTATTTATTGTTTATACATTATTTAGATACTATTTGATATTTTATTATATGTCTCTTATATATATATATATATATATATATATATATATATATATATATATATATATATATATATATATATATATAGTTTTTCTCTGTTATACCTACTTGGTTGCAATTTCAAACAGTGAATAAAATAAAAATATGTTACATCACATGTTCTTCCTACATCTTATAGGTTTGCATGCTCACTTTAGATCATTTGGAGTACTGACTGCAAAAAAGGATTTAAATGTAGCACTTGTTGCCAGAACTGACATACACTCTTTCCCACTGGCCAGAACCCTAGTTACACCCACTAACATCTGGCTTCTGTCTGCAGTTAGAAAGGTTACAATCGGCATTCACTCCCGGGTCAAATGACTCTGCAGTAGGCACGGCTATTTATCGGCTCCAGCTCCAATCGGCAACAGGGAACACCGGGTAGATATGCTCATTTTCGGCCCTTTTCCGGCGTGATGCTGTGACACGCGACGGCTCTGTCGGTAACTTCTGTCATCTTGGTCACAAATTCTGTCCGTCTCTGCTTAAGCAGCGCTTGAACATGAAATAAGTAACATATAAAAAAGAAGTAACCACGGTAACATTTCCACTGGCCTCCATGCAGCTTTCTACTGTTTACTAACCCTGTGTTGAATAGCAGAGCCAGTATGTAGTGTGTGTATGTGTGTGTGTGTGTGTGTGTGTGTGTGTGTGTGTGTGTGTGTGTGTGTGTTCGATCTGAGCGTTTACGTTTATTAGCGAAGATATCAAGTGAATGTGTGAAACAGCAGTTTGCAGTTTTTTGTAAGAAAGCTGTAGCAGGAAAAGTTAACAACACCTGTTTCTCGTTCATGACGTCGAACGTGACACACCAGAAAAAAACAAACAGGCATACTTGTCTGGTGGCAATTGGAAAGAAGGCTGGAACATCTTTGAACCTTCTGAAAGAATCTTACCTACTGAAAGAGCACATCTATGATATGTTCACACACGTCAGAAAACAACTTTTATTGTGATTAACTATATATATATATATATATATATATATATATATATATATATATATATATATATATATATATATATATATACATACATACATATGGGCTGTCAAACGATTAATTTTTGCGATTAATCGCTTAATTTCTGTAGTTTCTTCAGTTCCTCTGAGGAGCAGTTAACCATAGTCCTCATAAATAACAATAATAAACTGGAGTTTAGAATGCCAACACAAAGAAAGATGAGGAAGATGAAGGACATCCGGCTGAAAGGAGGGACATCCGGTGGAATTTTCAGAGGCCCATAACAATCCCGGAAGTGGAATGTTGTGAATATACTAACAACCCCCCTCCCCCAAATAAAGAAAAGATAACACAGTAAATACAATATTCCAGACCATTCAACAAAGTAGTAACAACATAGACAATAAACCATAAGCCAAATAAACATATGTATAAATTACAACACCATAAGTCCATTATACACATATCTCCCCAGCACAAAGCTTCTTATGAGCCCTCTAGAAAGCTCAGGTACTTTCCCCATTTTCTAGTATAGACATCTAATCTGGCAAACCGTTTATATGACATTTTTTTCAAACGCTGCCACTCTAGCCATCTCAAAGGCCACTCCTGGATTGACGGCACCCCTTCATTCATCCAACCTCTTTAAAGAATCTGTCTGGCTATCATTAAACTAGTCTGGACCCAGCTTCTTATGTGCTTATTCATCCCGTTTAGGATTGACCCATCTCCCAACAAATAATCTTGGGCTGAATGGAACCTGGCTCCCAAATCATTTATCCCAGTCCAAAATTCCTGGACCTTATCACAGGACCATAGGACATGAAGTAATTAGCCGTCCTCTGTCTTACATTTCCAACAATTTGGTGCGTTTTTTAGACCAATTCTAAACAAGAAAACGACTTTTTAAAGAAGTACAGTTCTTAAATAAAGACTAACACACACACATACTGCCCTTCCTGGCTTAGCACTAATTCTACACTTTCCACCACATTCATTCGTAACACAAACAAACTCTCTGGGACTGGATTCCTGTCTTTAGTGTAGGTGTTTTTTTTTTTTTGACATCACAAGCCCTGGGGTCTCAGTTATAAATGTGGCGTACGCAAAAAATGGAGCTGAAAATGTGCGTACGCCACTTCCCACGCAACGGTTGTGATTTATAAAAAAAATTAAAAATAAAACTTGACAGGAGAATGTGTGGTCCTCCACGCAAACTCTGACCCATGCGTATGGACATTTTGGAGACAATGGGAATTGGCAATGCAGATGCAGGTGAGGTGGTGAACTGATGTCAGACTGCAGAAAGTACATGTGGGAATAACGATTACTCGTAATGATAGGGGGGAAAAGTTAGGACAATTCCAAGGGCCCGTAACTGACAAGGGCCTCAAAAATAGGTAAAAACTAATATTAAAGTATTAAACCATCATCATTCAGTATATATTTCAAATATAATAATAAAATTAATGATCTCTTTGTTTTTACTTGTTTTTGGCAGTAAAAGTTAAATATCCCCATTGACCAAAAAGTAAACATCCATATTGACAGACCATCCCCCTGTATCTGCATGAAATGGTTTGGTCCTGCCGTAGCGCACTCAGTGACAGTGTTTAGTTGCAGTCAGTAGATGCGGCAGAACTACAGTGACCATAATGTTGCCAAGTAACATTAAATCAAAATCTGGTTTTCAAAAAAGGAAAGAGAGAAAAGAGAGGAGGAAAGACAAAGGAAAGGGTGTCAAACTGTAATTTAGTTTTTCACCAAGAAAGGTGGGTAGCCTATATTCTGTGAGTGGTATTAACCTGTTGGCTTAATGTCCATAGTGAAATAAGCTACCTAGCTACAGACTAGTGTTAGCCTACATTTAATCACCATTTAATCAGTGCAGGGAAACGTTTAGCAAGATATTCATATTAAATCATGGTCCCTGCACCTTTTAGCAGACTTAACAACAGATGAGTCAGCAGCACCCCAGTCTCTCCCTAACTGTGCCCCTCTCTGTCCCAGTGAAGGAGGTGAGCAACATTGTGTTCAATGACATGACAGTTAGCATCATTGCAGGGAGTCTGTGGGGATTTCTCTGTCTTTCATTAATAATTATAATAATAATTAATAATAATAATTTTGTTAAGAGAATTTTCCATTTTGTCAAATTTTACAATAGAAATACATTGAGACTGTAAAAGATGGCCTTCAGCACATTTTTTATGGTTGCTTTTAATCTTGCATCAAATAGTGAACTGCATACTAGACTTCCATGCATGTACAAATAACCAGCAGTAAATATTGTGCTAGTACTAGTATTGAACTACAATAAGCAAGACAGTTGCAAGCCTTAGAGTTATGTAAAGCTTTTGATGAGACGGTTAGGTCCTAGAGATGTGGTGACAACAACTGTGCAGAGGGGGCTCAATTAGATTTTTTTGTCATGGGGCCCAAAATTCCTGGAGGTGCCCCTGCTCGGAATATTTTCAAGTATTGATCTTAATATTTAATCGCCGCTGTCTCACCGTCACATTATCCGCTACAGAGCACAGGAGGAGGAGATGGCCAGACTCCCAGTGTCTTCATGCTTTGGACACGGTGTTTCATAGAGCCTTAAGATTCATCTGCATGGAATCAGCTTCAGAATGAACTACAGTTGAAGGAGTTGGTCTCTTTTTATTCTTGTAAAGGCTTTTTAAAGGATCTTGCAGAAAGGCAGTCTGTCTGTCATTGTTTTTAAATTGATTTAGGACCCAGATTTTTCTTTATGATGACATTATTGTTTGAATATGATGAGTGAAAGTGTGTCTATGTTTTTACTTGTTATTGTCTTTGTATTTATTTGAAACCACGCTGCTGTCACTTGCCAGGACACTCTTGTAAAAGAGATTTGTAATCTCAAGGAGTTTTTTATCCTGGTTAAATAAAGGTTTGAATGAATGAATGAAAAGACTGCATGGAACACAGGATAGCATCAAATACTCTACCATTAGATAAACGTTTTTTTTGTTGCCTAGTAACGGGGATGCTGGCGAGATTGACGGCGCTCTGTCTGGCTTGTTTATTTTCAGTAATTTTACTCTTTTTTGCAAATGCATTGATCATTTTGTTTGATTTTCATACTCAGTTAATTGGCAAAGTTCAATAGTTATATATAGCTACGCATTTTCATTTCATTTTCATGTCATCTTTCCGCCGTATTTTGTTTTATACGGGGATGGAGTCTGACATGATGCCTGAGGACCGGAGGATGCAAGTTGGTCATGGCTTGTCATGGGCGACAAGTGAACGCTGGCAGAGCTTGCTGCCGCTGCTCACCATACACGGCCATTGACCTGCTCTGGTCACCGTCCACTGTCACCTGCCTGGACCTGCGCTGGAGGCTCTCCACCTTCACTCGGACATCGCCTTCCAGCCCCGCCGGAGATACATCCACCGAGGGTCCCGCTTGAATTTCCACCACAACAGCTCAACAGCTATAAAGTCCATCTGGTCCAGCTCTCGTCGCCCTCCACGCTCCACCAACCGGACTGTCGACCACAGCATGTTAGCCCACCTAGCTCAGTCGGCTAGCACCACCACCTGCTGTGACAACACCTCACTCAACTTCGCTCTGCTCAACATCCGCTCACCAACAGGCAAGGGACATCTCATCCAGGACTTCATCTCTGATCGTAAGCTAGACTTTCTTTGTTTAACCGAGACATGGCAACAGCCCAACGACTTTTCTCAGCTGAATGAATCCACTCCTAGTGGGTTTGTTTATATCTGTCAACACCGTGGTTCCGGCCGGGAAGGAGGTCTCACGATAATCTACTGAGAGAAGTGGAAAGTTTCGCCGGTGTCTGTGCCTGTCTCCAGCTCGTTTGAATCTGCTGTCTGCAAGTTGTCTGGTCCCACTCCAACCATCATTGCTACTGTCTACCGCCCCCCTAAACCGAACAGTGAACTTTTAAATGACTTTGCTGCTTTTCTCACCCACTTATCCTCTCTCTCACCAAACATAATACTGCTGGGCGATTTCAATATCCACACAATATCAATCTGCCTCTCACCAAAGACTTCTTCAAAGACCTCCTGCTTAAAGAGTTTTGGATGTCAGCAACATACCACTTTTCCCACACACTCCAAAGGACATATTCTGGACTTAATCTGCTGCTCTGGTGTCACCCTTTCTGACCTTACAGCTGATGAACTCGCCATAACTGACCACTTTCTCCTCTCATTTACAGTGAAACTCACTCTCTCCATCTCTAAAATACCACACCTTATTTAATTTCGAAATATAAAGAATATCAACCCCGCCACTCTCACTTCAAGTATCTACTCCTCCTGCCTCCCTGACACTCACAATCTATCCACCCCCTATGATCTGGTCTCTCATTACAACACTGGGCGCCATAATATTCTTAATTCCCTTGCTCCGTTAAAAACCAGATCTGTTTCTTTTTCCGTCTCCGCCCCTTGGTTCACCCCCGATCTTTGTCTCATGAAAGCCAAAGGTCGGCAACTTGAACGTCTTCATAGAAAAACTGGTCTCACTATTCACAAAGAAATGTACGATAACCACATCTTACATTATAAGCACTCCATTGCTAGCACCAAAACCCACTACTACTCCAGTATAATCACTGCTAACAAAGGAAACTCCAAGTCACTGTTTTCCCTACTTAACAATATCACCCAACCCCCAGGACTTTCTCCCCCCCCTCACTTGTATACAACCTCTTTCTGTAACTCCATTATGTCCTTTTTCACAGAAAAAATCAAGAACATCCACCAGCACCTTGGATCAATCCCTCACCTCAGCATCTCAGCCGACTTTTACCCATCCACACACTCATTCTCCTCCTTCCAGCGCCCCGATATTTCAGAAATCACAGAACTCACCCAGAAATCCAAGCCATCCACTTGTCAACTTGACCCCCTCCCCACACAACTTGTTAAAGCTTGCCTTCCCTCCCTGGTCCCCCTCATTTCTGCTATCATCCACTCCTCTCTCACCACTGGAACTGTCCCTACATCCTTCAAAACTGCTGCCATTACCCCTATTTTGAAAAAACCTGGTGCCGACCCCTCCTACTTCAACAACTTCTGTCCTATATCCAATCTACCCTTCATCTCCAAAATCCTTGAAAAAACAGTTGCCCTCAACTCCATTCTCACCTATCCCACAATAGGTCTTAACAATAATTCTGGACTCCTCACCATCCTCATCCTCCTCGACCTGAGTGCAGCCTTTGATACCATCTGTCACACCACCCTCCTCAACCGGCTATCTTCCATCGGCATCATCCACACTCCGTTAGACTGGTTCACATCTTACCTCTCTGGACGCACTTAGTTCATTCAACTCAAGTCTTTTAAATCCATTCCCTCCTCCGTCACTTCAGGTGGTAATAATCTATCTTTTTAATAAACTGTCTGTACACTTCTGTTCTCAATGCTTCGGTTAACATTTAGGGACCCTCATTATGCTACTGTTGAAGTGTGGTGATATTTTGGGCCTTTTTAGTGGTATAAATAGCGATTTGTTTTTACTTTCCCTGTGCCCCGAATACTAGCGTTGTAAGCTAATCAGCGGTCCACGCTAGCTTGTTTCAAGCTACAAACACATTCGATTAGCATGAAAACATGTTCCAGAGAACGATCGAGTGGGTACACATCTGTTATTAACCCCTATGTTCGTTTTGTGTGATTTTTCTGTAGCTGTTCACCTGGAGTGTCTCCATTAAGTACAGTACATTAGCCTGTATGGCCATGATGCCTCTGCTAACTTATCACACAAGCTAGTAGCTCATGTAAGCAAGACAGAAGTTGTTTTGTCTTTTGGCTAATTAGCTGTAAACTTGAGGCACTGGCTGCTTAGTCTTTTGTTCATCACCACTCACCTCCACACAAGCCAAGAAAAACTTTCTGGGGTAGGAGCTGGAAGGGACTGCCGCTTTCTGTCTGCCTGCCTGCCTGCCTGCCTGCCCTCCTGCCTCTGTGTGTGTGTGTCTGTGTGTTTATGCGGGGCGCGAGGTGACACATCGCGGAGAGAGAGAGAGAGAGAGAGAGAGAGAGAGAGAGAGAGAGAGGGGCTCGACAAAGTATCACCTCCCGACCTAATATTTGCATTTTTTAATTCAATAAATACATGTGTTTGGCAGGGAAGCTGTGTGCAAACAGGAATATAAGCTATAATTATAATAGAAAAAATAAAAAAGGGCACTTTCTCTCGAGGAAGAAAAAGGGCACGTCTTCAAGCCCCTTTTGATGTCTATGTGTGCACGTGCCTGTCCTCCTGTCATGTACTGTATGTATGTGTTTAAAAGTGGGTCTCTGACTTTTGTACTTTTCTTTATCAGCTCAGTGTGAAATTTTCCTTTGGGAAGGCTTTTGTCTTTTCCTTTGTCTTTGTTCTGCTGAATGTCCATGTCTATTACGGACCATAGCCTGTAATTTCACCATGGTTAAAATGCTGCCCGGAACCATGTGTCAAATTACCGAGGAGCACAGTGAAGTTTTCAGTCCCCACCTCTCCCTGTAATGTTAATCCCATCCCAGTGGGTCTTAAAGGTGTAGTAAGCGATGTTAATCCAATACATTTTTTGTCAAATTCAGTGAATATCTCCTCACTGTCACCTACCTCTCTATTTTCTGTGTTTTCTAAATGCAAAACAAACAGAAAGGTGCACAAGAGCCACAAAACTCTATTCCAGCCAATCAGCAATAGGCGGCGCGTGCAAGTAAGTGATAAGGGCGAGGGGATGGGGGGAGGCAGCAGCCGGGGCCAGGAGTTATCAACAAGAAGAGTTGTTAGAGAAACAGCAAAAGAGGAAGAATAAAAATAAAAAAATGAAAATTGTATTACTGGGAAAGAAGGAAGAGCCTTGTTAACATCGGTGAAGCATTTTAACGTTGCAGAAACCTCCGTGATTTCGAATGAATGAAAACTGATGAGGGCTCTTGTCCTTATTATGGACTGGAGTAACGTTAGCTTTGCTGTTTCACTGTTTGCTGTTTTCAAGAAGTCAGTTTATCCTTGTCTGTTTGCTATTGTTTGTGATGGCTGTTCCCAATTGGTTGGCTTTACAGCATTAGCAATAGTTTGCAAATCAACAACCCACCGTGAGCTAACATTGATTCTGCCTAGCAGAAGTGGTCGCTGTGAATCAGCCCAGAGTAAACTAGAATTTCCGCCTTGCAGTCGTTTGCCTCCACCAACCAGTCAAGTTGCAGACTTACATAATATATGTAATGAAGACTTGTGAGCTCCCTACTTAAAGGAGCCGCAGTCTCCAGTGAATGTCTCTATATTGTGGGTCACCACACAGGCCCCCCCAGAATTCACCCCCAGAAAAGTGCAAATCAGTCACAAGTCCACAAGTACAATAACAGGCCCACAGTCCCAAATGAAACAGTCAGCGCAGTGGAGGTCGGACTAGGCGGCCAAAGCGGCTGCGCTTAACAGGTGTAGGGACGAGGACAGGTGCAGGAGCTGGCATGGAGACCAAAGCAGGGGGGCCGGCTCAGTCAGGTCCAGATGAGCAGGACTGTGGGCCCCTGTCGGAGGTGAGATCAGCTGGTGTCCCAAAACGGGCCATCCAAGACCCGATGAATGCCCGGGCCACTTCCGCAGACGTGGACGAAGACAGAGAAATGGCCTCCGGCCATCTGGTGATCCTGTCCACCACAGTAAGGAGATGAGTGAACCCCCTGGAAGCAGGCAAGGGGCCCACCAGGTCCACGTTGACGTGGTCGTAACGCCTCTCAGGAACCAGAAAATTACTGTTGTCTTGGGCACGTCCCGTGGGTGAACCGGTACCTGATGGTATCCGCGCACCCACCTTGGAAAAAATGCTTGTCCCTGCCAAGTGAGCAAAGAAATCCTGAATATGTGGAACTGGGTATCGGTCGGGGGTCGTGGCGTTGTTCAGGCGACGAAAATCGCCACAGGGGCGCCAACTGCCATCCGTCTTAATAACCATGTGGAGGGGAGAAGCCCAGGGACTGTCGGAGCGGCACACGATGCCCAGGCACTCCATGGTTGCAAACTCCTCCCTGGCGATTGCAAGCTTAGCTGAATCGAAGTGCCGAGCACGTGCATAGACTGGGGATCTGGTGGTAGTAATATGGTGCTCTACCCCATGCTTGGCCACTGCTGCTGAAAACATGAGTGTGGTGAGGTCAGGGAACTCTGCAAGAGAGGCGTTGGTACACATCCCCTGCCGCGAGCATGTTAGACAGGATGCATGGGTATGTAGCAAAAGAAATGGCATTAATTAAGCGACAGTTTGTAATATCCACCAGCAGCCTAAATGCACACAGGAAATCTGCACTCAGGTGAGGAACAGATACAGCAGCTATAACAAAGTCCCAGCCAAACCACCGCCCGCCGAAACACACCTCCACATACCTGGTGCCGTAGGTCTGTATAGGCGTGCCATTAGTGGCGTCCATTGGGGGGCCACGTTCCTCGGCCATCTTATCCACAGCCGCAGCAGGCATGATGCTACGCTGAGCGCTGGAATCAACCAGCAGCCGCCAGCCCGACAAGAAGTCCTTAATAAACAACAGTTTGCTGTCCCTGCCAGTGCTCACAGCTGCTAATGAGCGGTGGCTTTGGCGCTTCCCTGGGAGGCGAAACTGCATGGTGGACGGCACTGCTTGGCCTTGGCTCCAAACCTGTTGTGGTAATAGCACAGTCCATTGTCCCGTTGGCGACGAGCAGCCACCGCAGCCGCGGTGCCAAACGTGCCTTCCAAAGGCAGAGGGAAGGTCTGTGCAGGAAGCAGCGCATGCACAAACTGCTGTCGGTTTGCGAGGAAAATATTGTCCGCCTCCACAGCTAAGCCACAGTAATCCTTGGTGGAGGAGAAGGAAGAGCTGGCCAAAGCAGTGCACACAGGAGCCGGAAGCTGTCGTAGAACAACATGCGTGAACAGGAAAGCGGGGTTTGCAGAGCCCAAAACGGCTAACATCCTCTCCATCAGCTCGGACGGTTTGCCATCTCCCAGGCCGTTAAGTGTCAATAGCTGATCTGCTTTCTCCATCTCCGAGATTCAACAGGGACAATTTGAGCTCGTCGTACTTGCCCGCAGCCAGTGGAGCCTCCAGCAGCCCCATTGCCCAGGCCGTTGTCGAGGCATCCAATGCCAATGTATCCAAATACACATGAAAGTATTTCGTAATGTCCTGTGTTGTCCCTCTCAGCTGGAACTGGGCTTCAATGTGTTGAAACCTTTACCATTGCGGCATACATTATAGCGCCGACATTAGCCTCCTCCTTAGCTCCGCTTGGTGCCGGAGCTGGCCTGGCCCCAAAGCTGTCAATATTGTCCGTTGACATGATCACGACTCACGTCAGGGTCACCAATGTAGGAGTGCGGAACAAACGAGACGGAGAAGTTAAATTCAATTGAGTCTGTTTACTCCCACTTTTTATCCACAGCTTACAGCTTCAGGTTACACTTCCAGGTTACACAGCAAACACTCACAAACCACACATAGCCTGAAATAGTGTCCCAACAACGCCCCCTCGTCCCAGTGAGCTCCCTACTTAAATGAGCTGCAGTCTCCAGTGAATGTCTCTATATTGTGGGTCACCACAAAGGTGTATTTTTTGGGGGGAAACATGGATGCTTTACACACATCCTTAACCCCACGGCACATCTATACAGTACAATAGCCACAGTTTCGAGATCAGTGTCACCAACTCAGTATTTGACCAAATGTCTCCCCTTCTGTTCCTGAGTTATGGCGTTAAATAATGGCCAGAGAAGTGCTTTTGCAGAATATTATCATGTTACATTGAAGTTGATCTTTGATCTTTTAGATATCAAATGTCATCACTTCATCAGAGATTTGTGTGAAATGTCATAATAAGCATAGGAACTCTTGAGGTATGGCCAAAAATGTGTTTTGTGAATTTACAGTGAGCTTGACCTTTGACCACCAAAATCGAATCAGTTTATCTTCAATCCCAAGTGGACGTTTTAGACAAATTTAAAGAAATTCCTTCAAGGTGTTCCGGAGATGTTATGTTCACAAGAATGGGACAGACGGACAACCTGAAACATGAACCCTCCAGCACTAAGGCCTAAAAACTACCCAAGCCAAACCAGATTCATCACCACAATTATTTCCCTCCAATCTTTCTTCACCTGACTACATATTTCTCTTAGCATTGATGTTTTTAAAGATTCCAGCACTCAACTAGGGTCAACTTTGGAGATAAAAATGAGGATAATCAGCATCCAGAATTTGATGAGGATCTAAGGACAGAATGTGTCGTATGCTGTATAGATTGTAAAGCTCCTTGAGGCAAATTTATGATATTGGGTTATAGAAATAAAATGGACTTCACTTGAATTTGACAGACACCAGTTATGTGAACAGATATTTAACCTCATACAAATTCTGCCAATGTATACAACTTTGAAAGACTGCTTGCACTATGAAAGATAACATGTAATATACGTAGCAATTTATTAGACTATTGTCTTTTTGCTCATTTGAATCATACTATTAAAAAAAATCAAGGTAAGGTGTACAGCTGAGTATATACCGGAAACAGGCAGCAGGCGAGGAACCCAAATGCAGACGAAGGACTGGTGCAGGAAAATAATTTCATAAACTAAAGGCTTACAGAGTCCGAAAACAGGCAGGTAACAAAGAAAACTCCAAACATCAACGAAGGTAACAAGTATTCATCCATTGTCATTCGCTTATCTGGGGTCGGGTCGCGGGGCGCAGCAGCTCCAGCAGGGGACCCCAAACTTCCTATTCCCTAGCCACATTAACCCGCTCTGACCAGGGGAACCCAAGGTGTTTTCCAGGCCAGGGTGGATTTATAATCTCTCCATCCAGTCCTGGGTCCTCACTGAGGCCTTCTTCCAGCTGGATATGCCTGGAACACCTCTCTAGGGAGGAGGCATCCTTACCAATTCAATTCAATTCAATTCCATTTTATTTATAGTATCAAATCATAACAAGAGTTATCTCTTTACAGATAGAGTAGGTCTAGACCACACTATATAATTTATAAAGTCCCAACAATTCTAGTAATTCCCCCAAGAGCAAGCATAGTGTGACAGTGGCAAGGAAAAACTCCCTTTTAGGAAGAAACCTCGGCCAGACCCAGGCTCTTGGTAGGCGGTGTCTGACGGTGCCGGTTGGGGATGAGATGAACAGTGGCAATAATAGTCACAATAAAGATAATGGAATAGTGACTAGAAAATGGTAGTCGTAGTAGTTCATGTCATAGCAGGGCACTGCAGGGCATTACAGTATGTAGCGTGACACAGCAGAGCATGGCTGGACATAGCAGGTTCAGCAGGGCACCGCAGAGCGTAGCAGGGTGTAGTGAAGCAGGACCATGGCGACAGCTGCAACCAAGATCTTGATGCCATCCTAATCCAAGGAAATATGCTGGGAAAAAGAAACATAAGGACTCCGGGGAGTAAACTCCCCAGAGCTAGGTTAGTAACAAGCATTTCTGGATCTCCTCACTCCCTAACTATATGCTTTATCAAAGAGGAGGGTTTTCAGTGTATTCTTAAATGTGGTGACAGTGTCTGCCCCCCTAACCCAGACTGGGAGCTGGTTCCACAGGAGAGGAGCCTGGTAGCTGAAGGCTCTGGCTCCCATCCTACTTTTAGAGACTCTAGGAACCACAAGTAGCTCTGAATTCTGGGAGCGTAGTGCTCTAGTGGGACAATAAGGTACTAAGAGCTCTTCTAGATATGATGGTGCTAGACCATTTACCAGAGACCTGAACTACCTCAACTGGTTCCTTTTGACGCAAAGGAGCAGCAGCTCTACTCCGAGTTCCTCACGGATGACTGAGCTTCTCACCCTATCTCTAAGGGAGACGCCAGCCACTCTCCTGAGAAAAAAATATTTCTATTGCTTGTACCCTGGATCTTGTTCTTTCGGTCATGCCTTCATGACCATAAGTGAGGGTAGGAACGAAAGTTGACCGGTAGATCGAGAGCTCAGTTCTCTTTTCAATACAATGGTGCGGTAAAGTGAATGTAATACCGCCCCCGCTGCTCCGATTCTCCAGCCAATCTCCCGCTGCATTGTCCCCTCACTCGCGAACCAGCCGCTTCACACTCGGCTGCAAACCGATCCAGTGAGTGCTGAAGGTCGCGGACAGATGATGCCATCAGGACCACATCATCTGCAAAAAGCAGCAATGAGATCCCTAGCCCACCGAATCGCAACCCCTCCCTACCACGACTACGCCTCAATATTCTGTCCATTAATATCACAAGGAGGCCAACCCTCATCTGGAACGAGTTCAAATTACTACAGAGAACCTGGACTCAGCTCTCATTTGGGCGTACAGGGATTGGATAGCCCTGAGAAGGGACCCCCTCACCCCAAACTCCTGCGGCACCTCCAACAGTATCTCCTGTAACTAGTAGAAAATCCAAAACCATAGGGAAAAACTAGGAACACTGAAAACTCCAGGAAACTCACGCTAGGAAAAAGGATGGTACTTTAGACACTGGAGAGATGATCAACAACCACTATATGGTGTATTTGTTTATATGTTTGAAAGCTTTCAACGCCATATCCCCAAGCCCTGATTCTGAATATTGCCTTAGAGAGAGTTGTTACAACCCATGATCAGAGTAAAGGCTGTGCCTCGCTATGATGCTAAATAAGTTTAATAAATACACAAAGCAAACAAGGGTGGTAACTAGAGACAGGTGACATGAGGGCTGATAAACAGGTGAAACAAATCTGGGCTGCTGTGTAGTGATATTCACTACCAACAATGTAAAGAACCCATAACTTAGTTTAGTTTTTATGTGGTGTTGACCCGAAAAACTGAGCCTTCAGGAAGACACAGTGGACACAGTTGTGAGGATTCAGCAGGGAGAATGGAAAGACTGTGGGATCCTAAAACTAAGCTAAAGACGTTACGTGTGCAGAAAGCATTTCCCAAGTTCCCAAGTTAAACATCTGTAACAGGACACTTGGAGTCTGGCCCAGGGGGCCAATCACGAGCTACGAAGTGGCCATGTTAATCGCCAAACATGGCAAACCTTTCACAGAGGGTACGTTTATCAAAGACTGTGTCATAAAAATGGTGGAGAATATTTGCCCTGAGAACAAGCAAGAATTTGCTAATATTTGCCTGGTTCGTAATACTGTGGCACGGAGAATTGAGGACAAATCATCAGATATTCAGAGCCAATTGGGGGACAGGGAGTGACTTTTGATTATTTTTAATTAGCCTGCGATGAAAGCACAAATGCATCCGACACTGGATAGCTACTGATATTTTTGATAGGGGTTGACATGATGACATGAACGTTACAGAGGAGCTAACTGACCTCCAAAGCCTTAAAGGCAAAACAAGAGGAATGGATTTATTAATTTCTGTTTGCACAGCTGTTGATGATATGAAACTGCCATGGAGTAAAGTTAGTGGGATTATTTTGCATTACTCAAAAATGAACATGAGGTTAAGATTTGTATCAACTTCATTGAAGTTTAAGCTATTCCATACAGTTTGTTCTGTTACCTGACAACAGATGTAAAAGTAAGGCAGACTTGTTTTGTTTTTATTTGGCGTGAATTTGGTTATATTGCCATTTAAAAAATTATAATTTGTGACAGTAAAAATAGAAATAGTTATAGAACAGTGCATGGTAATAACGTCCAAAACACAACAATCACTTTCAGTGGTTTTTGTGACATGAGAAATACTTTCAAAATACTGGAGTTCAAAAATACAAAGACGGGCAAGAGAGAGGGGGGGGTATATATATATACAGAACTATGTTTCCAATTAAAATGTAGTTCAACCCATCCTCATGTATGAAAGTGAAGTGTGGAGCCCTCTAATGAACCAGTGGCAGGCATCTTGGAACACAACTTCCATTGAAAAATGTCTACCCGACGTGAGTCGAGTGCAGATGTGAGTTGCACATGCATCACTTTGCGACATCCCTGCGATCCCTGATGTCAGTTCTAGATTAGAGACTGAAGTAGCCTACAATAACTAATGAGAGACTTCTGTAATGTCAATACAATAAAAATGGACCTACATAACAAAGTTTGTTCACTGCTGGCTACAAGATAGCAATCAAACACAACAAAGGCTGTTGAATGGCATTTTGAGCCAACGTTAGCAATCAAACAATCATAGATAGCTAAAACGTTTTTGAAATGATTTCCATCTTCTGTTATTGTTTGTAATGAGACAAGTTTAGCGGATCCCTTGGCGTTATGACGTAAACAGTTTAAATGCGCAACTCACATCTGCACTTGACTCATATCGGGTAGTGACAACATCCTCAAGGTCCACAGAAACAGCCCAAACCACACCTGTGGGGGGATTCCCTCTGTCTCTCCACATGATTATAAGAGCGATCCAGTTCCAGGGGATCCTGAATCCTACCATCACAACAGCCTCTGCGCAGCTCACCAAGCTTTAATTTGTGGCTCGCATGGCAGTAAATAATACGGTGCTATGATCAGGCAGTACCGATATTTCACAAAAACATTAAAAACAAGCAGGGCTATAACATTACCCGAAGTCTGCGCTATTACAAATAATTTATATTTAAAAAATACCCAAAACAGCGGCATCACAAGATAGAAATATAGACTAGAAAAGTACTTGCTCTGCCCTTTCGTCCATAACACTGACTCACTGCGGAGTTGCCAGTTTGGGCTTTGTTTCCAGCTCTTAACGCCGAATGTGCTCTTGGATGGTTAGATACATGAAGGGCTAATGTAGAAAAAATTGCATATTGTATGTTTAGGGATGACAGATTGATAAGCATAAGACATGATGCCTTTGCGGTAAAAGTCGTTCTCCTATTGACTTTGTCCTATCAGTGTGGCTCTCATGAAAAAATAGTGAAGACCACTGCTAAGTAATCATCCAGAAAACCTAGCAGCTCAAAAACCAAGAACTCAATCATCTCTCCAAAACACATCTAGAAACAATGGAAAAAACATACGATACATTGAATATGTGCAAATTAAAAGAAAATCAATCACCAAATTAGAATGTTTATTGAAAAGAGAATGCTCTTTAGAACAATACAGTATCAGCATTAAAAAGCCCAAACAGAAACACATTTGAACAATGTACAGACTCTGCGACAATAAACTGGAGATGGAAACGGGCTGTTATTGTAAGCACTGGAAAGCTGTAAACACTGTTCATTAGCACAAATAGAGACTGAGGGCCACTTTCTCCTCTTGAAGCTGTCAGAAAAAGCTTCCTGAACCAAGTTACAACAGCAGAGACAGCATGTGATGAACTGATGAAACCACAATTAATCCATTCAGCAGTACCGTATGTAACCGGTATTTTCCAGCAGGCGTGTCTGCGCTGTATTCCCGCGGCGCCTACGGAACGCATTTTCCACCAGCCACCCACCAGCCATGCCATGTCCCGTCCCAGAAGCGTGCGTGAAGAAGATACGCGAGCCAGCGAGTTTAATTACAGGAGTGCTTGGAGTGGAAGGTAGATATTAGTTTAATAAACATGTGATTGTTCTGTAAAGTTCTTGTAGAGACAATAAAATCTGCGAGTCGGGCAGCAAGACTCTGAGATGCTCCCGGTGTGGTATGGCGCGTGGCGGAGGACGGAACAAAATCGGAACACAGATAGAATGCAGCGCAGACACGCCCAGTGGAAAATGGCTGTAACACTCGGCCACCATACAGTATTATAGAAGAATTGTTTAACATAAAAGTGACTTGGGTGCATATTTAGACATGAGCCCGACGTGTTAAATTGCTTGTTGCTAAATGTGTCAATCCATTGTTTTATGCTGGGCAGATAGTGAGTTTATCACAACTTTTTCAGTCAACAGCTGCCGGCTGCTGATGAGAGCAGAAAGAGTTGGCCGCACATTACAAATAGTCATTTGATCCATTATAATATAAAATATTGATTATAGCAGCTCTAGAATGATATATGAACACCTCTTAAATTCATTCATTTGAAGGTTTTTGAAGGAGAAGTTATGATAATAGGATCAACGTAAACTGCAAAATGGAAAAACTTCTGTCTGTCCATGCACTTTAAGAAAGTATAATGAAAACGTGAAGTGATGATTATTCTTTCTAAAAAACATCCCCAATGCAGGTTAATAAATGTTGATGAATTCAACTTGTAAGAAGAGAAACTTTACAACAGAGTTTGGTACTACATGAGTTGAAGCCCATCCCCAGTCCTTCCTCTTACTTCAGTGTGTTCTGCTGCTGTCAGTCTAGAAGAATCCCACCCAGAGAAAGGCAATAAAACGTGGAGACGTTCAAATGCACACAGCAGGCAGCTCCAGCAGCTCCAGTGAAAACACACTGACTGGACTGTAAAATGTGTGTGGCCTGAAGAACAGCAGCACTTTCTGGAGCTAGGTGGCACAGAAGCTTTGCGAGAATGCTGTTCATATAGTTCAGCATTCAACACCACCTGGCCCTCCAAGCTCCTCATCCAGCACAGAGACCTGGGGCTCAACACCGCCCTCTGCGACTGGATCCTGAGCTTCCTGACAACCAGACCTCCGGCTGTGCTCCACCACATCCTCCACCTAGCCACCCAAATTGACATCTTCAAAAACAGAAGTGTCTAAATGCCTCATAATAAGTAATTCATGAATTTAAAGCTGCTGGTGGCAGCATCAGTATCACTGACAACAACAGCCAGGACAGCCCTATCTCCTAAAAGTGACGTTCCCATACAACCACATAGCATTCTCAATTATGTTTTGATTAGTGCTGTCAGTTAAACACGTTATTAACGGCGTTAACGCAAACCCATTTTAACCCGTTTTTATTTGGGGGGGTCCGAGACCCGGTGCTAATACGGCACCGGTGCCTTAATGACCGTTATCTACCAGACCGAATAGCAACGCATACTTCGTGCCTTATTTAGGTGCCAATTAAATGCCTGCGCTTCTCTCTGATGCTCAGAAAAATGAACGTTAGAGGGAAGTGAAACATCGCCGCACGGGACGCTATTTAGTTTTTCGGTCAAATGGTCTTTTGAATGGGAGTCCTAGCGGCATTTTTATGCTTGCCTCAAAATAGCTATTTTTAAAACACTAAGAAGGCTCGACACAACATGAAACTTTGCTCGAAGTATCACCAGGGGCTCTACACCTTAACGAAAGCATTGACAACATTGTTTGTGTACCCAGAGTTTACTAAAAAGAAAGGTTTTGAACAATTCACCGTAGCTCTTGTTGTTTCCGGCCGCTACCACCTCGGCAGTCAAAACAAGTCGATATCCGAGTGCGAATGAATGGACTCTATATGAGGCTCCTTTTTCAACTACGAGGTCAATATTGTTTTTCAATAACGACAAAACAAAAAATAATCTGTGCATTTATATGGAACTAAGCTTTAGGAGCTTTCCATCTTTACTCTCCTCCCTGTTACGTTGCATTCGGAAATCGATTGTTTTTGACTGATAAAATGGCTGCGGCGGGAAACAACAAGAGCTATGGTGAGTTGTTCAAAACCTTTCTTTTTAGTAAACTCTGGGTACACAACGGTAAATCTTAAAAGTGCACATTCCGTCCTAATTATGCTTTTAAACGAAAGTTTGACTTGGGTACATTCACAAAAAGACCCTAGGTTGCATTTTTAGCGATATTAACGCTTTAACCTACTGTTAGCTAGCAGGAGTAAACACGGTTAAAACTGACAGCTAAACGGTGTAAAGTGTGACTGTATTTCACTGTAGAGGATTCTAACACCAGTCTGTAGCTGCCATTGTCTGAAAAACACAGACTCAGCCTCGCCTCGCCAGCCTCGTGGTGCATTCAAAGTTATTGTAAAATACTCTTTTCCCATCCAGTGGTTGTTTTTGTTTATTTAGATCAACTTTTTATTGTTTTATATTTTTTAACATACAGAACAGACAAATACAATTGAACAAGGTGCTCGTTTTTAAAATAAATAAATATATAAATCTTTCGGTTCAGGCACCATTTTAAAAGTATCGTTGTATCATGTTGATAAGAGCATTAAAATGAGAAAAAAATAATGGGACAAAAAGAAATCAAGGGACATTTAGAATAGAGAAAAGTTTGCGATTAATTGCGAGTTAACTATGACATTAATGCGATAAATCGCGATTAAATATTTTAATCGTTTGACAGCACTAGTTTTGATATATCACAAATGCACTGCTATTCAGTTTGAATTCTAATCATGTACTTAGGGGTGTAAATCGCTTGTTTCATCACGATACGATATTAGATCAATTCATTGGACATCAATACGATATCCCAAAGTCTGCTGCAATACGACTTTGATTCGATTCAGAGTCCTGTGATCGATATGAGACAATATCATTTCACACAACCTGTTACATTTATATTAACTCACAAAAAACAAATAAATAGGATTTTACCATTTTATTTTTGAGCTCTTACAGATATATTATATTAGATATATTTATAAAAGAAAAACAATTCATTGTTAATTCAAAGAATAAAAACAATAAATACGTACCACATTGCATTTAACTGCAATTGGTTTTTATGGCTTAACTTAAGGAGCCTGTGATGATCTTTTAATTATGAACATAGACCATTCCCAACCTATCTGTGTGCTCACTTTTGTTTTCACGATTAAATGGAAAGCATTTCACCAATAAGAAATGTCGTAATTTATAAATACATTTTTTATTAAAGTGTATTATTAAAACATTACTATAATAGAAAAAAATGCTTTCTTTCTGGTCCCACAGCTCTGCAGCCTTGCGTCTCTCTCTTCACATAGAAAAGGCAGCGTATTGAATCTTGCATCCAAAGCAGATGCTGTGTTGAGGGCGTTATTATGGATCCCACATAATTTCTAGGCAAGTCCTGCCCTACGAAGCAGGCCGATTGGTTGGGGTTAGGCATTGACCTTGAGTGGTTAAGGTTAGGATAGCCGATTGGTCAGGGGATAGGACCTGAACAAATCGGGTTACGTTACCTACGTAAGCATGGACGCCTGGCCAATAGTAGCGTGTGAATGCTATTGAAGGGTGGGTCTTGCCTAAAAGTTGTGTGGGTTCCATAATAACGTGTGTCGAGGACTTGCTGCACGTCCTGGTAGCACTGTGCTCCCTGCCAAAGTTTCCTTTATCTCTCTTACTAAAGCTGAGTCTTATTCTGTGATATAGTAATGCACCAGCGATTTTGCCCTGAGTGAACTAATGACTGACAGAGTGGGCTGTTTCTCTTCACATATTATTGTGGTGGCGGTTTGACTGGTCCGAGGAGCTTAAAGGAGAATTCCGGCCAATTTTTACGTTAATCTTGATCGCTATAAATAGTACAGTTGATAGAAAAAAAAACGAGCCGAAACGGTGCGGTCAACACGGAGTAGCTGCAGCTACGTCTATGAGCTTCCACTTAGCTAAAACAGCAGTTGTCGGGGCAAGTTTTAGAGTGCCTTTGTCCCTCTTAACAGACACAAAATGCAATTAAAATGTCTGTGCAACATGAACTGGGCCCTTACGTGACAACAAGATGCGTTTTCAACACAGACATTGTTTAAATTCACCTACCCTGTCTCTATCCTGCTGGTAGCTAGTTCGCCCTGCTAGCTGCTAGCTGCTATCTGTCGTCCGTGATAAGTGTGTTCAGCCAGGCTTATTCTGTGATAATCATCACGCAACCCGAGCGCCGAACAGCGGCGAAGGCCCTATTGAAACTGAAGGAATTATTATTATTATTATTATGTCAAATGAATCGCCTTTTTGAGGGGCTTAACATACTCAAAAAAAAATTGCCGGTCGCATCAAGTCTGGTGAAAATGTACGTATTTTAAGGGTTTCGGGAATAGGCGCACAAAAATGGCTCGCTAACGCCCCCTACAAAGTTAAAAATTAAGCCCCTGCAGTACTTTTAACCTAGACTAACGAAACTTGGTACACATATTTAGCATGTCAAGACGTACAAAAATCATTGGAACCATCCCCTAAACCCAACAGGAAGTCCGCCATTTTGAATTGAAAGTTCGAAATTAGTGCGATTTTGGCCATTTCCACATGTTACTGTACTTTAACGAACTCCTCCTAGAGATGACTTTTCACTTGCCAAGTGTTTGCACATCATTGCGCCTTCCTTAGTTTCCTGTCCAGGAGTGAAGCACACACTGCAGCTTGTTGCTCCAAAAATCGCTCAAGCATATCAAACAAACTGTTCCAGCGTGTGCCTACATCTTGTTTTAGATTGTATGCTGGGATTCCATGCAACTTCTGCTTCTCTTTTAAAACTGCTGTTGCTATCGTGCTCAGGTGAAAAAATGTGACGACTCGTCTCACTCTACCCAAAAGACGTGTTGCACCCGCACATTTCAGGCCTCTCTGTGTGGTCAAGTTAATTGTACCTGATGTGTGGTGACTATTTGCCTCTACCCCGGCTACTGTCATATTGCTGCTATTATCTGTTACAAGGGCATGTTTTTTTGTCGCCAATATTCCATTCTTCACATGCTTCTCTCAAAACATTTCCAAGATTTGCTCCTGTGTGTAAGTCATTCAAAAAAAGGATCTGCCAGTCAGCGTTAATATGGTGACTGGTCACTGTTACATAGGCTTCTGTTGTACACAATGTCCAGCCATCTCCAGTCATAGCGACTTGTTCTGCGTTCATCAACTCATGTTTAACTTTATCTTTAGCTTGATTGTACAGCTTTGGTATGCAAGTTTCACTGAAGTACGTGATGGGATTGTATATTTTGGCTCAAGAGTATGAGGTAGCTCACGAAAATTCTGTCTGGCCTTATATCTTTACAAATGACTTGCGAAATGGCTACTGTGATACTCATTGCTCTTTTGGAGTTGGGGTTCAGATTGTGGGAAAAAGCTGGTCAAGGCTGGTGTTGTTGATGACACCGAGCTTCCATCAGACACGTTGGCACTGCTAGCATCATGGGGGTCAATGCGGTGCTTCTTCTTGAGGTGCCCGGACAAGTTAGTCGTGTTTCCTTAAAGGGATACTTCACCGATTTAGCATTAACCTTTGTATCAGTAGAAACATGGTAGTATTTTTGAATGACTGTGCTTCCCTCCCTTATGTACCCCTGAGATGAGAGATCTCTGTATTGTGGGTCTGGAAAAAATCTTGGAAATGGAAGATTTTTTGCCCAGAGGCAATGGACTACAGCCAGTAGTAGGAGCTACTTCCACATATTTTCAACCCACCCATAGGGGGTTGGACTGTCGGCATTCTCCGAAAATTCACGAACCAAAACGAGTGTCAGCATCTTGAATCCTTGCGTAGTGGCTTCTCAGCAGAACACTTTAGATAGATAGATTTATTCATCCCGAAGGAAATTTTAGAACAACAATTACGTGCATTCAAACTACCGCACACGTGTACCGCCGGGATACATTGGTACAGATCGGAGAATATGCTGGACGCTTTATTACAGACGGAATACTCGACACCGCTTTTTTTTTGTTGTTGTTGTGGAAACATTGCTGTATCGGACTATCCAGCTACCAGGCCGGCTGCTCTGTCGCCGGGTAAGACTAGCTAGTGGAGCTGGGTTGTGTTAACACGGACTGCCTGGTACAGAAATGGGGTGCTTGTATCCAACTAACTGCTAACTGCTGGTGGAGTTTGTGACTGTGAAATGCCGACCATTCTACATTCCACAGAAATTTACGGCTGTGTTTATATTCGGTGATACAGCCCACCAAGCGCTAATGCTAGTAACTATGTGTTAGCTGAACTTTACGGAGCATATCATGTAATATCACTAAATGTAGCCTGTTTCGTATGTCGTTTTTATATAATGTTGTTTTTATACATTTTAATTGACCCTTCGCTAAGCCATGCCCGAAAACCGCCACAAGCCATTTGTGGCTTAGCAACCGTAACTAGGCGCGGGAGGTCTGTCAAGCTTTCGAGCGAGGGAAACACCGTACGCTGAAGCGTTGTGCAAATCCGATACCCAGTATCCTAAAAGTTTGGACGGGGTGGTGGAATTTTTCCCTTCCCGAAACCTAAAACCCAAGGGGATAAAGGCCGGGCGTGGATCAAGCAGTGTGGGAGGCCCCATTCACAACTAGCTAAATGTCGACAGTATTAACAAAAACACATATGTTTGCTCCAAGGCAAGAACACGCTAAACTCAGCACAGCGTTGCTTGGAAATAATGACGGTTCTTTGTTTATAATGCATATATTTGAACGTAAAATAAAGACAATTCCGAACGAACCTAGGGGTTAAATAACAGATGTGTACCCACTCTGTGGCTCTCTGGGACATGTTTTCAAGCTAGCGCGGACCGCTGATTTGGGGCACAGGGAAAGTAAAAACAAATTGCTATTTATACCACTAAAAAGGCTCAAAATATCACCAAACTTCAACGGTAGCATAATGAGGGTCCCTAAATGTTAACCGAAGTATTGAGAACTTTGTAAGTTTACAGACAGTTTATTAAAAAGATAGATTATAAAGACGTATTCAGGCGGTCGCCGTCTTGGGAGCTACTGTCTTTCTGCCCCAAATACTAGCGTTGTAAGCTAATCAGCGGTCTGCACTAGCTTGTTCCAAGCTCCAAACACATTTGATTAGCATGAAAACATGTCCCAGAGAGCAATCGAGTGGATACACATCTGTTATTAACCCATCCTTAAGATGATTAACGGCAAGACGGAGGCTCACTGACATACTTTAAAATATATTTCAGCATTTGTTAATCGCTAAAAATATAAGCAGGAGAATGTTATCATTGCAAAGTGTTCAAGCTAATGTCTTGTGTTTATTCCACAAGATTTATGGATAAACTGTTTGATTTATAATTATTATAATTATTAGATTATTTTCAAATGTCACTTACCCTGCTGTGCATGAACATAGCTGTTCCTCAATTTGTGTGTTTCCCATTTGAATGGTCAGCATATGAGGCGGCTCACATTACTGCATGACCTATAGGCTTTAGCTTCAATTTTGATGAAAATTAAATGAAATTATTCTCTCATCAGTTGCATATTATGTCGTGGATATATCCCTCGAATGCATACTGCAGTCCCTTTTGTCTTGCTCTCTCAGATATTTCACCTGTTCGCCAAAAATTACTAATTATCTCCTTGGGACTGTCTGACACCGGTGCATACATACTGTAATGGACGTGCCAGGCACGAAAGCTTGACAGGTGGAGCAACAGTAACTAAGGAGGGCGGGACTTAGCGAAGGGTCAACTGTGTAACCACTTGAGCCATGGTGAAATGTTGTTTCGTGTATATGGTTGAAATGACAATAAAACACACTAAAGTTGAGTTGACTGTCTCACTGTCTGTCTGTAAACGGTAGGCGTGGCTTGGGAGTAGACGCTAAAGCAGCGAAGCAAGTGCATTCTGGGATTTGGTGTCTTCACATGAGTCATCCACATGAGCCAAAAACACATTTTTTGTCTTTTCTCGGCCTAGAAGGCACCAATTTCTAAATAAATTTCACATTTCCACTACATAGGTGACCCAATTTAAAGATATATTCATCTTTCCAACGGTGAAATATCCCTTTAATATCTTGTCTTGTAACAGCATACGATTTCTCTGTTCTTTGAAATCTTGTTAGCCATGCTGCTGCTAGTAGCCAAACTAGCCATCCCGCCCGTACATGCACTACACGTTTGACGGTGAATGGCTCTGGTGAACGCGGGTCAACGCCTACGCGTGCTTGGGCGGAAATAGTATCACACACACACCCGTACAGGGAGACTGTCAAAATAAGTGTTTATGAAATACGCCGATATTGATCGATGGTTGGGTGTTGCATTGACGCAGTTGGATCATCGAGGAGATATAGGCAAGGATACACGAAAGCAGCCTTCCCGGAAGCCGCGTAACTGAAGGAGTTGCTAACTCTAAGGTTAACCATAGTCCTCATATATCGACCGGACTTTAAAATGCAAACACAAAAGAAGCCCAAGGCAACGGATATCCGGCCTAAATGAGTGAAATCTGACGGATTTTCCAGCGGCAACGGAGCAATCCCGGAAGTGGAACATCAAGGATATAGACTAACTCCACCCACACAGCTGAAGATTTCATGTAACGCTTCAGAGGAAAGGTCTCATCCTTTTAAAACACATTTGCTCGTTGCCTCTCTCCTCCCACGATTTCCTTGCGTCTCTCCCGTGCCTCCTCGGTGGGAGGGACTAAGACGCGAGGAAGGAGGCAAGTGGAGGACTCAAGGAGGCATTTTAAGCAACATGAGATGCAGCTAATGTCTTTGAGGGGTTGAGACCAAGTCAAGACCAGACCAGTGTGGAAAATGCTAACCATAGGCACTCCTCAAATTGATCTTGGTTAAAAAAATTTTTTTTGCAAATAATCTCCTTATGGTTTAGGTAGCAAAATGTTATTACCAACGATTTGGCTGACATCTCCCAGGCCAGGCCAGAGCTTCTTCTTCTGCCTCCCACATTCACTTTGTTGGGAGTGCGTGTTAAGGGGGGCGGGGAGAGGGGGTTAACATTAACACATTTCAAAATAGAAATGAGTCAAGTTATTGGTTGCATTTAAAGGAGGAAGTTTTACATCCAATCCCAGTAATGAATCACATAAATCAGACAATGCACAAGCAGTTCAGACCTTCAAAAAGTGATCTCAAGACCAAGACCATTCTCGAGTACTACAACACTGGTACTTAGTACACAGAATGTAGAATGTGAACAATACAAATATGTGCACAATTTAATGAATCCAAATGGCAGTGCAATAAATACTAGTTACTTGTTAATGTTCAGTTTTTGTTGAAACTGCTTTAGTTGTTTGTGTGTTTCTAAGAATGTACTTTGTTATATATTGATGTTGTTTGGCCAAATAAATGTTGATATCTTATCATCGATTACGATGTACTGATCCCTAGGGGGAAATTCACAAGCTACACAGCAGTATAAATATATATATATATATATATATATATATATATATATATATATATATATATATAAAACGTATTCTATAGAGTCATTATAAAGTATTTCTAGATTCAAGATTCAAGATTCAAAATACAAATACTTTTTTAATCCCACAATGGGGAAATTCACACTGTTGCAGCAGCAAGGGATAAGAGATACACTTTGGCATTACCATTTTTACTTGAGTAAAAGATCTGAGAGATCTTCCTCCACCACTGTATACAAATATGATTAAATAAATACTGATCCCCTGTGGGCAGGCTTGAACTCCATCATAGTGTATCACAGCAGAGATGAAGGGCTGTGATTGGCTGATGTTTAGTAACATGTGATGTGGAGTCAAGGCCTAGTCATAACTAAGTAAAGAAATGAGAGCATCAATGAAGGGAGCCTGTAGAGAGACATAAAGGCACAGAGAGAGGGGATGTCTGTCCCTCCCTCAGATGAAAGACACTCAGCGACAAGAAGGAGGAGAAGTCTTTTCTTTTGCTGATGAAAACAAGAATCAACAGGGCTCAAGGTATAGAGGGCTTTCGTATGGCGGCGGGTTAGGTTCAAAAGACACACCTGTTGTTTGGCCTGTCGCAGTCTGTGCGTCCTTCCCTGTCTGTCTGTCAGACTGGTTCACAACACACAGACGCAACAAGCAAAAAACTTCAAACAAATGACCACACCCACTAAAACACACACACACACACACACACACACACACACACACACACACACACACACACACACACACACACACACAGACAGTATCTAAGCACAGAAATCCACTGGTGTATCATGTGAGCTAAGGTAAGGCTCCAGAACACTAACACTAAAGGAATATTCCACCTATGTTAGCTTTTTCCTTTGTGGAGGAAGGGCCACAGTTTCGGACAAGAATAAAATAAAGTAATTTCTTGAATAAATTTGTAAATTTGTAATATTTCGAAATGAAAGTAGATAACACATCTCCCTGTCATGGAGGTTATTAGTATCGGTATCAGGAGCTGTGGTGTGATCCTGAAGACTGGATGCATGGAAAGACTCTGAGAACTGAGTTGTAGAATTTGGATTAAATACTTAGTAGAAATAACCACTCCACTAGTCCACTACCTGAGGTGATTGTATGATTGACACATTAAAAGTTATAGGTCTAGGGTATGTCCATTTGAGTGTGTAGGCTCTTTTACTGACTGTGTGAGACTAAACGAGTCAATCAGATTAAAGAAGTCAGAAGAAAGAGGATCTGCGGGACAGCAAACATGAATATTAAAGTCACACACTATCAAAACTATAATATTTGGGCATAATTAGAGAGAGCAGTTCTGAAAACTAGATTAAGCATTGGAAGAACTAAATTAGCATTGGACTTTGGAGGTCTATAGATAACAATGCAAAGCAATTGAATATTTCCTCTAAAAACTAAACTAAGCAGCACAAATGATGTGTAGTCACCAAAAGAGAGAAGTTAAGAGTGTCTAAAGATGACTGCCAGTTCCACCTCTACCTGAGGATCTAGGTTTATTAAAGTTAATGTAAAGTTAGTGGGTTGGATTCAATCAGGGGAATGAAGTCCCCTTCACTTAGCCAGGTTTCAGTTAACAGAAACAAGTCAATATTATTTTAACTAATAATATCATGGCAGATAAAAGATTTGTTTGAGACACCCCGTGTTAAGACAACCAAAGTAAGTGTTATTATCGCAGCCCCCAGCAGGTTTCTGGTTGTTCTGGGTTGGTATACTGCATTTTTAATTATAACGATCACAAGCATTTCCAGCAGGAACCCTGCTATTGCAAAGAGGTACAGTTTATTACAAATATCTACATCTAAAATGTCAGTTTTAAACAGGTGAGTTTAGAAGGGTCTAGCTGGTTTTTGCATTAGTCGAGTCCTGCTATGATCAAGCAGTAAGTGAAATTGGAAGTCAACAGCCATAGTGCCTTTTCCGTTTGGATGAATTACGTCTTTTTTGTACAAGTCTGTTCTTGTCCGAAAAGCATCAAAGTTACAGATGAAGCCTACAGCAGTAGCAGCGCAGAGGTTCATCAAGCAGCTTTGCAGGCTGAATAAGTGGTGGAATTTCTCACAACACTTCCTCAGTGTGGGAATGGGTCCAGATATGACACAAAATTGTCGTGATTGCTAAAAGACAGTGGGCACAACTGGAGCAAGATGTGCAAAACTCTAACCACAGTCTGCACAGCAGCAGTTCATATGCACCCAACTATAGTTTGTTTTTCATTGCTTGAACACAGTTTTAAAAAGTCTACACACTTATCTATGGCTTTAACCACAATCTGCACAACACTATGGATTTACAGCACTTTGTTCCAGTGCTAACACACTGCTGTCAAAACTGTTAACCACACATTCAAAACAGAATAGATTTCAGCCTGGTGCATTTCAAACAGTGCTGATTGCAATTTCAGCTGCAAGCCTATGCAGTTGTCTTGTTTCAGACATGTAAGTGAACACACACACACATACACACACACACACACACACACACACACACACACACACACACACACACACACACACACATATATATATATATATACACACATATATATATATATATATATTAGGACTGTCAGCATTAACGCGTTAATCGCGATGCGATTAAGGGTCAAGCATAATGCGTTAATTTTTCTTAATCGTATTAATCGCATGCCGCCATTTATTAATTTATTTTCACTTCACTCGGCTTTGCATCGTGCCTAACAGGCTACTATTTTGCCATACTTCCTCGTAACACATCCTGCAGGAATAGCAACGCGGATTTCAGTGCCTCATTCCGGTGCCACTGATATGCCTGCACTTCTCTCTGATGCTCTGAAAATGGACGTTACAGGAAACAGAAACATCGCTGCACATGACGCTAGTTAACACTATACTCGACAGCAGCTAACGTTAGCCTACCTAAAGTTTTTCTGTATTTCACTGTAGAGGATTCCGGGATGTCACAATCTGCAGCTGCTGTTGTTGGAAAAACACAGACGGTGCGTTCAATGAAACTGGTAATGTACAGCCTTATGGTGCATTCAAAGTTGTTGTTAAATTCAAATGTGTGACTAGATTAAATATATAATAAACAAATACAAATCTTAAAATCAAGTTCATAAAGTCACTTTCTTTGCATTCATTTGATTCCCAATCAAGATACACTGGTAAGAACGGCTTTCCATTGTTAATATGTACTTAAAAACAGTTCTGAAATGCAAAATAATAGAATTTTAATCATGTGATAAAATATGCGATTAATTGCGATTAACTATAGAAATTCAACGATTAATCGCGATTAAGAAAATGTAATCGTTTGACAGCCCTAATATATATATATATATATATGGAAAGTGAAAGCAACAGTGGTTACAGTGGTAATCAAGCACTCAGGGCTGTAAAACCCAAACTGGAACAGTGGCTCCAGCAAATTCCAGGAACAACATCTGAGAAGCTAAGATACTATGTAGAACCCTCAGGCTCCCAGGACCCAAGCTTTAAGGAAGAGGAAAGTACCAACCAGGATGGGGAGAGTGGGGATTTATATATATATATATATATATATATATATATGGAAAGCTCAGAAAGGGAAAACTCAAAAAGACATTCTGGAAACAGACCAAGATAGACAGGTTGGTGGAGGGAGAAGAGTGGCAGGGAGAGTGCTGGTGCGTGGAGGAAGATCTAGAAGAAGACAGAGAGCTGTAATTTCCGATAAAATAAGGGCTACACTTATAGACCATGTTGTGAATCATGGTCTCTCATTTAGAGAGGCAGAGTTGAGGGTGCAACCCAATCTGCAAAGATCTACAGTTGCATCTTTAATGAAAATGCTATTGTTGTCATGGTTGTTGTCAACAATGCAATAAAACTGCAGGAGATTCAAGATAGACTGCTGGTTGATAATGATATATTATATAATTTAATTCTGTCTGCAGCTAGCTAGCAGCTAGCCACCAGCCCGCTGTGACCATAGGTTGTTACCTGGGTCCCTGGCAAGGGGGTAAGCTTCTCCTCGGAACGCATAGATCCTATGGTGCCATTTTGATGCTAACAAGCACTCACCCCCCGTTAGGATCCCATTGACTGCCATTCATTTTGACGTCACTTTGACAGCAAATAACTTTACATCTGAAGCGTTTAAAGACTTTATTTGTCCATTGTTTATTTCTAAAGAAACACGACAATGTATAAAAGGCTCCATTACCTTGTATCACACGTTATGGCTCCGTAGTAGACGTTTTTGTAAAAATAGGCTAACGATTATGTCATAACCACGGGACTTACTGTCACATAGTAAAGGAATTACCATATAGTACAGGAGAAGCTCACAGGCAGTTTCGACTTACATTAGCTGTTTAAGTTTAATTACTAATGTTAACTAGCATTTTAGTTAGCAATAATTAGCCTGTGCCTATGTTATCTCCTTACGCTCTCCGTCTCTGCAAGATTGGGAATGATTGAGATTTCTCTTGGCACAGCTACCAGAAGACTTTCAACAACTTTACAACTTTCATACAGGTTGCTCACGTCACATTTACGTCGTCTCTCTCAGTTGGAGGCTGCGCAGTAACGCTCAGCGCTCACCGGAAAAGTGCTTCTAATATCCTTCACTGGTCTCCGTCCAGAGCAACGGGATATGTTGGTCCATTCTATATACAGTCTATGGTCCCTGCTGCTGACTGACTCTGGTCCGTCTGCAGAGCTGGCGGTACCCGCACAAGCTAAGCTGGGAATCAGACGAATCTGCCGTGCTCATATTTTATTCATATTTCCTTTTGCGGATAGTGATATGCTGTGATGCAGTGATGCCAAGCAGGCTTGCTAGTTGATTTTAGTCTGAGTCTGTGAGATACCAAACTTCCTTTGAATATAACGTGCAAATAAACAGAGACGGAAATAACTGTGTACATATAAAATAAAAGTCCGCTGAAATAAATAAAAGTAAAACATATGTATTTAGGCTATTGAACTATAATGACTAATGCATATTTTTATATGTATTGCCTCATTATGTATTTCATGATGTATTTCATAGCCGAATTTATGTATATTTATGTAAAGAGGTGCAGAAAACGGAATATCAGTCGCTCAGGAAGTTAGGCTACAAGTTTCCCTCAACTGCAGCTTGGGCTATAGCAAAACTGGTAGGCTAAACTGGTGCTATTGCCATGGAAATGCAACATCCGGTCTCAGAATATGAAAAGACTGGCATTTTTAAATTTCTGTTTTCTAGTGATTTTATATATATATATTTTTTTTTAATACCCGTTTTATGAAAGGAAAATTGAAGCACCAAAAGATACACTGACCCTTTGCTTGCCTTTCGAGAGAAACAGTGAATGGGTAAAAAAGCAAAGATACCAATATATCCAAGTATGATGTATGAGGTTACATACATCTATAAAATGTGAAAACCACTAACTTTACTACAGTAAACTGTGCACTTACTGTTTTTCACAGCGTAAAGGAGGTGGAAGCAATGGAAACACCACATTCATTTGTATTTATGGAATGTTATAGGTCAGAAGGCCACTGTGGAGGTTCCAGGCCAAAGGGGGGGGGAAAATATCACCATTTGTGCTGCAACAAACCAATCATTGGCCCATACAACACAGAAAGACTTTACGCTCAGCTAGTGCCAGCAGGTGGAACCAGTAAAAAAACAACAACATTTTTGTGATTGTCTGCGATAATGTTGCTTTCTCTCTGCAGCTGTCACAGAGTGGATTGCAGCACATCGCAGATTTATGGTGTTGTATCTGCCTCCATATTCCCCCTTCCTCAACCCAATAGAGGAGTTTTTCTCTGCCTGTAGGTGAAATGTGTACATGACTACATGACCAAATTTCTCTTTTGGAAGCTATGAGTGCCGGATGTCGGGACACGAGTCCAGAGGACTGCCAGGGATGGATAAGGCACTCCAGAAGGTTCTTCCCCAGGTGCATGGCAAGAGAGGACATCCAACGTAATGTTCAGTGACTTCAGTTTAGCAATCGAAAAAAAGCTGTAATAGATTGTTTCAGTTTAAAGGTCCTATTACATGCTGCTTTTTGGATGCTTTTATATAGGCCTTAGTGGTCCCCTAATACTGTATCTTCAGCCTTGGTGCAGCATTACAGCCACTAGAGCCAGTCCCACAATGAGCTTTCCTTAGGATGTGCCATTTCTGTGTTTGTAGCTTTAAATGCTATTGAGGAGGAGAGAGGGGGGGCAAGGCGGAGGGTGGGGGTGTGGCCTTGACCAACTGCCATGCTTCGCTCGTTTGCAAGCCATGATGTCTCTCTATTTCTCATGGGCGGGCCAAATTCTCTGGGCGGGCAAAGCAGGGAAAGGGGGGGGGGGTAACCTTTCAACTTATGACATCATAAAGGGAAGATTCCAGATTGGCCCATCTGAGCTTTCATTTTCTCAAAGGCAGAGCAGGATACCCAGGGCTTGGTTTACACCTATAGCCATTTCTAGCCACTGGGGGGCCATAGGCAGGCTGGGGGAACTCATATTAATGTTAAAAATCCTCATAAAGTGAAATTTTCATGCCATGGGACCTTTAATATCATTAACACCTACATGGACAATGACTATGTGAGCAGACAGACGGTGCTCTATAAGAGCAGGGATATGTTCCATAACATCCAGAACTGTAGACCCCAAGAAACAATATGTAATGCCCTTAGGAATTTCCATAAACCTCACAACTAAATTCATCAGACAATTAAAAAATTACTCACTATTCTGACAGCAGCCATTACAGATAGCTGTCCGTAGCCGAAGTGGCGAGTGGTGGTGTTTGGACTTAGCGTCAACATTCGCTGCAGGTGCCGGTAGATGAGAATTCACAGCCCTGGGCAAGGAGGTTGAGGCTGGGTTGGATAGCAGTGACTGGTATTACAGTTAAGTTATTATAATTCATGAGGAGAACATGAGTGTGAGAACCAAATTTTATCCTGTAGTTGTCAAGACATTTCATTTGAAGTCGACATTGCCCACCTGATGGTGGCGCTCAGTGAAAGGTCTGGGGATCACCAAAGTCAGTAGGCTTCCTCCTCCATGAACGTTTGTGAAAAAATCACCAATTAATTCAACAGTGTTCGAGATATGTTAGTCTGGACCAAAGTGGTGGACAGATCATCTGGCAATACCAACCCTGGAATCACAGTGCAAGCTTTAAACCTCTGAAGTCTGAGGGTATTTTCAGACATACAGATGATTTTGTCATGCGCTGATATTGTTATCTAAGCTGTATTTATAAAGTACCATGACTTGATTTTCTATTCAGCACAAGTTCAGCTACAATAAAATCTAAGTACGTTTGTAGAATGTATTTCATGATTGTATTTTTTTTAAATAACTGGTAAATAGTTGTAAAAAGTAGTTACCTGAGATCCTCTTTCTTTGGACATTAATCTGATTGACTCTTTTAGTCTTACACAGTCAGTAAAAATGAGTAGTAAAAAACATTCCCTAATGTGATGTAATGTGTTTTGGACACTTGAGGTGATTGTGTGAAGTCTTAGTTATGTAACAAGCAGAAACAATTACATCTGCTCCATTGTTTTATACAATTAATTTGCAATTTAAAAAAAGTATGCCTGTTATTTTTTGTGACCAACAGTTGGCAATGGGAGTGGTAATGGATCTTGCAGGCGCACATATATTGAGAGGGTTATGCATCGACGCAGAGGTCCAGGGTTCTAATCCAACCTGTGATGATTTCTTGCATGCCTTCCCCCTCTCTTTCCCCTTTCTCACCTATCTGTCCAGTCAAAAAAGAAAGTCAGAAAAAGCCAAAAAAAATAATCTTTAAAAAAAAAGAGAGACTGCATGCAGACGGAGCAGATTGAAATATCGCCTTCTACATGTTTATGCCTGCTGGACAGGTTGGTATTAAGTACTGGCAGTATAACATTAGTTGTCATCTGCCCACTTGTGTGGAGCGCAGACATCTCTGTCCAGAATGCCGTCCATCTTCCAAAATGCAACTTTGTATCCAAATGAATTATGCTGCATGGCATTAAACTAATGGGCATGTGAAAAGAGATGCAAATACGGGGGGCCAGGTTTGCACTCTCCCTATGGAATGTTACCTGCTATGTTTTGTGAAAAGTTTTGTTTTATCTAATTCACATCATTTTAAGAAATAACATTATTTGTCAGTGGACACATTGGAAAGTGTAACATATAAGGATTCTGTCAATATTTTCATTAAAAAACATGTGAAGCTATTAATCTAAATACATGTGTATTTTTATCCTGTTGACGCCGGCAGAGCGCTCGATTCCAGAGGGTTAATTCCAGGTATCAGTACCTTCAGCTTCATCATGCATTTCATGGGTGGGAATCCGGTAATAGCTTCCCTCCAGGTAAAGCTTCTCATTAGCATGTAAAAAGAAACGTCTGGTGACATCATGTGTCATAGGTACATGTCCTGCAGTCCTCCACATGTTTTATACAGTCTATGTCCACAGGTCAACAGTAGAGTTAGCAGTGGTAAGGACTGCAGTTCAGAGTGGGGTGGGCAAGGAGAATTTCAGGACAAATTCACGTAAAAAAGATTTAGTTTTTTAAATGACATAACCTGCAAACAGGGCTGAAAACATAACCTCATACAGTACTTAACAGCTTTTCTTCACCAACTTCTCAAGCTCTCGAGGGAAGCTTAGATGTTATCAAAGACATTACCATCATCCAGATGTATTAAGACGTACAGACACCGCTCCTGCCTTTTTCCACAGTTTAGACACATTTTTAAATCTGTTACAACCATCACAATAAAAAACTATGTAATACGTGAATCTCTGCCTTGTCACTAACTACATTATGGCGTTAATACAATAATGGGAAAAAAGGGAAGAAGGGAAGCAAGGTTCATTGTGGCACAAGATCAGAAGTGTTTGATGGTCAAACAGTGTCATGTTAAGTTACAGGCCCTCCCTGCTGCTTCACTAATTGAAACCCTGCAAACCACCCTGACTGCAGTCTGAACCGTCCCACTGTGCACTTGGTGGCGAGAGCAGACCTCTGGGATAAGACCTCATAAGCCCAGCCCATCACTACACAGAGCCTCTTATTTTCCATTTAATCAATACTCTTTCACACAGAAATGTCAGCTGTTTATCTGTGTCTTTGTCTGTCACTTGGATATAATTAGGCCTGTAACAATTCCAAATTAATTGTCTCTGAAATAATTGTGATTAACAATATAATTGTCTCTTTTAGTGAAATAATACATTTTTATTTATTTATAACTTTTTCAAATAAATTAAAGTTTAAATGAATCCCAGGATACATCTTTTGTTATATATCACTGTTATGTGACCCAGATACGCAGGTTCACAGCCTACAAAGTAAACCATGCCTCTTTATTATCATAAAACATTTATTATAATTTTTTGCTTAAATGAACAAAAAATTGAAAAAAGAACATTTATTCCCATCAATGAAAAACAAAGCATTAATCATAAACAAAAAAACGAGCTTGTTTAATTTCTCTGGCTTTAAACAGCTACAGCCCAGGATGTTTGGAGTTGCTTTGGCAACAAGTGACAGCTGCTGCTAGCATAGCTTTAGCTAAACAGTCCGACCAATAATCACTTATAAAATTACAATTTGGTACATCTAAACAAAATCAACAATAAACCATCAACAGTCATACCCCTTAGGACCTTAGCAATAGTTAGCAAACAAGTTGTTCTGTACAGATTAGAAAAGTAAAAGCATAAATCCCTGTGGAACTACGTTAGTATAATGCTAATGAATGACAAAGCCCCATAGTATATTAAACACCACAGATTACCACACTAATTACATTACTTAAACACATGTAAAGGTACTTCTGTGGATTTTTAACGTTCTAAAGCCAACTGGACTAGTTGTGCGAGAGAAAACTCAGATTAGACAGATAGTCTAGCTAGATGTCTCAATTTACCATGCAGAGATCTGTGGAGCAGTTAACCATAGTCATCATAAATCAAAGAAAGCGGAAGAAAACGGAAATCTGCGAAAATTCATGCATCCGGCGGAATTTCATGTGGCACCGGAGCTATCCCGGAAGTGGAACGTTAAGGATATAGACTACGATAGATGCCACTCTATCATGGACTCCTCAAAGAATTTATCTGAAAGAAAGTACAGCAGTGCATTTATTTTCTTCATAGACTCAGATCTTTTGGAGCCAGTAGCCAGATTATTTTTTGTTCCTGAAATCAGTGATTCAGTGTCATGGTGTACTGCAGTACAAGTGAAACTTAAAACTTAACTATATAATCAATGATATAAAGTAAAAAAGCAATTACAAGAAACTGGCTCAAGATTGAACCCCCGACTATTAAAATAATGTTTAGAAATGATGAAATGATGAAAAATTATTTACCAGCTAAGAGTAAGTGAATGTTTTCATTCAAAAATGGAAGAAATGGATGATTTATGGCAGTGGAAATAGTTTATGAATGTAGATTTGTACAAAGATTATTGGCCAACCTGTTGCATTTTTAAAACAGAGGATACCCACTCCAAGAGGCGATTCAGAGTCCTTCCATTTAAACGCACCAGGCTATCATGTCTCTTAACCCAAATCGCTGTGTGGTATGTACTGTTTGATGTGTTCTTGTTTGATGTGGCGTGTCTTTGTATGTGTACAGCTGCCTTATGTGTAACTGGTATGTTCAACCTGTGTGTACATTTCCTGAATGGAACAGCCTAAGGTGCAAAATGAATTTTAGTGTAAACTGACAATAAAGTTGTATCATATCGAACTTATGTCACTTTTTGTGTGTGCAACCAAATGTGACACCATGATTGCTTCTGAGCTGAAGAGTGCACTATTATCCCCATTAGCATGTCTTGCCTTTTTACGACAGCCTGAAAACTCTTTTGCCTTTAAACGATATTTCATACAAACTACTTTGTTTCAATCACACTCTGTCCTTAAGACACATCAATAACAAATAAACAATGTTTCCAGTTTGCAACCTTATCAGCTACTTCTCTATATTCAAAGTGAGGGAGCATACATATATGGGTTTTTTACATGTCAATAGTTAGTAGCTCATGAATGTGAAAATAAATCTGATGTTCACTATGTATATTCACCACTTCAAACCAAGATCAGACATACTGTAGATGATGCCATTCAATTGATTAAGTAATCAATTAGTCAATCAACACCAATTTGGTTGTTTACGGAAAAACTCAAAGTAGAAGTGATTCTGAAAAAAAGATTTAATTTCACAAAAGGGTGCATACATACAGAATGGTTTGTTGTGATAATTATGTTATTAGATATTCTATTTGTAGGCTCAAGAATACGTTTTTGTAGTCTAAGTACTGTCAAAGAAACTTTACTTACTTTAAATGTACTTACGTTAAACTTAAACTTACTTTAAGTGAGAAAAAACTGACAAGGTGCAAATGTAAATATAGCTAGAGATCTTTATATTAACACAAATGTAGAAATAGATATTAGATAGATATCAAAGATATTGGTAGCTATCATTACTGTATCAGACAGTATATTGGTGGCACCCAAAAAAACAAACGAACACATCCTTTCAAATCAGTTTCAAAGAGGCAGAATGTTTTCTCTAAAGGAAAAAGGAGTCAGATGTGGTCTAAAATGGAACAGGAAACTGTCAAGAAGGACATGAACGTCCACACAAAGCACTGTCATGCACACACAAACACATAGACACATAAGCATGAAAAACACACAAACACACTCTTTTGCACACAGAGCACAACCAGTATGGAAGTATTTTGACGACAAACGATTTCAGAGAGCACAAAACAAATTTGAGCGTGAACTTTGAGAGTGCACGGATTTGAGAGAGCAGAATTAGATTTGTGCATGAGGGAGGACAGAATCATGAGCATAACAGATTACATAACAGGCAAGAGGAATGGTGTAACTACACAACGCATTCTCATGAACGGGTCCGTATGATATCGTATGGGAAATGTATGCACACCAAAACGTATGATATCCTACGAAATCAGAAGACCGCCCGATGGTCACGTGACGCAGAGTGGTCACGTGACTCTGGGTGGTCAGTGACACCGGGTGGTCACGTGACGCCGGCTAGCTACGCGCTCCATGACGACGAGCGGCAGTTGCTAGTTGTTTAAGCCGCTACAGAGCTTCGTTACAGGTGGCGCCGGCTACAGACCTCCGTTGTATCAGCGGTAGTTGGTTGTTCAGTTACCCGAAAATAGGTGACTTTGTGTTTCATAAGAACAGGCTGAACTACATTTTAGCCAGCAACAGGGATTATCACACTTGTAAGTGCATGAGGGCTCTCCCGCAGACATTTTGAGCCATTTATGCATCCTTTTTCATAAGTCTGCATCTCTGCAGACTTGGCCTGAGGGAATGAACCACAATTCATAGTGTTGTGATGTTAAAACACAGTGTTACCAGGGGTAGATACCTTAAGTGCTTTGGCCATGAAGAAAGTTATAAAACATGAAGTACATAAAGTAAAAAGTCCAAACCCACAGTTATACGCAACATGTTTTAGCGCCATCAAGGTAAAGTGATATGTCGCTGCAAAGTGCTATCCCATTCTTAATTATACCATTTTGAGCCACCAGATTTGAACGTCTTCCAGGCTCTTGCCTAACAGAGTGGGCGAAAGATAATTGTCAAATAATCTTAATCTAAAATCTATTTACTCGTTTTGTCAAAACAGCATCATCAACCAAAATTAAAAAGAAATGGTTGATGAATAAACTAGGTGTGAAATATAGCCTATGCTATTCCTCTGATTTGAATGTGTTTTTATGAACCATCTTAAATCATTGTTCATGTAGTGTTTCTGTATAAATTTAATATGCCAGGATGAACATGTCAGTCCTCCTTGTTTATCTTTTTTTTATTTTTTTTTAACACTTTTGGACTTCCCTCTGGTAACCCTTTTGTTTCAACGCAACAACGCTATGAAATGCAGACTTATGGAAAGTGTGCATGAATAGCTCAAAATGTCTATGAGAGAGCCTTATATTTTTGAGTGTATCTATATCACGGGGCGGATACACAAATTACTAACTATTAACTACAGTTAACATTGCGAGATGGGGCGTTTGTGCTGCATTTATATGGTGTTGGAATAATTGCAAAAATTAGTTCTCGACTGGGAAAAGCTGCACTGATTTAACATTGTGAGATAAGGCATGGCCCTTTTCCACAATGTTAATGTTATTAATGTCTCTCAAGGTTATTCTGTGAACTCTAATAGAGCATACTATAACAAAAATAGGTTTCAAGATTAGTAATGTTGTTCACCCTAAATTTCTACCCTACCTATGTTGTGTAACGTGTAACAAATAGTAACATCAGGCAATTTTTGCATATTTTTAGGTGGCAGGAGTGCAAATGAAAATCATCCTTAACATTTCTAACAAATTATGTAAATCACATGTTGTCCTTTATAGTCATATGGTCGCCAATCGCCCTTACAGAGCATTAAAAATCTTCAAAAGCCTTTGAAAAAGACATGTCTTGTTGCAGCTTGCTAGTCAAAGTGGTTGGCAAGCAAACCTTTTGTGATCTCAAGTGCTCAGAAGCCAAAACAGCTGGATAAAACAGAGTGAGCAGACTCAGAAACGCACATGAGTGATTGGGATTGCACGCTGATATCTAACTCTGCTCTGATGTACCCTGTGTGCTCTTAAATGTTGACTTGCAGATTTTGTTTTGTGCTTGCTTTTGTTGTCAATGTACTACCATACACTCGTTATGTTGCAGACTTTAGAAACACATTTTAATAGAGAAGGAACAACCACATCACAGACACACACACACACACACACACACACACACACACACACACACACACACACACACACACACACACACACACAAAGCCAGGATAATACAGAGGGATTAGCAGTGTACAAGCTGAGTGAATACCTTGATGCTGGTTCCTTATCAACTTAGATCAACTGGAGATCAAATGGAGATCTTTAGATTCATGTTAACTCCCAGAGTTGTAATTAAAGCTTTATTCACACACTTAACTAAAGCGTTGTTAAACACTAAATAAAGGGGGGGGTATTTCAAGGAAGATTGGATTTGCAGTTTCATCAACATTTGTTGGAAGCAGAAATTATCTAGTTGGTTAAGTTAAACCTCGATAGACAGCGAGAGCCAGGGCTGTGGATATGTAATATTAAATCTGGCCATGGTTAGTTAGCGGACATGACATCCTTTCCATGTCAAGCTAGCCATAATAGCTTGTAGCTTTAGATATGTAGGGTAGCCAATTGAACCTGGGCGCGCCCAGAGTTCTTGTCCCGCGTGTCACTTTTTCCTAAACCCAACTGTCACATTCTTCATTTCCTAAACCCAATTGTCCCATTCTTGTCCCGTTCTTCTTTTCCTAAACCCAACTGTCCCGTTCTTGTCCCACGTGCCACGTAAACATACCTTTTATAAGCCCACCCACCATCTTTTCCTAAATCTAACTGCGTCAAAAGTGACGCCAATAGTCCCGACCAAGCGCGTTTAGATAAAGCGCATTTAGATATATCACCCTACACATTTTGATTACTTTTTATTGAGCAAAACTCCTTTTCACACACGAGTAGGATGTGGGTCTACTCCAGTGTGACCGCCTTTAACCCATACAGCTGTCACTCTGGTTGTCACAGGTCAGACAAATCTCCAGTCTGCAGTGTAGCACTGATAAACCAGAGAACTGCCATTGAATTACTTCAAATAATTACCTGAGATGGGAGAAGCAAGCAACAACCACCACAGCTAAGTGTGATAGGGCAAGACACCTGTGGTCAAAACAAATGTGTTGACACCTCTTTTCAACCTAAATTTCTCCCAAACAGAACTTAACAAAATCAGAACATGACATATAAATATTGTAAAGCATTACCAGTAATGTGTTTCAGTAATGTCATACTTCTTTCTGTCATGTGTAACTAGTGGTGCTGTATGGTAATCAGCACAGTGCACCAGGAAAGGCACTGCCAAAACTTCCAAAGAGGAAGAAAAGAGCATTCTGTTTTTGACTGGAGCCGCTGAACATCTTTACCACCACAGCAAAGAAAACAAAACATTCCGCACGCGATCAACACAGACAGCCGATTCCCCTTTTTTCCCTGCCATTCAATGTTTTAGTTTAGCTTTAATATGCCAGCCGGCATTCATAAAACACCTTTGCAAATGGAGCTCTATGCAGCTCAACATGTGTACTTGAAAGCCATCTTATACACTAACGCCTGCGTGCGTCTGATTACACCGCTGAAATGTAAAGAAACAAGTAGCTTTTTATTTTTTATATATTAAATCAATCTTTTCCCACTGTATCAAATGCAAAAGTTCAAACAAACATATGTAGAACATGATATCAGTTCATTACAATACATCAGAGAACATGACTGCCACCATTATACTACCATTCCTAAACAGCGCTGCAGAGGAAGGTCTGGCTAGTCCACACAGCATTCTGGGATGGAAGAAAAACGTGCTGTGGTTTATTGGCATTTCTTTAAACCAATCACAATCATCTTGGGAACATTACATACATTACATTTAAAGGTTTGTGCTAGTTGTGCAACAGAAAACTCGGATTGGACAGATAGTCTAGCTAGCTGTCTGGATTTACCCTGCAGAGATCTGAGGAGCAGTTAACCATAGTCCTCATAAATCCACCGGAGTTTAAAATGCCAACACAAAGAAAGCGGAAGGTAACGGACATCCGGCCGAAAAGAGTGACATCGGGCGGAATTTCCTGCGGCACCGGAGCAATCCCGGAAGTGGAACGTCGTGGATATAAACTACTATAAAGGCAAATTGTTTAAATTACAAAGTAAAATAATCCAAATACATTATATGAAAAATGAATGGATGTCTTATAAAAGTGTGTTGTAAGAGTGTGTGAGAGGGGATTACAATTAGAATTATTTTTTTAAATGCTTCAAAAACAGGAGATCTTTGTGTAAATACGATTTTACCAGCAGAATCAAATGGTTTTTACAAGATATTCAATTTAACGGTATCTGTTAACATCTCAACGTCTCAAACATAGCTTGACCATGTAATGTGATATACTATCAACTCATTCAGAGAATCACAGGGGCAGCTGTAAGAGTGCAGCCACCATCAGATAATTACAGGCTTTTAAAAAGAAATGCGATTTTATTTTAGCAAATCTCCTAAAATAAACCTAATTTTAAGACAGGAATAAATGTTAGCATATGGTACATTTGAGGTTATTTTGGAGAATATATCAGTCTAGATATGTAGACCAGAAGGGGAGAATATGTTTACAATACATAAACGTATCAGCAGCAGTTGTTTAGCCGCAAATAGGTGACTTTGAGCCGGCTACAGGCAATGCCAGATGGCGGTCCTTTCAGGGCCGTAGTAGTGGAGTTTCGCCAGAAAAAGGGAGCGTCATACAGCGATGACAGTTCAATTTAGGATAAAGTTTGTGGTTTGGATTAAAACACTTCCGAGGAACGAACAAGCGCTCCTTGGTTGAAAGTAGGCCTATTCTGTTTTCGCAGCGAGGTGAACTCTGCTCTCCGTCTTGAAAGCGCTGTGTTTTATGTTGTGCTATTTCAGTTTGAGATAATTTTTCAGTGGATATTAAAGTTAAAAAATAAGTGTTTTGGCATGGTTCGCCGAGTGGCACTATCCATGATATCTGCTTTCAGATCACAAATCGCACTCTGGTGTAATGAGTAGTAAACTGTTTTCAATTAACTTGCCCAACACTACACACACAAAAAGTGATCTTGACACTGAGCGGTTTCACCATTTTAAAGAGTAATTAAACCCCCAAACCACTTCT
The DNA here is from genome assembly GCF_031162955.1 of Sander vitreus. Taxonomy (NCBI): domain Eukaryota; kingdom Metazoa; phylum Chordata; class Actinopteri; order Perciformes; family Percidae; genus Sander; species Sander vitreus. The sequence continues at coordinate 9,602,245 of NC_135855.1, read as the reverse complement.
TTTAGCTGAAAACCAATGGGTATTCAGAAGTGTTGTTGGTCGATTCAGGTCCAACTCTTGACATTTCAGTGCAAAGAATTTGAATTCTACATATTATGTTATAAATATGCATAGATGTTTCACATAGTGGCAGACGTTCCTCTGGCGGTCTGGCGAAAACACAAGTCTTCCAATTTATTTGGAATGGGGGTAATGTGTTTAGGTTGCAGCAGTAGGGGGGGCAAGGGGGGTGCTGGAAAAAACGCAGTGGCCTGCATCGAAAAGATGAGACGGATTCACCTTTTGGAGAAACGCTAGGTCACACTTCAGTGGCCAATCATGTAAGCATGGATCAGCCGTGTCAGTGTGGTTTGGGGCGTTGTGAGAGTCCTGTACAGGAAACAGGAAACAGGAAACATCACTGCCTCTATCACTGCCACATGAATGTTTTAAAACACCAAACACAAGCTCTGAACTGCCAGGGGTTTGTGGAACAACTGACTGTTTCCTGCAACACGCTCCAGCACAAAGCACAGTCCCTTCTCTATTTTTTCTCAATTTCTTTGTGAAATGAAGCTGCCTTCAAAATGTCGATTTCATAAAAACAAACTGACGCAAAACAATAATTGTTAAATATATAAAGTCTACTTGTGTCACATTGGGGGGTTAAATAACGCAACAGGACGTCATTAAAAATGGGCCGTTTCAGTGACACTCACACCGCTGCACAACCCTGCGGCAAATCACCGGAGCTACCAGATGCTATGTGAATGCAGCCTGAGGAAGCAAGTAGAAGAATGTGCTGTGAACATGCAGTCATTGTGAAAGTTTTAACAAATAGAAACCATGTGCGACTTTTGTTGCTTACGTTGACTTTAAGGGCGGCCTTATTGTGTGGTTGCTGTAGATTTGTTCAGAGTGGCAACTCCCACAAGCGTGACATGCGCACGTATGTACACAATAATTGTTGTGGACAGTGAGCTCATAGTCCCAGAGGTGACGGTTTAGTACAGAGACCATGCTGAGACCTTAAGATGTATGTAAGATGTGCACTGTAAGATAAGCTGAAACACAGAATGGACAAATCACACATATAGATTGTTTCCACCAATTTGCATGGATTTTTTGGGGTCTTTTTTCATTATGTGGCCCAGTGGATGAGCAGAGCATGAGTTTCACAGAGGGCTAAGGAAGAAAATGGCTGGAGGGGGAGGCCAAGATGATGGAACACACACATGCACACATTTGAAACTGATGTCAGCCTTCCGTGGCATTGTGAATAGCCTCAGGCCTTAAAAAGTCTTCCCCCTAATCACACACACACACACACACACACACACACACACACACACACACACACACACACACACACACACATGGCAGTTGAGGCTGTGTCTGGTCAGTAATCAGCCAGAGGAAGTAGTCAGGACGATCTGGTACACATAGCTGCTCTGTGAAAGCAATGATTGGCCCAGACACACAAACACACACACACACACACACACACACGCACACACACACACACACACACACACACACACACACACACACACACACATTTTTATATATATATATTAGGGCTGTCAGCGTTGACGCGTTAATCGTGATGCGATTAAGGGCCGACGCAATGCGATTAATTTTTTTAATCGCATTAATCGCATGCCGGCATTTATTAATTTATTTTACACTTCACTCGGCCTAACAGGCTACTATTTTGACCCTTTGCAGCACCGTTACTTATCATCAAGCTGCCACTTCCTCGTAACACATCCTGCTGCTGCAGGCTGCAGGCATGATGGAGAAAGACAGCAGCAATGAAATCTAGAATGGCGCTTTTTATTTTCCAAAACTCCCGGACGGCTCGTAGACAAGTCGAAAGCCATATGCACATTGTGTAAAGCCGAATTAAAATATCACCGTAGCATGTCAAGCTTGAGCTACCACCTACGGAGCTAAGCATAGTAGTACAGTTAACGTTGATGCTAGCCGCTAGCATGCTACCCACTCAGGCAAAGCACTATTTTGGAGAGTGCTACTTGCCGACCTGTGGATGAAATCAAATCCCAAAAAATTACTACAGCTCTTGCAAAACCGGTGGCAACTAACTGCAGACCTGTCAGCATCGTAGAGGACTCAGGTGTTAAAGACGTACTACGGTTGGCATGTTCTGACCTGTCTTGTTGCTGTCATGGGGGACAGTAGTTTTCACGGATACACAGCCTGTACGACACGGAGAAAGCAGCCTAACTGAAACAGCTGCAAAGTGCTGCAAACACTGTCTCATTAACCAGTGATCACTGGACGCCAGTGAGTAATCAAAATTATTTAGGAGTTACTAAACACTATATTGACTCTGGTAAGGATAGGGATTTTTAGTTTTTTAGTTAGGTACTTGGAGGAATTGTGCAATAATGACAGATTCACACATTTTTCTTTTGTTTACAGTAAATGAATAATTACAAATCTTAAAATCAAGTTCATAAAGCAACTTTCTTTGCATTCATTTGATTCCCAATCAAGATACACTGGTAAAAATTGCTTTCGATTGTTAATATGTACTTAAAACCTGTTCTGAAATGAAAAATAATAGAATTTTAATCATGTGATAAAATATGCGATTAATCGCGATCAACTATAGAAATTCAGCGATTAATCACGATTAAATTTTTTTTATCGTTTGACAGCCCTAATATATATATATATATATATATATATATATATATATATATATATATATATATATATATATATATACACACTTTATTTGATTCAAGTCAAATTTCATTAGGATTCAAATTTCCTGAATGATCCAACAGATTAAAACAGATTAGCACATTGTTATGAATTATACAATTCTAAGGGTACAGGAAACATCGCCTTTTCCAAATAAACATGCTTTCTATAGTTGCTGAGATTGAACAGTACTTTGCCAACTGTTTGGCCCCTGTTTTAGATAGCTACCCAATGCAAAGTCCACGGATCGCCAGCCTATGTACATGACCTAGACTACCAAACACTAGCACAATGAGCTTGCATTTGTACCCAAGGTTCTCAATGGTAGATAACAATGACAACAATTTAGAGTCTTAGAACAGAAAGAGTCCTCCATAAACAAGTCAAATGCACATGACACCTCAGAGTTTAACTGTTTTACACACACACACACACACACACACACACACACACACACACGCACGCACGCGCACGCACGCACGCACGCACACACACACACACACACACACACACACACACACACACACACACACACGCACTAATAGCATGGCAATGCCTTTGACCTGGTTCCCTGTATTAAAGCCTTTGATTTCCCGACTCCACTTATTGTTCTGGTCCCAACCATGTCAACCATTCATGTCCCACCCTACGCCTGCTTTACTCTCTCCCTTTTTCAGATACCTACACAGAGCAAGCGAGCTGGGGCCAAAGAGAGAGGGAGAGAGAGATGGAGAGCGTATGAATGGCATGCCAAATGGGGGAGGTGCATTGCATTGACACATAAAACCAGTATTCAGTTTTCAGATGTCTCATTGAAGGCTCTGTCCGCTTTGAAATTTTAAGTAGGTATCACAACAAAAGGGCCAACAAATGGCAGGAGCGATGCTGGAGGACTATTGCTGTAGCTAATGGAGAAGCTAGTGTGTGGTGCATGGGCAGGGAAGGAGGAGAGCTCCCTCCTCAGGGTCAGGTAAGGTTACCTGGGGAGGGAAACTCATGTATGCCCCTTCCTCCTGTTCCTGCCAGTAAACAGGAGAAATCACTGGACAGTTTTAGATTCCTATTCAGCATCTTCTTACCAGGTTTAGACCTTTATGTTTGTCTTGTTGTCCGACCCACACTAATATGGTGTGGAGTCCTCCCTGATCATAATGCTGCAAAAACAGGGTTTCTGCAGGTTTCACCGTGTCAAATTTAAGACTTTTTAAGACCATTATAAATTAAATTTAAGACCTGTATCACGACATTAAAAACAAAACAAAAAATGTCAGATGTCAGAGTCGGGAAACAATTCTCCTATTTCCTCATTCGCTTTATAGGACTGGTGTCTAGTCACCATGTGGAGGACCAAGAGTAGGGTTGGGTATTGTTTCGTTTTTATCCTAAAACGATACTTTTAAAATGGTGTTGGAGCACATCTTGTTTATAGCTAAGACCATATGGTCAAATAAAAATTATTTATTTAAAATGTAACACGTGTAACAAAACTTGTTTTACCAGTCAATTACAGTTACACAACAAAAAGAACCACTAGATGACAAAAAGGTATTTTATCAATAACAATATATGCACCACCAGCTTACCAACTGTAATTGAATGTACCATTACGTCCTATCTGTGTTCTTTCTCTTTTAACACTCACTTTACACCGTTTAGATTTCAAAGTATCCTTGAGCAAGACACTGAACCCAACGTTTATTTTTAAAGGATGTGTGGAGTGACATTAAGGACATTTTGAAACCATGCTCTACAGAGCTACAGCTTTGCAGCTTTAAGACTGTGATTCAAATGTGTCAATATAGTAAACAAAATGCAGATCAGGTGCTTTCACACCTCAAAGACATCACGACCCCCTCCTCGACCCCCTGAATTTTGCCTACAGAGCCAATAGGTCTGTAGACGATGCAGTCAACTTGTCCCTCCACTACATCCTCCAGCACCTGGACTCCGCAGGAACCTACGTCAGGATCCTGTTTGTGGATTTCAGCTCTGCCTTTAATACCATCATCCCGGCTCTGCTTCAAGAGAAGCTCTCCCAGCTAGGTGTGCCTGACTCCACCTGCAGGTGGATCACTGACTTCCTGTCTGACAGGAAGCAGCATGTGAAGCTGGGGAAACACGTCTTTCTCCTCTGCTCTTCTCCCTGTACACAACAGCTGCACCTCCAGTCATCAGTCCGTCAAGCTTCTGAAGTTCGCGGACGACACCTCCCTCATCTGACTCATCTCTGATGGTGACGAGTCCACCTACAGGTGGGAGGCTGACCACCTGGTGACCTGGTGTAATCAAAACAACCTAGAGCTCAACGCTCTAAAGACAGTGGAGATGGTTGTGGACTTCAGGAAGAACTCAGCCCCACCTGCCCCCATCACCCTCTGTGACTCCACAATTGACACTGTGGAGTCTTTCCACTTCCTGGGAACTATCATCTCCCAGGATCTCAAGTGAGAGCTGAATATCAGCTCCCTCATCAAGAAAGCACAACAGAGCATGTACTTCCTGCAGCAGCTGAAGAAATTCAACCTGCCAAAGACAATGATGGTGCACTTCACAGCCATCATCGAGTCCATCCTCCATCACCATCTGGTACGCTGCTATCACTGCCAAGGACAACGGCAGACTGCGTGTCATTCGGTCTGCAGAGAAGGTGATTGGCTGTAATCTGCCGCCGCTCCAGGACCTGTACGCCACCAGGACTCTGTAGCGTGCTGGAAAGATTGTGGCTGATCCCTCCCACCCCAGCCACAAACTCTTTGAGTCACTCCCCTCTGGCAGGAGGCTGAGGTCCATCAGGACCAAAACCTCACGCCACAAGAACAGTTTTTTCCCATCCGCCACTAGCCTTATTAACAAGGCCCAGAACCCACCCTGACTCTCTCCACACTCCACCTCTGGCTCTACATGCCACTGTACTTACTCTGCTGTGCAGCTCTTTTTATTTTTATTTTTAATACATACTGTGTATATATACTGTATATTTATACTTATATTGTTTATATTTGAATACTTGAGTTTCTTAACCTTCTTATATTAGGAGAATGTGTGACATGCACCTACAACACCAAAACAAATACCTTGTATGTGTAAAAACTGTACTTGGCAATAAAGCTTTTCCTGATTCTGATGCTAGTGCTTAACAGAATAATTAAGGATGCAAGTCCAGCTTTCTCAAAAAAGATACTAGTTGTATATATTTTGTATCATCATTTATATTCTATCAAACATTGGAAGTGTATTTGCTGACATTAATAACTAACAACTTTCAAATCATCAGTGTAACCCTGGACAAGATAGCAGCAGCTCCTCAAAGTTTCCTGCTATGAAGTCTGTAAACAGGAAGTGCCTTGTGTTTATTGGGGAATAATAAGCATTATAGTGTCACACCTTCTCACTAAGGTACACAGCTTAACCGGCACACACACACACACACACACACACACACACACACACACACACACACACACACACACACACACTAGTCTGCTTTTCATTAGACAGCCCACCATGCTGCACGGTACATGTAGACCTTGTTAACATGACTGTGGCTTCTGTCTACTTACAAATCTCTGTGATCATCTCATACCATATTCACCTAAAACACACACACACACACACACACACACACACACACACACACACACACACATTGTCAAGTCCTTCACCTGAGTCAGTGCGTGAAAAAAAAGCACACACACTTGCACACACACAGTTAGAACAAACCCAGTAAGCACCAACTGGGTGATAATCCGTTTAAATGTTTAAAAGGTCGTTGCCCTTTTTTTTCTTTCATAGTTTTTTTTATTGAATTTTACAATGTACATAGATTCAAAACACATTTAAAATAGAAAACACCCCACATCGAACATACCCAACCCTCCTGCTGTCACTCGAATTTTTGCAACTCTTTTGCAGAACAGTTAACACGGATGTCATTCAAGCAGTCCAAACTCCATTGTTTTAGCTATGGTAACCAAACAGAAACCATCTGTTCCTAACTATTAGAAACTACATACATACGTATGAAATCACTGAAGCACCTGTTTGACACTCCTTCACACAAATCTTCAATTAGCAATCAGTCTGCAGGCCTTAAAGGTGCAGCGTCTGTGTTGTTCTTTGCCAACATGGATGGAAGAGGTCTAAGACAGAAGAGACTTCAATAGAGAGAGAGTATCAATAGTGGCTATTTTTTTATACTCTACAGTAATAGATGTTTATACTTTACTGTAATAGATTTTATTTTTATTTTCTTAATTTCTTATACTCTAATAGATTTTATTTTGGTTTACATGTATTTTGTGTAATATTTACAGTATTTCAGTTTTCAGCCACAGTTTCAAAATAAGGATCAATGGAATCAATAAAAATTGCATCAAAGCATTTCCATTCTGGATCCAATTCTTTGCAAGAAGGCAAATTTGTCAACAAATGTCACTGGCATGAAAGCTACGTACAGTAATAGGCTACAATGACAAGCAATGGTGCACTGATTCGCACTGAGTGCTGTATTTTGTATTTTGTTGTCCACTGTGTAATGGTTGATTGGAAGAGTTCATACACTTGTTTGCAAGTTGTGTTGTTTGAGAGCAACATTTTCTTTTGTTGCATATTTTAAATGTTTTGGCACAGTTAGAGCCTTTTGCAAACAAAATGTGTCATTTTGACCATGAGTGCCACTGTTTCGGCCTGTGTGTTAACTGTTTTGAAAAATGTGGAGTTTGAGTTAACTGCTGTGTCAAAGCAATCAAGAAAAACTGTAATAGAGGAATGTGCAACGTAGTATGCAAAAATATCACAGTGTACACAATGCAAAAAAAAAAGATTTCCACACTTTAAAATTTAAAATTTTGTTTCAGAGCCTCGTAGCATACATCAGATTTTTTTCAAGACAACACATCCCTTATCCAGTGGCAGACTGAAAGCAAGTGACTACCCTCTTTTTAACAGGCTAAAATGCAGTTACAGCATCAACGTGTCACACAACACAAATTAATTTAATAATTTGTTAAGTTGTGGTTGAACAGGGCTCTTACATGACAACAAGATGTGTTTAGCAATTTAGCCATTGTTAAAATTCACCTACACTGTTAGCTGCTAGCTGCCGTCTGGGATGAGTGAGTGTGTCCAGCCATGCTTCGGTAATAATCATCACGCAGCAGTTCCGTGTGTATGTGGAACATATATATCCATTTTGTGTGTTATCCATCTGGCGTTGGTGAGTAGGAGTCTTGTCAGTGTCAATCGTTGTGTCCCTGCTTCTGCTTCTTACCCGCCCTCCTGGCTTCACGCGGCCGACCCGCTGGTCTGGTGGATGTCTTCCAGAAGTTGTGAACACCAACCTGCACACTGCTGTTTACCTTTTTCATGCTACAACTGAATTCCCATGGGACTTCAGCACGAGACTACGGCTAGCCGTCTAAAACACTATTTTACTGTACAGGGCACAAACATAATTTGGTCCGTTTCCATGTAGTTACATAGTCACTAATATGGTCATAACCACTACAGTGCTCAATTACCTATTTTTGAGGGTGAAATAAAATACAATTTTTCACCGCGAAGGTTTGAACGGTCTTCTGGAAGACATCCACCAGACCAACGGGCGCTTGTTGGATTGTTGTCAGCCGCGTGAAGCCAGGAGGGCAGGGAGGAAGCAGAAGCAGGGACGCCGGTCGGGCCTGCTAGCCCGGCTAAGGAAACCACAACGATCGACACTGACAAGACTCCTACTCACCAACGCTAGATGGATAACACACAAAATGGATATATATGTTACAAATACACACAGAACCGCTGCGTGATGATTATTACCGAAGCATGGCTGGACACACTCACTCATCGCAGATGGCAGCTAGCAGCTAACAGGGTAGGTGAATTTCAACAATGGCTAAGTTGCTAAACGCATCTTGTTGTCATGTAAGGGCCCTGTTCATGTTGCACAGACATTTTAATTGCAGTTTGTGTCTGTTAAGAGGCACTAAGTTTATTAATAATTTATTAAGAAAAGTTATGTCATAACTGCCATTTTAGCTAAGTGGGAGCTCTCAGCATTAGCTGCAGCAGCAGCCATGTTGCTAGCACCAATTTGGCTCATTTTTTTTTGCTATAGACAGTACTCACATAGGTATAGCGATCAAAATTAACGTAAAAATTGCCCGGAGTTCTCCTTTAACACTTTTGCAAGGCACTGTATCCATGTCACATTCTAATTAGGGGCTGAGCCTCCCTAAAGGTCTGATCCTAGAATCGTTCCTGGTAAGTACTTAGGTTGTTGTTCAGCTCCGAGTAACGGCTCCAACTTCTCTGAAGGTGCACCGAGTCCGGGACCTACAGAGCGAGGTGAACAGGCCGACGAAATAAACGTAAGGCTTCACGCTGAGTACGTACTTCTTAAGTTCTTGTTCTACATGATTTCAATAAAGCAAACCAGAAATTAGCACCATTGGTTTTATTTTATGCTGCTTGTAATGCAGGCTAGGCTGCTCGTTCTGGTATGCTAGCTTGTAGCGTTAGCGTGCTGCAGCGTGGGGTGACAGTAGACAAACATCCTGCCAGTCTATTTTCACTGTGTGTGTCTGTGGGTGTGTGTGTGTGTGTGTGTGTGTGTGTGTGTGTGTGTGTGTGTGTAATTTTGTCTTGTTGCTTTAATTTTTAGACCATTTCACATTGAGAATACACCACAGATATTATTTGTTTTATTTACAGGTGTACACCTTATCAAACTTCTTTCTACAACCAGAGGGACCCGAGGGGTTATTTTGTTGTTGTTATTTTCCTTGCAAAAATTATGTATTTTTGTATTGCACTGTAATTGTATTTAAAGAACATTGTTCATATTGTATTTAAATTGTTGCTTAATAAATACAAATTAATTGTAGCCTATGTCACATGGTGTTCTTTGTACGTAGCTGGAAACTGTTGGCTAATGTATGTAATAGTATGACTAACTACGTGCTGGTGGTTGGCTAAGTGTCATCCATAATTACTTTACTTAATTTAATTTTGCAGTTAGCATTTTCCAAAGATGTTAATAAAAACAGCTATGGTGAAGAGACGTTCAAAACCTGTTCAAAAGTGAACTTTTTTTCACAGACTTCAAAATTGAAGATGTTGATAACATGTTCACATTTAGACCATACCTGCTTTCAACTGAGAAATGTGTATGTAGTTTCTTAGTTAGGCTTCAAAATGACAATAAGGTATTATTTGCAAATTAAAGAGGATGAAAAGGGCACTATTTCAAATTCAGGTGAAATATGGTCCTAATGTTAACGTACAATCAACGTCTTCAAATAGTTGAACAAAACGATTTTTGAATCAACAGAAAAATGCGCACTGGGAAAGCAGTGGTTTTCAACCATCTGTCTTTCCAACAGGGATCACACCTGCAACCTCTCACTTTGGTCTGAACCATAGGTGAAAACTTTATGCTAATGACTTTTTGTTCACTCTGTTCGGTTACAGGTTAAGCCATGTTTGTATTTTGGCAAACTTTATCTCACCAGATTGAAAATTTTGTTAATGTATGTTCACTAGTGGAAGTAGCTTTATATTGTTATATTACTGTGAAACATCTTGGGTCAGGGTGGGTGGCTGGGTTAGCCTGCCTTATGGCTGATTTATGCTTCTAGCGTCGAATCGACGATGTACCCCCCGCAGACCCCTCTGCATCGCCGCAAACACCCTCCGAGCCCTCCGCCGTAGCTCGACGTGCACCTCCAAAAAATTTGTAACTTTCTGCGAGGCGAAGCAGACCGCAAGGACTGTGATTGGTCAACTCGTCCTGTGTGTTTATAGTCGGTGTTTCAAGCAGCCTACTGTGGGGAGTAGCAACATGCTAGTTCACTGACATAACCTTTGCAAATAAACTCAGACATATTTTGGTTACAATGACGGGGTTATCTGTTTGTAAAGTGTCTATATGTCAGAAATTAGCACTTCGCCAGCAAGCAGTACTTTGTGGGCAGTTTGCTTGCTAACATAACATAAACTGGCTGCCAGACACCTCGTAAATAACCTCAGAATTATTTTCTGGTTACAGTAACTAGGTCAATGGATTTTGACCTAGTGTTTATTTCTCGATACCTTTTACAAAATCTAAGCAAGAAAAGGCCAAACAAATAAGATTAATATTTTAGCACAACAGTCTATGGGGTTTGCCATTGCGCTTTAAGATGACGTAGTATTAAGAGCGACAATGGTAGTGACAAGTATGAAAGGTCGAAATACCGAAATACCGCATAGGGAGGTTGGTTGGGGTGGTGGATGGGTCAAACAACACAGGACGTTCACCCAGGAGACCGGGGTTCGTGTCCCGTTCTTGTCACTGAAACGTTCATTTTATAACCCCACGCACCATCTTTTCTTAAACCCAACTGTCCGGTTACTCTTTTCCTGAACCCAACTGTACTGTTCTTGTCCCACGTGTCACAGAAATGTACCTTTTATAAGCCCACCCGCCATCTTTTCCTAAACCTAACTGTCCTGTTGTTGTGCCACATGTCAGTTAAACATACGTCCCGACCCAGAGCATCAAAAGTGACGCCAATAGTCCCGACTGAGCGTGTTTAGATATGACGCTAAAGGATACTTTGAGCGTCAATAACCTGACCAAAGGCACCTGACCAAGCATCCGTATTTTATGCGATGGTAGTAAGAATGTGTTGGCTCAGAACATATCGACCCACAGTCTTCATGAAATACAGATAATAGCCTTGAAAAAGGTAGTAAGGTTTTACAATCAAAATACTATTTCCAAGGTCAGGAACAATGCAAATGTTCCCTTTGTGGGACTATAAAAGGGGTATCTTATCTTATTTATACCTTTGCTCAACCTATTTTGTCATCGAGGTACAGGGACTTTAATTTTGGTGGTATCCGTGCAGCCTGGTATCCCTAAAAATAAGGTTCACATTGGACTCATCTGCAATGCACAATTTACAACCATTGCCAATGTTCAGTGCTAATTAAAATTAAATGCAAGTAGCGTGTACTTTCTGTAGCAAAGTGGGAAGCGAGGGCGTGGAGGTTGGTTGGTTAATAGGTGTGGGAAGCATATGACTTTCGTGCAGGATACCAGAGTTTGTGTTCTGTTACAGACCTGCGTTTTTCTTTTTAAAATGACGGTACCATGATCTTTCCCTACCATAAGTGTTGTTGTTGCCAATAATCATACCATGGCTGCTATGTGCAGATACTGTAGAAATAACTAATAAAGACATTGGCATGTAAGATTAAACAATGTTGTCATTAAAAGCAATCAGGGATTTTTCAGAACCATCAACATTCTCCTTTGACGATAGGTGGTTGTATTCTAAGATAAACTCTACATATAAACGCAAGTTATATTTGAGCATAATTCCAGGCTTTTCAAGTAACTACTGCCAAGCAGATGTGAACATATGTCTGCTATTAACAATGAATCTCTATCTATATCTTCCCAGCATCTGTGGCTCCATAGTCTTCTTTTTGTCCTTACTTTTAAAGTAGCAATGCACAACATAACACTGGCTTTATGTTTTTTTGTCAATGTTTTTTGAAGATGCAGTTATCTTGTTTGAATGAAACATTATTGGAACTGCAATGGGCAAAGCCAGCTGGGTGTGTTTATGTCGAGTGTGTGCACCCACATCATGACTGGTTGAGCAAACCGTACAGTGAAAGCATAAAAGTTGCGTATTTAAGCCGTGCAGGAAGGACAATTCAGAAGTGTACTATACAATGTCTGCTTATCTTTAGATATGTTTTAGGTAATTACTTTGGATTATTGGAAGAGGACAGATATCTGCATTTTCAGGTGTGTTTATTCATGCTACACTATTTTGGATTACAATTAGGGTTGGGTACCGAAACGTGGTGCCAGACTCTATTTCCCTGTAGAGGATTCCAACACTGGGACGTAACAGTCTGACTGCAGCTGCCGTTGTCCAGTCCCTCCAGGATTTCGCGGCCTTTTTTTGAGATTGTTGCGGCCCAAAATGCCTGATTTTGCGGGAGCTTTTGTAAAAAATTGCGATAAAAGTTGCGATGTCTTTTGTATGTTTGTTGCAATGAAGTTGCGGGTGACAAGATTGTTTTTTGTGTATAGTTCTTTAAAAATAAAAAGGAAACTTGGTTTGGGGAGAATAATAATTATTACTATTAATGAATTACTCTGGGCTGAAATTTCCTAGGAACCTTACCAAAAAGGCTCAGGATGCTGCAAATGTTGGTATAATATGAAAATGGCTGGTGGATTTAAGACAAAAAATAATAATTTATTGAATGAATCAAATTTGAACATATGTGTCAGTGGCTTGTTGATCTTTAGGCTACATTGTTAGTTAACATTCATACGGTTTGATAAAGTACTGACTTTAACTTATCATTGCACTTACAATAACGAGCGCAGCTGTCCTCAATTTAGGTCATCGTGTCGTCTCATCTCCTTTTTCTCCTCAGAAAATGGGCCAAGTGATTCAAGCTGATAGAAGATCAACTTTGACTCAAATAACCACTCGTTACAACCAAGGCATGCAGCAAAGTATTTGTGAAGCCACAACACGAACAACCTTGAGGCGGATGGGCTACACCAGCAGAAGACCCCACGGGGTACCACTCATCTCCACTAAAAACAGAAAAATGAGGCTACAATTTGCATGTGCGCACCAAAATTGGACAGTTGAAGACTGGAAAAATGTTGCCTGGTCTGATGAGTCGATTTCTGTTGAGACATTCAGATGGTACAGTCAGAATTTGGCGTAAACAGAATGAGAACATGGATCCGTCATGCCTTGTTACCAGGGGCGCAACTACCCAGTGTCAGAGGGGTATGCAGCAACAATTTTGGCGCCCCCAAAAACTAACTGTGACAATTGGCAAAAAAAAATCAGCAACCCCTGGTTGATGTGATTTGAGTGGTGAGTGGCTTTCCATCTCTGTCTGCACTATTTCCCCCCCAAAAAGGACAAGTGAATAGGTTGGTCAACAGAACTTCAAACCATACTGGACATTTCGTTTTGAGTGGTCTAACTAATAGAGCTCCTACCTGATGCCATCGCCAACCTCATGTCTGTCTCATTCACTCCTTGCCTGTGTTCTTCTCCACTAAGACATATTGTCAAACAAACATTATGTAATAGATTTTTCATTAGTTTTTCCATATTAATAATATTAAGAAATGAATCTGTTGGTATCAAGTGGCTCCCCCTACACTTCCACCTAATGTTAGACCTACCTGTTGCCTTCCCCTGTCTTTCCTGATCCACCATCCTCACACCTGAATGAAATGAACTCACTGTTAAATATAGCAGCCTAAATTCAATTCTTAAATCAGCCTAGTGATGGCATCAGATAAGACAACTATTATGTAGTAAGGTTGTACTGCTGTTGAAATTACATTCACATTTTGTATTTTAAATATTTATATATTTTCTTCATATTTATTTATTTTTCTTCTTGTCATTTATTGTGCATGCTACTTTATATTTACCAGTTGTTATTTGACCTTAATAAAATTGAGATATGTCATGCATGGGATTGGTAATTTAGGGTTTAACCAAAATCTAAATGTAGCTATCAGCAACATTGGTTTGCATTAAGTTAGCAAACACTAGCCAGTCTGTTAACATGGATATTTGCAAGCCTCCAAGTTTGGTAGCAAATCTATGCATGATTCCATGGTAAACCAGAGTTATTGCATTAGTTATGTTTTCCAGATTCTTGTCATTTATTGTACATGCTACCTTATATTTATCAGTTTTCAGCTCAGTAACCTCAGTTTTGCATATTCTAAGCTAGCCGTAAACTCCCATTTGGCTGCTACATTCCCAGTGTTAGCAAACGCTAGCTAGTCCGTTAACATGACTATTTGCAAGCCTCCAAGCACAGACGTCACACTTTAAATCCTACCTGTTGCCTTTCACCATCCACTTATTTAACTGCTGTTGCATCCCTGGTCATGCCATCTCCTTTTCTCTCTTTCTTTTTCTATTTTTAGCCCCCAACAACTCACTACTCGTACCTGCTCGCTCTGCTCCCCCCGCCCCCCTCCCTCTTCTATGTCAACATTCTATGAATCTTATGAGACAGGGCGCCTACTCTAGCCTGTTAGTCCTCTAAAATGTTATATAATAACATTGAGGAAATGCAGCTACATATAGAAAATACCAAAAAAAAAAATATTTTTTTTTTTTTAACCATCGCTTTGGCGCCCCCCATGGTGCTGCGCCCCTATGCACCGCATATAGCGCATACCCACTTTTTGCGCCACTGCTTGTTACCATTGTGCAGGCTGGTGGTGGTGGTGTAATGTTGTGGGGGATGTTTTCTTGGCACACTTTAGGCCCCTTAGTACCAATTGGGCATCGTTTAAATGCCACAGCCTACTTGAGCATTGTTTCTGACCATGTCCATCCCTTTATGACCACCATGTACCCATCCTCTGATGGCTACTTCCAGCAGGATAATGCACCATGTCACAAAGCTCAAATCATTTCAAATTGGTTTCTTGAACATGACAATGAGTTCACTGTACTAAAATGCCCCCCACAGTCACCAGATCTCAACCCAATAGAACATCTTTGGGATGTGGTGGAACGGGAGCTTCGTGCCCTGGATGTACATCCCACAAATCTCCATCAACTGCAAGATGATATCCTATTAATATGGGCCAACATTTCTAAAGAATGCTTCCAGCACCTTGTTGAATCAATGCCACGAAGAATTAAGGCAGTTCTAAAGGCGAAAGGGGATCAAACACGGTATTAGTATGGTGTTCCTAATAATCATTTAGGTGAGTGTACATTATATATATTTCGGTTCAGGCACCGGTTCAGGCACCGTTTAGGCACCGGTACCGGCACTGTATTAAAATTATCGATTTAGCACCGGTATCGGAAAAAACCCAAACGATACCCAACCGTAATTACAATGCTTGCTGTTAACACAGTTCACAAAATAAGATATTTGCAGAGGGATCCACATCGCTTTACTTCTTCTTCTTGGCCCTAATTTGACATCCTGCTATCTGCCCTGACTGCTTTGCTATGTCACCTCATGTCAAGTGTCATTAGACACAACATTACCCCTCTAGCTTAGAAAGCACACCTTTATTGAATTACACACAACTCCCCAACCACTGGCTTAGTGTATGTGTGTGAATTAGGGATGGTTCTGGAAAACGGATGTGAGCTTGAGAGTTAAGGGTGAAGAAAGCATAAGTGACCTTTTCTTAACTTTATAGCAAAGTTATTTGCACTTGAAATTAAACTAATTAAACTATATTTCTTCTACATGTTTCTTAGGTAACATTTATATTTCTAGCAAGAGAATGCAGATAGGAAGCCTTTAACTTCAGCTGATTTTATGAAGGAAACAGTGAGTACATGGAAATGGTCCAATTTAAAAAGCATCATGCAGCTATCAGCAGCTTCAGTCTAAAGCATATTAAATCCTATACTGCTCCAACCCTCCATGCGATTAGTTCTTGCTGTGTTCAGACCACAGGTTTTCTCCCACGCTGTCTCCCTCCTCTCTGCTCACTCATTGTTCCTCCCTCTCCGCCCAGCTCCTTTGAATCCCCCTCAACCTCACCATCACCGATATGTGCCTCCTCCCCAACCTGTTCTCCCTTAGCCCAACACCCCCCCCCCCCTTTCATCCCAGCAATCACAAAGTGAGGCTAGTAGTGTTTCAGTGTCACAAGCTGCAGCATTCAGGTGGATATGGTGTTGTACTAATACTGGCTGTTAAATACCAGTCAGCCATCACAGCTACAAGAAAACAGCTAGTTAAATCTGAAATGACACCTGATACCCTTCTCATATTTCAGTTCATTTTAAGTTGAACTGAAATTTAACATTTTACAATTACAATTACATTTTTCAAAACAGGATCAAACTTTTTGAAGATATTTGTGACCTGGGAACTCTGAGTGGCCTTGTCCCATGACAGCATGCTGGATGTGCTGTTATCTCCAGTGGTGCACAACTACCCTCTGAGATCTGCCTTATCAACACACAGATCTCAGAGGCTGAGGGTAAATGGTGTTTTATCTAATGTACTTCCACCGATTCCCCTCAGGAATGTGTCCTGTCCACATTTTTATTTATTTTATACACTATCGGAGTCAAGATGTAGATAGACACATTATTAAGTTTGCAGATGATTCAGTGATTAATGACAAGGACACTAATCACGGTCTAGTAATGGTTTTATTGACTGGGGTAAGCGCTCATTCCTGAACATAATTGTCTTTAAACCAGAGAAATGATTATTGATTTCAGGAAGAAGCCTGCGCTAAGTTCTCCTGTTTGTATTCATGGCCAGGCTGTTGAAGTTGTAGCAGTAAAAATATCTCGGTACAATTGTAGACCATAACCTGACATTTGATGCCAACGTAGATGCAGTTTGTGCCAAGGCCCATCAGCGTATGCACTTTTATCTGAAGTTGAGAAGCATTGTGAAAATGTGTAACAAAGTTTGTTGAGTTATTCCTCCTAAACAGAGCCAGAGCCATGAGGAAAGCCAAATCTTTCATGGCTGACCCACTTGTCCTATGAATACAGGCTGCTGCCATCTGGTCACAGGTACATTGTGAGACATTGTAAGATTAAGAAATTTTAAAACTAATTTGTCCCTGTTACCAATGGTCTCATAATACATTGATGTGATTTGTCCCTTATGATTATGAATATTAGTATTTGTACATCTGTATGTTATGTTGTCTATCAACTCTTTTTATGCTCTGCTGGCTGTAAAACAAATTCCACCGGATTTCACTCTTTTTGACCGGATGTCCGTTACCTTCTTCTTTCTTTGTGTTGCCGTTCTAAACTGCTGTGGATTTATGAGGACTATGGTTAACTGCTCCTCAGATCTCAGCATGGTAAATCCAGACAGCTAGCTAGAGTATCTGTCCAATCTGATTTTTCTTTTGCACGACTAAAACAACTTTTGAACGTACACATGTTCCACCAAAACAAGTTCCTTCCTGAGGCTATTCTGCAGAGGCACCGTGGCTCCGTCCGGCGCTTAGCACTGCCCAAGATGATTGTGATTGGTTTATAGAAATGACAATAAACCAGAGCACGTTTTTCTCCAGGAATCACCTTTTCTTCCCCTCTCTGACTTTCCAACCACTGCGCTTTGTTGCTCATATGCGTGTATGTGTGTGTGCGCTCGTGTGAGACTGCAGGGTGGTGAAAACCTGGTACAGTATGGAATATCATTCATTTGGGCATTCTCTCAATACGCAAGCACAATGAATTTGATAATGAAGCACTGACATAGCCTTTGAAAAGAGTGAGTCGATAGTTCTGACTGATGTTCTTGTTGTGTTTTTGACAAAAGACATGAAAGTGGAGTGAAATTAATAATTTAAAAAACTGGGTGGGGCATCCCATCCTCATTTAATGACTCCAACGCACATGAGTAGAAGTATTAAGTAGCAGAGGTAAAGTACAAGTACCTCAAATGTTAAGTACAGTACTTTGGTAAATGTACTCACTTTCCACCACTGGTAACTGAGTTGAGAAGTTAGCTAATGTTAGCTAGTTTAGCTAACATTACATATGAGGAAGTTGGTTTCAAACCGTCCGAATGGATTTTTACTTTGCATTGTTCTGTTCAGCTACTGTGCTGCTACTTTATCTGCTGGTTGCAGGTTAGGTAGGCTGCAGGTAATCAAACCTGACTCACGGAAAACTCTCGCATGCCATGGACAATCATTTTCATGTAATTCACTCTAGCCTGAGCTACAGTGCAAATAAAAGCTAGACACATTCTCCAAGGTCAAGGGTGGAGGGTTTCTTCTAGTGAATGTCACATAGCAGACAAGATCAAAGTTGTGATTTGACCATAAAAATGACACAGAAATGGTATTTATTGGCTCCAATAAGGTTGATGCTAGCTGACTCCTCAACACTTGCATGCAGGTGAGAAAAACGCTTTGGCAAACTGCTTGGAGAGCCAGCAGAGAGGCCTTAGAGAGGCATTAACATAGCTGCAGCATGTAAGCTGAAAGACAAAAGCAAACAGATCGCTCCCTCGAGTGCCTTCAAGACAGGTGTCTGTCATCTGGAGAACTAGCTCGCTGAGTGATAGCAGCCTTGTCTGACAGGCAGAGTCTGAGAGTAACCTGGTGGACGCTCACTGACTGTGGTCTTATGGTGTGCAACGCAAGCTGCATCTAATTCACTCACACTCACCTCCAATGGTAGCATGAATCTCTCTCAAGTGAAGAACTTGAAAAACTACCTCATCCATCTTCCACTCACTCAGCCAGCAGCCTTTTAACGCAGCGCCCCCTGCGGAGCAGCCAGGGTTTATTCTTCAATTGATCGTTTAGTCTATAAATTATCAGAAAATAGCAAAACTTTCATACCAGAATTTCCTGATTAATCAATAATCAAAATAGTTTTCAGTCAATGAAAGAAGGTGATGCGTATTTGTTTCAGGACTCTTAAAAACTATAACATCTGAGAAGGAAGCATCATACACATCAAACCTCAATGTATTTGTATTCCATGTTGCACATGATTACGTAATATTTTAAAAACTGTAAATGTGTGTTCACAATTACAGTATAATAGACGGAGAGTTGCTACATTCTGCTAAACCACTAATTAGACAATGAGTCGGAGTTATATTTATCATTTTGATTGATAACCAATGTAATAATGTTGTTTATGGGGAAACAAAAGCTTCAGAAACAGCCTGCCACAGATAAACTGCTATTTAAACACTTAACACCACAACTAATTTACTGTTCTCCACAGTGACCGTCCCACCCCCAACACTCACATTGATTGTGTGTGTGTGTGTGTGTGTGTGTGTGTGTGTGTGTGTGTGTGTGTGTGTGTGTGTGTGTGTGTGTGTGTGTGTGTGTCTATCATAGCCATTGATGGCCTCTAGAGTTTCATCCTTCCACAATCATTTGCCTGTTGGAAGGTGCAGCCACTCTGCAGGCATCTGAAACCTGCAGCTAACAATCAAAGAGCTGTAGGAGTATAGGACAGACCTATCTGGTTACAGAGGGAGAGCGAGTGAATGAGAGACAAAGAGTGACAGTGCGAGAATGAGAGAGAGAGAGAAGCGAGAAAGAGAAAGCGTGTAAGAAAGAGAAAGGGAGAAAAATATTACCAAGGTTGTTATTTTCATCCTCTTCTCCAGCTCTTTCAGCATTTATCTGCTCACTCACGTTTCTTCTATTCTGCATGAGAATCGATTTATTCTACAATGAATACATGGGAGGCACAGACTAGTCCCACTGTTTGCCTTTCTCCCCCATCCTCATAAAGAGATTCCTTTGACTTTGATGTGGCAGAGAAGGCATGTCAGCTACTGTCATGCTACTGTTCAAATATGTTACAGTGTTAACTCCAATATCACTGACACATTGTTGGGACCTAAATCAATCATTTATTGCCAGTTCAGTTCAACCTGCACCAATGTGAAAGATGTGGGTATTTGGCTCTGCTGACCCAGTGACTTCAGAGGAGCTTTTTCTTTTACAATTGCTAACTCCCAGTTCTCTTTTTCAAAAGACACAGCCATTCAATTCAATTTTATTCATAGTGTCAAATCATAACAGAAGTTATCTCGGGACACTTTACAGATAGATTAGGTCTAGAATTAGGTCTAGAATTTACAGAGACCCAACAATGTCCTATGACATGCTGCTCTTTGGATGCTTTTATATAAGCCTTAGTGGTCCCCTAATGCTGTATCTGAAGTCTCTTTCCCGAAATTCAGCCTTGGTGCAGAATTACAGCCACTAGAGCCATTCCCACAATGAGCTTTCCTTAGTATGTGCCATTTCTGTATCTGTAGCTTTAAATGCTATTGAGGAGGCGAGAGGTGGAGGGTGGGAGTGAGGCCTTGACCAACTGCCATGCTTCGCTTGTTTGCAAGCCATGATGTCTCTCTCTTTCTCATGGGCGGGCCAAATTCTCTGGGCGGGCAAAGCAGAGAAAAGGAGAGGTAACCTTGCCCCTTATGACAACATAAGGGGGAGATTCCAGATTCGCCCATCTGAGCTTACTTTTTCTCAAAGGTGGAGCAGGATACCCAGGGCTCGGTTTACACCTATCGCCATTTCTAGCCACTTGAGGACCGTAGGCAGGCTAGGGGAACTCATATTAATGTTGAAAAACCTCATAAAGTGAATTTTTCATGCCATGGGACCTTTAAACCTCAGATAGACCCTGGCTCTTGGTGAGTGGAGAGAGAGAGAGAGAGAGAGAGAGAGAGAGACAGAGAGAGAGAGAGCAAGAGAGAGAGAGAGAGAGATAATAGAATGATTAACAGTGGCAATTAACAATAAAGATAATAGAACTATGACTAGTAATAATAGTAGCAGCAGTGCAGGGTGTAGTAGGGCCTAGCAGGGCGCTGAGCAGGAACACAGCAGCAGCTGCAAACACGATCCTGGTGCCACCACAATCCAAGGAAACCTGTGATTTTGGATGGGAGATTAACTGTTGTGCTGGGCTGCATCAGTCATAAAGACAGCCCTGTGAACAGTTTTGAAAAAAGGGAACTTGTACAGAGAAATGTGAGTTAGCAATTGTAAAACAAAAACAAAAAACTAACATACAATCTGTATTTGGATATCTTATCTGGATAGGGAAAAGTGCATTAAATGTTATAAAGTGTAAATGCACACATTTTGCATTTACATTGCAATCAGGAAATGGGATGGCATTGCGATTTGATCTCAGCCAGGTGTAAATTTTACAATGTAATTTGTACAGTGTGAGCACTTTAAGAAATCAAGACTAACCCTGTGTCTAGACCACAGTGTGTCTAGAGAGCATGTCAGATGCGTTTTTCACTCACACGTCTCACCAACAGCTACGCCCTCCTTTTAATCTATTCAGCTGTATGCACGCATGTCTTAGCCCCTTCTCACAACATTACTACAATTTAATTTACGTGGAGTCTGGTGGATTTAGCGAACGCAATTTCGCAGATGTTTTTATGTGTTTAAAAAGGATCTTTCTCTTTAACAGAAAGGTCGACCTCCTTAGAAATCCTTTCCATAATGTTGTCAGACACTTAGAATATTAATCTGAGCCTGTCAGGGGCAAAACAGAACTTTTGTGAAGGTAAACACAAGCTGGACAATTGCCCTATTAACTTACATTGTAAGTTATGTTGTTCCCATCAGTCACTTAGACAGATAGGAAAATAGGGTCCAGGTTGAAAAAAACGGTAGTTACCCTTTGAGGGTCACACGAATAGTGTGACCTGCAGAGCTAGCACTATTGTTTGTAACTTTTCCATTGGCTCTGATTACCTTGTTACAGTATAACGTTAGCGTGGTTAGCAAGGCTACCAAAAAATAGCCTCCAGATGCCTTCATCTGTCTCTGTCTTTAATGTGTAGCAGTCCCTCAAGATTATCCTACATGTTTGATGACAGGTTCATCAGCTCCACACACCACATTTGCATATTGAGATAAACGTGGGCAGAATCAAGATATGGAGAACACTTCTACTACCAGACGCAAAGGCCCCATAATCAGATGTCATTATTTGGATCATAACAGATCACATGGTCTAATGTGGTCAAAATGGCATCCTGCAGAAAGAGAGAAACAAATGTTTTTTAAATTAACAAACTTTTTTATTTTGTTTTAAATTAATAGAATAGAAACATAAAATGGAAGTGGCACTCTATCATAAGATCGTCTATCATTTCTAACAACTGCTCAAAAAGATACGGAGTATCAGTGCATTCACAGTGCCCTTTACTGTGAGAAACTGAGCAGACGGGCTCGGTGGGGGCTGGAGGTTGGCTTTAAGATTTAAAATTTGAGCAAAGCTAAATGTCTGCTGCTAAGTGACCATCAACACATATCTGAACTTATTCTACCAAAGTGACAGCTGCATTAACAAATATTTCATCCCAAAAAAATTACCAAGGGTTTCTGTGTGAAATTTAATTGAAAAACAAAATGAACAAGTACTTTGGGACATACTGTAGAATTCACTTACTTACGAGGTTACAAATGTTAAGTTGTTCAATGTAAATGTATTTTCATTGTAAAAACAGCGTTGCACAGTGAAATGCAGTCCCTTTATGCTACACTAGAAAACAAAAGACAAAACAAAAACAGTAGTGCATTCCTGTAGGGAATCTTTTCAATTTGCATCAGGAGAAATGTAAACCACAGCAACACAAACACTGGTGAATTCTCTGGGCAAATAAAATGGTTGACATCTTAACAATAAAAAATCAACATCAGAGAAACATTTTCCATCAACTTCAACTACGTTTGAGCGTGAAGCATCATTGATGTAAACAGAGTCCGCCTCCCCTTGTCCCACCGGAGTCCTGTACTGTTGGCGGGGAACACGCCAACACAGGATGCCATAATGGAGCCAGGTCTCTGCAAGATGTGGGCACAACAGTCTCTGATTTCCAGAGTTAGGCTAGCCTGAGTCCTATTTCATCCATTCCACTTTCCTGTGACCGGACATCAGCCAGCAGCAGGCTGGGTACTGGAACAGCCTTAGATCAAAGCTGGGCCAGCCTAGCTCTGTTCCCAGCTCTCTTCCCGGGGCGGTCACACCGCCCTCAGTGACGCTTGGTCCAGCCGCTCTGGCTGGGTGGTCGGAAGATGCTGTGGGAAGTGTTCGTCTCAAGGTCCGCTGCTCTTAATCCAAACCCTGTGCTTCCTTTTCAGATGTTGATGAGTGTATGTCTGTCATACGGCCGTACGTACTCCAGTAACAAAAGCCACAAGATAATAAATTAAAACAAAAATGTATCAAAGTCCATGGGAGCTCCTGGCCGCCTCAGCTACATGCACCACCATCACTGTGGTAACTGTTATTGATTCTCTTGTTAAGACTGTGCTGTGGCAGTGTTCAAGGAAATGTGATTGCTGGCAGGGTGACATTCACCTGCAACACCTTTTCCTTTTTCCAGTCATAGAGAGATGGTCGGGGTGAAGATTGGGGTTCAAATCTTGCATTACACTTTAGATTTAACCTCTTGGTTAAGGTTAGTGAAAGATTGAGGGTTTTAGTTACAACACATCCTTTCTTCTACTTCAAGTCAGCATTAGACCATTTCCTTTCCCAAACCTTAACCAAGTGCTTTGAGTTGCCAGTTGGTATGAAGGGTTTTGCAACTTTGGAGACTTTCAATAAATGTTCTCTTTATGCTGTTTTTTTTTTTAGAGTCAAGCAAGAATAGCAAAAGACAACAGTAGCCATACCTTTCCACTCTTAATGCCAAAAAAGGTCTGTAGATAGTTTTCCCTTCCACTAAATTTAGAAAGAGAGTTTCTACTTGATTTTCTGTTCATTTTACCTGTAATAAAACAGACACTGAACATCACACACATCACAAGCCCCTTTTTGTTCATCCCAGGAAAGCTGAAATCTCAACTTTAAGTCAAATGAATTTCTACATTTTCTTTTTACACTGGTGGGATTTTTTTATGATTGTGCAACTGAATTATTCTAAATTGTGACTTTCAGTTGTATTTGGAAGCTTTGGAAACACCATTCACCACACCAACATGCCAATATTGAAGACTAAACTAGGTGGAACAGAAATAAAAGAGAGGGAGACAGAGGGAGGCAGAATAAAATAGTTGCCAATTTGTTTGCTGTGTGCTGGAACTGTACTAGACTTCTTTCTGAAGCGCCTGACAAGCAGGTGAGATCAAAGTCATGGGGACAAAAGAGGCTCAGCAGCGATTTGTCAGGAGACGAGAAGCAGCGGCTGGGTTCAGCCCTCTGATCACCGCCTCACTAAAGAAATCTGTCCATGAGAAAAAGTACAGCAGAAAGGGTTCAAAGGTCATTTTGATTTGCTCTGGATTACTGGTACCTCCTTTTTCCTCTGCTAAAAGGGGGGTGGGGAGGGGGGCAAAGAAAAGGACCTGGCTAATAACCTTTGTATTATTGCAGAAAAGAAACCCTTTTGTACCAAGAGGGTTTTTTTGGGTGGCGGTGGGGGGAGAATTTTGGGGAGGTCAATTAAAAAAGGAGCCCTGAAATTCTTGCATTCATTCATGGCTCGAGGAGAGAAAAGGGGGAAAGTTAAAATGTATGCTTTTGGGTTTTGTCTCAGAGCACTTCATGTGGCTGGGTTTGGATTCATTTGTCAAGTGGATGATGGAAAAAGGAATGGTTGGAATCTGAAATATAATAATCACCAATATTCAAGAGTTGGCCAAGCTGCGTTTCTTCAAGCTAAAGTATTTATCATTGTTTATTCTAAACACAGGTGTAAATACATTAAAATGCATTGGGGTTCCTGATCACTCCGGCCACATTGGGAGGCGGTCAGGAATGCAAGTGTGCAGTGTAATGTGAACTCGAATGGCTCCCTGACCACATTGAAGGACCAATTAGTCAACTTTGTATTGTGTAGATAGCAGAACAAAGCTCCTAAACACAGTTGATTTGCCTCTGCCAAATAACTCGGACAAGGTTCTGAAGTCTGTACCCGAGACGAGGCATCAAACAACTGCTACAACCCTCTTACAGCTGATGGCTGAGCACAAATGTGTATTTTTTTCTGTTTAGCTGCAGATGAAGTTTCCCCAAATTCAAAAGTGAGCAAGGAAGCAAAATCTAAAAGTGCCCTAACCCTAACCTGACCCCAATGGAGGTCTTCAAGGGTCCACTTTGTTCTCAGTAATCAAGACCCAACCCGGGACTCTTGTCCAATTGATCCAATTGGGTTGGTAGGGTCTTGTTTCACTGCCACAGGTCTCAGGTCTGTGTGTCAATATGTTTCAAGTGGATCAGAACAGTCCTGAGTGTGCTCCACATGAGCTCTGATAACATGGCAACGTCCATGGTGCAGGAGAAAATGTTTTAGGAAATCAGTGCTTTGCAATCAGTTTCTATGAAGATTCATTCTAGGACAATATTATTATGCTATATTGCTGCTGTGGCAATGTTGGATGAAATGCTGGTCTCAGCCCAGACAAACATTTTATCATGTCTAAAAAATAGACTTCTGTGAAAACATGAAAATACCTTTGAAGATGCAACCCACTGCTGAAAATATGCAGATTGGACTTTTCCACTAAGGTTAGTGTAGGGAAGTGTCAAGACTCTGAGTAACCCTAAGCCTGCAAGCCTGCTCAATCTGGATATAAGATCTTAATGAGGCCAAAAGCTTGGATTCTGTTATATATAACTTTAAAACAACAAATGTATTCTAATGTGAAGACGAAGATGTGTGTGTGTGTGTGTGTGTGTGTGTGTGTGTGTGTGTGTGTGTGTGTGTGTGTGTGTGTGTGTGTGTGTGTGTGTGTGTGTGTGCTTATTGCTGGGATGCTTTGTGGGCGGCGTGGAGGGGAGCGTAATTAAAATAGTTTCTGAGAGAAACAGCAAGCCACATCAGAGGTTCCACCCTCTTCCAGCATTTAACCACATCAAGAGCGTCTCACTTAGAATTGGCCACCAGAGCAACCGCTGATACACACGGCCCGGCTGATGTTTTGGTGTGCTGTCTGACTCGGTCTCGGAGGCATAATGTGCACACATTTGTAATTAAAAGAGAGCTGCCTTTTCTGATCATCGGGGTAAATAGAGTGACAGAGGCAGCTAGCTGGGTGATGTATGGGAGGGGAAGACAAATTAACCATCGACTCTCTGGGGGATTCTCAGCAGAGGCCTTCATAGCAGCAGTTGAGCAGCACCAAAGGGCAGAGAGATTTGTAGATGATGGTGCTAATTACCAGAATGCAAACCATAATGTGACCAAGATGGAAGCAATTTAGGCAGTAGTCATTTAGCCTGCTGCTCTTCCGCCCACCGGCTGCTGCCTAGCCAGAGCCGGGACATTAGGATGGGAAAAGTCTGGGACAATCCATTGCTCGGGTGAAGGAGGAAGAATTAACGCACAGCAGAGAGGCTCTGTGGCAGGAGGAGCACATGGAGAGAGCCCTCGGACAGAACATTCATTTGTCTTTTCTTTTGTAATCTCACATCAACAGAAGCGACCCTTAACATTAGCGGGCAATGCTTGCAGGTCAGGAGGAGGAAGGAGCATCTAAATACTTGAGAACAAAGTAGGCTGCAAACTTTGAACTGCTGAGAGAAGAGGTTGGGTTTGATTCCCAAGTTAACCTGCAGTGGCAGCCTGTCACCACCTCTGGAAGACCTCTGTGGATCTCTGCATCACGTGCTGGACTGTGCAGCCATCATGGAGCTGTAATTCAAAGCAAATTACAGAAATATTGACATCAGCATCTCCTGATGGGTTTACTCTGCAAGCAGCGGTGGAAGAAGTATTCAGATCCTTTACTTAAGTAAAATTACTTTTACCACACTCTGTTACAAGTAAAAGTCCTGCATTGAAAATGTTACTTAAGTAAAAGTGTGTAAGTACTGTCAGGAAAATGTACTTAAAGTATTAAAAGTAAAAGTACTCAATGCAGAAAAATTCTCATGTTTTAGAAACTGGAAACGATCAAAACAGTTGTGTGTTTAATAGTCTAATCATTTCAGCTGTTCAGCAGTTATATTGTTGGGCAGGTTCAATTATAATAAAACATCAGATTTTGTGTGCAAAAAATCTTTATTTAAAGTAGCTAGTAACTAAAGCTGTCAGATGAATGTAGTAGAGTAAAAAGTACAATATTTCTCTTTGAAATGTAGCAGAGTAGAAGCAGAAAGTGGCATGAAAAGAAAAGACTCAAGTAAAGTACAAGTACCTCAAATGTGTGCTTAAGTACAGTACTGGAGTAAATTCCACCCATGTCTGCCAGCACCTGTTCAATTGGGACAAATGTATCTATACTTCATGTAGCTGTGGACCATCCAAAAGTCAGTTCTTAACATTTTTGTTACTTCAGAATGCTTCCTAAAATGTCACAGATTTGGAAGATAAAGTTGTGTCTGAGTGGCCAAATGAAATCCTCAGTGTGATGGATATGAGGGATACCGCCTCAGGTTATAATCTAAATATCTGAATTCAACAGAGAAATTAATTCAGTAGAAAAAGCTCTAGTAGGCTATGTTCAGTTTTGTGAAGGTTATGGTAGCTCAATGATTCATCAGGACATCCAGCAACAGTCTTATTCCTCACCTGTTGCAGTGGCTGCCAGGCTCAGGCCGCCTGTATAATTTGCGATGTCTAATTGCTCTTTCAGGATATTTCACAAGAGGAGTTCAGAGGAGAGAGCTGTTCCGCACTCAGCCACTGTGTAATTTTATCCACGCCGCAGTCTCTCACTTCACACAGAGCTGATACCTTTTGCCTCCCCCTTTCCTTTGTATCAATTGGTCGGAGTTCAGCCTATTGTCGCCACAAGCTTCTTTTATATGTGCGCTCAGTCTGAGCACAGGCTCTCAGTCAGATCCGCAGGAGGGATTTCAGCTGCTGCAGCAGAGGCGAGGAGCGGATCCCAGCTCGGGGGCGGCTGTGCTGTCAGCGGTGTCTCTCGGGCTTGGATGTGCGCAAGGCTGGCCCTCTCGAGCGTTGGGGCCCCGACACTTTAATGGGACCCCGAGAGTCGGGCAGGAGTTCTCCGTTTTTTCGCCACAATCGTCGCTCTACGGCCATGCCACAATGCTGATGATACCTGTGCTGGTGTTGCTGAGCCTGTTGGATCCCGTTAGTCCCCAGGCCCGCTGCGCCCCGGGCCAGGCTTGCGACCCCCGGCAGCGGAGGGACGCCGGGGGCCGCGGAGGAGTGTATGAACACCTCGGAGGAGCGCCGAGACGAAGGAAACTCTACTGCGCTACTAAATATCATTTACAAATCCATCCAAACGGGAAAATAGATGGATCACTGGAAGAAAACAACCCGTTAAGTGAGTATTTATTGGGTTTTACGCACAGAGAACTGCACCTACAAACTACCAGACTAATATAAGATATGTTCATATGTTTTTTTTTATCAGTGCCTTAGTGCACATTTTGATTACAAATGTGGGGTCAACTTGTTTAATGAGTTTTAAAATACAGATTTGTGGAATGAAATTAAACACTTAAGTTGTACTTTGTGGTAAATTAAATATATGCTTGAAATGTATTCAAATGTGCAGTATTTAATATATGTGTAAATGGTGTAATTTATTTGTTTATTTTAGTAACCTATATTAGTATATGATTAATCTGATCAGTTTCACCATCAGTTACTCACTGAACGCGTCCGTGTGTGTGTGTGTGTGTGTGTGTGTGTGTGTGTGTGTGTGTGTGTGTGTGTGTGTGTGTGTGTGTGTGTGTGTGTGTGTGTGACATTAGAAGTATTAACATCCTGGCGGGACAAAGGCGCTGTCCTGACGGATGTATGTATCTAATCAGCGACCATAAGAGGCTTTCTACAGCGCTGAATAGGCCATTGACTAATCAAGCACTGATTCAAAAAAGCCAATAAACATCCTGAATGGGGCGGCATGAGGTGGCAAACAAAACCGGAAATGAAGTGACAAAGAAGTTTTTGTGTGCTTTTCATGTTTTATATTTGAGTCCACCTTCCAAGACGTATTGGTGGGGTGATCAATAAATCTACAGAGCAAAAAAAGATCTTAAAAAGAAAAATGGACTCATGATGAATTTTTCTATTAAACAGACCACTAGACAGCCATACGTCATTAACTATTGTATGTTTCTCTGTGTCCAGGCATCATGGAGATCACAGCAGTGGATGTGGGTGTTGTGGCCATAAAAGGGCTTTTCTCTGGCAGATACCTGGCCATGAATGATAAAGGCCGGCTGTATGCCTCGGTGGGTACAGATGTCATCTCATCATTTAATGTGTCACTATTGTGTCTCTTCAACACACAGGCAGCTCCTGATTCGCCTACAGGCAGCAGTTAAAGGCCTCCAATATGACAATGCAGAAATAGTTGGTTTCACATGCTGTAATGTTTACCTGCTGTAACATTACATGTTTCTCTGGAATAAATGGTGTTATTGTATGACTGATAGCAGTGGCAGAGGGTGTCATGGGGGGCCACACAGAGCTGAGCGGAATGAGGTCGTCCTGTAAATCAAAAACATACGGCAAGCTGCAAGACAAATGTGGCTCACTGTTTCCTTCCTTCTCATCTCCCCAGGAAGTGTTCAACAAAGAGTGTGAGTTTCTGGAGCGGATCCATGAGTTGGGGTACAACACGTATGCATCCCGCCACCACTCCACCGAGCAGCCGCTGCCACCAGGGGGCGTCAGCAGCAGCAAGCGTCGCGCCAGTGCCAAGCGCCAGTGGTACGTTTCCATTAACGGTAAAGGGCGGCCACGCCGAGGCTTTAAGACCCGAAGCACGGACAAAGCCTCCCTTTTCCTGCCTCGGGTGCTGGGCAACAAAGACCATGAGATGGTGAGGCGGCTGAGAGACAGTCAGAGCGCACAGCACCACACTCATCACCACGGGAGCCGAGGAGACCGCAGCAGACGCCAGCATCGTGCCAGGAAAGGCCGGGGCAGACGGCCAGATGACTGAGCAGCTGACCCCTATGGCCCTCTGACTCATTCAAACATGGACCCTTGATCTAGGGCCGACTGTAGCCTAATGACAGTGGAGGATGTGGAAACACGGTCTGGCACCTGCTCTCTGGATTAGCACAAGGTTTTGTTGTTGATGCACAGAGAGAGAAAAAATCTATAGAAGAAGGGAAGACAGAGTGTTGGGGAACATTTATCATATCTTTCACTTTCAGGAGACTTTGACACACACACACACACACACACACACACACACACACACACACACACACACACAGCTGTATAATCTTCAAAATGCTACTGTCCTGTAAACAAATGTATTAATATAGTTGAAGACATCCATCTTACTTTGTAAAAAGTTCTACTTTTGTATGAAAAATCATTTACTATCAACTTCACACAAAGCAAAAAGCCTTTCAAAAGTGGTTATATTATTGTAAATACAGTATGCACTATGCATGGACAGTGACTTTATAGCTTTTCAGTTGTCAAAAGCTTAAATGACAGTTTATTATACAATATTTAGCTAATTGGAAGTGCTAACAAATATGACAGATATTGAAGAGAAGACTTTAATCAGCAAAGCACTTTTTGTCAGATTCACATTAAGAGGAAAGGGAAACTCAGTCTGAGACGGGGTCTGCTGTATTTTTGTTACAATGTGATAGTCTACTGTCTGTAAACTGAAAGATGTTCTTTGTATATTTTTTTTTACTAATGATATGAATATTTATTTGGTGCCTGTGTTGTAAGTTATTGATAATAATATTTCACCAATGTTGCTGTTTGTTTCATAGTTTTCACTCACCACCTGCTCCAACATAAAACACAATGGTACTGACCCAAGAAAGCAACTGACTGATTTGTTCCAACTTTCCTTTAATTAGTTCAAAGACATTTTAAAAGCCAAAGTTTGTCATTACAGACCCCAAATTGTGTTATTTTCTCTTTAAAATAAGAAATGTTATTGTGGTTCAGAAAAGAGATGAATGCAGCTGTGTGCATCAGCTATGGACACAATGGGAAGCTGAACTTGTGTGTGTGCGACCTCCTAACGTTTGATCTCATTGAAATTATGAGCTTCAATGTTGAAATACTGAAAACAATGTTTTGACATCACATACACCAACCTAAGTAACCAAACCTAAAAATTATACAAACAGAACCCAATTTTATAGTTCAAAAAACACCAGCATTCAAGAAACATGTTTTAAAGGTGAAACAATTTCTAAAACCAGAAGTTTTAGTTTTTTTTTAAGTTAAATTAAGGTTGTATTTGAGGTTTTTAGGTGTGGAAAATGTTGTGTGAGTTGATGAAGTCTCAGTTTCTTCTGTTATTTCAGCCGCAGCTCTTTGAAGGCAGCACAACCTAAAACACACAATAGCACAGTTTGTTTTTAACAAAAAGTGTACAACAGCAGAGCCAATGTGCTGCTCTACTTTTCATTAACCACATACAGCTTGTGTTTTTTTAACAACCGCTTCAAATGATAAGACCAGATTTACATTTTATTTAACTATGAAATAAAAAATATTGTCAATCCATTGTAAATGGTTAAACCTAAGGATTACTTCATAGTTTTGTAATAGCTTAAAGTATTTAAACCAGTGTAGATTTTCCTGTTAAATAGAGAAAAGCCTGCTGAGCCATATTACTCCTGTGGAGAGCTGTTGTAGACAGGTGTGGCTGTTACACTGGGTTAGCTAGGTTTATTACAACTTGGGGGGTGGGCACCCCCTTTCTCTCTCTCTCTCTCTCTCTCTCTCTCTCTCTCTCTCTCTCTCTCTCTCTCTCTGCATTCTCTCTCTCCACATTTGACATTATCCCTCTCTCGCTGCTGCAGCTTATTTGTTAAAGTGCTGCACCTTTTGCTGCAACGCAGCCAAGCAGAAACAAAGACAACCATCAATGCGAAATGTGTCACAAGCAGCATTCGGACTCTTTTGGATGTTCAGGTTTTTCCTTGCCTCACTCTCATCTATAGGTAGCTGCATATAAAGCCTTGTCATTCTATACCTGCGGGCTGGGGAGGCTTCCTGGCCCGGACAATAGCTCCTCCCAAGGGGGGCCTGGGAAGCGATGCCGCCTGAGACTTTTGGGCTTTTTTTTTGAAACACCGACCAAAAGCCGCAGAGTCGATAAACAAGGCAGGCCTTCCTGAAAGCAAAAACGGTGTCATACAAAGTATAACACCTTGCTATGGCTTGTTATGAATGCCAAACTCTAATATTACTTGACAGGAATGCGGGACTTCAGAGAGGTTAGGGCCTTTTGTGGCCCCTCTCCCTGCCTGTCTGTTTCATTTAACAACATTTATCTTCTGAATCTCTTCATACATGCCTTTTCTATCCATGCCATTGATTTAAGCCGGGCAATAAAAACAACATTCATCTGCAATATCCACTGGGCTGATGGGGTGCAGGGATAAATATTCCTTAGAGAGCATTTTGATGTGAATTAAATATTACCTGAATCATTCTAAGCCCATCATTCAGAGAGGGGAACAGAGGATCCTTTTCCCCCTAAGCTGGGAATTACAGCACATCGCATTTAATTAAAGTATACATTATTTTTACATTGTTGTCCTTCTAGGTGTTCCGTAGAAAATCTGTATTCATGTAAAAAGCTATCTCAGAGCCTCTCCAATAAGGTTTAGAAAGTTGTAAATAATGGCCTTGTAATAAATAAATAAAAACAGCACTACGGCAGTATCAGTTATAAACTTATATTAAGATATAAGAGATAACACATTTTGGGTTGCATAGTTTTAAAAAGACCTTTTGCCTGAATGGACTGTGTGAACACGTATATTCTGGCTGCAGAGGATCTGGACCAAAATCTATTCATTAACAACTTATTAAGCATTTATTAATGGATTACCAATTTGTATACCAATTTATAAATGCATATTTACTAGAAATTCAAATGATTTACAAATTCGACCTAAAAAGATGTTCATATTAAAAGGACCTGATCTTAAAAAAACAACACTAGTTATAAACCATTAATGAAGTTGTAATTTACAACTTATAAACCCGTTAAAAATAGTGGCTTATTAGAAAGTGGTAATGTTTTTTTCTTACACTGACCTTTCATTACAAGTGCACCCACCTTTCACACAAATGACTAAAGGGTGTTTGTCATGCTGTCATCATGTTACATGTGTATAAAAATAGACTAATGGTTCCCAGAGAGAATTGTGTTTGTACTCACTCCCTGCTGATACTGAATGTTGCTAATGTGTCAGAATGCCACTTTTTATCTGACTCTCAGCTAGCAAAGCAGGCTTATTACAAATGTGTGACACAGAACTGAGGACAGTTCTTTCATTTAGTTATACACATAAACATGTCCCTGAGGACAGAGCGGCTGACTGCAGTACAGGAGTGTTCACTTGTAAATAGTGACCCCTTGAGGCAGATAGCTGTCTCACTTCCCAACACAGTCTCACTCCCTACTTGTCAAATGTCTGACGCATGGTCAAGGACCCCTGGCGTCAAGTTCCAACAAAAGAAGTGTGCCTTTTGCGTTGTTTTTCAACGTGGGGGTCCGTCAGATAGACATTTATGTTAATCCCTCACCGTTGGATATAGACAAAAGAAAAAACACGGCCCCTTAACTCAAAATCTGTGGCAGTTTTATTATTGGTATTTGTAGCCCTATAACCGCTGTTTTAATCAACATTTATTCACAAGATCTTATCATGGTTTGTATGTATTTCTTTTAATGTTATTATTTCGGTCTATTTCGGCCAGGAAAGCTGGATTGCTTTGTTGTTTATTGATATTAACTATAATGCTACATATATCAACATTTATTTAGATGTTATCATGGTACGCATTTCTTTATTTTAATAATATTATTTCGGTCTTATTACCGGTGAAATATTACAGGATGCTGTAAAACAGAACACTATGATATGATCGCATTCGAAGCCCATATACCACAATGCAATGCAGGCATTCATATCAGAGAATTGGATAGCAATTGGGTCTTCAATGTACGTATTTAATCAGTGGTTTTGTCACCAGCAACAACACGTTGCTCAGCTTTGTTCCAGTAAGTTATGCACCGTAATAACGT
The DNA here is from genome assembly GCF_031162955.1 of Sander vitreus. Classification (NCBI taxonomy): domain Eukaryota; kingdom Metazoa; phylum Chordata; class Actinopteri; order Perciformes; family Percidae; genus Sander; species Sander vitreus. The sequence continues at coordinate 9,568,041 of NC_135855.1, read as the reverse complement.
TTAAACAAATCAGCAGAAGTGACGTAGCAATTAACGCTCCTCGTCTGTGAAAGAATTGCATGTTGTATGTAAGAATTTACACAATAAAAATACCAATAATAAAAAAAATTGTATTTTATGCTAAGCACTTTGATTTGCCTTATATATACTATATAAAAAAACCTACAGTTGAGTGTTTAGAAATACAGCCTAATGGTTTGTTTGACTAATTTGCATTTGTTTTGACTTACTGTACTGTTGTGAAAAACAAAAAATTAACTATTTACAAAGAGAAGCATTTTTTATTTTATTTTCCATGCATCATTATTTAAAAACTCAATTTTCTAATTGGAACTGCAGTTGATGAATGTTAATAGCAAAGACTAAAGGGAAAAACATGAGCATATTTATGTGTGGGACTCATTTGATTTAAAATCACACTGCATTCTTAGTTGTTTTAAATGAATGACTTTTTTGAAATATCAATTTATGGTAGACCTAACATATTAATTATTATATTCAGAAGATGATCCTCATATCAATCACCGTGGTTACAGCTTGTAGCCATCCTAACCTTTGTAGCCTTTACTGAGACTACCTTTTCAAAATTAAGAAGGGACTAGTTTTAGGAAACATTTTCAGGAAATTAAAAGGATAAGCAGATTGTTGCCGAGGTTTTTGTTCACAGAGTAAGATGTATATAGGTTTGTATGGTTATGTGTACATATACAACATGTGTTTTGGCATTTTTGGCACTCTTCTACCTCAGCCTATACTGCACACAGACACAAGTAGTTTTGCATTTCTGCTGAAATAGAGACCTGTGTGTAGTGGTGCCATGCCAACAATCTCATTCAACCATTTCATAAACTGACGAAAGGGTCGTGACATGGGTCAGAGGGTATCAGAGGTCATAAATGATGAACCAATCAATCGGCTCTGCTCCTATAGGCACCTTGGTGTTCATATGGACAACACCTGGCTGGAAGGCCCGTGTTGAAAGTGTGTGTTATCATTTAGAGCAGACACTCACAGTGAATCAGAGGGTTTATGTTATACAAGGCTGCATTACAGAGCATATTCATGTCAGAAAGCATGGCGATATCTAAAAACATCTCAATTAAAGAATGCTTGTTAGGTGACTGTCATGAAGGTTGTGGAGAGGAATAGAAACTCTCTCCAGGCAAGCACAGAGAATATGATCTGATCTATTTTTATTCACCATGCCAGATTAGTTCTTGTCCTCTGGCAGAAGAAATAGGGTACCCCAATGTAAACTTAACATTTATAAACTATAGGCCTAATTCGGACCTACCTCAATTAAAACTTTAAATAATGTTGCTTGAGGCTGCAGGGGTTATGCAATAGCTTCATGATATAATGCATATAGGGTTGTGTGTAGGTTTGTGAAAGATGAGCAATAGATTGTGGCTGTGTGATGTGCTTCAGTCTGACTACATATCACTTTGTTTATGTTGTTTTTTATTGTAAGTATATGTCAGCTGTATGATCAAACAATATGTCAAGTGTTATGTGTGAAGCATTTGAACTCAAGGCAGATATCCCTCTGGGGACAATAAAGTATCGCCTGCAAAGTCTCCATGATATGTAAAAATGTTAACGTTGTCGTAGGACTACAGCAAACACATCGTTGGAAAGGTCTCAACCTCGACAGTAACATATGTCAGTCTGAAGAGGATACATTACTCCTGCTTTGAAATATTGACCTCTGAACCTTGAACCCAGTACATGTTTGAAGGCTTGTCATTTAGCAACAGAAGGTACTACACACATAGGACCAGCTGTTATAGAAAGCTCTGGACCTTAGCTGTCATGTAGATATGGTCACCAAAGTTTACCCACTGTAAGCACGGTCAAATATGGAAATAAGCTATTTTGACCTATTTAACAATTCGATTTTTAAAATCTGATGACACCAGTGTGTTCCCCATCCCCAAAAATCCCAAGGTGTATCCAAACTTCTACACTGCCAACTTCTACTTATGAGAAATATACCAATATATTTTAAAACTACAACTCCCACTAGAGACGCGCCCCAGAACCTGTTACAAAGCTAGTTTACTTGTAGTTCTTCAGGGGGGGTCGGAGGACATGTTCGACTCCTGTGTTTCTACTGTCTGCCGTGAATGGGCTTCATTCCATTTCAGATTGCCGCCGCCCGCTGGCCGACCGAGCAAACAGTACATGAGACAAATACATCAAACTGTATTTTATTATTATTGTTATCTTTATTGTTTAAATCCTCAAATACAACATTAGACAAAAACATTAATATTACGAATATTATGTATTTTTATCTTCTTATCACTTCTGGAGTATTGCGCTGATTTTTTTAAACGTTATTGCGGTGCATAACTTACTGGAACAAAGCTAAGCAACGTGTAGTTGCTAGTGACAAAAACACTGATTAAATACGTACATTGAAGCGATACTATCGTTAAAGACTGCTGATTGCTGTCCGATTCTCTGATATGATGATGTGGGATATGGGCTTTGAATTCGCCCCACTCGGGTCATATCGTAGTGTTCTGTTTTACAGCATATTGTAATATTTCACCGGTAATAAGACCGAAATAATATTGTTAAAATAAAGAAATGAATACCATGATAACATCTAAATAAATGTTGATAGATGTAGCATTATAGTTTTAAAAATATCAATAAACAACAAAGCAATCCAGCTTGGCCGAAATAGACCGAAATAATAACATTAAAAGAAATAAATATAAACCATGATAAGATCTCATGAATAAATGTTGATTAAAACAGCGGTTATAGGGCTACAAATACCAATAATAAAACTGCCACAGATTTCGAGTTAAGGGACCGTGTTTTTTCTTTCGACTTTTTAGTAGTAACAAAAAAAGCAGAGGACATAAAAAGTTTTGTGGCAAAAATGTTGATCAAAATGTTTAACTTTTCACCAACAGAATGCAAAGTTTTCAAAATCTCAGCTGAAGTATATCAGTTTAAAACAAAACCTTGAACAATAGTTGAACACAGTTACAAACAATGTTGCCATATTCATCCCAATAATCTGAATATTTAGAAAAAAAAGTGCCACTTTAATGATTAGCTTTTTAAAACTACACATCAGTCTGGATAACAAATTATTCCACAGAAGACCTTCTTAAGATGATGTGGCAATAAAAGCTAAGCAGAAGCAACTTTGCCCATTTTCCACAGGGGGTTACGTAATGTAGACAAATTCATCGGTACAAGTCACTTAGCCAGTCCAGTCTGGCAGCAGTTCAGTGACAGCTGTCAGGCTGGCCAGCATCCAACTGTATCAGAGAAAATATCGTATCAGAGAAAATATCGCTCCTGTGTGGACACACAGAACATGACACTGGATATACATATTCATTAACAGGTAGGACACCTTTTCAAACCTTGGATGGATTCAATTCTGCCACAATAAAGGCTAAATTATGTTTTAATTAACACAACATTCAGAAAATCTGCTCACTTTCGGTACACCATATTTTCAATGCTGGAAGATTACTTTTTTATGAGGTTATTTTAACTTTAAATGTTGATTTTTGGTTGGAAAAAATGCTTGGAAAAAATGCTTGGAAAAAATGCTTGGGGCAAACAAAAAGACCATGGGAGAGTGTGCAGTGCTTGGTTCAATACAAGCATGGCTTCCATAGTTATAATCAGTGATAATATTTTTTGATTCAAAAGTTAATTTGAAAAGCGTTGTCATTACCATGCATTTATGAATTATAAGAAGATGCAGTCCATAGCATTGGAAGTGTAGAATAAACAAGTTTGTGAACGAATGCTTGTGTCGAATGTTGAGACATTTTAAGATCTGAATTGCAGCTGTCACCTAGTGAAATCTAAAACCTCTTTCCCTCAGCATAATTCATTGCGTACATGCAACCTTAAACCACAATGACTTCAGTACAACATAAACAAAAAATGAAGCCGTACATAACTTACAAATCCCAGCGTGACTGGAGATTAAACATCTCAATTTTGTTTTAAAGTGATAATAGGATATTACAGAACCATGGACAGCGACAACATAGGAACTGCTGCTCTGCTCAGCTCAGCTCACACACTTCTTCAGGTCTTCAAGAACACTGTGAAGCAGCCAGCTCAGATTCCAGAGGTTCAGTGTTCCATCCTGGAGATCCTGTGGTCCACCAGCTACCCAGAAGGTTCAATGGTTCTCTGATTCAGGGATTCAGGACAGATAAATTGTCCTGGTGATCAAATGACTCATCAGCTGTCCTGGATGCCTGATGGATTTTCAGCCATCCAGCATATTGGTGGAGCAGATGTCCCACAAACCATCAGTTTCTCAAAGGTTTAAAGGTATGTCAGCCATCCTGTTTCCTCCATGTGATGTGATCCAGTACTTTGCAGTCCTAGGGGTCTAGCAGCCCATACGCTGTCTTTGAGGTCCAGTGGTCAAGAGGTTGTCCTGGAGGCTGATTGGTTTTATATGATAGCCCTCGTGCTGGTCCTTGTCAGCCATACTGAAGGTTTGATAGACTACTGGCATGATTTTGGTCTGAGAGGGTCCTTTGGTCCACCGGACTGCCAGACTTGGTCCTGTTGGCTGGCTGGTTTGTCAGCCATTTTTGGGGATGGCAGTCATTAATCTATATCAACGACATTTCATTTTTCCGGTATTGTTCCAGTGCCGCCCAAGGTTCCGCCGGATGTCCGTCCCCTTCCTCTTTCTTTGTGTTGGCGTTCTAAATTCATTTAGATTTATGATTGATTTATGAGGACTATGGTTAACTGCTCCTCAGATCTCTGCAGGGTAAATCCAGACAGTTAGCTAGACTATCTGTCCAATCTGAGTTTTCTGTTGCACGACTAACTACTTTTGAATGTACACATGTTCCACCAAAACAAGTTCCTTCCCGAGGCTATTTTGCAGAGACACCGTTGCTGTGTCCAGTGCTTAGAACGGCCCACGACAATTGTGATTGGTTTAAAGAAATGGCAATAAACCAGGGCATGTTTTTCTCCCATCCAGGAATGCTGTGTGGACTAGCCAGACCCTCCTCCGCAGCGCTCTGGAGGTAGAGCTGGCAAAGCAAGACTAGGTAGGCATCAACCAGGCGCCTCGACACCACAGGATTGTGTCTAAGATCAGAGTGCATTCATAGCACACAAAGAAACAATGTTGTTGTACATTGAGGATCAGCCAAATGTGAACGTGAGAAAACGTTTCATGCGTGGTCGATAAGGAGCAGGACGGAGCCACCCCGGAGATCAAAGGACTCTTTCTCTAGGCTGACCTTCAGTGCTCCAATATACAGATAAATAATAGGACACTCAACAGAGAATGTAAATGCTAGTGCTCAACATATCTTTGACAGGGATTATAGCAGTGATAAAATGGTGAAACAAAGGGAGGATACACCATTTAGTTTGGTTTATTTCAATGGACGTCAAAAGCATTGCACCAGTGCATCTGAATGACTGTCAGGCATGACACATCAAAGACATGCTGCCATGACACCAGTTGGTTATTAGAATTCAAACAACAAATAATATAAACAATATAAACATTTTTTATTTCAGATAAGCATTTATATTGCAGAAAGCGCACATATATTGCACCAAATTGATACTACTAACTGTGATGTAGGCCTACAAAGTCCAAAGGTAATATCTGCAAATAAGATGGTTTCCCTGTGTTTGCCATCAACAACATCCCTAAATATAAAACAGAAAGGGCCGGCTTTTGAACACTAAAAATATATGCTACATCAAATCAAATAATAAGAATACACAAACAAAACAAACTTTAGGTTGTTGTAATAAAATAAAATTCACAAAACTTTCTTAGAGTTTCTAATGAGACACTTTTTCCAAGAGGTGTTGGACCCGTATATATCTTTACATCATACAAGGTTTGTTTATTGGTTACAAATACGGCTACATGGTCTATTAACACATGGCTATGACAGTTCATAAACCTGGCACGTGATTCAGTTGTAACGTCAGAACTGTGTAACGTTTTGGCCAACAATGACAGCCTACTTATCATGCTGCAAACTCTCTATTTAGTCTTACCATTGTTTTCTATAAGGGCCCGGGACATGATTTCCCTTCTACCAGTCTTAAGTTAGCGCTTTTTTCATTTGGTTGAATTGGACCTGTGTTTTTTCCTGTTATTGTTCATTTATAGAACTGTCTCCTGTCTCGACACTACGGTCTGTTAACTGGGCCGTTTCCTATTTTACATCCTCCCATACATAAATTATGATATTCTGCTGCTGATAATGAAAGCCTCGCACAAAGAACTTTTTGTTAATCATAATAACGCCTTTTTTCGTGTATTTTCTACAAACTCCATTTGCTCTCAGATAAGGCAGCTATTATTTGATTTCAATAAAGCCTCCAGTTCTGTTTGTGCGCCTGATTGTGCAAATGTAGTTTGAAGATTTCTTCTAAGTGTGGAGCTGTGATGTAATATGTCTGCAGGTATAAATATAGCGGCATGGCTGCACAGCTTCCATGCAGATCAATGTCGCTCCGGCGCTGAAGCCTGCAGTGCGCCTGTCGGTCTGGGAATGAGCGCAACTTCCACACGCTCCTCTCTGCCGAGCCGCTGCTTCTTCTTTTTATTCTCGCTTCATTGGAAAGGCAAACGCCAGGAGGCTGCTCACAGAGCCAGACGTGGGATGGGCTCTCTGGCGGCCCTGCGGACAGTCCTGGTCCTGGGCCTGGTGACCGGACTGGCGGGATGCGCCCCCGGCTTGAACGGCACGGCGGACCGCTGGGAGGCTCTCTACTCCCGGTCCCTGGCGCGGCTCCCGGGGGAGAAGCGGGAGGAGATCAGCCGGGACGGCGACTATCTCCTGGGCATTAAAAGGTTGCGGCGCCTCTATTGCAACGTGGGGATCGGCTTTCATATTCAGGTGTTACCGGACGGCAGAATAACGGGAGTACACAACGAAAATCGCCACAGTAAGTTGTGTCTTAGACTATTAGATATAAGAAGATGACTTTTTTCTGACTTTCTCAATTTTGACACGTTTATTGTAACTGATAGTTTCTAACAGTAATAATTTTTTAAACATCAATAACAACAGCAAAGCTGAGATTTTTTTTATAAGCTTTGAAGAAATAAACTAAATGACTGAAACACTATTAATTTGAGCATGTTTCCAGTAACTGACTAAACAGGATGTTTCAACATCGCTGCCATCTGATCCAAACCTTCATTTATCACCATACTGAGTGAGATGCTGCTCATGCTGTCAGTTAGTGAATACCTTACAGTTATTGATCCATGTGTAAGGGCCAACATCTGGAGTTCTACTGCTCCGTAGTGCCGCTGAGCATAGGCGTATTTGTGCCGCTGCTGGCCGCCTTGTGTGTAACCAGAGCCCGCTGTCATCCAGGCCAGCGGCCAGCCAGCACCTAAAGTTAGGACACAGCGCATAGACCCATCTGTTAAGACAGATTAACCCCAGCAGTCTGGCAAAGACAAAGTCATACACTGCCTTGCATTTGCAGACAGCAAGAATAACAAATATTTATTTACCTACCATGTCAAATCTAATCCCTGTCATCCCGTGTTTGTGCAGCGGAGTGACAAAAGGCTGCGAGCTGTGGAAGTGAAGTGCTGCCTTGGAGAACTTAAAGCATGTTTTTTGTGCTGCCTGTACTATTTTGAGACAAGGCATACAAATTCAGGGAGATACATTACAGAACATCTCTGTAAGGAATTCCAGCCACTGTAAAGCATTACAGCAGGAACAAAGGACAGTGTGCTATAACCCACCAGCTTGCTGAGGCCAAGTGAGAAGCTGCATCAGTAAACCTTGTGCCTTTAATGCCATTACCCTCCACAGACTTACCAAAGAATACAATAATTACTGATGACTGACAAGATGTTGACATGTTATCAACCAAACCTCAGAGGAAATATAGTTTTTTTTTGTGACTTCTGAACAAATTGTCACATTATATCAAACTAAATATGACAGCCCTATTATATATCAAATATTATGAGATATTTTAGTACTGTTTAAGACCAGTTTGGGGTTAGGTTATAATACCTTGGTTAAGCATACGATTTAAAATTCACACTGTTTGAGTTCACACAGTGCACAATCTTTCACCCATTTATTGGCAAGAAAACCTACATTTGTGTATGATCTACAATGAGATCAGACTCACACAGTGCCACACTATAAATTAATCTACATCAAATAGTTGACACACCATATCACCTGTAAAATGTTAAGACACATGTGATTATCAGCATTTACAACTTGAATCTCAGCTAGAGACTGAATTCTTTAGCGCTCTATACTCCTGACTTATCCAGCTCATCTGGGACACATACAGTAATGTCAGTGTCTGTGTGGAGCACTCCATCAGACCAGTATGTTTCAGTGTGTGGTTTTATTTTCCTGAAGGTCTTCTACAGATCTCACCGGTGGAGAGAGGAGTGGTCACTCTGCTGGGTGTTCGCAGCAGACTCTTTGTGGCCATGAACCAGCGAGGAAAGCTCTATGGATCTGTGAGTGAACCAACACTGTGACTGACTGACACATTATTTGTTTGCTGTAATTAAGTCACAAAACACTGGAATTGGCATATAGAATCACCATAGTCCTTCCAAATTCTCCCCCCTTTTACATAGAGTGAAGTTATTATTAAGTTATTTTTATTATTATTATTATTATTATTACTACTGAGTGTTTATACCCAGTGACTGCCAGGGGCAACTGTTACTTAGCTATCAATGGACATAACCTGTGTTAGCTGCTGCTGTATGGCCTGTTTAGATTGAAGAGTAAAGGCGACGGCCAAGAACTAGTTGCGACGAAGGGTGACTGTGGCGTGGCCTCACTTTAGCTGTTGTCGCCTTTGTCTTGGCCAAAAATTAGCACTGGAACACACCACAGAGACTACAGCCAACGGCCAGGTACTATGTACGTTCTGCACGTGTGCATAGAAATAACTCGCCATACCAGCAATCTCTTCTGAAAGGGAAACGGGATACAAACGTTGCTATGATACCCATAACAAACAGTGTTTGCCTCAATAGTGGCAAAACCAAACTGTCATCCGTTCTCTCTGCAAAGAATTCTCCTTGCGGTGGGTAGCGGAGCAGAGGGGCCGTGCGAACGCTGGCGTTAGCTTGCTACTTCCACCCACCTAACATGCCTTCACGCTACACAGAAAATGAGCCAAACAGAGTTGTCACTCCTGCGATAGCAATGTGCTTTTCTACCATGTGACAAGAGGGAATGAATAAAACATTAAGTTGTTACATTTTATTTTAGAGGCCGGCTGGCTAGTTAGCGTGATTTCCAGCACCAACCACGGTTCAGAGATAGGTCCAACATTACGGTCTTAATCTTTAAATTTCCCTGTAGAAAATTAGTTTATTAACACAAGTAGTTATGTATCAAACAGCACATCCTGATTCTTTAAAGAATACAACACCATATACGAATCAAAAAACAGTCTAAGATAAGTTCCATTGGAAAGAGCCTTATGATTCCCAGCTCACAAGCTATTATTCCACTCCAATCAGACCCTGGTGTCCTGAGGCCCGCCTCACTCACATCATTCATCATTTGACAATCTCATTTTTTGTGGAAATGTCTGAATGAAACAGCTACTGTACAATAGACTTGCCCTCAGAAATAAAGCAATTGTTTGATATTAATCACGACAAACAATACGGACTTGAACCTCCCTCGCCCCTCCACCCCTCTCCCAAAAAAGTCCTGGCATCTTTGTTTTGTCTCTGCCTTCAAACAATTAGCATTTTCAAGTAATCCTTATATCTCCCTCATTTCTTTTTCAGTTACACTACAACAACGAGTGTAAGTTCAGAGAAAAGCTCCTCGCCAACAACTACAACGCCTACGAGTCGGTGGCCTATCCGAGGATGTACATCGGCCTGAGTAAGAACGGCAAAACAAAAAGAGGAAACCGAGTGTCCCCCGCCATGACAGTGACGCATTTCTTGCCAAGAATATAGTGGCCTCATAAATAGACTTCACCTCAATATAGAGACAGAGGAGGTGGGGGGATCCAAACCATGATGCACTTTCACTCCAAACTTTATGCAAGTGTATCATATTTGATCTTTTGCTTTGTATATATTCATTTTTTTTTATATTTATGTTTAACAACAGTTTTGTATTTTTTTAGGAGGGGTTGTCTTTTCCCTGTGTGTGTGTAGGTAGGTGTGTGTGTGTGTGTGGGGGTTAACGCTAAACACGTTATTTATGATTTCATTTTCTAATTTATCAAATATTTGCTGCTACTGAATGAAATCCTGTCTTCAGATGTTTGTTTCCTTTGCACTGATGGGAAAGTACACAACAGTGCACTTGAGATGTTTTTGTTTTTTTTAACAAAACAGAACCTCTTTGAGTCTTAGCCTAAAAAGTAAATGAGGTTTGGTGTCAGAAGTGACACTAATTGCCAAATGCTCCAGCTCCTTTGTGTGGCACTGGAGCCTAATTGAAACAGTATCATCTTACTGCTGGCGAGAGAGAGAGAGAGAGAGAGAGAGAGAAGGAGGAGTCGAAGAACCCCCACAACCTCCGCTAGTCTGTTTATAGCTCTGCCAGGGGGGATGAACTCTGAACTTTTCTGCTGTCAATCTCAGTCAGACCTATAAGACTACAGATAGAGAGCGGCATCCTCTTTGATATTATATAAGTGGGGAATTTGGGGCTTTAAAGGCAAGGTCAAAGTGCTGAAATGCAATGGAGAAACTGTAGCCTTGACTTTGGAATACAACTGTTCTTTATGTCAAGTTATGTCTGATTGTCAGGTAGCTGTTAGACTGGAAGAAATGGCTCTGCCTGCTGAGCTTGAAGCAGAACAGCAGAGAGTGTTTGGCAGCATCGCTCGGGAACTTTGTGCCAGTTGAACAGATATTTACCATTTTGCCTGTGTCGTTCCAAAATTTGTCTCCCTTAGAAAATGGCTGTTCATGTCGTCATCTTTGACTTAACTTAAAGTGATACTATGTATCTTTTGAAAGAAGTTATAACAAAGTATTTACTCTTACAAACAAAATTCATAGACAATAAAACACTCCAAACTCAGTCCAATAAACGTTCAACTTTTGCTGCTGTAATTTTCATGTTTAGCCACAGTGGCCGCTGTTCTGCAAAAGTTACACAGTCCAGCTTTAAAATCAATTCAAATGTTTTTGGATTTAGGAAAACAGTTTGGCTTTTGGGACATACCTTTATTGGCTTTCTTGCCGAGAATTAGTCACTTTTTAAGTCTGTACAGTAAATATAAAGCTACAGCAAGAAGTCTGTTAGCTCTGCTTAGCGTAAAGACTGGAATCATGGCAAAACAGCTTGCCTTGCTCTGTGCAAAGGGAAGAAAAACACCAGCAAGCACCTCTAAACTACTAATTAGCACGTTCATTTCATTTGTTTGGTATGTACAAAAACCTAAGTGTAAATGCAAGTCTTGTCGTAGAGTCTTGTTGACAGGAAGTGAGAAGCAAGAAAGCAAATAAGCACATTCCTCAAAATGTCAAACTATTCCTTTAATGATCTTAGTATCTTGAAGCACAATCTTATGTCAGTTTCTAAAAGAGTTTCTCAGGCTATACATCAGTGTCATTTACTAAGTGCATTTCCTCTCCAGTCATTTCCTTGTGCAGTGACGAACAACAACACACTCAGGATAAAATAAGATCACAAATACATTTTGTTGAGGATACAAACTTTGGCGCAGTTCCGGTACGACCAGTTTTCAATTCCCTCTTGTGTATCCTCTCATTTACTAAACCAACACCCCTTTTCAAGCTTTACTTTAACTTCCTACAGCATTAGCCACCTCATGCACTAGCTCAGTTTAGTGTAAATATTTCCCAGACTCCTTCTTTCTTGAATCTGTCTCCTCTCAGTCTCTGTGAGTCTCTGCAGTTGACTGCAGCCCAGCTCTGGTGGCCATGTTGTCCTAGTTGCGCCTTGTCACGTTCCGGCTATCTTTACCCTGTGATTTACTTTTAGAAAGGAAATCATGGGAGAAATATTTACAGACAGCTGTTGGACTGTACTATATGCTAGGGCCAGTAACCCTATATTTTTCTTTATATATTTTGTAAATATAACCTCTAAGTAACTGAAGGTGCTGGTATTCCATTCGGTGGGAGGATGGTTTAAACCAACAGAGCTGGATGGAAGTTGCTGCTCGCTTTGGGGACATTGATGAATAAATTCACCAATCATCAACAACCCAGGTCAAAAAATAGACAGAAATTTTACCCATTTTCTGTTTGTCTTTTGCTATGTCTTTTATCTAAGAGGTTTGAAATCTCAGTTTCAACATTCCACAAACAATAGCATATATTGTAACCAGCCAAACTCATGTTTGGGATTGTACTGTGTTTTCTGAGTTGGGTGAGAGTGCCTTAAGGAGAAGTGATAAGGCCAGCCACGCCAAACGCACATGCTAGGTATTAAGTTACAAATAGCTCAAGCAAATATCATGCAAACTGCCGCTGTACTGGCTTTAGGCTGTGATTCCTGCAAACCAGAAGGGATGTGGAGACTGAGCCAAGCTGGCTCACTTCTGAGATACATGTCAAATTGTCAGAATAGGTGCAAACGTCACTGTCTGCTAGTCCTGCAACATCTCCTATTACAGTGGGGCAGTTTAAATCTCCTCTGAAACATCTCAGCTGGTTGACCGGGATGCATGCAGGTATACTGGTGTGTCTGCTGCTCACAGCTGTGCTCAGTGTTCTCCGATATCACTGCTTTGCATGACGGGCATCAGGTTTACATTAGAATACCTTTCTACCCCCTGTCACTGACCCAGGGCCAATCCTCTACTCCGGCTGCTGATTTGGTTATTCAGCTATAGTCCGAGCAAGACCAATGTAGTTCTTAAAGTAAGAACAGCAGTCTGTGACTGGTGTGTCCAAATGGTTCACATTCACATGCAGGTTGACATGTGGAGTCTTACAGAAATGCCGCTATACACTGATCACAGATACACGCCTAGATTTTATTATACTGCCCAACAGCACCCCAAATGTCTTCCCATGTCACTGTTAAAAGGCCATTCATCCAAGTTACAAAAAAACATGTTCTCACCTACCTAGTGGTATCTAGTCACGTAGGTAGTTTTGTGGTTTTGAGATATCCCTATCTGTGACCTCCTCATTGAAACACTAAAATAATCCACACAACAATCTGTTTTGACTGGAACTAATTTCTAGTGAAGATATAGTCCCTATGAACACTGACAGTAACAGGCACACTGTTTCTAGATGTTGCTGTAAAGTTATTTAAATGTATTTTTTTTTTATTCTGTAAGCACAGGCAGAAAAAAATCAGAAAAAAACAATATATCTGCATGGCTAGATGTTAATAAGAAAATGCTTTTTGTTATCAACTTGAAATGACCATTTAAAGTTAAAGCGTGGACAGTGAGCTGAGTGGAGATTTGATAATTTTGCAGTGAAATTGGGTGTGTATCAGGGAGTTTATCTGTAAACACACTCCATTCAGGACAAAATGTCGTAACCCATAGCCTATAATTACAGAGCTGACTTGATTTCATTGCTTAAACTGGTTCTGACATCTATGAACTGTAAACTGTTGATATATTTCTTTCTAACTCTGCGTACTGGACATCTGCGTTCAGGGAAAGGATTTTCTTTTATGAAGTGATGATATAATACTGTACTATCTATAATTCTGAGTCCTGTGGTCTTATGACAATTTTGTAACAACTACTTTTATCAGTTGTCCTGTAGTTTTATACAGGGCCTAATAAAATGTCACACTGTATGTGCTGTGCACAGGGCTAAAGTCTAACTTAAAGCAAGTTGACAATAAAATCATGATCCCATAAATGTAAGGTGTGTTGTTATCTTTTATCATATTTTACTTTTTCAGTAACATTAATGTATGTATGTATGTATGTATGTATGTATGTATGTATGTATGTATGTATGTATGTATGTATGTATGTATGTATGTATGTATGCATGTATGTATGTATGTATGTGTGACACATTCATATTTTTGGGGGAATTATAAATAACATAAAGCAACATATTCTGTAAGTAATCAAGAGAGCCAAGTTTCATCCAATGGAGCAAAATAATTACATATACATGTGCAATCCCAACATCCTACAGCATGTGATTGCTGCTAATACACACATGGACATCCACACAGATGTCCATGTGTGAACTTTCAGTTATGGTATATGAACTGAAAATCCACACCTTTTTTTGTGTGTCCTTTTATCTTGTATCTTTGTAAGGATGTCCCCTTAAGATGTAGCATCTCCTTTTTGACAGTGTTAACATACAAACAGTGTTACATATCAAACATACACTACAAAAACACAGACAGCTTGCTCACACTCTCTCACCCACACCCAGGGTTGGCTACCGAACTCAGCACCAGCTGAATTACATCAGTACTACAGAGGACCTATTCACATTAAATCAATTGGTGACAAATTGCGGTACCTCAGAACACATCTGGGTGCAAGAGTAAGGTACGTTAGAAAGAGAGAAACCATGTGATGTCTCCCCTGCAACCAGCACAAGACACAGGGCAATGGCTAATCAAAAACGTTCTGGTGTGTGGTTACATTTTACAAAACTAGACAATGCTATTTACAATATTTGTAATATTAAATGCAAGGGTGGTCATGGCAACACAGGCAAGCACCTAATGAAACACAAGATATATATAAAAAAGAGTGTACCCTAACACATCTGCAGCCAGTACCAAAGTTGAACCCATGGATGACAAAAAAGGAAGTGAGGCGTCAACGTCGACTTCAACATCTTCAGGTAATTAATTAACCCAGCTATTCTGATAAGTTGTTGGAGAAAACAGCATTTTCACAGTGTTAGTTGACATTGAAGGGGGCAGCTGTGGCTCAGGCGATAGAGCAGCCACCTGCCACTCGGAAGGTCGGTGGTTCCTGGCCCTGCAGTCTCATGTTGAAGTGTCCTTGGGCAAGACACTGAACCCCAAATGGCTCCTGATGCTTCTCCATCAGTGTGTAAGACTAGAAAAGCACTATATAAATAGTCCTTTTTTTACACTTAACATTTTTACTAGTAAGAGTTAACACTAAGCCATTGTTTGCATTGACGTTAATGTTAATGTTAAGTGAGATGTCCGAAGCCTTAGTATGAAACCACTAGTTCTATTTATGGGTAAATATTACAGTATACAAACATCACAGACAATGACAGACAGCGACCAAGGCATCTCTGGAATATTGTCAATAACACTTCAATAAATGACTTACGGTTTACAGTTATTGAGGTAAATGTGCCTAAAATAAATGCCTTTTCCTATATGCAACTTTATGAGGACTATGGTTAACTGCTCCTCAGATCTCTGCAGGGTAAATCCAGACAGCTAGCTAGACTATCTGTACAATCTGAGATTTCTGTTGCACGACTAAAACAACTTTTGAACGTACACGTTCCACCAAAACAGGTTCCTTCCTGAGGCTATTTTGCAGAGACACCGTGGCTCTGCACAGTGCTCAACGCCGCCCATGACGATTATGATTGGATAAAAAAAATGCCAATAAACCACAGCACGTTTTTCTCCCATCCCAGAATGCTATGTGGACTAGCCAGACCTTCCTGTTCAGCGCTGTGGAGGAAGGTCTGGCAAAGTGAGACTACTGTGAGAGCAACAGATGCTACACCCTTTAAAAATACTTAATTACTTTGCCCAGAGAGTCAAACCCAGTCTCACGGCAGTTCATCATATAGTCACGAAATTGAATCTATGATTCGTGAACACGGACACAAATTTCTGTTTTTTTGACACTCAGCACGAACTTCAAACTGTTGTATTTCAATTAGAAGTATGTTTCGTGCCTGCACCACGTATTTCTTTCAGTCAGGACTGCAGCAGAGTATGGAGTGCTCAGAAGTGCAAACAAATCATGGTGCTCTTTGGAAGTTAAGAAAAAGTAGAAAGGTCCAAGGCACTCTTCTAGCAAAAAGTAAAAAAAAAAAAAAGCCTTTATTTAGATGTCTATTTCATATTGAAATTTTTGTCACATCCAGTTCCCGCTCTTAGTTTGTGTTTTGTTTGACTTCCTGTTTTATTTTGTTAAGCACTGTCTGTCTCTGTTTCAGGTCACTTGTCTTCCCGTCTTTGTCTGCTTTGCCGCTCTCCCTTCCCTAATGTGTGTCACCTGTGTGTAATCGTCTTCCCCGGTCCCAGTGTATATATACTCCCCTTGTGTCATTTTTCAGTTGATTGTTGTAGTACCTTGTGTGTCTCACTCTCCAGCGTTATTCCCAGTGTTTGTTTTTCCAGTGTTTCTTAGACCTCTAGCTTGTATTTTTGACCACGTCTACTCAATTTTGTACCTTTGCCTGGATTGTTATCTGGACAATAAAGCTCTTTACCTTTTTACTCTCTGCTCTGAGTCATGCTTTTGGGTCCACCGTTGTACCGTGATAGTCCAATCTGGCCACAATGGACTCAGCCAACTCCGAGGCAGTGAGAGCAGCACTGCGTGCCCAGGATCAGCAACTGCATCAGCAGGAGGAACAGATTGCCATCCTGTGGAATAAACTCATTGCTATGGCTAACCCTTACGAAAGGAAAATATATTTACCAATATATTACTTGAAATATATTGTAATATATTGCAATATTATTTTCCATTACATTTTACAATATATTATATATTGAAAAAACATATAATATATTGATACATATATTATACAATATAATGTAATATATTGCAATATATTGCAAAATATACAAATGATTGCCGCTTTCAATATATTGCTATATTGAACATGAATATATAATATGTGTTTATATATTCCAAAATATATGCTAATTTATATTTATAAATATCCACCATAATGTATTCCCATTTATATGGGAAAACGTATTGGTAATATATGTAAAGATATAGTTTCACATCTATGTTTAAGAATATATTTTAAATATATGGAAACTTATATGGAAACGTAGACATGAAATATATGTACAAATATGTGTTTAATATATGGTAGAATATATTTTTAATATATGGAAACTTATATGGAAACATAGACATGAAATATATGTACAAATATGTGTTTAATATATGGTAGAATATATTTTTAATATATGGTAGCATACATTTTAAATATATGTAAAATTATATGGAAACATATATGTACAGATATGTGTTTAATATATGGTAGAATATATTTTAAATATATGGCATACATAATTTTTGCCCGGTGTCTTAACCAATACTTTTTAAGAAAGTAAAAAAAAGTAGGGTACTAAACAACAGTCGGCAACATTAAAGAACGGCGTGTTTATTGCTAAGGCCATATGGTCAAAATTAAATGATTTAATAATAATGTAATAACTATAACAATAACTTATTTCACTAGTAAATTGCTGTTGAATGAGAAAAACAACCACCAGATGGGAAAAGGGCCATTAACAACAACTTTGAATGCACTACGAGGCTGTAAATTACCAGTTTCATTGAACGCACCATCTGTGTTTTTCCAACAACGGCAGCTGCAGATTGTTACATCCCGGTGTTGAATCCTCTACAATGAAATACAAACAAACCTTACACTGTTTAGCTTTAGCTGTCAGCATTGTAACCGTGTTTAATCCAGCTACTAGCTAGCAGTAGGCTAACGTTAGCTGCTGTCGAGTGTAGTGTTAACTAGCATCACATGCAGCAATGTTTCTGTTGCCTGTAACGTCTGTTTCAGAGAACCAGAGAGCAGAGCAGACATATCAGTAACACTGAAATGAGGCGCCGAAATCCGCGTTGCTATTCGGTCCGGTAGATACAGGTCGTGAAGGCACCTGTGCCGTATTAGCACCGGATTTCGGTACCCAACCCTATTCAGGAAGAAGATTTTTATAAGTAAATGTGTTACGTGGAGGCAGGGAATAAAGGACCCAATCGCAGAAAGCAGGCAGGTAGGCAGGAGAAGGTTTGAGGAAGGGGATTTATTAACAAAAACACGGCAGCACTAAGGCTGGTAAAAACCCAGGGAAAAATAAAAAAAAAGGCACAAGGCTGACAGGATAGGAACTAACTCAATAGACAGGACCAGGACACAAACTAGCAGGGCGAGGAACACAAACTCACGCAGGCAGGACAACGGACACAAAACAATCTGACAAGACACAAAGGGAAACACAGAGGCTAAATAAACTAGGTAACGAGCACACAATCACACAGGCGGGAAAACATAGGAAGCAGAACTAGACATGACAAGACAGAAAACGGACTATCACAATAAAACAGGAAACAGAACATGATACAAAACAAGACCGAAAATCACTCAATGACAAGGAGACAAAACCCACAGCACAAAAACAATCCATAGGGACATACAGTGGTGTGAAAAAGTGTTTGCCCCCTTCCTCATTTCCTGTTCCTTTGCATGTTTGTCACACTTACGTGTTTCGGAACATCAAACCAATTTAAACAAAAGTCAAGGACAACACAAGTAAACACAAAATGCAATTTGTAAATGAAGGTGTTTATTATTAAAGGAGAAAAAAAATCCAAACCATCATGGCCCTGTGTGAAAAAAGTGATTGCCCCCCTTGTTAAAACATACTATAACTGTGGTTGTCCACACCTGAGTTCAATTTCTCTAGCCACACCCAGGCCTGATTATTGCCACACCTGTTCACAATCAAGGCATCACTTAAATAGGAGCTGCTTGACACAGTAAGGTCCACCAGAAGATCCTTAAAAGCTACACATCATGCCGAGACCCAAAGAAATTCAGGAACAATTGAGAAAAAAAAGTAATTGAGATCTATCAGTCTGGAAAGGGTTATAAAGCCATTTCCAAAGCTTTGGGAATCCAGCGAACCACAGTGAGAGCCATTATCCACAAATGGCGAAGACATGGAACAGTGGTGAACCTTCCCAGGAGTGGCCGGCCGCCCAAAATTACCCCAAGAGCGCAGCGACGACTCATCAAGAGGTCACAAAAGACCCCACAACAACGTCCAAAGAACTGCAGGCCTCACTTGCCTCAGTTAAGGTCAGCGTTCATGCCTCCACCATCAGGAAAAGACTGGGCAAAAAATGGCCTGCATGGCAGAGTTCCAAGGAGAAAACCACTGCTGAGCAAAAAGAACATCAAAGCTCGTCTCAATTTCTCCAGAACACATCTTGATGATCCCCAAGACTTTTGGGACAACATTCTGTGGACCGATGAGACAAAAGTGGAACTCTTTGGAAGGTGTGTGTCCAAGTATATCTGGCGTAGAAGGAACACTGCATTTCATAAAAAGAACATTATACCAACTGTAAAATATGGTGGTGGTAGTGTGATGGTCTGGGGGCTGTTTTGCTGCTTCAGGACCTGGAAGACTTGCCGTGATAAAAGGAACTATGAATTCTGCTGTCTACCAAGAGATCCTGAAGGAGAATGTCCGACCATCTGTTCGTGTACTCAAGCTGAAACGAACTTGGGTTCTGCAGCAGGACAATGATCCTAAACACACCAGCAAGTCCACCACCGAATGGCTGAAGAAAAAACAAAATGAAGACTTTGGAGTGGCCTAGCCAAAGTCCTGACCTGAATCCTATTGAGATGTTGTGGTATGACCTTAAAAAGGCCGTTCATGCTCGAAAACCCTCTAATGTAACTGAATTAGGACAATTCTGCAAAGATGAGTGGGCCAAAATTCCTCCAGGGACGCTGTAAAAGCCTCATTGCACGTTATCGCAAACGCTTGGTTGCAGTTGTTGCTGCTAAGGGTGGCCCAACCAGTTATTAGGTTTAGGGGGGCAATCACTTTTTTCACACAGGGCCATGATGGTTTGGATTTTTTTTCACCTTTAATAATAAACACCTTCATTTACAAATTGCATTTTGTGTTTACTTGTGTTGTCCTTGACTTTTGTTTAAATTGGTTTGATGTTCCGAAACACTTAAGTGTGACAAACATGCAAAGGAACAGGAAATGAGGAAGGGGGCAAACACTTTTTTCACACCACTGTACATTAAACAGAAGTACACACATAGGGAAACAGAACCTAATACAAAGAACAGGAAAACAGGATTACACATAACAGGGAACAGAAATACAAAGCAAAACACCGAAACCATGACAAAATGTTCCAATTAATGATCCAGGCAGCACATTCTCGTCTCCCTCCTTCATTTTACAGTCGAATGGTGGCTAGAATGGCTCTGGGTCAAAGTTCAATATGGAATGGATTAATCTGAGTTATTTTCTTTCTTCTTTTTTTTTAACGCATTAATTTCGATCAATTATGAAAAAAATAACGCGTTAAATTTTATTTGGACAGTCCTAAGTGTAAAAATATAGTGCCCTTTTTGGTCTTGATTGCAATATATTTTTTTATATGTAGGCTATCAATATATAAACATATATGGTATATGCATATATGGCAATATATTGGAAAATATAAATATTAAATCACATATATGGGAATATATTGCCCAATATATCACATGATATTTTCCAATGTACTGCAATATATTTTGGTTTCGTAAGGGAATCACTAGGTAGCTAGAACCAGGTAGCCGGAGTTGGTGAGCAGATCAGCCAGCTTGTTGCCCAGGTTCAGCGATTAACTGTGAGAGATCCGCCTGCTGTTTCCAATGCTGAGAGCAGTTCCGCAGCCATCGTTACTCCCGCGTCCTCTGGAGGTGGTTCTTCTGGGGAGATGGCCTCCTTCTTACCGTTTCCTCACCTCGCTTGACCGGGGAAGTTTTCGGGGAAGTCCAGG
Source organism: Sander vitreus (assembly GCF_031162955.1). Taxonomy (NCBI): domain Eukaryota; kingdom Metazoa; phylum Chordata; class Actinopteri; order Perciformes; family Percidae; genus Sander; species Sander vitreus. The sequence goes on along the minus strand of NC_135855.1, from coordinate 9,547,299 downwards.
GACTGCAGGTCATTCCTGACGCAATGTGAGTTACATTTTGAACTGCAAGCTGCTGCTTATCCAACTGACCCGATGGAAGTGGCGTATATCATCTCCCATCTCACCGGGCGAGCTGAGTCGTGGACGGCTGCTGAGGGGAACCGTAGGTCTGCCATATGTGACTCTTATCTGTGTTTCACCCAAACAATTACGCAGATATTTCAAAATATCACCCCCGGAAGGGAGGCTGCCCGTACCTTGGTTAGATTACGGCAAGAAAAGAGACGTGTTTTGGATTATGCCATTGAGTTTCCCACACTGGCAGCCGAGAGCGGCTGGAACTCTTCTGCCCTTTTTGATGCCTTTCTACGTGGACTTTCGGCCCCCATGAAGTACCATTTGGCTCCGTTGGACTTACCGGCTGATCTGGATGCGCTGGTCGCGCTCACCATTATGATCGACAAATGCCTAGAGACTACAGTGGAGCAGTTCTCCTGTCCGCCAGTCAATGGTTTCAGTGTCATCTAGGGTTTTTCAGTGCACTCAACCTTCGATGCCAGATCCTCGAGGACCTGTGACTTCTTTCCCTGATGTACGGGCAGCGGAGGAGCCGCAGTTGGGACGAGCTTGTCTTTCCCTAAAGGAGTGTCGACGGCGCATGAGAGAGGGTCGCTGCATCTACTGCGCTCAGCTGGGGCACTTCATCGCTTCCTGCCCAGCAAAAGGGGCAGGCTCATCAGTGATCGAGAGGGTGCTGGTGAGTCATACCCATGTTCCTGTTTGTCCCTCTCGTCCCAAGGTTGAGGTCACCTTGTTCAATTGCTCTGTTTCCCGGTCCCAGGTGGTGCTAGTGGATTCTGGCACGGACACGAGCCTCATGGATGCCAGTCTCGCCAGAGAGCTTGGTCTGGACTCTGTTCTCCTTCCTAAGCCGTTGGAAGCCACGACACTGGATGGCAGGCTGCTCTGGCGAGTAACTCACCATACCACCCCGGTAACAATTACTTTTCTAGATGGCCACACTGAGACAATTACTTTCCACCTGTTTAATTCCTCTTTGCACCTGGTTATTCTTGGTTTCCCATGGCTAACATTGCACAACCTTAGAAGAAGGTTTATGAGCAGGCTTGTTTTTCCTCCCACACTGATGAGAGAGGGATTAGTGTTTCAGTCTCCAAAGATCCCCAGGAGAGCTCGGCTTCTGATTTTCCTGACCTCTCTGACGTTCCTGAGTGTTATCTGGACTTAAAGGAAGTATTTAACAAGACCAAAGCCACCTCATTGCCCCCCCACAGACCTTATGACTGCGCCATAGACCTTCTATCAGGTACCTCTCCTCCTAAGGGGTGTCTGTTTTCCCTGTCACCTCCTGAGATGACAGCTATGAGGAGTATGTCGGGCCCTTGCTGGCGGCTGGTATTATTCGCCCTTCCTCCTCTCTGGCTGGGGCCGGATTTTTCTTTGTCGGCAAAAAGGACTAATCCCTGCGCTCTGGTATTGATTACAGAGGACTTAATGAAATAACTATTAAGAACTGTTACCCTTTACCTCTGATTTCCACAGCATTTGAACTTCTTCAGAGGGCTAAGATCTTCACAAAGTTGGATCACCGTAATGCCTACCAGAAGGATCAGAAGTGATGATAAGTGGAAGATGGCTTTCAACACCCCTACTGGTCACTATAGTGACGCCCCCGCAGTTTTCCAGGCGTTGGTCAATGACATTCTCAGGGACATCTTTTCCCCAGACCTGCAGACACATGTCCAGCATGTGCGGCTGGTGCTTCAACGACTCATGGACCATCAACTCTATGTAGCAGAGAAATGTGAGTTTCACATCTCCACGGTCTCCTTCCTGGGCTTTGTGGTGACCGGGGGGGAGTTCTGGATGGACCCGGAGAAGGTGACGGCGGTTGCTGAGTGGCCCACATCTATCAACCGCAAACAGGTCCAGCGGTTCCTTGGGTTTGCCAATTTCTATCGAAGGTTTATCAGAAATTTCAGTACTGTGGCTGCCCCACTTCATGACCTAACATCTGTTATAGTGCCATTCCAGTGGTCTCCGTCAGCAGAGCAGGCCTTTGCTCGTCTGAAGAGAAGTTTCTCTACTGCTCCAGTGCTGGTCCTTCCGGACCCGCAATGTCAGTTCGTGGTGGTGGACACCTCCATGTGGGTGTTGGGGCCATCCTGTCTCAATGTGCCTCGCAGGATGAGAGGCTACACCCATGTGCCTTCCTGTCCCGCAAGCTGTCTGGTGCGGAGAGGAACTACGACGTTGGAAACAGGGAGCTGCTGGCGGTTAAGGTGGCTTTGGAGGAGTGGCGTCACTAGCTTGAGGGGGCGGAGCAGCCGTTTTTGGTGTGGACAGACCACAAGAATTTGGAGTACCTGCGCTCGGCCAAGAGACTCAACTCACATCAGGCGAGGTGGGCCTTATTCTTTAACAGATTTAACTTTACCCTGTCCTATCGTCCTGGCTCTAAAAATGTAAAGCCCAATGCCTTGTCACGCCTTTTTGACCCAGATCCGTCTCTTGAGGTTCCTACTAACATTCTGCCTGAGTCCTGTGTTGTAGGGGCAGTTACTTGGGAGGTGGAGGAAAAGGTGAAACAGGCACAAGAAGGTTTAACTGTCCCGGTCGAGTGTCCCCCGAATTGCTTGTTTGTCCCTTCCGAGCTCCCTCTATCCTTCCATCCTGGAATCAGGAGGACCATGTTCGTGGTGCAACAGCGATTCTGGTGGCCGTCTATGGAGAATGACATTGAGGAGTATGTTGCTGCTTGTCTGGTCTGTGCCCAGAACAAGACCTCCTGTCAAGCGTCTGTTGGTCTCCTGCAACCCTTGTCTGTCCCCAAGCGCCCATGGTCGGACATTTCCCTGGACTTTGTTACTGGATTACCTCCCTCTGATTGTAATACTACCGTTGTTACGGTGGTGGACAGATTTAAAATTAAAATTAAAATTAAAATTGTGCATTTTATTCCTCTGCCTAAGCTACCCTCCGCTAAGGAGACGGCAGAGGTTATGCTCTCCCATGTTTTCAGGCTGCATGGATTCCCTACGGACGTGGTGTCGGATTGAGGTCCCCAGTTCATCTCGCAGTTTTGGAGGGCTTTCTGCACGTTAATTGGGGCCACCGTCAGTTTGTCTTCTGGGTACCACCTGCAGTCTAATGGACAGACAGAGAGACTCAACCAGGAGATGGAGATGGGTCTTCGCTGCCTGGTCTCCCGGAACCCAGCTTCCTGGTGGGTGGAGTATGCCCACAACACCCTGCCCTGCACATCCACTGGCCTATTCTAATGTGCCTAAGGCTATCAACCTCCGCTGTTTCCTGCCCTCGAGAGAGAGGTGGGGGGTCCCATTAGTGGTAGCCTTGATCAGACGCTGCCGCTGCACTTGGATAAGGGCCCGACAGGTTCTCTTGAGGAACAGAGATCGGTACAAGAGACTGGCTGACCGGAGGAGATCTGAGGCACCATACTATCAAGTGGGACAGAGGGTGTTGTTGGGTACCAAGGACCTTCCTCTACGTCACCGTAAGTTGGCTCCTCATTTTTTGGGTCCCTTCCCCATATTGAAAGTTATTAACCCTGTGGCTGTGAGGTTGAAGCTCCCCAGGTCCATGAGATTTCACCCTACGTTTCATGTGAGCAAGGTCAAGCCTGTTAAGGAGAGCGTTTTGGTCACACCTCCTCCCCCTCCTCCTCATCTCATTGATGGGGGCCCTGTCTACACCGTCCGCAATCTTCTGGCGGTCAGGAAAAGGGGTCGCGGACGCCAGTATCTGGCGGACTGGGATGGGTACGGACCAGAGGAGAGGTCATGGGTGTCTGCTAGTAACATCCTGGATCCTAGCCTGATTCGGGATTACCATCTGCAGCATCCGGAGCAGCCTGGGCCGTCCAGTGTCGGCATTAGAGGGATGGGTACTGTCACATCCATTTCCCGCTCTTTGTTTGTGTTTTGTTTGTTTCTCTGACTTCATGTTTTATTTTGTTAACCACTGTCTGTCTCTATTTCAGGTCACTTGTCTTCCTGTCTTTGTCTCCTTTCCCTAATGTGTGTCACCTGTGTGTAATCGTCTTCCCCGGTCCCAGTGTATATATACTCCCCTTGTGTCATTTTTCAGTTGCCAGATTGTTGTAGTACCTTGTGTATTTCACTCCCCAGCGTTATTCCCAGTGTTGGTTTTTCCAGTGTTTTTTAGACCTCTAGCTTGTATTTTTGACCACGTCTACTACCTGCCAATTTTGTACCTTTGCCTGGATTGTTATCTGGACAATGAAGCTCCTTACCTTTTTAATCTCTGCTCTGAGTCATGCTTTTGTACTGTGATAATTTTTAGTAGGCCCTACATTAAAAATAGAGCTGGGTAGCAACCCATGCGTAGCGGCACAATCGGTATTCTGTATGCTTTGTTTTTGGTATTTTTAGGACTATAATCGCTGCTTTAATCAACATTTAATCATGAGATGTTATCATGGTTTTTATTTCTTTTTTTTAATGTTATTGTGTTGGTCTTACCAGTCAAATATTGTGATGATGAAAGTGAAACCGATCTGCATACATACACCTACCTACCTCTTTTACTGACCTGGAGCAGGTGGTGGTTGCCCTCAAAATGACAAGTGAGTATGGACCAGACTGTTAAAACTATGGACGGAAATATCTGGAGGCAGAGATTACTAATCAGGAACTTTTGAATACAATAGGAAAGCCTTCGGGTGGGAAATCGCCAGGGCCAAATGGCTTTCCTATGGACTTTTACAAAGCTTTTGCCTCTGACCTTATTACCCCCCTGATGGACATGCTCAGATATGCAATTGAGATTAACCAGCCACCCAAAACATTAGAATAAGCCCTGATTATAGTCTTGCTGAAAGCCAGGCAAGGACCCAAAATTGTGCAGATCCTATAGACCCATTTCCCTCCTATCATCAGAATTTAATATATTTACTAAGGTTATAGCCACTAGATTGGATAATGTATTGCCTAGTCTTATAAATAAGGATCAGACCGGTTTCATTAAAAATCACTTTTCCTCTGACAACATACGTCGATTTGTTAATATAATTCACTGCGCTAAGGACATCAATACCCCTGTAGTTGCCCTTTCACTAGATGCCGAAAAGGCATTTGATCGCCTGGAGTGGCCCTTTTTTTTCGCAGTCTTGAAAAAAATTAACATTGGTCCAAATTTGTTTAAAATGATTCAGATACTCTATCTCAATCCATCAACAAGGATCCAGACAAATGCTTATATATCGCCTCTCTTTCCCTTGTCATGAGGAACATGTCAGGGCTGTCCCTTGTGCCCTCTGCTTTTCTCTCTGGCAATTGAGCCCCTCGCAATCGCTATAAGAGCACACTCTACTATTGAGGGTGTTGAGGTCGAGCATGTAATTTCTCTTAACGCCGATGATATCTTGCTGTATATGGCCAACGTAGCATCGTCACTTGCTGCCCTCAGTAATTTATTAGAGGAATATGGCTACAAAATAAACATAAACAAAAGTATGACGGTACCTCTTAATACTGCAGCCAACAACTACCAAGAGATAACATCTATTTCAATGGGAACCCCATAAGATCTGTTATCTAGGGGTGCAGATACCCAACAAATTAGACCAGGTTTTCCCTCTCAATTACGGCCCCCTGCTTATAAAAGTAGAAGTGAACTTGGAAAGGTAGAAGTCCCTACACCTTTCCCTAATTGGACGAGTAAACAGCATAAAAATAAATGTCCTACGCAAATTTCTTTACCTATTTCAAGCACTCCCCACACCAGTTCCAAAATCCTTTAACAAATTGGACAGCCAGATCTCTAGATTTCTGTGGAACAGTAAAGCTCCAAGAGTCAAGCTTAAAACTCTCTGTCGCTCCACTGAACAGGGAGGGCTTAACCTACCTGATTTTCAGTTATACTAAACTTAGCACAAAAAGTAAGGACATTTGTGTTTGCTAGATTATTTCTCTGTGGTAACAATGCTTTTTGGCAATACATCTTATACCGTTGGAAAGCCTGTTTAGTTTTCTTTCAAATGGTGCCCCATTTGTAAGGAACATGCATTTATGGGTTGCGCCCATGAAAAATTTGTCAAATCTTCTCTGCCAATGCCAAACAGCTTATTCTGCCATTGACTCATTTGGTGTTTGGTGGATTGGATGATTGAAGTTTGAAGAAACAAGACATATTGGCAATTGAACAATTTATTCCTTTCACAAATAGGAGTCTTAGTAACGTGTGGAAGAACCATACACAGCCACAACAGCCTGGCACCTCCTCCTCATGATGGTCACCAGCCTGGTCACACACTGCTGTGGGATGGCATCCCATTCTTCAACCAGCATTTGTCGCAAGTCAGCCAATATGGTTGTGTTGGTCACTCTGGCACGAACAGCACGTCCCAAGCTGATCCCACAAGTGTTCAATGGGGTTGAGGTAAGGACTGCCATGTTGGCAGTGCTGACGTCAGAAGGTTAAGCGTGGGTGGAGCTGAGGCGGGCCAGGCACACTGAATGAAGCCCAGTTGCTGAAACCACACCCACCTAGCTCAAAGCTCCCAAGCTAGCTAAGAAGCTAGGCTAGGATAAGCTACTCTGTTGCTAGCCTTGTTGTTTGTGTTTGGTAGATTATTTCTCTGTGGTAACAATGCTTTTTGGCAATACATCTTATACCGTTGGAAAGCCTGTTTAGTTTTCTTTCAAATGGTGCCCCATTTGTAAGGAACATGCATTTATGGGTTGCGCCCATGAAAAATTTGTCAAATCTTCTCTGCCAATGCCAAACAGCTTATTCTGCCATTGACTCATTTGGTGTTTGGTGGATTGGATGATTGAAGTTTGAAGAAATAAGACATATTGGCAATTGAACAATTTATTCCTTTCACAAATAGGAGTCTTAGTAACGTGTGGAAGAACCATACACAGCCACAACAGCCTGGCACCTCCTCCTCATGATGGTCATCAGCCTGGTCACAGACTCCTGTGGGATGGCATCCCATTCTTCAACCAGCATTTGTCGCAAGTCAGCCAATATGGTTGTGTTGGTCACTCTGGCACGAACAGCACGTCCAAGCTGATCCCACAAGTGTTCAATGGGGTTGAGGTAAGGACTGCCATGTTGGCAGTGCTGACGTCAGAAGGTTAAGTGTGGGTGGAGCTGAGGCGGGCCAGGCACACTGAATGAAGCCCAGTTGCTGAAACCACACCCACCTAGCTCAAAGCTCCCAAGCTAGCTAAGAAGCTAGGCTAGGATAAGCTACTCTGTTGCTAGCCTTGTGGTTTGTGTTTGCTAGATTATTTCTCTGTGGTAACAATGCTTTTTGGCAATACATCTTATACCGTTGGAAAGCCTGTTTAGTTTTCTTTCAAATGGTGCCCCATTTGTAAGGAACATGCATTTATGGGTTGCGCCCATGAAAAATTTGTCAAATCTTCTCTGCCAATGCCAAACAGCTTATTCTGCCATTGACTCATTTGGTGTTTGGTGGATTGGATGATTGAAGTTTGAAGAAACAAGACATATTGGCAATTGAACAATTTATTCCTTTCACAAATAGGAGTCTTAGTAACGTGTGGAAGAACCATACACAGCCACAACAGCCTGGCACCTCCTCCTCATGATGGTCACCAGCCTGGTCACACACTGCTGTGGGATGGCATCCCATTCTTCAACCAGCATTTGTCGCAAGTCAGCCAATGTGTTGGTCACTCTGGCACGAACAGCACGCCCAAGCTGATCCCACAAGTGTTCAATGGGGTTGAGGTCAGAACTGCCATGTTGGCAGTGCTGACCTGCTGCCTTCTGAGAATATAGTTCCCAGTTTGTATATGGTTAGAAGATGGCTGTGTCTAATGTGACCTTGTTAACCAAGGTGATTGATGAAAAGCTGGGGCCACTATCCCAAACCATACAGGCCCACAGCCAGCAGCTGATAAAGATCGAGGAGAGAACCACCGAGGCTGAGAATAGGATAGCTGCGGCAGAACACACCTCCGAGACGGTGGAGACGCGGGTTCGGGTGCTTGAAAACCAAATTCAAAGCATGACTGAGCATATCGATGACCTTGAGAACATTTTTTTCGGGTTATTGGTTTACCAAAAGACGCAAAGGGGAGTAACCCGACAAAGTTTTTCAAGAGCTGGATAGCCAACCTGCTCGGCCGCGTCAAAATTGAAAGAGCTCACCGTACCCTAGCTCCAAAGTCGGGACCAAACCAGCGACCACGACCTGTCCTAATCAGGTTTCACAACTTCGCTCACAAACAGAAGGTGTTGGACGCCGCAAGACACAGCGGGACTGTGAAGTACCAGGAGTTTTTCCAGGATCTGTCAGCCGCCGTTCTGCGCAAGCGAAAAGGATTTGAGGGTGTGAAAAACGTCTGCGGGACATTGGGGCTAAATACATGATGCCCTACCCGGCCACGCTGAAAATAGTCCACAGTGGGGAAGCCAGGAGCTTTGACTCCCCCGCTAAAGCCGGGGCTTTTGTTGATACTCTAACCGGCAATTTCCACTGGATGCGGGACGTCTGCGGAACGTCTCCGGAACGTCGACGGAGTCATTAGGTTTCCATTAAAGTCAATGTGTGTATTTCCACTGACTGCGGAACGTTTGCGTCCCTACTCCGTCCCAGCTCCGGCGGTCCGCAGCCCTCCGGAGCAAATACGCAGAGCTTCTATTTTTGACAGACAGCAATTCAGCACACGGCAGATAGTGCGGGACAGGAAGTCGAGCACAGAAACAAAATAAAAATCTGGTTAATTTTTGAAGTAAAATACACAGTGCTCACAGCGGATCATATTTCCCTGCACTACACCTTGAAAACACAGCACAGAGTTGTTTCCCCTCTACTCCTCTGGATGGAAACAAACTGTTGTTGGTTTTGTGGTTCTATTCTACGTGAATTCGCGAGATATTGTGGGTCCTCGTGACTACATCTGTCAGTCATGGCCGCAGCCGTGCCGCAACAAATCCGGACCTAGTGGGTATTGACGGAGCAGAGCACGCAGCCGTTCCGCAGCGGAGCCGGTCCGCAGATGTTCCGCATCCAGTGGAAATTGCCGGTAAGCTGAGCTGCACGTGAGTCACCCACCATTCTGTTTAACTGTTCATGGGCAGGTTGTCTATCTGGATTTAAACATTGCTTTGAACTTAGTTTGTTTTTGGGCGGATCATATATCTCTGAGGTTAATGATGATGGCTCACAACTGAACAATTTCATGTGACAACCTTCGCCCTACCGTTCTTTGTTCATGGTGATCACAAGTGATGATTTTTTTTTTTTTTTTTTTGTCTTCGGGTCTGCTCAAGGGTGAATATTAATATTACTCACGTGGTGTCATTTGAACTCGGAGCTGTAAGAGAGGTTAATCAAGTTAGTGTCTGGTTATGGAGACGGTTATGGTACTCCCCTGGTTATCGCGTGGGGAAGGTTCCTCCCTCAGTGCTGTTGGCACGTCTGTTATCTGTAATCTGTGTTGTCTGTTTTTTGTTTTTCAGCTGGGTTACAATCAGGTACAAAATATATGTAGAGATTATGATACATTTGGGAGCTTTAATCTTTTCAGTAAAAAATGTAATGACTTGTGACACATTGAAGCTGTGCACTGTCATCTTTGAAAAAGGAAAAGATCGATATTGCTATGTTGCAAGAAACACACCTGAACAATGAGGAGCATGTAAAGTTGCAACAGTGCGGCTTTAGTCAAGTCTATTTTTCATCTTTTACCACCCGAAGCAGAGGGGTGGCAATACTCATTAGGAAAAATTTACCAGTTAAAGTGTCAAAATGTATTAAAGATAAATATGGACGGTTTATACTTATTTTAGCCTCCTTACATGGGGAGGAATTTGCTCTCTTAAATGTCTACTGTCCTCCATGTCATCCCCATTGAGTTTTTGATGGATGCATTTGCCAAGGTATCTGATCTTGCGGTGGAGAGCGCTATTGTAGGAGGTGACTTTAATTGCCTTATGAATCCTTTGATGGACAAGTTTCCTTCAGGTGCTTTACCCCTACCAAAACAGTCCAAACAAATCATTGGTCTCTGTGAGGACTTTGGCTATGTGGACGTTTGGAGGTCACTTCACCCTGCAGACAAGGAATTCACCTTTTTTTCTAATCCTCACAATTGTTATACAAGAATTGATTATTTTTTTGCCCCGAAACAGCTTATGGAATCGGTTGTCTCCTGTTCAATTGGAAACATTATAATATCAGACCACGCAGCAGTGTATATATATGTTATGTTCAAAAATCTCTCTAAGAAACCCAAGAGTTGGAGAATGGACACCTCAATTCTGAAAGATCACAAATTCATATCTTACTTCATTACAGAATTTAGGCATTTCCTCGCCACTAACTCCCCCTCTGTTAATAATTCATCTCTGCTCTGCGTGACTTCCAAGGCTTATGCCAGGAGGTTGATTATTTCCTATACGGCTACCAAAAGACGCAAAAATATGGAACAACAAACTTTACTGGAAAAAAGATTGAGTATATCGGAGAGGGAATATGTCAAGAAACCTACAGCAGCTAAATTAAAGGAAATGACTGCTATCCACTCCACGCTAGACTCCTTGCTGACAAAAAAGGTGAGGGGAAAATTAGGATATGCAAAACAAAGACTATGTGGATGAAGGTCCTGTATACCCAACCAATGGCTGCAGTCGTAACCAACGGACTTAGGTCCACAAAGTTTGTGGTCCAGAGGGGTAACAGACAGGGTTGTCCTTTGTCGCCACTTTTGTTTGCAGTGGCTATTGAACCTCTAGCGGAAGCTGTCAGGCGAGACCCTGCATTGGTCGGGTTGGATGAAAAATCACATAAAATTACGCTATATGCAGACGATGTGTTGCTGTTTATGTTAAACCCCTCTGTATCGGTCCCTCGTCTTACTCAGATTATTGACAGGTTTGCTGCCTTTTCTGGATATAAAATACATTTTTCCAAATCAGAGACAATGCCTCTGGGTACTTTACGACAACCACCAGATAATCCCAAACATTTCCCATTCAAGTGGTCCCCTACAGGTTTTATATACATAGGCATATACATTACACCCAAATTCAACCAGTTGTTTCAAGCCAACTTTAACCCACTATTTGATAAAATAACAAGACATGGAGAGATGGAACAATCTTCCCATATCATGGCTGGGCCGAATTTCGCTTCTGAAAATGAATGTCCTTCCACGTTTGCTCTATCCAATACAAATGATTCCCATCTTATTCAACCATAAAATAGTGAAAAAGCTGAATGGTTGGTTCAGTTCTTTTATCTGGAGTAAACGAAAACCACGGATCAGGATGTCAGTATTGCAGTTACCAAGTACTATGGGTGGACTGGATCTCCCGGATATTAAGAAATATCAATTGAGTGCTCATCTTAGATACATACCTAATTGGATTGAAGATGATGCCTCGTCAGTCTGGCTCGATATCGAGAAATCCCTATCCAATTGTCCTCTAAAAAATCTACTTTTTATTGATAAACTGAAGTGTATTAAAAAGCTTTGCAGCGACCCAGTTACAATTAACACTGTTAGAGCATGGAGGATTACACAGCATATGGAAGGCAGATCAGGGCTTATGTCGGTTTTCACCCCGATCACTGATAACCCTGACTTTCTCCCAGGAACTTTGGACAGGGCTTTCAAATGCTGGACAGCTAAGGGAATTTCTTCCCTGGGTGATATTTTTGTTGGTCCTACTCTCATGACTTTTAATCAGGTTATGGTAAAATATGGCATATCAAGAAATTGCCTTTTTCGTCATTTTCAGGTCAGAGATTTTATTCTAAAAGATACATCTCTGCTGGCTGATGTGAATGTCACACAGATAGAGAAACTAGTGCTGCTTTCTCGGGGCGACGCTTCCATTAGAACCTTTTATGCTGGTCTGAGGGATTGCTCGAATCTTTGCGCTCGGTCGCTGGGAGTGATCTGGGAGAGGGAGCTGGGTGTTGTGATAGCTGGGGAGATGTGGAAGGACATCTGGGAGAATGCAAGGAAAATAACTGTCTGTAACCGGACAAGAGCGATGCAGTTTAAGATACTGCATAGAGCACATGTTGGTCCAAACCGTCTCTCCAAATACAGAAAGGATGTCTCTCCATTTTGTCTTAAGTATAAGACAGAAATTGGCGATCTTACTCACTGTTTCTGTGTTAAAATACAAAAATATTGGAGTGATGTCCTGTTTGAAATACAGAAGGTTCTGAAGAAAGAGCTTGAACTCGACCTGGTTTCCCTCCTTCTGGGTCTTCCCAGTGATCTTGTAACTGATATATCAGAAAAAAATGAATTTTAAAAATCTGAATAATCATTGCTCATATCTTAAAGTTTTGTATTATTTAGCATAATTTTAATTGTTTTTTCTCACCACAGTTCTTCTATATTCTTACTATGTTCCAGTCAAACCAAAAAAGGTTTTTGCAATGTATGTTTTTGTTTGTGTAATTAAAGGCCCTGCCATCCAGGCAGATTAAATGGACCCATGGCTGAAGAGGGCGATGGATAGAGACAGGTATAGATTAATGATATAAAAAAATTGTCATAACCAATCATGAAAAGTGAACTAGACTGATTCTGAGACACAAATCATGCATGCATGGTTTTCTTCTCAGACTGGAGAGTGTCAGATGATAACATGAGGAAGTGTGAGAACTTCATCGACACCATGAGGGTCCTTTACAAGTCTTTGCTCTGTGTGTCATCTGACAGGAGTGTCATTGGTATTTAGCATTTCAAGCATTTACAGCAGGTACCATTACACAGGTAGAGCCAACACGGTCTCACAGCAGTTCGTGAAATAGTCAAGTTATTTTGATTTATTGATTCGTGTACAGGTCACAATTTTCTCATTTATTTCGTGTACAGGTCACGATTTTCGAACGTTACCATTTCAAGAACTGCCATGACACTGGGCTGCTCTGGGGGACGCAACAACAGGGAAATTAAACGCCACAACGGGGAAAATAAACGCCACACACCAGCAACAACAACAGGACGGACCGCCACTCGCGGCCACAACGGTGAAATTCAATGCCACACGCCGCACGCACGTTCGTCCAATCAGCTGCCGGTCAAGGGTGTGGAGCATCAACCATGGATGAATGACATGGATGAATGATGAATTGACAGTAAAATGTCAATACTTATCAATGCACTCACCTGTCTACAGGCATACTGTAAACATGTAGGGAGGATATTTCAATCTGCTCTGTCCACTTTTGTTTTACGCAAACACAGCTCTATTCTGCAAATAGCGAATTTTTACAAACAAGCTAAAACAAAAGCTGTCGGTTTGTAGTCTAACTGTTTATGTTAGTTTGCTACGAATCTTGAAATTTCTTGTAAACTTAGCTGCTGGCTAAACAAACCATCCTCTGCGCTGGAGCGGTAAATCTATGGATGGGGAGACCGGATAGAGTTGTAACACTACCAATTCCACGAATCAGGGATAAGATAGGAGTCATGTGACAGTTTCAGTTTCCTCAGGCTTCCTTTACAATCCCACATGGATGTTTTCCAGTCTGTGTTGCTATCTCTCCTGAAGCTACAGCAGACAATCTAATTCTGAGGTAAGAAATTAAAAAAAATAACAAGATAATATTTTGTTTAGTACTTCTACTGTTGTAGAATCAAAATCAAAATAAGGGCCTAAAATGCCCAAAACATAATCTGAAAAAAGAAAGTGTTACAACCATCCCCTTACATACAACTAAGGACATTTTTGTGATTTTAATAATTCTACAGAATGCCTAGAACTTGGGTGAGAAAAACAGATCATGGAATCGATGCCAGTCTTTTAAAAATAGCAGCAGAGGAAGTTAGGAAAGTAAAGTCTGTCAGGGCAGTGGCAAAATCCCACGGAATCTGCCATGTCACCTTGAACAGATATTGGCGGAAATATAAAGAACTGAAAGACCAGGGATCGAGGGACCTTCCTCGTCTAGGATACTACAGTCCTCACCAGGTCTTCACCAGGGAGCAGGAGGAGACTTTGTCACAGTATGTAAGCCAGGCAGCCGATATATAATATAATATAATTATAAATTATAAATATAATAAACTTTGCATTTAAAAAAAAATGTATAGCCTAATGTTAGTTTTGTGTGCTTAAGTATGCCTTCACAACAAAGACGACTGAAGAAGAGAGAGAAAGAGCTCAAAGAAGCAGCTAAAAGATATGCAACTTTGCAGAGCTGGATTAAAACTGTCAGCGGACCAGCTGTGAGAGAAGCATTTGATAATGTCAAACAACCATCCTACATTATTCATTTAATATGAAGTAGGCCTATTTTATCACCTGGGGATCGAGTAAAATACTTTTACTAGCTGTAGTCATGTTGTAATTATTCTTTATTTATATATTTAATTTATTTTATATATATATATATATATAGGCCTGTCACGATAGTCAATAAATCAATTAATCGCACGATAAAAAAAATTAGCTCGATCATTTTTCCGGCCGCGATAATTTCCATTTGCATGCTTGTTTGTTTTCCTTGGCTCTGTCTCTCTCTACTAAAGAGACTGGAGGACCACTCTCGGTTCCTTAGCGTAACGAGGAGTGAACCCTCTTGTCACTCGCATGGTCTTTGTGTGGGCGGGACTCCTGGCGGAGAGAGAGAGACAGAAAACGCTAGTTGAGAGTTGGAGCAGGGTTTCCTGCAGCACTTTGCAGTTAAGGTGCCGTCAAAAAAAAAAAAAGTAATATGAGCGATAACCGCCGTGTTACTCGGCGTCCCGTTTTCTCCCTTTCATTCCAAAGCACACAGTTGACAACCTGCAGGTGGAGACAGGCTCGGACATACATGCCGCTGTGGACTTGTCAGTCTCGCAAGCGGTTTCAGGAAAGTGGCTGCATGTGTCCGACAATGCACAGAACATTAACTGTACAAGCCTACAGCTGTCCGCGGACACGGAGTGCGGAAAGTGTGTCAGAGTTGCGACTGTGTGTGTGTGTGTGTGTGTGTGTGTGTGTGTGTGTGTGTGTGTGTGTGTGTGTGTGTGTGTGTGTGTGTGTGTGTGTGTGTGTGTGTGTCGGCCCGCCCCCACGAAGCTCCGACCTGCAGAGGAGCAGAAGCTGCACCTTCGCCAAAATGAAGACTGAAAAACAGAACTATTTTTGGTACAAACATTTACTCGCCATGTGGCAGATAGCCATATAGATAGATTTAATTTATTAATTATACATTATTTATTTATTTGTCACAAACGGCAATTCCACAACTGTACAACAGCGTGAAAGACGACATACTAAAGGAGATCAAAGACATATTGTGGATATTTAAAATGTCCTCCAGTTCCAGTGTTAAATATTCTTTAGAAATAAAAGTGTATTGATCTTTGAAAAGGTGTACCTGCATTATTATGCCATTATCATTATATTAGATGAAAATGGTCTCGGAACGACAATATTATCGTTTATCGCAATATCGTTTATAGCAAAATTTGTTATCGTGACAGGCCTATCTAGCCGCCCGACTCTTCTCCTTACCTGCTGCCCGGCTCCTCTCTATCTCACCTGCCGCCCGGCTCCTCTTCAGCTCACCTGCCGCCCGGCTCCTCTCCAGCCGCCCGGCTCCTCTCCTCCTTACCTGCTGCCCGGCTACTCTCTATCTCACCTGCCGCCCGGCTCCACTCCAGCTCACCTGCCGCTCGGCTCCTCTCCAGCCGCCCGGCTCCTCTCCTCCTTACCTGCTGCCCGGCTCCTCTCTAGCTCACCTGCCGCCCGGCTCCACTCCAGCTCACCTGCCGCCCGGCTCCTCTCCAGCTCACCTGCTGCCAGGCTCCTCTCCTCTGTACCTGCCGCCCGGTTCTTCTCCAGCTACTCATGCTGTCCACCTGCACTCCGATGAGATGCCGAGCACCTCGGGGTCCATTGTAGGTCAGTCGTTCAGTCCATCACTCATTAGGCCATTTCCAAAAGCAGGCCCAAGGAAAGAGACAGGTAGGGGTAGGAATAAGAGGCGCTCGGAAATCCTCACTGATACACCAGTGAAGCTGGCATTGGAAGAGGAGGAGTGTCGAAAAGGGAAAAACATCAGGAGAAAATATTGGGGAGTGAGAAAAGCAAAAACAAGTAAGTGTGAAAACCTGCCGGGAAAAGGGTGAAGGCTGATAACTCCTCTTCAGAAGAGGAAGATTTCTGTGTCGTTGCATGGAACCTTTTAGAAATTCAAGACCCAAAGAAGTGTGGGTCAAGTGTGTTTTATGTAGCTTTTGGGCCCACCAGGCATGCACTCCAGGCCTGATCAATTTCATTTGTCACCATTGTGACTCTGATTAACAATGCATTTAATTTATTTGTTCTTGTCACCATTGTGACTGATAAAGAATGCATTTCATTTGTTCGTTCTGTGGAATGGGGGTAAATATGTTGCCTGAGGACATCTATAGGCCAAAATTGACTTTTGGTCATAGCTGGCAACAGGAAATCTGCCTTATATGACAAACATCATCCGATTTACATGAAACTTATAATGTGTGGTCCACATGTGATACTGAGCCGCCCCCTATACATTAACCACGCCCATGTATTCAGACCATGCCTCTTTTATGGCTTTTGAGCCGTTTAAGGTAGAGTCTTATGTGAGGTATCATTGAACTCAGCAGAGAGTTCCTTTTTGATTGGTGATGGTTTGACCCGACCCCCTATGCTTTAGCCACGCCCCCTTTCACAGCTAAAGAACTGTATGACAGAGTCTTGTGTGAGATATCATTGAACTCAGCAGAGAATTCCCTTTCCATTGGTGACGATTTGCAGTGCCGCACCAATGCACGGCCGCAAGGAGCGGCGTCCGCCATTAACCTTGACGTGCAAGGAGGTGCGAGGGCCCGTCCAACGCTGCTTGTAGCTTTAATACTTTTTGTGTCCGAACCTAGCAGATTAATACCCTGTCTACTCGAGATCATTGACTCTTTCTCGAAATTTTCAGGTTATAGGGTAAATTGGTCCAAGTCAGAAGCGTTACCTTTAACAGCTCAGTGCCTCGTAACAGCCTTCCAATCAGGTGCATTTCAGTGGCCAATGCAAGGTATCGTATATCTGGGTATCTTATTCCCTCCCCAGTTAAAAGTTCTAGTTAAAGTAAATTTGGATCCATTATTTAATAAAATCTCATGTGATGTTAATAGATGTCTGACTCTTAATCTCTCCATAGCAGGGAAGGTCAATGTTATAAAAATGGTTTGTAGTCCCAAGCAGAGTTACCTCATCCAATCTCTTCCTCTGGAGGTTTAAGTGCTTTGACAGGATAAAAAATACATTTATATGGAATGGTAAAAAACCCCAGCTACATTTGAATAAACTACAAAGACTGATTGATAGAGGAGGT
The DNA here is from genome assembly GCF_031162955.1 of Sander vitreus. Lineage (NCBI taxonomy): Eukaryota > Metazoa > Chordata > Actinopteri > Perciformes > Percidae > Sander > Sander vitreus. The sequence goes on along the minus strand of NC_135855.1, from coordinate 9,529,964 downwards.
TTGGGTCTACCAAAGAGGTTGTATTATTACTATGCTTTTAACTTAAGACATCTGGCCCACTGGCTACTTTCTCCTGAGAGAGCCCCGCCCTGGTATTGTATTGAGCAATCTGTTCTTGCCCCATGACCTATGTGTTCTATTCTATACATATTGTCTAATTTTGGACATTACTACTGACATACAGTACTTGTTGTATTGATCACATAATGCTTGACCAATTATCATAAAGCCTTTTTCTATTGTTTGAAGACATGAAATGTCTTCAAATAAAATGTCTTTGAAGACAGCTCTTGGGGAGCTTTTCAAAGACAAAGACCCTGCTGGAAACGGTGAAGATAGACGGCACGGCCACGAAAGAGGTACATGTGTGATGTGAAAGCTGGGCAGGAGGTTGTAGGGACGGTTTTGGGAGGTAAAGAGGGGATATAGCTTTAAGACAGGAAAGGGGAGAGAGGGGGGATTTAATATGCCACCGAGATACAGATCCCCCAGTGTAACAATTCCCTTTTCCAACCAATCCCTCCAAAAAAGGGGAGATCTACTAATACATAATTTTGGATTACGCCAAATACTTGAAGTACCTACATATGGATCCAGTTCAAACAGCCGGGCCACTTTGGTCCAAACGACATTTAAGTGAGAGATAATTGTTAAGACAAGTATTTAGTGCCATTTTAAGTTGTTTGGGTTTGTTTAATTTTATACCAATAGCGTCAGGTAGGACCAGTAAAATGAACATAACATATCACGTAAGAGGGCAGTCCTGTGCCAAAGTAGGTCAAAGAAGAGGAGCGCAGGTTACGGGTAGCTTCCGTTTCATCCATCCAGGTGATAAAAGACTTAATGAGCACAGCTAGTGCCGACAAGCGTGCAGTGAATGTGAGGAGTAGACAAAGAAACATATTTCAAGTCCAAACAAAAGAGTTTGGACAGGGTGCATCAGTGTACAGGAGACCTCAGAGACGCTATTGGTAAGTGAGCATTTTTGTTTAAATCGTGGTAGCCTGAAACCTAATGATTAATTTAAAATGAGAGAAAAAAAAACGCATTTTGTTTCTGGTTCGTGCACTTGGGTTTCAGAGGACGATAAGGGGGGTTGTTTTAAAATGTTTGTAGCAGTGTGGTTGCTAGATATTTTACCTTGTTGAAACTATGTATGTATGTATGTATGTATGTATGTATGTATGTATGTATCTATAAAGAGATAGATATAATATTGATTTATATTGTTGAGGTGTTTAATTACTTTGTACATTTTAAATGACTAAGTTTGCTCCTAATTGTTAATTTGGATGGAGGATAAAGGGCCTGCTACGTCCAGAAGAAAGCTGTTGACGCAGGAAAGTGCAGTACAGTCTGGGAGACAAGATGGCGGAAGGTGTTCTACAAAAGACGGTTAAGCAGCTGTTGAGAGATAGGACCATTGCAAAAAGCAGCTTCACCAGAAAGGCTAATTCCCTCATCAAATGGGCGGACACCATGGTTGAAGCTGAGCTAAGGGAGGAGTTTGCCAAGCTCTCTGACTGTTTGAGGAAACTTCTGGAAGCAAATGATGACTACAGGAGTGGACTGATGGCTGAGGCTCAACAGTCAGAAGAGGAGGATGAGGAGGATCTCAGAAAGCAGCAAGAAGGCGACATTGAGAGGCCAGTGAAAGTGAAGCAAGATTTAAGGAGGTGAAAGACATTGTCCAAACAAACCTGTGGTCAAGGTATGGTCAGAGAGTGCTCACGACAGCAATCGTGGAAGCAGAAAAAGCCTGTAACCAAGCAAGGAACTTACCTGTTCAATCCATCAACCTGGAGGGATACAAGGTGCATTTGACACTCCTGGGGAAGAGGATAAGTGAAGCTATCCAAGTGATGTCAGCCTGGGAAAGCTGGATCCCCATGGAGAGGAGAGGGGAGCCAGATGGCAGGATCAAATACCTGACAGCAACTAACAACATGCTTGAGCTAAGGAGAGCTGAGTTTGTCACTGCACGGAGGATTGCAGAGGAAGTGATAGCCACAGGTGAGAGAGGAAGGGGACCGCCCACACCAGCAGCAACACCGATTGTGAGGATTAAACCAACCAGCCTGCCCATCTTCAGAGGCTGCAAAAGGGAGTATCACAGGTGGAGGATGGATTGGGAAAACCTGAAAAGGCAGGGGGAGCCATCAGGATCAGCTGAAGTAAAGAAAATGCAGCTCCTGGACAGTGTGGACAGCATCATCTCAAAAGACCTCAGGCTGACGACTTACAATACTGCAGAAGAGATATTCAGAGTCATGGAGAACAGGTATGGAAATAAATCAACCATCGCCATAGAGATCTTCGAAGAGCTGGAGAAGATACCCCCTGTAAAGGGAAATCAGCCCAGGAAAGTCATCGACCTGATACAGACTGTAGAAAAAGCCTTGGCAGACCTCACAGACCTGGGAAATTCTGGTGCAATAAAGAACCCCCTTGTAATTAAGTCAATAGAGAGACTTAAGACTGGCTATTCTTTTTTCTCAATCCGAGCAACAATGTCACTTCAGACAACCATTTTGATATGCTGTTAAAAATGTGTTAGTAAATGCTGTTAGAAATTCTAGAAAGGCTGGAACCACAAAGAACCACAAAGAAACCTAATCTGGAGGAAACGTGTTGTGTGTGGTGACGAGAGACACAATGATAAAATCTTCTTCTGTAAGAAAGTCAGAGGGCTGACAGTAACCAAGAAGAAAGCTGTTTTGGAGAAGCTGGGAGCCTGCAGAAAATACCTTGGATGCCATGATGAGGATGGATATTGCAGAGATGCATACCTGTGCAGAAACAGAGACTGTAAAAGGGGAAGCAGTGCAGACCACCATTACTTTATCTGCCCAAGAGGAGAATTCAAAAGGGGAGAAGAGAGGATTGAAAAAAGCAGACAAAGAAAGAGCAAGCTGACGAAGGAGCAGGAGAGTTTCTTGTCTGAACTCTCCCCTGAGCAAGCAGAAAGGTGCAGAAAAGCATTCACCAACAAGACCGCACTAATAGGAAGCACCGGTAAGAACCAGTCTGAACTTTTGAAAGGAAATGGCCTATGTGAACTTCCTGTACTCATGATGCTGATGGAGGTCACGACTAATGCAGGGCAGAAGATTGGGACTCTAGTGGACCTTGCTTCAGACACAAACTACATTACCCATAAGGCTGCCAACAGACTGAGGATACAAAGTGAGAAGATAACCTTAGGTGGAAGTAGGTGGAATGACCATGAAGGTGAACACTGAGCGATATCTCCTCAGAATCAGAGTCAGGACTCCTAAGGGAACAGAAAGAGCTCATGAACTTGTCTGCTATGGCCTGGATGAGATCGCCAAGGTGCACAAAGATGTTGGACCAGAGAAGCTACATAAATTCTTCCCAAAGATACAACTAGAGGATTTAAGAAGACCAAAAGAGGTGGAACTTCTCATTAGCCATAGAGAAGGAAGACTTGCTCCACAAAGGGTGAGAGTTGTAGGAGACCTTGTCTTATGGGACAGTCCATTGGGAAAAACAGTAGGCGGTGCACACCCCGACTTGTTTGAGGAAATAGAAGTGGCAGTGCATGGGTCCAAAACCCACTTTGCTCGCTCCATGAGAACAGCCGCTGTGAAATATGAGGAGGAGGTGTTAACAATCACAAATTGTTATAAACAAATACTGCGGTGAACCCGTGCGTAATGCTGCATGATGGCACTGCTGGCCCTGCAGGAGGACTAACCCCAAATGGAAGAATCAGGAGAGAAAGAGACTTCAGGGACCATGACGATGACTGGCTAATATGCCGATTTAGATTCCCTAAAGCTGAGCTCTTGGATCTATGTATTTAATTGGGTCCAGTAGGACAACGCGCCGGAACCGTGCCATCCCGGTCCAAATACAGGTCCTCGCCACTCTGGAGGCAACCGGCTGTTTCCAGAGGGAAATGTCAGACAGCTAAGTGTTTTTTTTAAATAAATATTATATATAATCTTCAACTTTATCACTAAGGCTTGTTATAGGCTTGGATATAATATATAGTTGTTGGATCTGTTAAATCTTATTATATACGTCTGGTATATCGACGCTGTCCCTGAGTGCGTAATGCCTACCGTTTTGGACATATTATTAATACATGTAGTTATAGATCAGGTTTCCCTACACTGTACAAGAACAGGCCGAAATTATAATTCATTTTGCAGCAATTCCTGAACGTCTGAGACGTTTTTTGCTTTTTCTCTGCCAGTCATCATGATACGGTGTAACAACTGCCAGTGTCATTCATACACTGATTAGCATTCACGAGGTGCTTTGCATTGACTATTTATGGTTAAAAATGGGCGTGTACAGGGCGGGATAAGAGGCTGATCCACGTACGCACGCTTGTAGGTAATCTCTGATTTATAAAGCGAACATTGCTTACAGGTGTGCGTACACACGGTTTTATAAATCTGACATTTTTTTGGCATACGCCATTTTGGGCTTTTGGCCGTACGTACACTTATAGTAAGGATCCTATGCACAGTTTTATAAATGAGACCCCTGTGTCTTACCTTTCTTAGGAACCAAAGTTATCAAAGCCTGCCTAAATTAATGTTGGTGGCGGTGTGCCCTTCTCCAGTGCCTTTCTATATACCTCTAACAGAAGTGGAGCCAGTTCAGTTGCAAACCTCTTAAACAATTCTGCTGTGAAGCCATTGGGCCCTGGGGCTTTACCCACAGGCAGGGCCCCCATTACCGCTGTAATTTCTTCTATAGTCAAATCCAGGAACGGGAACAGTTGCTGTGAAAACATCGCCAGAATTGGATCTAACTGCAGAAATAGTGGAAGCCAATTCACTCTGTTTTATGTATCTAGCGAGTCATTTTCCTGCTTTGTCTCCCGATTCAAAATAATTTTGTCTTGCCCTGAATAAATTGAATTCAACTTTCTGAGATAGAATATTATTATATTGGTATTTTAATTGAGTCCGATTTCTCAGGCCATCCTGTGACATTCTTCGCTTATTCTCAGTTTTAGTGTGTTTGATTTGACTTTCTTATTCCTCTTACAAAATGAAGCATGTTGTACTGTATAATGCGCCCCCTGATCACAGCCTTTAAGGCCTCCCATGCCACCCCTGAAGACAACACTGAGGACTAATTGATCATCAAGTAATCTTTTTAGCTCAGACCTAAGCCATGCTATATTTTCTGGCTCCTGTAAAAGGGAGTTAAGGTGACACCTATAAGAGCACCTTCTCTCACTTTGAGGCAGCAGGTCTAGGCTCACCCACACACACATGATCAGAAATTACAATATCTCCTATCACACATCCTATAGCAGAGGGAGACAGTGATTTGGAGATTAAAGTCTATCCTATAATATGTCTTGTGCACTGACAAAAAAAAAAGTGTAATCTCTCCCAGATGGGTTCAAAATTCTCCAAATATCAACCAAGCCTTAAATCTTAGCCTCTATAATGTGGGCGAGGCTCTGGGGGCCCTGGGTGCTGCAACACCACTGTAGTCCAGAACTGGATCCATTACCATTAGCCCCCTAGAACAATATTGTGGTTCCGTACAGCTTGTAATTTCCTTTCCAAATCTCTAAAAAAAAAAAAAAGCCTGATCATCATTAGGTGCATATATGTTATCCTCTCCACAACCTTCATGACAGTCACCTGACAAGCAAGCTTTAAATGAGATGTTTTTAGATATTGCCATGCTATCTGACATATTAATATACTCTGTAATGCAGCCTTGTATAACATAAACCCTCTGATTCACCGTGAGTGTCTGCTCTAAATGATAACACACACTTTCAACACAGGCCTTCCAGCCAAAGGTGTTGTCCATATAAACACTAAGGTGCCTATAGGAGAAGAGAATTGATTGGTTTATCATTTATGACCTCCGATACCATCTGACCCATGTCACGATCCTTTCCTCAGTTTGTGAAGTGGTTGAATGAGATTGTTGGCATTGCACCACTGCACACAGGTCTCTATTTCAGCAGAATATGAAAAAGTACTTGTGTCTGTGTGCAATAGGCTGTGGTAGAAGTGTGCCAAAAATGTGCTGACCATCACGAAAAAAACGAGATAAATGTGTCCGTGTACAAGAATCAATAGATTAAATTACGTGAACATCTCACAAACTGCCGTGAGACTGGGTTGTGCACAATGGCCATCGAAGTACTCGCCGTCCCGGAGATTCCCCCAGTATCCCCACCCACACCTGTCTCTCAGCCTAGTTGAGTAACGTTACAACCCTGTCCGCCCCGGTGTTGAAAACATCCAAAAGGTGACATTGACATGTGAAATATATTGTGATATTGTGGTTTTAGCTGCTGGCTAATGTTAGCCTGCTGGCTCACTAGCTAGCTAACTGGTATACCAATACAAATCAAATCAAGAAAAACTTAATTATGTTGGGGAAACTGCAGCTATTTTATTAGAACATAAATAAACGTTACTAAATGTAACGTGAATAAACTTGAATGGGTGAACTCGTCCGTGAACAGACGCATTCTAATCGGCGATGTTGTTTAACAATACAAACTACAACTCCCATTATTCCACGCAACTTTCCAACATCAAAAGTCTGTGTTTACCATCCATTGTTTTGATTGAGAGACCCCTAGCGGCAGAAAGGTACATATTGTACATTTAAGTCGTTAGAGATTGTTCAGATGGAAAACCCAGTCTGACCTCCTGAAAGTTGCTCTCGTTCTGCAGGAAAGCTTCCGTAATAAGGAAATATAAGCAGATTAAATACAATATAATAACTCTACCTAACTAGTACTTTAAGAAGTACTTTGTATCAAATTAGACCCAAACTAGAAATAATATGGTAAACACCTAAATTATGCTGTAATTAAACACCTCATATACAGTCACATTAAACCCCATATTATACTTAGAGACTTTTATACTCTAATCATAAACCAGTGTTGAGATCCAAAATAATTAACTTGTGATCACGAAAAATAAAACTAAAGCTATTCATTATCACAGATTTATTATTTTATAATCATGGCCTCTGTAGCCTTTCGCCTTTCATAAAATACCTGTAGTGGCATTCTGTGTGAACACCATCATTCTAACATCAGCTAATATCTACCAAATGCTTTGCTTCCTGGCACTTTGATGGTGTATCTGTAGCACTGTGGCCTTTCCCAGAGCAGGACAGATGTCCGCATAGCTTCTCAATGTATTTCTATACCTCCATTAAGCTGCAGCCTGGGCTAAAACAGTTGTTGTCACAACATGAAAGAATGACAGAAAGAATGGCAGCTTTCTGCTTGCTGAAACCAAGACCGGCCTGGTTAAGACTGTAACCCAGACTAAAGATAGAGTCCAGCCCCACATCCTCTTTCCTATTGTCTGCAAGCTGCACAGTGCACACTGGCTGTACACGAAAACGCCTACTACATACTACAGACAAACGCAGTATGTAGTATCTACTGTTCGTCAGTGGTATGCAGTATGAAACTGTTCAAACGATTTATTCTGCAGTATGCTAGGCCAGGCTTAACCTTCAAACAAGCTCTCTGGACAAAAATATAAAAATAACACACCACTATTGCAATTGAAAAAATATACTTATTGAGCTTTGGATTTTTTTGTTTATGACCAAATGTTATGTGCACTGTATACTTGTCCAGGGACAACAGATGGAAATTAGCAGTGGGATATATCTGGTGTAATAACAATTACTGTACACTGTCCCTGTTTTAAATAAACCAAAAGATGAATGGAAATTATACGCTTTGGTATCTCCTATAACGCCATAGCATGTTATCACTTTATGTACTGTTTATTTTTCTACCATACAGACTGAAACTCAATTTCTAAAAATATTTATGTAAGAAAAGCAAATACACCAAACAATAATTATGAACTGAAATAATAAATCTAATGCATATACATAGACAGGTGTCTCTCTAACCTGTCAGACGCTTCTCTGTAGCCGGCCAGCGAGCTCAGTAAGCAAGAGTTTGTGGAGCATTTAACTCCGAAAAGGCAGATAACCACAGGTTCCTGTTAATCTGAAAGAGAACATTTGTGTTGTGATATTTAAACAAATGATCCGTCAACGGGGAAATAAAAGCCTCATGTCTACGAGACCAGTCTTCTGAGAGAGCTCCAGCTCACTGCGGTGTCTTTAAACATGACCCTGGCAGGCACTGGCTGGCTGTCGCTTCAGTTTGTGGAGCTTCTAAATTGCAAAAACGACAAATTGCACATTTGCAATTCGCCATACATTTTTTTGTAAAACTGCCCATATTCGAAATGTACACAGTTGATTTCTAGCCTGAAAAGTTCTCAGAAGTGAATTTAGTGATGAAATAGACGGAAATTTTAAAACGTTTCCAGTTGTGGCTTTGCATTGTGGGATACAGTAGGCGAGGTAGACTGGTCCAATGCATACTGGAGATTTTCTCCAAATCAGTATGACATCCGGGTATTTTTGTAGGTCTTGCTTTTGTTTGCATACTGCATACTACATGCTACATTTTGGCCAAATGCTAATATAGTAGGCGGTCACACACTATGCATCATAGCAGTCATAGTTCCATTATCTTTATTGTGACTATAATTGCCACTGTTAATCATACCCCCAACCGGTACGGGCAGACAACCACCTACCAAGAGCCTGGGTCTGTCCGACGTTTCTGCTTAAAAGGAAGTTTTCCTCACCACTCGAGGTTTCTGCCTAAAAGGGAGTTTTTCCTCGCCACTGTCGTAATAAATACTTGCTCTTGGGGGAATTATGGGAATTGTTGGGTCTTTGTAAATTATAGAGTGTGGTCTAGACCTATTCTATCTATACAGTGTCTTGAGATAACTCTTGTTATGATTTGATACTATAAGTAAAATTGAATTGAACTGTGCAAAACTACTATTACATATATATTATACAGTTTTGTTTGTTAACACACATTTCCGGAAAGCATACCTCCGGAAAGCATACCTCATATTCTCAGAACTTTACACCCAAATCCAAAAATGCACTCACAAAAGGCAAAACACCCCTCTGCCTTCAACAATGTTATGTCTTTTCAAAATGTCATTTTGTGTTTAAATGACACACACACCATCATTTTGGGTCTCGGGAAATTTTAGAATTGATTTTAAGACATCACTGATCACTTTTGAGGCCTGCTCTGGACTTGCACCTGAGTATATCTCAGATCTTACGTGCCCGGTCGTAGCCTGAGGTCCTCAGGCTCTGCTAGCCATTCCATAATCCAGGCTGAGGACCAAGGGTGACCAGGCTTTTTCTGTTAAGGCCTCCACACTCTGGAACAATCTCCCTGAGGAGATCAGACTGGCGAGCTCCATATGCTCTTTTAAATCCCTTTTAAAAAACTCATCTTTATAAGTGCGCTTTCACAGGGGTTGTGGCCTGAAGGTATTTTTATCTGTTAGAACCTATTTTATATATAATAGCATTTAACCTTTATTCTATTATTTTATTGTACTTATTCACTTGAATTGCTCTTTTCTTAATGCTGTAAAACTTTATTTATTTATTTTTTATTGTTTGTCATTGTTTGTCATTGTTTGTCTCCTTCATAGCCTATACATCCCAACAAACACAAAGTTGGATGTGTAAAGTGTTCTAAATACAGTAAAAATAGGCTGCATACTGTCTTCTGTTTGGGTCTGGCCACAGCACCTCATCAACATTGCAGCAACAGGGGAAGGTTGGCCTAGCATGGTGAATCCAGCCCGAAAAGGTTCTACAGTTATATCTGCACATGCATATTCTTTAGCTTGTAGAACAGGTACATGCATATGGCGATTGTGGTCATGTATGTTACTGTGAAGCTGCTGTGTGGGGACATGTGCAGCCGTGGAGATGATAGAGCTGGGGAGGAAGCTGCTAGTTTACTTGGCTAACACGGTCAACAGCTATCGGGATTACTTACCGAGGATATAGGGGAGAAGCAATGTTTTCCAGCACTGTTTACCGTGTTAGCACGTAGCTTTAGCAGACAAATAAGTGGAGCCGTTAGCCAGTGCACGCCCAGCCCGGGTAAAGTTAGTGCACTTAGCCGATCAGCGGTGGGCATCTACCCAATGTAACACAAATACCTTACTGAGGCAGAATGTGAAATAACCTTAGCTGATGAAGTGGGGGCAGAGGAAGAGCAGGCAGCACCTTTTTCCCCTTATTAGCCTTGCCTGGGGAGGAAAAGGCAGAATGTCCCCTCTGACCAAAGTGGGGTGCCTTACATTGCTAACATTATTAACGTTAGCTAACACAAAAAGGCTAACAGTGCTTACATTTAAACCAACCTGAGCATCAGAGAGTGCCGGGAAGAAAAACTCCTGAGCCCATACAAAATGTACGCTCTTTATTGATAAAACAAGGGGATTGTAACAATTCACGCAAATTCAACCAATCACTGTGAATTCGGCGCGACTCACAATTTTGACCAATCACCGCAACTTTACCGCAAATTTGACCAACTACCGGCGTTTCCCGCGACTTCAACCAATCACAGCAGTCCCACGTACCAGACTTTACGTTAGTATGTGACGCTGAGAGCCACTGACCAAGCGGGAGTGAGAACGGGTTGACATAACACACGTACGTCGCCAAATTCATTTCCTTGTTTCTGATACGAAGACGAGAAGTGTGTGACTCGAACATCTCACATTTACCAACAAAACGTACAGCGAAAGACCGTGCAAAACATTTCAGACCGTCCTGCCAACCTGTATATTGACACACATATGGTATTGATATTGATCAATACCAGTGTAATAGAATCGATACTTTAGTTTTAGTTTCTCTCCAGTATGCACTGCTGCAGTTTCATCAGAGGCTGTCTGTGTCTGTGTAAGTGCAGCTGCTTTCAAGGCACACTTTGCTCCTCCTCCCCCCTCTTGTGATTTGATGTTGTACCATCAAGCAAGCAAGCAGCCAGGCCCGGCAGCGGCCAGCAACACACACACACAAGCAGGACAGAGACGGAGCAGAAGAATGGCAGAGAGGAAGAGGAGTGCTTTGTGGCTATATTTTCTGGTCAAAAATGAAAAACAACGGCAAGCTGTATAATTTGTAAAAATGCTGTAAGATACAGTGTTAACACAAAAAATGTATACAAGCATATGACAATTCTGTCCTTGGTTTTAACTCATTATTAATCCAAAGGAAAAGTCACTTAAAGGTCAAGAAAATTCATTCAGATTTAGCAACTTGATGATGAATACACCTTAATTATTAAAAAGTATCGTATCGGTATTGGCGATACTGGCTCGGTATTTACCTGGTATCAGATCGATACCAAATTTTGCAGTATCGCACACCACTACCTGTCGGCTCTCTACAGAGGGCGGGGCTGCTGCTCAGTTCCCCCCGCGACTGATGTGCGCGCACACGCAAACATGGATGCAGGAAAAACCGGAGATGTGACGTACACAATGACATAATTGAGGACAGCTACGCTCGTTATTGTAAGTGCAATGATAAGTTAAACTCCAATAAGTACTTTATCAAACTGTATGAATGTGTGTCCCAGGCCAGGATAGGAAATTAACTAACAATGTAAAGATCAACAAGCCACTGACAGATATGTTCAAATTTGATTTATTCAGTAAATTATTATTTTTTGTCTTAAATCCACCAGCCATTTTCATATTATACAGTACCAACATTTGCAGCATCCTGAGCCTTTTGGTAAGGTTACTAGGAAAACTCAGTCCAGAGTAGTTTTATTCTCCCTTAAATAAGTTTCCTTTTTATTTTTAAAGAATTATACCAACAACAACAAAAAATCTTTTTTTTTTGCAATATTCACTGTTTCTCGCAACTTCATTGCATCCAAAATACAAAAGACATCGCAACTTTTATCGCAATTTTTTACAAAAGCTCCCTCAAAATCAGGCATTTTGGGCCACAACAAAAGCAAAAAAAGGGCTGCAAAATCCTGAAGGGACTGCCCGAAGCTCTCCGCGGGCTATCAGTGCTGCCGAATCCACTGCCGGCGCCCTGACTCCTGTTGCTACAGTGAAGATGAGAGCCCAGCTGCTCTGAGGCTTTCCGGGTGGTTTACAGCCTGGCTATCATTTCCTGAAAAGCGAAAAGAGGGTGGTTAGCTTCATGGAGGACCGACCAGAGTTTATTGTGTTTTTTCTTTAGACTCAAAGTTGAACAGTCTTCTTTCTGTTGGTCCCCCATTGTGAGTCAGCAGTAATGAAATATAGGCGCTGTTGTGTTGTGATTAACATGCTGTTTTCTTAGCATTTTTTCTTCCCAAGTTCCCAATTTCCGAGTACAATGGAACGCAGCATAACCGGCACTGTCAAGCTCCACCTTACATTCATGCTCCACCTGGGCAGACGAGGATAGACCAACCCCTGCTGACTGAAAAGCGTCACTAACTGTGCGCTCCATTTGAATTTAGGGCGGGAAAGTCACCACAGACCTCGGATCCTATTAATTGACAAAGCAGAAAATACAAGCGCTTTCATCAGTGGGTCATATGCTCAATTACCATTGTTTAACTCATTTTTTGATAGATAAGAACTTTTTTTTTTAACAATTAACTAAACTTAGCACAAAAAGTAAGGAAATTTGTGTTTGGTAGATTATTTATCTGTGGTAACAATGCTTTTTGGCAATAAGCTTATACCGTTGGAAAGCCTGTTTAGTTCCCTTTCAAATGGTGCCCCATTTGTAATTTGTAATCATGCATTTGTGGGATGAGCAGCAGCGCTGAGTATGTGGGTTGCGCCCATGAAAATTTTGCCAAATCTTCTCTGCCAATGCCAAACGGCTTATTCTGCCATTGACTCGTTTGGTGTTTGAAGAAACAAGACAGATATTGGCAATTTAACAATTTATTAATTTCACAAATAGGAGCCTAAGTAGCATGTGGATGAACCATACACAGCCACAACAGCCTGGCACCTCCTCCTCATGCTGGTCACCAGCCTGGTCACACACTGCTGTGGGATGGCATCCCATTCTTCAACCAGCATTTGTCGCAAGTCAGCCAACGTGGTTGTGTTGGTCACTCTGGCACGAACAGCATGCCCAAGCTGATCCCACAAGTGTTCAATAGGGTTGAGGTCAGGACTGCTGGCAGGCCATTCCATCCTCTCCACTCCCACATTCTGGAGGTAGTTTCTGACCAGCATGAGGAGAAGGTGCCAGGCTGTTGTGGCTGTGTATGGTTCATCCATACGCTACTGAGGCTCCTGTTTGTGAAATGAATAAATTGTTAAATTGCCAATATGTCTTGTTTCTTCAAACTTCAATCATCCAATCCACCAAACGAGTCAATGGCAGAATAAGCTGTTTGGCATTGGCAGAGAAGATTTGGCAAATTTTTCATGGGCGCAACCCACATACTCAGCGCTGCTGCTCATCCCACAAATGCATGTTCCTTACAAATGGGGCACCATTTGAAAGGGAACTAAACAGGCTTTCCAACGGTATAAGATGTATTGCCAAAAAGCATTGTTACCACAGAGAAATAATCTACCAAACACAAATTTCCTTACTTTTTGTGCTAAGTTGAAAATCTTTCGGACAATAACTTTAACATGCATTTGTTTACTACTGTTGCCAGGCAGCCTGCTTTCCTTTACCTCCGCTCTCTTCTTCTCTACTCCTTGCTTATTCACATATTATTTGGTTTGTACACCCACTGGTGTTTCGGAGAATACTGCAACGAACAATGCGTTGAGCATGAACGCCTCCGTGCACGCAATGTTGGGGAGTAACGGAATACATGTACCGGCATTACGTATTCAGAATACAAATTATGAGTAACTGCATTCCGTTACAGTTACAATTTAAATAGTTGGTATTTAGAATACAGTTACATTGTTGAAATAGCAAAGTGACCAGTAAAACTACAGCAGACGACTACCCTCGGCTAATTAAAAAAAAAAAACTTACTTTAAGATGCTTCTTCAGGTAATTGGACGCTAAAAGGAGGGTGGTTGCTGGCAAGCAGAGGTTGCACTGCACAGTTATATTTCGTTCTCCCTGTTCTTTCTTTAATGGGAAATTCTGTTTGAATTTCCAAGATAGAAACTTTAGAAATTCAATAAGGTCCGAGCTGACCGATACTGCTATCGAGACTAGTGGATGATAGAACTTTGTCTAAAAATAGATACATGCGATCAATTGCAAGGTTTAAGTAATAATCGTGTGACATATTTAAAGTAGGCTGATAAATCTCTATGGAGGGTTGCCGTGAAAAGATACAGGCAAAGCAATTTTCTGTTCACGTGAACGGCGCATGTTAAAATCTGGTGCTAATATGGCACTGATGCCTAAACGACCGGTAGGCCTATCTATCGGACGGAATAGATTTCATTGCCACTTAGCTAAATGTCTGCGCTGCCCTCTGATGCTCCGAAACAGACGTTAGAGGCAACAGAAACATTGCTGCATGGGACGCTAGTTAAAACTAAGTGTACACTTGGCAGCAGGTAACGTTGATGTTAGCCTACCATTAGCAAGTAACTGTTTTCAACACGGTTAAAATGCTGACAGCTAAACGGTGTAAAAGTGTGACTGTATTTCACTGTAGAGGATTCCAACACCAGGACGTACAACAGTCTGCGCTAAAGCTATGAGCTAAAAGAAGCAAAATAGCACTCGGTCACTGCTGTTGTCGGAAAAACAACACATGCTAAACTAAATGCTGCGATTACTTAAAACTGGTAAACCTTGTGGTGCATTCATAGTTATTGTAAAATACCCTTTTCTCATCTGTTTTTGTCGTTTAATAGCAATCTACTGGTAAAAGAAGTTATAATTGTTAAAAGTTGTTATTACATTTTTTCTAAATCATTTAAATCCCCCCCCCCTTTTTTTCTGCTGATCTGAAAATTGAACCGATCCATGATTCAAAACCGTGATCCAATCCGTGAGTTTTGTGATCTGTTGCATCTCTAGTTTTGTTAAGATTAAGAATTTGTCGTTTCGACTTTTCACCAAATAATAGAAAAGTATCGATAATATTATATCGATAATAGTATTGATAAAGACTCAGATCGTTAAGCAGTCTCGAGAATGCTATCAATATCAATAAAAATTAATGATCCCCATCCCTATGCGTGAGTATAACCAAACTTTCACAATACTCTTGCCTCTCTCTCCTGTTGGCCAAAAGAGAAGAGCTCACCTGTGGCCCCATTGCTAAAGGTCTGATTGCTTATTGAACAATTGTGCAACATATTTGCCCGAGACTGTCCTCCCCCAAAAAAATGCTCCCAGAGGTCGTTTGTTCAAGCATCATTCTGACTTATATTTAGATTTCTAGTGGCGGTGCCTTCTAGTGGCTGTAGTAGTTCTGACAGGAGCAAAGCAGGAAGTAAGGTGACTAAATCACCTAGAAAGGAGGCAGGTTGGGGGGGTGGATGTGTCAAACAAACTAGAGTTTAGATTCTCTGCCCAAGCCCAGACTTGGCCGATATTTTCCGCCGCTATCCTCTGGCCATGCCAGGTTGGGCCCTTGATCAAGCATTTGTGTTTTTTTAATCATTACTTTATTAGCCTAATTCGGTGGGGAGAAAGCTATGCCTCTCTAGCTTCTCCCGTAGCTCTGGGTAGGTTACATGTCCTGCACTGACTTGAGTGTGAGGTAAACTGTGCTACATCGTGTCTCCCCCATCTGCAGCACTGTTGTCGGCCAGTGCGTCAGCATGCAGACCGTGGCGAAGGACAGTATTAATTAGGTGATCAAGACAAGAAAGTCTCCTATATGGTTTCAGGGCTTTGATTATGTTGCTGCCTTGATCTGTTACCCACACTATTTGGCTGAGGGAGCTAGGGTCGAGTTTTTTTTTTTACATTTCTTCATTCGGATCCATTTGCGATCCATTCCATTCAGTTTACATGCTTCATCCTTGTTGCATTATTCATTAAGATAATTCTAAACAGATTTCTGCAGTTCAAACAACTCAGAATTATAGTTGAGAACGTCAGTTATAACGGCCCACATATTAAAAAAATTTGTCGGGTTTAAATTGGGCTCTGGCTCATAATTACAGTTAATGTGTCGGGCCGGGCCGGGCAGGGCTCGGACACAATGTGCACGGGCTTGGATAGGGTCGGGCTTGATTTTTTGGGCCCGATCTGAGCTCTAAAACAAACACAGGACTTTCACCAAGGAGACCGGGGTTCATGTCCCATTTGAAAAAAAGTAAACTGAGGTTTTTTTTAACTTTACAAACGTCACATTCAGCCTCACATGCATAACCAGAAGTGAAGTAACGTCTTTTCTTTTTAACGTGATTTTAACCACCATCTTTTTCTAAACTCAACTCAGTAGTTTTGGTGCCTAAACCCAATCAAACTGCGACCATTTCACAACGTTAACGACATGTTTAAAACCCAATTTTATGCTTTAGATAAAATTACGTATTTTCTGCCACCGCTAGGGTCACTAATTTATGAAACGCTCCTGTGGGTCGTATTAGAGGGGAGGAATAAACAACCGATATCGTTGTATGGTTTGGAGGACTTGTTGGTTTGCCCACGTGAGGAGTCAGAGTGGATAGTAGGAAGTAAGTTCAGCATGTTGAATGGCAGTGTGTTGTATGCGACTACAAGAGATTTTATTTATGAAGATCGTGCCAAATGTAGAGAACTGTGTAGTATTTTGAAAAAAGTGTGGTTTAGAACTGCAATCTTGAGTGTAAAGCAGGAAATGTGCTTGTATTTAAGCAGAATTGGTTCAGGGGGTTGGGACATGAGTCACAGGTTGTGCTCATTTTGTCTCAGGTACCAGTATTAGTGTGTTATCAATTGAAAAAAAACTGTTAACGGCTGACTCAGAGCTGGACTATCGTGGACAATTATCCAGAAAAGTCTCACCAATTCAAAAATAATATTCATAGGTGAACAATCAACATTGTTTTCCTCTCAAAGAGAAAACTTAGTTAAATTAGTTAACATCTGTCTGCGATGCTCCACATGTTGAGCTGTAAAGTAAAGGTACTTTTAAAGGCCCCTCCCCCACATTTCTCACTTTTATTTCCTGTGTTGTCGTGTATATGTGTGACTTTAGGAAATGACATGGACACTAGTATTTGTGGGGCTCATGGTCACAGCTTATTAGAGACTACAGCTCCAGCTGTCTAAGTAACATTCCCACTGACCCTATCACTTTATCAAATACTGAACACTGACACAGTATTGCAGTATACATACATGTGCATGTTTCTAATCAAATGTTGCACAAATTTGAAGATTTGACTAAAATCTAACAGGGGAAATTGAGATTTAGAACCAAACTGAACCAATTGAAATACCATTAAGTTTTGTGCAAGGTGAAGTAAAGAACATCTTAAACTGATGTGGTGTGGATAGTAGGGGTGGGAATCACCAGAGGCCCCACGATACGATATAATCACGATACTTATGTCACAATACGATATTATTGCAATTTTATTAAAATATTGTGATATTGGACTTTAATACCTCTTTTTTCAACTTCAAGTTATGTCCTCAAAGAAAAACTTCTGTTCTCAACATCTGTTTTATCTAAAGAGATAAATGTATGTTTATCTCACTTTAATTGGATTGCTGCAAAATGGTTTTATTTTATTATTCTAGTTTGTAAAAACTTAAATTACTTAAATTCTCATGTGCAATTTATATAACAAAAAATAGGTGGATAGGGCTGGGTACAACTTCAATACTTCTTTTTACTGAACCAAATGTGTCAACAGCACTAAGTATTGAAAACTGTCAAGTTCTGAAAGCTTGTGTTAAATGTCTGTTCAGATTCAAAGTCTTCTTTACCTATTCTTTGGTCGGGCAGTTCCTGATTTTGCCATTTTTACGCTGTATATTTTTTAGACAAGCTTCTGGTACGACTGTGCGTGTTCAGACAACATCGTCATTTAAGAACTGTGGCTTCTTTCTTTTAAATGAAAAAACATTTCTCAAAGTTGCTACTGGTACTGCCACTCCTACATAATTTACTGTCGTAAATTGTTTTTGGCAAGATATGACTGACAGTTTATCAGAGTGTAGCAGGTTGATTGGTCGCTATGTTTTCAATCACACTCACTCTCTCTGGACCAATAAGGAAGTAACTGCATTCTATATAGGCAGGGGGTTTGCAAGGGGGTAAGCTTCTCCTCGGAACCAAGGGGGTAAGCTTCTCCTCGGAACGCATAGCTCCTATGGCGCCATTTTGATGCTAACAAGCCATCACCTCCCGTTAGCATTCCATTGACTGCCATTCATTTTGGCACCACTTTGACAGTGAATAACTTTACATCTGAAGCGTTTAAAGACTCTATTTGTCCATTGTTTATTTCAAGGTCCCGTGGCGCAGTCACGGTAATTCGACAGGTAATGCAGTGTTGCTAATTTGTTTGTACCTATAGGCCTCGCTTTGTGTTAGGATGGGCGTTACAGCGTGCATTGTCTTTTGTATTTGTATGTTCTTCCTGAGTCTGGGCGTTGAGCTGGGCCAAAAGGCGCCGACACCAAAAAGTCCCACTCGCCACATGAGCAGAAATAGAAAAGAGCAGCAGAGAAACACACAAAATACCTGCCCCTAGAACATTTGTCCATTCACCGTGAAGATCAATCTCAGAAAAGCTGAGAAGCACAAAGACAAACTATAACCTGCAAACCAAAAACTAAGAAACGTGAACCAAAAATACTCTGACGCTGTGATTTTAGTTGCAAATCACGTCACATTTTAGTTCTTCATCATAGTTTGGAATGAGAGTAGAATTTATAGTTGCCGTTTTTGTTGGATGGCTTGCAATTTAACATTTCATTGTTTTTATTAACGAACAAAACTAACACTTATGTGCCAGGCAGAGTGGAAAGGTGCCTTTTGTGTTTGTCTTCCCTCTTGCTTTTCTTTCTCTTCCCCTCAACTGTTTTCTCTCCAGGTGCTAAAACGATAATTGGTTTCCACCTGTGCAGCCCAGTCATGCAGATCATTGGTTCTCTCAGGTTTTGAGTTGACCGATAAACATTTGCGGCCCTAAATAAAAAAGAGGCACACCTGAGGAGTTGACTGTCTTGGCTCTTCCTGCTGCCTAAGCATTGGCTGCTCAGTGTTTGAAGCGCTGCACTTGTTAAGAATAGATGTGGTGTGAGGTTTAAGACTACAGGGGAGTTGGTGGTACCCTGTACATTTTTCACTCAGTTAAACTTTGCCTAGATAAACCAGGTCTAGTTGTAACCCTGTTACATTTTCTGTGAAGCTCCTTTGTTAGACAAGCAGAAGTCTTTATGTTGTTGTAAGTGCGAGATATTGGTTATGCCTCCAGCTCCCATTCACCTTATGTGAACCTTTATGTTTGACTACGTTGAAAATAAAACGCATTAAAGTGGCTTTATGTAACTTTCGGTTTGTGTTTGTGTTGACCCACTGTATATTATGAGTATATTATATCGTTACTGGGAGGTCATACAGTCGCGATGAATGTTTTGCTCAACCAGAAAATCATTCATTTACAATAAGAATACGTTATAGATGCATCGTTGCATTTCAAGTGTTACATACAGTAACTTAGCTTACTTTGGATGTCTCGTGAGATAAACTGGGTATCACAGTAATTGTGTCACGAGCCAAAGCATTAATAATATGTTGAAGCAGGCGCCTGGGTAGCAGCCTGGTAGAGCAGGCACCCATATACAGAGGTTTACTCCTTAACACAGTGGCTGCAGGTTCGACTCCGCCCTGCGGCCCTTTGCTGCAGGTCATTCCCCCTTTCTCTCCCCTTTCATGTCTTCAGCTGTACTATATAAAAAAATGCCCCAAAAATTAACTTAATAAATATATATATAAGCAACCAACTCGTAATAATTTAGATTTATATAGCGCATCATATGAAACCCACGGACAAGTAACGGTACAGAAAATAGTAAGCAAACACAAACGGACTAAAAGGAATAAAACTAAATTATGGAAGGGGGACGTAATTTAATGTAGGCTGCTGACGTACAACCACATCGCACATCTAAAGTTATTTTATGAATGAAATAGACATATTACATACCTGAGGGCATTTCCTTTTTTTCTGTGATGGCCCTGCCCCATTATCAGTCTTAACTACAACAGATAACTTCTAAAATAACATTAAAATACAATTAGGCCTATATAAAGAAATCTAACTTTTACCTGGCTGGACACAATAACAGGCTTTTCCGGTGTTCAGCCGAAATCTGTGACCCTTCAGAATGTATTATTGTAGTGCCGTCTACCTGCAGTACTCATTCTGTGACTTCACGGGAAAAATCAAACCCGTGCAGATGCCTTACTAAAAACATAAAAGAACATAAAAAGATTCAACTACTAAGAACTAAACTGAACAACGTTTCACAGACATGTGACTAACAGAAATGGAAAAATGTGTCCCTGAACAATGGATGGTAAAAATCAAAAGTTACGGTCAGTATCTGGTGTGGCCACCAGTTGCATTAAGTACTGGGCTCTTCGCTGGCCATGGCAGAACACTAACATTCCTGTCTTGCAGGAAATCACGCACAGAACGAGCGGTATTGCTGGTGGCATTATCATGCTGGAGGGTCGTGTCAAGATGAACCTACAGGAAGGGTACCACATGGGGGACGGGGATGTCTTCCCTGTAACGTTCCGCAACTTTTGATTTTGACCATCCTTTGTTCAGGGATAGAATTTTCCATTTCTGTTAGTCACATGCCTGTAAAACGTTGTTCAGTTAAGTTCTTAGTTGAATCTGTTTATGTTCATAAAAAAGCTTTACGCATGTATGTTGGCTGAAAATTAAAGCAGTTGAAAGTGAGAGGACATTTCTTTTTTTGCTGAGTATATATGTTTGAAATGGTGTAGCCAAGCACAGGTTTTTAACAATAATCAAGCACAGCATTATAGTCAGAGAAATACTTAACACCAACAAATATGGAACCAAAATGTATCTGTGATTTATCTTTTTTGTGTGAATTGGTCCATTCGCATTGTTAAACAAAACAAACTTTTGTTCATAGAAATTTGGGGTGGCAGTAGCTCAGTCCTTTAGAAGAAAAATGGCAGTTATAAATATTGTCTGTCAGAAAGTGTTTCCACCTGTTTTTATGCATTTTCATATTAAAAACCCTGAGTGGAGTGGTTCATTTTGAAGAAAACAATCCAAAAACAAAATCAACCTCGCACTCCGCTGAGGTGTAAAAGTTGGTGTATCACTGAAAAAACATTCCTGAACTAAAAGCCACTCATACAAACATGTATATACCTGGTATACTCATTTGTTCATCAAGGTATACCAAAATGTAACTGTAGCTTGCAATTATGAACAGCTTTTGTTGTTCATAGTTAACTTTAGAAATCACCAGAGGTCCAACAACACAAATAAATAGTTTTTAATGATCTATTTGTTCATGAATCTATTAAAGACATTTGGAACCTTAAAGGCCCGTGGCTTGGTAGCGTTGCATTTCCCCTGACTCATTTCCTGGTTCTCCTTCTCCATAAACAAAATGAAATCAAGGAGAGGGTTAACTTTTCCTGCTAAAGATTTCCCACCTTGGTCAGAAAACACAGGGGAGACACTTTGTTTCTCTCACTATGACTCTAGGGTCGGTACTTGCTCCGAAGCTAATCGCCGTCACTCTCTCACTTCTCCTTCACTCTAACACACTCCCCACACACACACACATGCCGGCTCGACGCACACACCAGCGCACAAGTATAAACATCAGGCCACTTACATAAGCTACGGCAAAAGCTCTGCGTGGAGCCTCCGCAGAACCATAAAAAGGCCTTTACACCACTGCTTCAGTTCCCCTCTCTGTGCTGGGATCTCTGCAGTGCTATTTTTACTAACATCAACACTGCCATCTTTTGGAGAAAAGTAGTTACTACCAAACTAGAAACGTACCCATTCTGGTCAAGGATTATTTTTAATGGATTACACAGACATCAGATTACATTACACAGACAGGATCAATTTACAAATCTAAAACCCCCCCAAAAAGATTTTGAAATCTGAGCCTTGGGTAGCATTTTGGTGAAATGTGATGTTTGTTTTCCATTACAGTTTAACTTGTATGTAAATAAAAGGCAGTGGAGCGGAAGCACAGGCCAGAACGTGATAAGAGCGGAAAGAAGTCTGTTATTTGAGTGTGGAGTGACCTGCTCTCACAGCTCCACTTGGATTCAAACATCTGTAGACTTTACCCTATCCACAAATAAAGCATGCTATTTGACATTGAGTACATTTGGTAGCACTTTATGTAACATAATTATGCAACGTGACCATCAATATAGGACACATGCAGTCTATAGGCATGAGCCAAGGCTGGAACTGTTCCTTCTGCCAGCCTGCACTAAGTTACAACAACAAAAACAAGATTATTTGTACTACTACTATCTCTATTAATACTACTGCTACAGGAGTTATTGCTACTATTTACTAGGCATACTACATATTACTATTGCTGCAACTCGTAACTAATTAATGTTACTCTGACATTGATCTATGACATGATAAAGCACATTGTTGTATGACCCTGTGTTTGAGATACTACTACTACTACTACTACTACTACTACTATTACGGTACAGTGGGGGGGGGGGAGTATTTAGGCCCTTTACTCGGTAAAAGTAGCAAAACCACAATGTCAAAGCACATTGCATTTACATCCACTGCAAGTACAAGTATTGAAAATGTTACTGAAGTAAAAATATGTAAATATCATAAGCAAAAAGTTCAATTCAACTCAAACAACTTAATTTATCCTTAAGAGCAATTCAATTTTGCAGTCAACCAATCACATAAGAGCAGACAAGAATAAACACCATCGCAATCAATAATAGTATTCACTCAAGCAACATGTCAGTAGCTGCCGCCATCAGCAGCATTTAAGAGAAATAGAAGTAGCTGTTTTACTATTATTGTTGGTGGAGATGTAGTAAACTTTATTTATAAAGCACCTTTTAAAACCATGGTTACAATGTGCTGTTCTGTGCAACATTAAGTAAAAGACACAGTTAAAATGGAAGGTAAGAATATAAATATAAAAAAAACAACTTAATGAACTAATAAAAACAACAAAGGAAAAAGCAAACAAGAGGTTCAACACTCAAACAATAGAGGTGGAGCTGATCTACAACAGTGCAACATATTTTAAAAGCTCATCACGTTTTGGATGCAAAATATAATATTCCAAGTAGGCCTACCTCAGATTCATAGGCTTACTGAAATACAGTCCTGAGTAAATGTATTTAGCTGAAGTCCACCACAGCACTGCTGCTTCTACTATTAACACCAACACTACGACTAATAATAATAATAATAATAATAATAATACAATTCTGGTGGTAAATGCTGATGGACCTGCATTCATTATTATATACATTGTCTTAATAGTAGTGGTACAGTAGTTAGAATAGGTATCATTCCCATGAGGCCCCTGGGGCAGCCCCAATACGAGTCTTGTTCTGCACTGAGAGTTTATGCCAAACTCCTGTGTTAAAGTGTTTGTTTCCTCTTATTCACAAAAAGCAACAACTATACACATAGTTATTACCTTGACTAAATCATTAGTATCTTCTGGAACATTCTACATGCAAATTATTTCCCATGCAGCGAAACTCATGCATTCTGCATTCTCCCACAATACTTCCTCACCAGGATGACGTTAGTAAGAGTCACAATGTAATTCTGTTGTTATATATGTATGCAGAATTAAAAAAGGTTTCCTGCCACTTTAGAAAATGTCATGAGTCGTATTTTATGAAGTACACATAGACATGACAGGGGCTCGCGTCAGGGCTCGTCTAGGGCCAATGGAGAGCAATGATTCAGTTTGATGTCATGCAGGGGTGTGTTGTGGTCTGCTTCTGGGAACTGGATTTGGGAAAGAAGGTTATCTGCTGCTGATAAGGGCCACTTTTAAAAGACTGGGTTTGGATGAGACTAACTTACTTCACACTGCCAACTGGAGGGAGCAGCAATAGAGCCCTTACAGAGGATTTGACAAAATATGCTTCTGCTCGTGGTCACCGTATCCATTGCCAATATGTTTTTTGCTGTTGGAGTTGTTTGCATGCCCCTAACAGAACAGGGCCCCCACATCGCCCACAGCTGGGGCCAGATGGTCCGGCTCAGGCACCTGTATGCTGCCAGGCCGGGACTGCACCTACTGATCAGTGGGGATGGACAGATCCACGGCTCTGCGCACCAAACTCCATACAGTAAGTCATGCATTTTAAAATGCAGTATTAACACGCTGCAAACTGTCATGCTTGTTGGTAAATCACACTGATGGCTGAGTAGGCTTGGTGGGGTTTTTCACTCTGATGAACATTTGAACTCACAGGCCTTCTGGAGATCCGTGCAGTGGATCCAGGCTGTGTTGTCATCAGAGGAGTAGCAACCGCACAGTTTCTCTGCATAGAAGCCGATGGAAGACTGTACTCATCGGTAAGGATTTCATATGACAAGGTTCTTTTATTTCTACACCTGTTGTTTATTAATCATATGAAAATTCAAGTTAAAAAAGTTATTATTCAGCCAAAATTATGAAAAGTCACATGTCAGGTTACTTAAACGGTAAGGTGAGGTGAAAGATCATTTTGTCTAATTACCACTGCAGAGTGATAATAATTTGGCTAGATAGTAATCGTTGATTTTTGATGATAATATCTGATAGTAAAGTGTACAATCCTAACACAAACACTGTTTCTAGAATTTTTGTGTTGTGATGTATGTTCAGATGTAGAATTTTACAACTGCAAACAAATTAGAAAAACTTGAGTATGAGCATTATTGTGATTTTACACACATAATTTAAGTTTAAAAAAAAGAAGATTATCTGTAACACCAGAATGGCCAACATGAAACTAATGAATTAGTTACACAAATAAATATAGTAAAATATAGACTGATTATGAAAAGAATTGAATTACTTGATATTTGATAACTGTATTAATGGCGTATCATTAATGTGACTTTGTCATTCCTATTGTCATAGTTTTATTGGAATAGTAATCTTTCAGAAATATTTTTACAGGCATTAATGACCTGAAGTAACCTGCTGCTTTGTATTATTTTGCTAATCAGCTTCCCTGTTCAGAAAACACTGCAAGCCAGTCATTCATTCAGACAGACAGACGACCAGTTCATCAACCTTTGTCCAGTGTGGTGCAGGGTAGGATGTGTTTGCAAAGTGAAAACCTGAATGAAAAGACCCAGCAGCAGCAACAACAACCTTGGCCTCTGACTGGCTCTCTTTGGTCAAAGTAAACAGCTGTCGAAGAACTTGCAGAACCATTTATGTATGTTTTCCGATAAAAGGGGCCTTCTATCTAAAAACCACCATTCATGCAATCCTAATGCAAACCACTGACATGCCATTCTAATTTATGTTTCTAACCTGTTTAGATACAAGTGAATAGAATCAGATTCACTTTCAGTTTCATTAAGCCTATTATTAAAATAAAATAGTAAGAGTGAAGAAAAAGAAAAAAATGAGCCAAATGTGAAAACCCCCTTTGACACATTTATTCAATGACTTACAGCTTAGTGTAACAGTAACCTTTAAGAGCAACCGTTAAGGCAAATTCGTAACTCAGATTATACTCACAAATTATCACAATTAAAATATGATTCATTATTATTTATTAAACTATCCAGCATTATATTAGAGTTGAAATCTCCACCTTGATGTACATTGTGCAGATAATACCTCTCTTTAACTAGACATTTAAAAGCAGAACTTGTACTGTGCGATCACGGGCAGTTTGAGCATATGGCATAGGTAAAGGGCCTTGTGAATTTGTTTCTTAAAGTGGGTATATGTAACTTTCAGGTTTCTAGCCGCCCCTTTGGACAAACCCGGTAGTGTTTTTACCACACCTGCTGTTGTAAAGGTCTAGGAGTTAGCTATACAGGGAGGTCATATAGTTGCGATGAATATTTTGCTCAGACAGAAAATCATTCATTTACAATAAGAGAATACGTTACAGATACATCTTTACATTAACTTAAGGTAACTTAGCCTACTTTGGATGTATCGTGAGCTAAACTGGGTGTCACTGTCACTGTGTCACGAGCCAAAGCATTAAGCATAATTTTTGTTTTATTTCTTTATTTAAAATGGACAACGCACATTAATCAACATGAGTACAGAGTCCAACTAGCCTGACAAGCCAGACCCACATCAAGATGCTAGGTCTGGTAACTCACCATTGGCAAGGCTCAATCTAAGGGGCGGGATAAACGGTTGTCTGTCAAATTCCCATTTCACGCAATAGGATAGCGCTACAACCAAGCAGAGCAACGAAGAACGTAGTGGAGCTAGTTGATAGATTAAACTTTTGCCGTATCCGGTCGGCAAAACTCGAAACACATCTTCCTTTTTTAAGAATGACTTCAGTGCCGTTCTTTGTTCTTTTCTCGAAGAAAAGCTTAACTCCAAGTCTTCCAGAGTCACGGCCAAAGACCGCTGTTCGCCAGCAGCAGCAGCAGCAGCTATAAGCCCACCCACCGACTCTATACACGATGTGATTGGCCCGGCCAGAGTTTGGTTTTTCCAGCTCGCAAGCCAACGGAGAGTTGCTAGACTGACCCTGGCTGCAAATTACATTTGCTGCCGCTAGGGTGCGTCTAGATTTCTAGGCTAGAGTCCAACATGTAAATATGCCAGATTTAGCCATACAGGCTAATTTTCATCTGCAGTCCCTAGCAGGTTGCAACCAACGTAATAATAACTTAGATTCATATAGCGCATTTCACAAACCCAAGGACACTTTACACAAGTACAGGGAACAGAAAATAATAGGCCAACACAAACACGGACTAAAAGGAATAAAACCTCTGCGCTAAATGGAAGGGGGACGTAATTTAATGTTGTCTACTGACGTACAACCACATCGCGCATTGTAAAGTTATTTTATGAATAAAATAAAACATATTACATACCTGAGGGCCGATTCAAGGTCGGTTTTGAATCATTTACAATCCCATAACTGTCTCCATCTATTGATAGACCGACCAAGTGTGACTCAGTTTTGCCCGTCATCTTTCACTTTCCTTTTTAGCTTTTAGTTGTTCTTCGTTTAATTTCCTTCTTTTCTGTGATGGCCCTGCCACAGTATCAGCCATAACTACAGCAGATCACTTCTAAAATAAAATTCAAATACAATTAGGCCTATATTAAGAAATCTCCTGCTACCCTTTACCTGGTTGGATACAATAACACAGGCTTTTCCGGTGTTATGTCAAAATCTTTCTTCACGGGAAAAATCGGACCGGGGCAAAGGCATTAATTAAAACTATATAAAAATAGCGTTCTTTTCACTGTGAGTATGGTTTGCTGTTACAGGTCATTTATGATCATCAGATGGAAACATTTAAAAGTTACATATAGTCACTTTAAAAACATCTGTAACACTTGTGCAGCACAGTTCAATCAGGCGCGGCTCGGCTGCGGCTCATCTAGAGATGTAGCATGTCTCCTTTTTTTTTGTGTAGCTGTCACACATCCAGGTGGAACAGCCGGAGAAATGTGCTGGCGAGCCCAAAAGCCTGGGCGCTGTTTGTGTACGATTAATTTCATCTCATCATAAATTTCATTTGCATGTAGGGTAGACAGCAATCACTTTTTGTTGAATGATAATTTTTTTATATTTTGGATTTTCACATTATTTGCATCTGTTATGGCTTTCACACCTACCTCGTTTGGTCTTGACTTTAGGACTTTTCAGTTTGATTCAAACCAAAATAACAGGTGTGAAAACTCCCCCTGGACCAAACAGCCGAAATGTGGTCTTACCAAAAGAGGTGGTCTCGGTCTGGATCAAACTGAGGTCGTTTCTAGTGTTAAAGCCTTGTTGGATGGTTCAGACTTTCGGACCAAACACAGGAAGTTCTGGCTGGCTATCGTCGTGTTTTAAGAGAAGTCTATCTCCTTTTAGGCGTTGTTATGTCACGTATAGTTCTTTAGTGGGGTTGCATAACTGCAGTGTGAAACCAAAACTAACCAGATTAAATGTTACAATGTTACAAAAACATGAATCTTGGTTTCAGGTGTGAAAAAGCCCTACGACTTATATCTGCACTCTTCCTGCTTTTTATTGCAACTGCTGCACAGAAGTTTCCCTCAGGATAAATCAAGTTTTATCTTATCTTATGTTTTTTCGAGGGGATGTATACATAAAATTTACTTGAGCTGACATGATTAATCACATGTATTCCCGGAGAGGAATAGCCAATCAGACTCCCCTGTTGACTCACCCTGTTGTTAAAGAGAACTTTTGCTGAACAGCAGCCACTGTGACCAAAAGTACGCAAAGTGACCTAGTTATGTCTGTCATATCACAGTATCTATCCAAGGTTTGCAAACATTAGCAAACATTATCCATAATGAGCACCTGGTCATATCAGACCAAGTAAGGCTGTAAAGTAAAGCAGCAAAAGCTCTGTGTGAGAAATAATGTGTGATTTAGTTTTTTTAAGGGTTACATAGCCTTGCTTAAATTATTAAAAACAAAAACAGACAGGATTTAAAAAAAATTACAACGTCATTTTTAGTGCTGTCAGTTAAACGCGTTATTAGCGGCGTTAACGCAAACCCATTTTAACGCCGTCAATTTTTTTAGCGCAAGATTAATGTTCTTTTTGGCCTAGCAAACTTTGTAGTTTTTTTCACATGTTGTTGCAACAACTAGTAACGTTAGAACAACTACAACACCACACCAGATCTAGCTAGACCGGAAACAAAACAACAGACAGTTGTTTGGGCTTGCGAAAATCGCCGTTTTGAATGGGAAAATGTCATCCACGTTGAATCGTGTAGATCCAAAGAGTTTTTATTTGGGGGGGGCGGGGGGGTCTGAGACCCGGTGTTAATACGGCACCGGTACCTTAACAACCATTATCTACCGGACCGAAAAGCAACGGGGATTTTGGTGCCTTATTTAGGTGCCACTTAAATGCCTGCGCTTCTCTCTGATGCTCCAAAAACGGACATTAGAGGGAACTGAAACATAGCCGCACGGGAGGCTAGTCAACACTACACTTAGCAGCAGCTAACATTAACCTACTGTTAGCTAGCAGCTGGAGTAAACACCGTTAAAATGCTGACAGCTAAACGGTGTAAAGTGTCTCAGCCTCGCCTCGCCAGCCTTGTGGTGCATTCAAAGTTATTGTAAAATACCCTTTTCCCATCCAGTGGTTTTTTTAGATCAACTTTTTATTGTTTTATATTTTTGAACATACAGAACAGACAAATACAATTAAACAAGGTGCTCGTTTTTTAAATATATATATATGTATATATATATAAAAATCTTTCGGTTCAGGCACCGTTTTAAAAGTATCGTTGTATCATGTTGATAAGAGCTAATTCAAATTAGAAAAAATAATGGGACAAAAAGAAATCAAGGGACATTTAGAATAGAGAAAAATGTGCGATTAATTGTGAGATAACTATGACATTAATGCGATTAATCACGATTAAATATTTTAATCGTTTGACAGCACTAGTAATTTTATCTGTGTGAAGTATTTAATATCTTCAGTAGCATTTAATACGAACAACTAATATCAATCAAATATATTTATAGTGTTTAAATATATGCATAGGGAGGAAACTATAGAAAATTGGCTGAAATGGAAATGAAAAGAAAACTGGACCTAGGAGGAAAGTCTGCTGCTGGTAGATTAGTACACCAAAGAAAACATGATCAGGGTCATTTCCATCGGGGTCATTTCCTCACAGGGAAGTGTAATTTAAAAACTTTTAAAAACTAGTATTTTAAGTAAGTATTTATAGAACATGATTATTTTATATGTGAACTTGTCCCATTATTTCCAGCACACTTACAGCAGAGATGACTGCACCTTCAGAGAGCAGATTTTGCCAGACGGGTACAACATCTACGTCTCTGACAGACACAGAGCCCTGCTCAGTCTGGGAAACCACCGGCAGAGGCTGCAGGGTCGAGACAGAGGCGTACCGGCTCTGGCCCAGTTCCTCCCCAGGATCGGCACCCTGGATTACACCTCGTCCCCTGGACTGGACATCCCTGATGAGCCGAGACAGAGCGCAGCACAAACAGAAGAACCTGTGGACACGATGGACTCATTTGGAAAGCTCTCTCAGATCATTCACAGTCCCAGCTTCCACAAGCGATGAGACAGTAGCTCTGAGACACCAGGAAATGGATGTGTCCTGGGGGTGTTCTACTTTGTCTGAGGCCCGAAAACGCAAATTTCTCCCTGCATGTTGCAGGAACTGACTGATGTTCAGCCAGCCTGCACCCAGAAAGGTAGCTGCGACATCCTGCCAGCACTGTCCAGTCAGACATGACTGAACAGAATATAAGTGCAGTGTCCTACAGAGTGGAGAAGTATGTTTCATTCTGTCACTTTCAGTAACAACCTTTACATTTACTGAACAAACACCTAGAGTGTGCTCAGTCTTCCTCTCCCCAAAACAGCCTATGGCACACAGGGAGGGATGTGTTTGACTCTGGATTGGAGACATGATCAGTAATCATAGATGAATGAAGAGTAGCACCAACAGGAACTTAAAAAAGGAGAAGAATAGAAAAAAACTTTCTGAGATGCTCTGTTGGAGCGCCTGTCTCTTTAAGCCCCCCTCCTGAAAAAGCCCAGTCTGCTCTGATTGTTCAGCGTTCCCGGATCTCCAGAGTCTCTTCATCTGTGATACGCTGCCTCTGTACAGGCCGTTGCAGGTGGAGACTGAATGCAACAGAATATAAAGCGAAACTTTATGCCATGACAAATCAACAATAAAGGCTTCTAAACCAAATATTACACAACCAGACATGTTTCATCAGGAATGTGATCTGAAATTGGGTAAAATAAACAACCCCGGCAGCATGGATTCAGCTTTTCCTGGTTGGCTATGTGTAGTGAGCAGTGGATTGTAATGGAGTATAGCAGCACTTGCTATCGTCAGAAATCTCCGATAAATACTACACAACCGGACACATTCCAACAGTGAGAGAAATTAAGATTACAGCTTTCTCTGACGTTAGCATGTAGCTACATGTGGCAGGGTATGTAATGAACACAGCGGTAGATGCCTGGAGCAGATGACCATATATATAGAAAACCGACTCAGTATGACATCTGTGACAGGATACAGAGCCAAGAGTAGAAAAAACTGTTAAAACTTGAGCGTTAAGAACAGTGGGAAATCTGAGGATTTAACCTCATTATTTAATTTTTTATTGTTTAATATGAACATCAGACCTTTTAACATTATAGATATGACAGAAAATACAGTAAAAGCATAATAGGTCTCCTTTAAGCCCCTTTTCCACTGGCCAAAAAACCCTCTAACACACACTGACATCTGTCTTTTGTCTGCAGTGGGAAAGGTTATAATAGGCATTCATTCCCAGGACAAATGACCCTGCAGTAGTCACGGGTATTTAACGATTCCAGCTCCAATTAACAGGGATATAAACAGGACAGAATTCCATCATCATTTCAAATTAGTCAGCACCGAGTTTGAAAGAGAGACTGTATAAGTAACAGACATGGTAACATAACATAGTCCCTGGCCTCCATGCTGCTTTTTTACTGTTTACTAACCCTGTTTTCCAGTGCGTTCGTGACATCAAACAGGACACACCAGAAAAGAAACGGAAAGGCATACTTGTCTACTGCCAGTGGGAAAGGAGTCTATTTATATTTATAGCCGGATTTAAAAAAAACTGCATATACATGCTAAATAAAAGGGTCATAGTCACACTGTTTGGTTCTAGCAAAAAATGTGATCAGACATTTTGCCTATTCTGATTCTGATTTATATAAAGTGTGTTTTAACACTAAGTGTTCATTTTTACACAACATGATTCTCAGCATAGTGCCTGTGAACTGAGAAAGAGGAAAAAGACTTAGATAGCAGTAGATGAGGATTAGGATGTTGGGTAAAATAAACTGCATTTAGATAAGAAGTTCAAAAGATGACTTCTTTTCCACGCCTGACAAAAAGTATTGTTTACTTGCAGTAGTATAGTTGTATTTATTTGGTTATTTAAATGTCTAGCAGTTTGAATGTGAATACTTTGTATGCTTTATTGAATTCACCATTGCATTTTCTGTATGTGTTGATATTTCCTGTCGTAAATGTAAAGCAACGGTTTGCATTGTTTGATTAGATAGATTTGGAATAAAGCTTTTATAATAAAGCATTCTAAGCAGACATTGTATGATTAATGCTTGTCACATTAAGGAGAAAATAAATGGGGTCACGTGAGGTAATGCTGGAGGTCGCTGCTAAATATCGAGCTCTGCATCGCTTTGCTACCTTTATCCTTTTAAAGATTCATAACCAGGGACATTTCTGCTCAGCTTGGAGGAGAAACATAGAGGATTAAAAGGCACAAAGTCATCGGCATGTGGGGATGTTAAAAAACATCGTCACACGGACCAAATGCCATTCAAGACCAAGATGGCGGATATACGCTTGGAGCTAGCAAGCAGCAGTCTCATAACATAGTGACACATTTGTAACATCTATGTAGCACTGAGGAAGAGCTCCAGCGACATGGAAGGCCTGGCAGAAATTTGCCGCACTACTGCTTCGGTGGGGACAAATCTTTCCACCTTAAATCGCCAGAATAGATGAGGTCGAGAAACAGCCAAGAAATAATGACAAGCTAATCCATTAGCTAGCAAGAAAGATTCTCTGGGAGAAAATGACATGGAGAATCGTTTGTTACCCAATAATTCATAGTTCATTTTAGAGGCAAAGAAAGAGGAGATACAGTAA
The DNA here is from genome assembly GCF_031162955.1 of Sander vitreus. Classification (NCBI taxonomy): domain Eukaryota; kingdom Metazoa; phylum Chordata; class Actinopteri; order Perciformes; family Percidae; genus Sander; species Sander vitreus. Next base: position 9,497,261 of record NC_135855.1, on the reverse strand, counting down.
AGTTTTTAGAGGAGACAGACCCAGACTGGCGAAGTTTTTAAGATCCTTAGATAGGGACCTGGTGCTATGTGTGGCGAGAAACAAGGGCAAACTGACTTGGCGAAATAATAACAAACTATGAGCGAGGTGAGATTCAAAAAAGCTGTAACCTGCTAAGCTGAAGATCGACACCAAAGACAGAGTTAGGACATTTGAATGCCCCCGTTAGGCCATAGCCTTTATAGACACTAAGGAGTGAGAAGCTGGTATAATGTGTGATGTGCAGCCTTGTGCTCAATGTGGGACTTGCTCTTCTGTTCTGCTGGCTGTTTCATTTAATTTTTGCCTTTTTTCCCCCGGTGCTGATTGGTGCTAATATAGGACACTGGTGTGGACTGACATTTTTCTGTAGCAGAGCTTGGGAGGCAGAACGAGTGGATCGGCTACAGATTAAGGGCCGTCAGATTTCCACAGGACGGCCTTTAAAGGGAGTTGGAATGGAGGTCACGTGACCAAAGATCGCAATGGTTGCTCAAGGCTAAGGCTCCTCACCCACCTCTGTACTTTCATTGAAAAACCAGGTCTATTCCTTCTTCTTCGAATTCATTTGTTTTATTTGTTGCCACAGTGACTCAGTGAAATGCCTGCAGGCGCAAAAAAGCAGGTCTCGTCATCTACCCAGACACCCAGAAATCTGCTAGCATGGTGGAGGCTAACAAGGCTACTGATGCTAGCACGGACCTAAACATGGAAAACGTTATAGCCAGGTCTTGGAAGGGCAATGAGATATGCCTGAATCAGTGGTCCGCAGCACAGTGAAGGATGCATTAGCAGGAATTGATACCTCACTGCAACACATCAGAACAGAGCTTGAGGCAGGGAGCTACCGTACGTGATCTGGTGCAACGAAGAGAGAACAGGCAGATGAGAAACATGGTGAGTGCCTGTGTTGATGACCAGAAGAAATTTGCTAGCCGAAATGGAAGACAGATCCCGACGCAACAATGTACGCATCATTGGACTAAAAGAGGGCAGCGAAAAGGATGACCCAGTTGGGTTCCTGCAAAATCAGTTACCGGTGTGGATCCCCTCCTTACAGAACAGGGCTATCATCGAAATTGACAGAGCACACAGAATCTACGGCAAGGGTACAATGACACATACTCTGATTTTCAGGTGTTTGAGATATCAGGACCGCCAAGCAATCCTTCAGGGGGCGAGACAAATACATCAGAAAGGCCCGATTCGTGATTCCAAAGTAACACTACGTTTTAAGCCTGATTAATCCAGCCACTCTGAGAGTGACACACAGAGGGAGAGTGCTAACCTTCACTGCAGCCAAGGATGCAGACAGTTTCTGTTGGGAGTTGGATAATGTAGACGACGCGACGTCCACACGGGCCACTCCGCGGCTGGACCCAGTGCCCACAGTGGAGCCGGAGGACGTTGGGACGCCCACAAGGGGGGACTTCTCGTCTGGTGCTGGAGCCAGCGGCGGGGCCGGGGCTGGCAGACTCTATCTATGGACTATGGACTAGCGGTATCTGGATTACTGTACAAGTTTGACTCGAGGGCACTGTATGTAAGTTTTGGAACCAAGCTTTAAAGGAACATTTAATTAGACTGAAAGAACATGATGAATGCCGACTATTCAGCTTATAATCTATGTTTATTACTCCTACTAGGCTGGTGTGTTTTTCGCATAGTCTATTTCAGAACTTAATAGTTGGTTGAGACCTAGTTCTAAGGTTTTTTGTAACATTGTACATGTTTAACATAAGAGTTCACCAAGGGTCTCATTTATAAAACTGTGCGTAGGATCCTTACTAAAAGTGTACGTATGCCCAAAAGCCCATAATGGCGTATGGCAAAAAAAATTCAGATTTATAAAACCGTGCGCACATCTACAAGCAATGTTCCCTTTATAAATCACAGATTATCCACAAGTGTGCATACGTGAATCAGCCTCTTATCCCACCCTGTACACGCCCATTTTTAACCATAAATAATGCAAATGCAAAGCACCTCATGAATGCTGATCTGTATGTCTGTTAATGACCCTGGCAGTTGTTCTTTCGTTCGACGACTGGCGGGGTAAAAGCAAAAAACTTCTCAGACGCTGGTGAATTGCTGCAAATTGTATTATAAATTCGGCCCGTTCTCGCACAGTGTAGGGAAACGTGATGTTTAGACTACCTATAGGTGCTGGTCATATAATTGGAATATCATGAAAAAGTTGATTTATTTCAGTAATTCCATTCAAAAAGTGAAACTTGTATAATGTATACATTCATTCCACACAGACTGATATATTTCAAGTGTTTATTTCTTTTAATTTTGATGATTATAACTGACAACTAATGAAAACCCCAAATTCAGTATCTCAGAAAATTTGAATATTGTGACAAGGACGTATGCAAGACATGGGTTTCAGCTGTCGCATTCCTTGTGTCAAGCCACTCTTGAACAAGACACAGCGTCAGAAGCGTCTCGCCTGGGCTAAAGACAAAAAGGACTGGACTGCTGCTGAGTGGTCCAAAGTTATGTTCTCTGATGAAAGTAAATTTTGCATTTCCTTTGGAAATCAAGGTCCCAGAGTCTGGAGGAAGAGAGGAGAGGCACAGAATCCACATTGCTTGAAGTCCAGTGTAAAGTTTCCACAGTCAGTGATGGTTTGGGGTGCCATGTCATCTGCTGGTGTTGGTCCACTGTGTTTTCTGAGGTCCAGGGTCAACGCAGCCGTCCACCAGGAAGAACTTCATGCTTCCTGCTGCTGACCAACTTTATGGAGATGCAGATTTCATTTTCCAGGACACACAGTGCCAAAGCTACCAGTACCTGGTTTAAGGACCATGGTATCCCTGTTCTTAATTGGCCAGAAAACTCGCCTGACCTTAACCCTATAGAAAATCTATGCGGTATTGTGAAGAGGATGATGCCATGCGCCAGACCCAACAATGCAGAAGAGCTGAAGGCCACTATCAGAGCAACCTGGGCTCTCATAACACCTGAGCAGTGCCACAGACTGATCGACTCCATGCCATGCCGCATTGTTGCAGTAATTCAGGCAAAAGGAGCCCCAACTAAGTATTGAGTGCTGTACGTGCTCATACTTTTCATGTTCATACTTTTCAGTTGGCCAAGATTTCTAAAAATCCTTTTTTGTATTGGTCTTAAGTAATATTCTAATTTTCAGAGATACTGAATTTGGGATTTTCATTAGTTGTCAGTTATAATCATCACAATTAAAAGAAATTAACATTTGAAATCTATCACTCTGTGTGTGATGAATGAATATAATATACAAATTTCACTTTTTGAATGGAATTACTGACATAAATCAACTTTTTCATGATATTCTAATTATATGACCAGCACCTGTATATTAATAATACCTTCCAAAACGGCAGGCATTACGGCACTCGGGGACAGCTTCGATATACCAGACCTATATGATAAGATTTAACAGAACTATATATTATAGGCTATCCAAACAAGCCTTAGTGATACAGTTGAAGATTATATATAATATTTATATAAAACACTTAGCTGTCTGACATTTCCCTCTGGAAACAGCCGGTTGCCCCCAGAGTGGCGAGGACCTGAATTTGGACCAGGATGGCACGGTTCCAGCGCATTTCCCTCTCTACTGGACCCAATTCACTACACAGATCCAAGAGCACAGCTTTAGGGAATTTAAATCAGCATATTAGCCAGTCATCGTCATGGTCCCTGAAGCCTCTTTTTCTCCTGATTCTTCCATTGCCGTAGTCCTCCTGCAGGGCCAGCAGTGCCATCATGCAGCATTACGCATGGGTTCACCGCAGTATTGATATGTTTACAACATATTGTGATTGTTAACACCAACTACTGGTATCCCCAACCCCGAGATACAATTTGAAGACGAAAGTCTAATAGGCAAACACACTTTTCTTCATGCAGGTTTTGTCACAAACAGTATTAAAGTTAGGACCGATAACGAGGACATTAAGTGTAACGATTGTGCGAGAGCTTAACGGCTGTATTTCCAGACTTTGATATTTGATGATATATATTAAAGACATATATATTAAAGTTCACCCTTTGCTACAAATTTATCAGCAAATTCCGGTAGGGTACACGAGACGTGTGTGTGTATATGTGTATATGTGCGTATATATATATATATATATATAGAGAGAGAGAGAGAGAGAGAGAGAGAGAGAGAGATAGATAGATAGATATGTTTTTTTTTCAAAATCTTTATTGTTTCGGACTCCAGCACTTCCTCCTCGGTTCCCTCGGCCCCGGTTTCCCCGTGCTCCCCTAGCACCCTCACCATCCTGTCCCAGCAAGCTCCCTCACCATCCTATCCTCTGTCTTCCCTCACCCTCCTAGCTTGTACCCCAGAGTCCCTCGCCCTCCTAGGTTTGGCTCTTGAGTCCCTCACCAACCTTCCCTAGTTCACCTGTCTCCGCTCCTGGCGTCCTCCTCCCCTCACCTCCTTCCCCACTTTGTTCAATAAACTTTTTGTTGTTTGAATTTTGCATTTGGGTCCGTTCTGTCCTTCCCTCATAACAGATGCCAGATTTTGCGGATCATCTTAAGGGATCCTCTTAAAGAATAGCTGATCTTTTCAAGCCTTACACATTGCAGTACCTCACCAATCCATTTGTTATGTGTGGGAGGCGAGGAGTGAGTCCATTTAATAAGAATGAGCCTCCTAGTGAGAACTGTGGTAAATGTAATCACCTGCTTTGCGGTTTTTGACGTGATGAGTGTGGGAGAGATTCCGAAGAGGGCAGAGAGGGGGTCGAGGCGTACAGGTTTGTCTAGGACTGTGATAATTGTACGAAATACTGCAGACCAGAAAGCTGATAATTTGGGACAGAGCAGAAACATACAGTCGACAGGCGATTGATTACACCTGTTGCACTTATCAGTTGTATCGGGGTATATTTTAGCTAATCTTGCGTTTGTAAGGTGGGCTCTGTGTAGAATCTTGCACTGTATAAGGCTGTGTCTTGCACATATTGAAGAGGAGTGTACACGGTCTAATATCTGTTCCCATTGCTCATCTGCTAAAGTGACACCGAGATCCTGGCTCCAAGTAGTCCTTAGGGCGTCCAAACAGTTTGAATTTATGTTTGAAATGAGATTATAAACTGTCGATACGAGGCCCCGTTGACTTGAGTTTTGTAATAGGAATTTATCAATCATAGAACCTGGAGGTTGGTTAGGAAAGTTAAGCGATTGAGATCGTAAATAGTGTTGAATTTTAAAAGTAGCGGAATGAGTGGCTTGGAAGGTTAAACTTTGCTGATAAATCCGAAAAAGAATAGAAAACGCCATCAGCATAGAGGTCGTTGATAGTTAGCAGGCCTTTGTTTGACCAGATCTGAAAAGCTGGGTCTGAGCAAGAAGGAAGAAATGAATGGTTATGAAAGACTGGAGCCAAACCTGATGAAGTATGTAGGCCAAACTGTCTCCTAAACTGATTCCAGACTTTAAGTGTATTTCTCACTATTAGATTCGAAGAGAATTGCTTAATTGGAAGTGGCAATTGGGAGAAGACCACCGACCAAAGCGAGAGATGTGAGGAGGAAGTACTTTATGGGCCCACTGAGGCTGATTGCTCTGTACTTTATTTGTGTTCCAGAATGCAAGTCTACTAATGTTGCAGGCCTAGTAGTAGTGACAAAGGTTTGGCAAAGCTAGTCCTCCCTTAGACCTAGGGAGCTGGAGGACTGTTCTCCTAATGCGTGCACGCCCACCACACCATAAAAAAGTGTGTGTTAACTGGTCTAGAGAAGAGAAAAATGACTTACTTATAAGTATGGGAATGTGTTGGAAGGCATAAAGAAACTTGGGCAGTACCACCATTTTCAACAGGTTGATCCGCCCCACCAGTGAAAGAGGGAAGGAGGACCATCTGGCAAAATCTGATTTACACCAATCTAAAAGCGGGCTGAAATTTTTGGCAAAAAGCTCTTGGAATGAGTTGGTGACAAGGATTCCCAGCTATTTAAAACCTTCAGTAGCCCTTTTAGCAGGAATGAGATCTTGAGGAAGCTGCTCAGCAGGGTTGTTAATTGGGAAGTACTCACTTTTCCCGAGGTTTAGCTTGTAACCGGAGTATTTCCCAAATCTCTCTAAAATTACAGGGAGAGATGATGCAGGATTTGAAATATGAAGCAAAAGATCATCTGCATACAAAGCAAGTTTGTGAGACACACCGTAACGTCTGTTACCCTTGAATCCTTCCTCAGCACGGAGCCATATGGCCAAGGGTTCGATAGCCAGGGCAAAAAGCAATGGGGACAAGGGGCAACCTTGACGAGTGCCACGAGACGATGAAAAAAGGCGGGATTTAATACCATTAACATTGATTGAAGCAACAGGGGAGGTGTAAAGGAGCCTAATCCAAGCTATAAAATCAGAGCTGAGACCAAATTTGTTAAGTATATAAAATAGGTAATTCCATTCAACACGATCAAAAGCTTTTTCAACGTCCAGAGAGAGGAAAATTTCTGGCGAATCGGTGGGTCTATCAGAGCTGGCATGATTTTTTTCAAGGTGGCAGGCCAGATCTTTAGCTAAAATCTTGAAATCTACATTCAATAGTGAAGTAGGCCTGTAACTGCTACAAATAACAGGGTCTTTGTCCTTTTTTAACAATGAAGTAATAGAGGCCTCCGACAACGTGGGGGGGTAGGTGACCCTTCAATACCGCTTCATTGAAAACTCTGACCAAGTAAGGGGCAAGTACAGAAGAAAAAGCTTTGTAAAATTCTGTAGTGTAGCCATCGGGCCCGGGTGACTTGTTACTCTGTAAGGATTTAATATCTTCTTTTATTTCAGAAACAGTTAAGGATGCACCAATAGTAGCAGCAAGCTCTTCATTAATCTGGGGATATATTAGATGATCAAGGGGGTTAGGACCTTCCCAGTCTTGAGAGGAGGTCTCAGAAGACTAAAGGTTGGCAAAATAATCTGAAAAAGTGTTGCCAACAGTAGGATCTGTTGAAATGTCTCCTGGAGGAGATTTAATGCTAGGGACTAGTCTAGAAGCACTGGCTACTCGAGCCTGATATGCAAGCAGTTTGCCCGCCTTGTCCCCCTGTTCAAAAAATTGCTGTTTCGTCTGCAAAAGTTGCCTCTCGACCTTACCCGTTGATAATAAATTATATTCAGATTGAAGCTGGAGCCGCTTTTTATAAACCACAGCAGAGGGATTGGCAGAATATTGGATATCAAGTCTTTGGATATTGTCTGATATTTCTCTTAATTTCACTTGCTCGGACTTCTTAAAGTAGGATACAAAAGACATAACTTGGCCCCGTATATAAGCCTTAAAGGTCTCCCACGGTGTGTTGTTACTGATGTCTGGCGTGTCATTAACGTCAAAGAAAAACTGAATTTGTGAAGAAAGAAAATCAGAGAATTTGGCCTCGCATAGCAAATGGGAGTTGAATCTCCAGAATTTAGAGGGCTGGCTGCCATGAGGAAAATGGACTTCTATGTAAGTAGAGGTGTGGTCAGATATCACTATGCAGTGGTAATCACAGGAAATTATGTTGTGCAGAAGCCTTTTGTCAAGTAAAAAATAGTCAATTCGCGAATAAGTGTGATGGACGTGCGAGAAGAACAAAAACAATTTTCCGGTAGGGAATTTGGTCCTCCAAGGATCTACTAGGCCCAGTTGTGCCGCATGGAACTTTAATGAGTTAGCTGATTTTGACAGAGCAAGTCGTGAGGTGGAAGATTTGTCAAGTTCAGTGTCCTGAACCTGATTGAAATCACCACCAAGAATGATATTATGATCATTGAGATTAGGAATAGCAGTAAAAAAAGTATTTATAAATTTCTCGTCATCCCAAGTCAGGGCATATATCGAGGCCAGGACCATTGGAGTACTTTGTAACTTGCCTGATACTATTACATATCGGCCGTTGGGATCAGAAATAACAGTGGAGGGTTCGAAAGCAATGTCCCTGTGTATAATAGCCGCTCCTCTAGCCCTCTCAGAAAATCTAGAATGAAAGAAGTGGCCCATCCATGGCTTTTTAATATGTGAGATTTCAGAAGTGCGAAGGTGGGTCTCTTGTAAAAAGAGAACGTTCACTTTTAAGCTGCTGTAACTGCGAAATTACCTTATTGGCTTTAGTGGTATTGTCTAAGCCTTTGACGTTCCAAGAAATGAAACGGACCGCCCTACCACTCACTGACATGGCATCCTAAATTGTAGTGTAGTTGCCTGAGCTGGAGAAAAAAAGGGGACACACACACACACACACACACACACACACACACACACACTATCCCTCCTGGGAACCTTACACATTTGTATCTCCCTAGATACATTCCTAAGTAGCAGAACATTTTATCCCTTCAAAAACTGCCGTCCCCAGAATAATAACCCAACTCCAACTTTATACGAGAATGGAAAAAAAGGAAAAGCAGAATCACAAATTTACTGAATGAAACATTCTTAATACCCACACCTATCTCAAAAGAAGCACTAGGGTGTAGCAGTTTGGAGGTGTATTTCCCCATAAGCCTATATACATACACAAAAGAACCGCACCCTTAAAGCAACAGGGTGGATATGCATTAAAATATTGTAAACATCAGTTAACTGAGGTAATTAAAGTTTGCATTGGAGAGCAAGTGCATAGTATTGTAGGGCACCTCAGAGATCCAAGGCCACTGTAAATAACAGTATTGATAGTAACCGCTATAGAGAGAAAAATAAAACGAAAAGAAAAAGAAGCAACTACTGAAATGAAATATCTGCAGCCAGTTCTAGTTTAGATGCATTACCCACCATGCTGCCACGTTGGCCAAAAATACAATAAAACATGACTGCGGAGAACAACATGAGACCAATACGCAGCAGTGGGGTCCAAAGACCAGGCTCTAATTCAGTTAGCGTTAGCTGGAGCTGGCAATAGAGCTAGTTAGCATTAATGCTATTAAGAGTTACCGTGTCAGACCATGCTAGGTGTCTCGGGCCGAGAAAAACTTCTCAGCTTCTTTCACGGATGATAGCCGAACTCTGTCACCGTCCTCCAACGTGATCACTAGCCTGGCAGGGTACTGGAGGGCAGGTCTGAGTCCTCGCTGGTATAGCTTGGCCATGATGTCTCGATAGGCTGCCTGTTGTTCCATAACTTCAGGTGTATAGTCCTCATAAAAGGCTGTAGGTTTACCCTGATGGCGTAGCACCGCTCTCCTCTTCCGCGCCTCACGGATGACTTTGTCTTTGGTCTGGTAGCTGTGGAACCGGATGATTACGGGCCTCGGCCTCTCGCCCTCCTTTGGTTTGGCTGTTAGTGACTTGTGTGCGCGGTCTAGAACAGGAGGGGAGGGCAGTGTCTGCTCACCCAGAAGCTGAGGTAGTTGTGTGGAGAAAAAGGCAGTTGGTTGAGGGCCCTCGATCGACTCCGGGAGTCTGACTATGCGGATGTTATTACGGCGGCTGCGGGCTTCCAGGTCCGCTGCTTTGGCCTTCAACTTGGCGTTGCTAGCAGCTAGCTCAGTGCACGTAGCTTCCAAGGATGACAGCCTTTCGTTAAACCAGTCAGCACAAGATTACACACAGTCGCTTGCACCAGGTACATTTTAGACTCAAGGGCAGAGATGGTCGTCTTAAATTCAGCAGAAAGGTCTGCTTTGTGGCCCTCAAGCTAGTTGGTCAGTGCAGCCATGCTCACGTTGCTAGCGGAGATCCTTTGGCGAAATATCTTTTTTATTTTGCTTTGCAGCCTTACGCCGCCTTCCCACTGGCACTTGAAATCAGCTCCAATACGTCTGCGAAATTACCGGAATGGGTCAGAACAAGTGCGGTGCAAAGAAAAATTGTGAAAACAAAATATTAAATGTGCAAAGTCTCTGGAGACTAGACTCCATCGAATCCATATGTTATAAAGGGTAGTGAAATCCAGACATATCCTCCGATGGAGTCCAGACATCGGTGTTGGTGATGAAGGTGCACAGGAACCAATCGAGAGTGCCAAGGGGTAATTAGCTGACGATACCCGGATTACGTGGGTGAGACGACCGGTGGTTGAAGAGGAGGAGGCGGGACGCACTCTATTCCTGAAACAACAACTGACAACTGCAGAAGAGAGAGCAGATTTAAAAAAGGATGTCATGCTGTGATTGGCTTGTGATACATGGCTGAATCTGATTGGTTTAACTAACAGTGAAACAGCTGAATCTGATTGACTACTGAAACTACTGAAAACAAAACCTTGGCATACGACCGGCGCAAAAATAAAAAAGGCAAAATAATAATTTGATGATTAATAAACAAATGAAATCTTGGCCATCATCCATAGCCATCAAACCGGTGAATAAATAAATAAAAGGAAAAATAAGAAAGGCAAATTAAATGTTGGCGACAGCTGGAGCAAAACATAACTTTGGCCGGCCGGCCGGAAAAATAAATAGCTGCCACGGGAACAGTGGCGAAACAAAATCCAAAATAAGAAAGGCAAATAAAATCTGCAATGGGATGGGGAAAAATAAGAAAGGCAAACAAAAATGTGACACGGCACAATAATCATTTTCATCATAGACACATCTAAGCCCTTCCTTATATAACCCCTAGCCGAGTCTAAATAAGAATGAAAGGGATTTTGATTTAATAAATCGCCAGCTTGTGAGAGAAGGAAGCACTACTGGTACAGGGCTGGCTGCCGGGCAGAGGCAGCAACAGAAAGGTCTGAAAATGAAAACGAGACAAAGCATCAGCTACAGAGTTATAATGCCCAGGGACGTGGTGAACAGTAGTAATTAAAATTGTGAGTGACCGCTGACCAGGTGATGCTTCTCATCAAAGGCATTATATTGCTACATGAAGAGCGCCCTCTATTAATAATGTCAACGACACCCTGATTATCACACAGGACAGAAATCCGCTTCCGGTTCCATACACACCCCCAGACGTGGCAAGCTATAGCAATGGGGTAAATTTCATAAAGTGCAATGGAATCAGCAGGAGAGAAAGTGGGAGGCCAGTGGCCAGCGAACCACTGACCTTGAAAATAACCCCCAAACCCCGCAGAAGGGGCTGCATACGTGAAAAACTCAGAATCAGAAGAATGTACCAAATCGTCGTAGAAAAAAGAAATTCCTTTCCAGTTATCCAGAAGGTGGGACCAGAAGCGCAAATCAGAGCGGCAGCCGTCATCCAGGGATAGGACACCATGCAAGTTAGGAACAGAAGACACTAGATCAAGTAATCTGGAGATGAAAGCGCGCCCCCGAGGAATGACGCGCATGGCGAAATTCAAATGCCCAAGTAAAGAGAGCAACTGCCGCTTAGTTACGTTATTCTCAGATAAAAAGGACGCAGCTATGCTGCGAATGTGCTCCAACTTCTCAAACGGAAGAGACGCTTCCATGCGCACCGAATCGATGCCCAGAAAATCGAAAAACGTGTTTCAGGACCAATAGTCTTCGCCTCTGACAGAGGGACTCCGAGGGAAAGAAAACAACTTCTCAATTTACCCAAAGAGCCAACTCTATCAAGAGGGGGTCAATGAGCAGAAAATCATCCAGCAGATGAATCACACAAGGTACCCCAACCCTGTTAAGCAGGATCCAGCAAAGCGCTTCAGAAACGTGATTAAAAATACATGGGCTGCTCCTGCACCCGAAAGGCAGACGCACACTGAAATAGTATTTGGAATCCCACCTGACACCAAAAATGGGGAGGAATCAAACGGCCCCAGTGTCAGGGTCAGAAACAGCAGAGAGAAGATTTTTAGCCACACACATGTAACCGTCGGATCAGAGAGCACGCCCACCCGAAAACCTTGGGAAAGGCCAGAGAGCATGATGATAAACAAACACAGAATTAGGATGATCAGACAGTTCAGATGCCAATACTCGTAAGTTTATTGGGGTAGAGGGATGGATCTTTAGAATGTCTCGGAACCACTTTGAGGTTGAGCCCGAGTCCTCCTACGAGGGGCAGGGCGCCATGGGCAGACCGACCTGGGATGAGCGTCTTGACAATCGCTGCATATGTGAAGAAAACAGCAATTCCCATAAGTACAGATGCCTTCATTAAAATTATTGCAAATAGGAGTATTGTTTGACGTATGAACCTGTCGCCCACGAGCATCCACGGCAGACACGGAAAACCGCTGACCGGGATAGTGAGACAGGGCCGTGCCGGTATGTTGAAACACCCCGACGGGGCAGAGGGAAGCAACATGTCCAGAAGCACCGCAGGTAGAGCAAATTAAAGCTTGAGCACCCCCCACAACAATCACTAGGATCTCGGTGTCCTCCTGCAACCCAGATCCGACACAGTGCCAGGAGTTCCCAAAAGAACTAAACCTGCTTCTTCTTGACCCAGAGGAGGCAGAAGAACTGGGTCAACCTATAACGTTAAAAACAGTTAAAAAAGGGAAAACGCCGGGGTTGGATGGAATCCCATCAGAACTTCTTCTACAGTACTTTGACCTATTAGGACCTATCATTTTACAAACTTTAACCTCAGCCATAGAGATGGGTACTTTTCACCAACAAACCAACACTGCATTAATTTCCGTTATACCCAAAAAGGGCAAAGATTTTACGGAGTGCTCAAATTACAGGCCCATCAGCTTCATTGGGACTGATATTAAGCTCTATTCCAAAGTCTTGGCACTCCGCTTAGAACGCTTTATTGAGAAGCTAGTCCACCCTGACCAATCAGGTTTTATACCAAAGTGTCACACTGCAGACAATGTATGCAGATTATTTCATGTAATAGAAGAAGCCAGAAACCTTCCAACAATGGCAGCAGTTTTATCAGTAGACATTTGACCGCCTAGAGTGGAACTACTTGTGGCAAGTAATGGAGAGGCTTGGTTTGGGGCCAAATTCATTGACACGGTGCATACTTTATATGCGAATCCCACGGCCATAGTCTCAACCAATGGCTTGCATTCTCAGCCATTTCCCATCGAGCGGGGCTCTCGACAGGGATGCCCGCTTTCCCCCATGCTGTTTGCAATCTCTCTTGAACCGGTAGTCCAAGCCATAAGGCAAAATAAAATCTGTAATGTCCAGATTAAATCCATTAGCAGCTCAATGTCATTATCTGCAGATTATATTTTGTTGTACATCTCAGATCTTGAGGACTCTATTCCAAAAATTCTTAAGATCTTCAACGAATTTGGCTCAATCTCTGGCTATAAAATTAACTTGAATAAATCTAATCTTCTTTTATTGAAGGCATGTGACATCAGCCATTAATGTTACAATACCAACCCAAAGCAAGATTACATATTTGGGCATCATCATACACGCATCGCTACAGCGAGTTGTCCAGGACAACTATGAAACTATATTAAGTAAGGTTCAAAGAGATCTGGCCAACTGGTCTGCGCTGCCAGCATCACTGCAGTCCCGGATTGCTGTTGTTAAAATGAACATAGTTCCTCGTGTGAATTTCTTAAGTACAATGATCACCTTACCCCTACTAATACATTTCTGGAAGAAACTTGATACTTTAATTAAGGCAGTATATTTGGAATAATAAACAACCTAGGCTAAAATACTCTACCCTGCAACATACCACAAACACGGAAGGCTTGGCCCTCGGCAAACTTAAAATGTATCACAGAGGGCCCTCAGAGTGTGGATAGACGTCTCTATCTACAGTTCCATGGAGAGAAATAGAGCAAAACCTCACTGGAAGTCTAAGACTGCAAGACCTTATCTTTGCAGGGGTGTGTCCAAAAAAGTATGCTAACCTATGGCCCTATTATCACCAACACATTGACCAACTTTAAACAGGAGGAGCTATGCTACACCAATAAGTGGCATTTGAATACCCCAATATGGCACAATGCACACTTAATGTCTGGTAACAAACTCTTTGTTTGTAAGCAGTGGAATGATAGAGGTATTTCTACTTTAGACCAGCTATTCAATGAGAAAGGTATGTTGAGTTTTGAAGATCTGAGAGCTAGTTTTGAAATCCCCAGGACATCCTTTTAATGTTATTTTCAGTAAAAAAAAAAAAAACGTAAGATCAGCCCTAAAATGTTATGGAGTACCATGGGGAAATAGTCTTGAGGTGCACCTAGTCATTAAATGGTTTGTTGATTTTCCTGTGAGAGGATTAGTGTCCAGGATCTATGCTAAAATAACGCAAGTATCTATAGGAGAACTCCCAATAGTGGGGAAATGGGAGCGAGAACCGAGCCCTGAGGGGAACGCAATCAATTGGGAGACAGTTTGGGACAACATTTTCCACTGTTCCAAGAACCCAAATCACGAGCAGATCCACTTCAACATATGTTTATATTGGACTCCTCAGAAGAGATACGTCTCTAAAGTCATTCCCACTCCCTATTGCACGTTCTGTCAACCTGAACTTTCCTGCATATGGTCTGGGAGTGTGAACAGGTGCATGAGTTCAATAATCAATTGATAATCAACAACATCAATAATATCTGATGTGATAGGATGTCGAATTCCTACTGACCCAATTGTTTTGTTACTTAATGACGACTCTAAATTACACCTGCTTGGGAGACAATTTGGCTAGAAGGCTCAACTGCAACCAAGAAAATGATAGCTCAGCGCTGGCTTTGAATAAAACAGTGGTTGGCATATTTTCTGGACATAGTTATTATGCTTGAGCTCGCTACAGCAAGGATTAACAAAGCCAAATCATCAACTACCAGCCTATGGGAAAGCGCAGCAGCACAAATATCAGACCTGATGACCTCAACCCCACAAGAATTAGAGAGTGATTAGGCAAGGTGTGATTTCTGTTTGTTTGTTTGTTTGTTTTGTTTTCCTCGAGACCGCAGAGGGTGGGAGAGGGTTTTTGTTCTTCTTCAATTTGTGTTCATCTGTTCTGTGCACCATCTGCTATTACCTGTCACACTTTTTTTTTCTATGTCTGAAGGTGCCAATAAAAAAAAATTGATCACAAAAATAAGGGAGTTGGAATGTGCATTGTTCAGGTTCAAATGCACATTAACTGTTCTGTGAGTATTTGGGGGTTAGTTGTGTTTAGTCATCACCACTATGTATTTGTTATGTGCTTTTATATTAGTTTTTTAGTTACTTTAGGCAATTATAGTCACAATAAAGATAATGGAACTATGACTAGAAATAGTAGTTGTTGTAGTAGTTCATGGCGTAGCAGGGCACTGCAGGGCTCAGCAGGGTGTAGCAGGGAACTGCAGGGCGTAGCTGGACGTAGCAGGGCGTAGAAGGGCGTAGCAGGGCACTGCACGGCATAGCAGGGCATAGAAGGGTATAGCAGGGCATAGCAGGGCGCCTAGCAGGACCACAGCGACAGCTGCAACCATGATTTAGGTGCCACCCTAATCCAGAGAAAACTGCGGGGCGAGAAAACATAAGGGCTCCGGGGAACAAGCTCCCCAGAGTTAGGTTAGTAACAAGCATTGGCCCACAGGTGAAAAGAGAGAGGAGCAGGGCTGCCAACTCTCACGCATTGGCCGTGAGACACACGCATTTGATTGGTTTCACACGCCACACCCCAGATTTCTCACGCTGAAGTGTCAACCCGGTCGGTCAAATGCCTGAAAGATGAGTTTATCTCTAGATCTACCTGTTGAGCCACTCGTGATCGACTAGTTATGCTTTCAGAGATGGTTGGAGTCTGTGGAATTTTCGAAATGTTCTCACATTTGCGATGCTACATCACAAGCCATCCCAGGCGCATTTTCCCCCGCATTTCCCCGCAGGTATGTATGCTTTGAGTATTTGAGTATATTTATTGAGTATATGCTTGAGTGTTTATGCTTTTAAACTTTAAATAACGTTTGCTTATTTGTTTTGTGTGAGTCGTTATATTAAAGGCATTTCGAGAGCTTTGTGAACATAGGCAATCATTTGGGTCCCTCTGACCTCTACCCGTTGCTGGTAGGACATCGCCGGGCGCATTTTCTCCATGGCGTGCGCTGCGACCGGCTCTGGGTCGGCTTGGAAAGGCCTAAGGTGGACTAAGTGCTCGCTGCGCCCTCTCTCCCAGCCGTGTCGTTTGTCTTGCTGTTGGTATTTTTCAGTCTATTTTCTGCTGGACCTTGTGGTGGGGAAAGGCCTTGATTGAATTTCCCTCACTGCCTAGTCTAATGGAGCCTGGAGGAGAGAGGAGCTCAGTGTGTCAAGGAAGTCCCCCGGCAGTCTCAAACTATAACAGCATAGCTAAGAGCCGCAGAGATAGGGAGGGGGCGCGCCATGACTGTGGCTACACACCCTCCCCTGCCACTCTAGGCGAACGTTGCAACTCCTCACTCCCTAACTATAAGCTTTATCAAAGAGGAGTGTTTTAAGTTTACTCTTAAATGTGTTGACGGTGTCTGCCCCCCGAAACCAGACTGGGAGCTGGTTCCACAGGAGAGGAGCCTGATAGCTTAAGATTCTGGCTCCCATTCTACTTTTAGAGACTCTAGGAACCACAAGTAACTCTGCATTCTGGGAGCGTAGTGCTCTAGTGGGACAATAAGGTACTATGAACTCTTCAAGATATGATGGTGCTTGACCATTTAGAGCTTTGTAGGTCAGGAGAAGGATTTTAAATTCAATCCTGGATTTTACAGGAAGCCAATGCAGAGAAGCTAATACAGGAGAAATATGATCTCTTTTCTTAGTTTTTGTCAGCCAGAGATTGTCACGTGCTGCAGGATTCTAGATCAGCTGGAGAGTCTTAAGGGACTTATTTGAGCAACCTGACAGTAAGGAATTACAATAGTCCAGCCTGGAAGTAACAAATGCATGGACTAGTTTTTCAGCATCGTTTTGAGACAGGAAGTGCCTAATTTTGGCAATGTTACGCAGGTGAAAAAGGCTGTTCTTGAGGTTTGTTTTAAGTGGGCATTAAAGGATATATCCTGATCAAAAATAACTCAGCGATTTCTGACAGTAGTGCTGGAGGCCAGGGCAATGCCATCCAGAGTAGCTATATCTTTAGATAATGAGGTTCGGAGGTGTTTAGGACCCAGCACAATAACCTCGGTTTTGTCTGAGTTTAACATCAGAAAATTGTAGGTCATATTATAGGATTTAATATCTTTAATGCATGCTTGAAGTAATGCTAACTGACTGGTTTCGTCTGGCTTGATTGATATGTATAATTGGGTGTCATCCGCATAACAGTGTAAGTTATTTTAGTGTTTCCTAATAACATTGCCTAGAGGAAGCATATATAAGGTGAATAGAATTGGTCCAAGCACTGAGCCTTGTGGAAAAAAAAAAAAAAAAAAAAGGGAAAATATATATATCTTTCTTGATGCTGCACTTTCATATGGCTCTTTGTAGTATTACCTATTTAAAGCTGAATGCACTTAATTGTAAGTCACTTTGGATAGCTAAATGACATGTAATGTAATGTAATGTAACACCATGGCTAACTTTAGCGTGCCTGGAGGATTCATCGTTAACATTAACATATTGAGATTGATCAGATAAATAGGACTTAAACCAGTTTAGTGCGATTCCTTTAATGCCAACTTGTTGTCTCTGTAAAAGGATGGTATGGTCAATAGTGTCGAATGCAGCACTAAGGTCTAGTAAGACAAGTACGGAGACAAGTCCTTTGTCTGAAGCAGTTAGAAGGTCATTAGTAATTTTCACCAGTGCTGTCTCAGTGCTATGATGCATTCTAAATCCTGACTGAAAATCCTCAAACCATGGCTATGTAGAATGTCACATGACTGATTAGCGACTACCTTCTCAAGTATTAAATAAGTGTGATAAATATTTTTTCCCTGTGTCATTTCACTTTATTACACACAACTTAATTTATGGACTTATTTGTTTTGATATATCTGTATGTGTGGATTACTTGGGTTGTTACTGACATCTGGTGAAAGTTTCATGCAGATAGCCCCATCAGAAATATCTTTACTGAGAAAAATGTTAACGCGTTCAATACTTATTTTCCCCGTTGTACCTCCTCTTTTGTTTAGCTTTGATTTAACTGATTTGAGTCGGGGGACAGACACATTGGTTATGGAACTATGAGTGGGCGACTGCTCCAACGGAGGCACAGAGAAGCGCGTAGCACTGATTACTGGGGATGATGTTAAACATGGATGACCACACTTTTGCTCGTCATCTGAGGATCACAGTTTGACTACCTTGTGAAGAAGTTACAAGAGAACAGCCTGGACAGTGAGCACAGTCAAGGAAAGACACCAGTGCCTCTTACCAAGAAGTTTTTTTTTTATGATTAACAATTTTTATTTTTAGTTAAAAATGACACACAAAAGATACAATTTGCGACATGAACATACCTCCCCCCCATTCATCATCACCAGCCACCCAGATAAAAAACAAGAAAAGATGACACACTAACCACAATATTCAAAACCATACAACAAAATAACAACAAACTATAAACCAAATGAACATATGTATAAATGATAACACCATAAGCCCATCATACACCAATTACCCCTGACTGCAGACCCGCAGACTCTCCAACATTTGACCCCGCTGTCACCGTGATGCTTCCTGTTCGCGCCCACTCTCCAACATTCTTGTCTCTTTCTACGCTTCGGAATGCCGCTTTCATATCATAAATAATGGAAGTAAGTGAGACTTTTATAATATTGTTCATGTAATTTTGGGTGTATCGTTATGTTATGTGAATTAGCTGCACATGAGCTAATATTTAAACTAACGTAATACTAATATCAGAGTGCATTCAGCGGTATATGCACTGTAATGAGACTAATCAGAGTACAACAAAAAAAATGTATGGATAGTCAGTATTTTGCATACCTGCAAACTACTCGCTTTTCAGCGGAAATCGCCGTTTTGAATGGGAAAATGTCATCCACGTGAATCGTGTAGATCCGAAGAGTTTTTATTTGTGGGGGGGGGGGGTCCAAGACCCGGTGCTAATACAGCACCGATGCCTTAACGACCGTTCTCTACCGGACCGAATAGCAACGCGGATTTCGGAGCCTTATGTAGGTGCCACTTAAATGCCTGTGCTTCTCTCTGATGCTCCGAAAACAGACGTTAGAGGGAACTGAAACATCGCTGCATGGGACACTAGTCAACACTACACCTGACAGCAGGTAACGTTAGCCTACTGTTAGCTAGCAGCTGGAGTAAACACGGTTAAAATGCTGACAGCTAAACGGTGTAAAAGTGTGTCTGTATTTCACTGGAGAGGATTCCAACAGTCTGTAGCTGCCGTTGTCTGAAAAACAACACAGATGTTGCGTTCACTTGAAAGTCGCCTTGCCAGCTCGTGCTGCATTCAAAGTTGTTGTAAAATACCCTTTTCCCATCCAGTGGTTGTTTTTGTCGTTTAACAGGAATTTACTGGTGAAATAAGTTATTGTTATAAGTTATTGTTATTCCATTTATAATAAATCATTAAATGTTGACCCTGTGGGCTTAGCAATACACAAGCTGTTCTTTAATGTTGCCGACTGTTGTTTTGGGCTCTTTTTATTTATTTTTTTTGTAGATCAACTTTTTGTTGTTTTATATTTTTGAACAGACAAATACAATTGAACAAGATGCTCCTTTTTATATATATATATGTGCGTGTGTGTGTATATGTATCGTTTTAGCACCAGGAAAATGTTTTCCCTTAATGTGTCACCTTTTTCAGCTCTTCTGAGTTTGCAGGTATGATTTTTTACTTTGTAATCATGTTTTTTTATTTTTTTTTATGTATAGAGACACATTACAATCATACGTGGGGATGACCTCCCCAAATCCAGCAGCGACCCATCTTCCAAATATCAAGTGGACAACCACATTAAGGGTCATGCCTCAGTCAGGCACAAAGGTAGTACTTTTGAAATGTAGTTATTGAATACACTGTAATTAATTAATTACTGACATTTTCAAGTTATAGTGCAATGTATTTCATTCAATTTTATAATTTTACTTTACTCTTATGCCTCGTTCAGAATTCACAATCATCAAATGTGGATTGGGTTGTCGAAAGACAACTCACTTTCACTGCTTATATTGCCAAGCAACAATAATCAACAGGGCTCAATTTCTGAAGCACCTAATGGACCATAATCATGGACCTCAAGATTGTCCAGCGGCTCCTAATCTGCCCACCATGGCCCCTCCGGATCCTCCACAGGCCACTGTGTCCCCTCTAGATCCTCCACAGGCCACTGTCGCCCCTCCAGATCCTCCACCGGCCCCCAGACAGACAACCCTGGCCCCTGAAGACCCCCAACAGCAACCAGTAATCTCCACTGGCAAGCGGAGAACTGTAACTTGTCCACACTGTCAACTGAAATTAAACATGAACATTTTTAAAAAGCATGTGTTACGGAAGCATACAATTGGCTTTGAAACTGTTACTAGGGACAGATTTTTGGCATGCGAGTGTGTGGATTCTAAAAATAGGGTGTTTGCTGTTGAGAAGTAATTTTGTTTGCCAGCAACACCAACCCATGTTGTAAAAAATACTTGGGGGCCCACACCAAAATTGATGTGCGAGGTGGAACAATGCTGTCGCAATGCTGACTTTGCTGTGAGGTCAAGGATGCTCCCTTTTAAATGTCAGCATATACAGTCCTTAATGTTCTGCCCACGTGCAGACAAACCAGCAGTGGATTTGCCACAGGAGGCCTTGGTGGAAATGGTGGGAATTAAATGGTTTGGAGAGGATCGCAAAGCCAGTCTCCTTCAGCATCAACAGGAGGCAGATGCTGCGGATGTGCCCCTGTCTGTTAAGCTTTCTGTTGGTGGCCCATCCACAAAATTTCACATTTCTGTTTACAAGCCAAAGGTGTCATACTATTCTGGGCTTGAAAGGGTTGTGGTAGCATACAACAGTAAGCAGAACAGCTGGCATTGCCCCTGTTCTAAAACTAGGCATTCTTGTCTCCACAAATCAGTTGGAAAATGGCACCTTTTTGCAACACAAAGGGAGCTGTTTAAAAGGGTTAAATCCACAGATCAAGAAACCATTTCACCACAGCCCACCACAGGCCAAACGGACACAAGTGAAATGAAGGAACGGTCTTATCCACCTAATGACCAAGGGGTAGCAAAAATGCTAAATTACCTTCTTTCATATAAAAAGTTACCTGCTGAACTCCCCAAGGCTGTCATCGAACAGTCAAGAGATGGAAAGCAATTGGGTACCTTGCCGAAGCACCTGATACCAAAGGAGTCCAGATGCAAGGAGTGTGATGACATACTCACTGACCCTATACTCATCACTTCAAAAGGGAGGATTCTAATGACCACAGGCATAGTTGAAGGTGAGTGGTTTGAATGTTTGATTGATTCTACATTTTTACATCTTTATCATACAGTAAGGTTTGCCCCCCCAAAAAAAGAAGGAAAAAATGTATTACTCTTAAAAGGCATGCGTGCAATTTTTACACCTTTTGGTTTAATTTTCTTATTAGGCATTTCAACCTACAGCAAGTCATGCGTGAAGTGTGGCATGTTCTACAGATACCAGGAGTGGGATGAAGGTCTCCACAACTTTGATGACCACATAATCCTATCTGTGCACTTATGCCTCACAGTAAGGAATGCATTACAGGTGAGAACTTAAAAATGTGAAAATAGATTGTGCTTGGTGAAATATTTGTCACAATACATGAGACACACACACACACACACACACACACAACACATTAACAAACCCGTTTGTTCATATCCTTCTCAGACAAGATAGCGTAATTTTGACCAGCAAATAAATGTGAGAAGAAATGTGTGTATCGGATGAAATACTGTGAAATATGCTCCTTGTTTATTACTCTTATAATCATCCGAAATGACACAATGTATTTGAAATTGTTTTTCAAGTTGGGGGAGCCCAGATTAAGCTAACCAGGACTTTGAAAAGAAAAAAAAGAATTCACTCAGTTATTTTGTACTGTAGACATCTAAACACAAACTTTTCCTTAAACAGTCAGTGACATCGAGGGGCCACCCCAAGACTATGATGGATAGGTGGACATCAACAAATTCTGGGATGCTGTTGCCACAGAAATCATCAGTCTGGGTTTCATGACATGTAAGTCATGCAGAAACGCGATTTTGAGAACAAAATGTTATGTAAATAAGTGTGTGAATTCATTGAAAGTGGTCCCTAACATTACTACTTTTTGTTTCCCAAGGCGGTCAAAACAATCCTTTTATCGTGCCCCCTAGCTACCACAACTGGGCTCCATGAATTGGCCCACATACTAGACAATCCACTGTAGTCCTGAACACAGAACATGACAAATTACAAGCACCTAAAATGACTACTGATGTTGATGACCAAATGTCTAGTGATGGTGATGACATGAAGGTAACAGAAGAGCACCTAGCTGATGAACTCCTTAACTTAAAGGTGAGTTTTAAAAGTGAAATAAGATTTCTGAAATAAATGTTATGGCACTGACAAAATATGCTTAAGATAAACATTGACTTAGAAATGCTTTTGTACAACAGGTAGAGGAGGTAAGAGGGCTGTGCAAGCAGTGTGGTTTGGACAGCAAAAGCTCCATGATGGATCTTGTCCTAAGACTGCGTGACAAGATGTCCAATAGGGTAACCTACAACAAAGTTTTTGAGAAGGTCTGGGGTGCCTCTGGTGAGTGAAATAAAATATGACATTTCAGTAATTTGTAAGTCATTTAAAACCTGAAAATGAACCTAAGTATTAATAAACACTTATGTTGTGTTATAGGTGGCAGTGCTGTAATTACTTGTCCATGTGGCATTGTGTGCTCTGTCAATACGAGAGGAGAGTCCACGTGATTATATGGATATGTTACTGTCATGGAAACACTTTCCCAACATCGTAGTCTACGACTATGCAAGGGGACTGGCATTACATGACAACCGCCAACAACCAGGGACTTTCCATCCTTTTCAAGGACTGTTGGTGGAGCCTAATGTGGACAACATTAAGCAGGCTTCAGAGGGAAAACTTACAGTGAATATGTCTTGGTTGAAGCACCCCAAGGTACCAGCAGACGATAATGGCCATCCTTTCACTGGGTCTTCATAGCATTTTGTTCTTAGTGATGTGTTCCACCAGGGCAACAGCAGAGATGAGAGGGATGTGCTGAGAAAGATCACGTGCACCATGGGGGGCGCCAAAGCGATGGTTAAAAAAAAAAAAAAAAAAAAATTATATTATTATATATATTTTTTGGTATTTTCTATATGTAGCTGCTGTTGTGCGTTTCTACATCATTTCTGCATTTCCTCAATGTTATTATATAACATTTTAGAGGACTAACAGGCTAGCGTAGGCGCCCTGTCTCATACATGGATTTCTCGGCAACGTCATCACTGCTTGCGCACGCAACCGGGGGGCAGAAAGAAGACGTGTTTTGTGTAGCTAGTAGTAGTAGCAGCATAGCGTAAGTTAAAATGCCAAGGAGTTGTTGCGTGGTTAATTGTACAAATGGTGATGGGTGCCTGATATTTAACATACCTAGTGGGGAAGCATGCTTTTGCCAATAACCTCTGCCGGTTTTTGGCTTGAAGCCATAAGAAGAGCAGATTGGGGTCATATGCAAGAGTCAGGCTCCCATTGTATCAATCACAAAAGTTGCAACTTGTTCAGTTGTTCAGCTAAGTGATAGCTACCTGTCAGGGCTGGAGTACTCGAGTCTGGACCATAGACAGTTAAAGGTCCGGACTCGAGACAAGTTTAGACTGCTAGCTAAAGCTACGCCGATGTTTCGCTAACGTTAGCGCAACAGCGTTAGCCTAGCTGCTAGGTAAATATTACGACTGCCTTTGGAGTTTTTTATATCTGCGTCCACGTTGTCAACATGGGACTTGTGGCGTTAGTGCTCCTTTTGTATCATACTTTTATTGAATGAAATATTAAGCTTCGCTCCTACGAGATGGGTGGGTTTTTAATTACGTTACACACAAAGCTAACTGGCTATAGTTAGCCTGTATGTATGCTAGCGGACATTAGCTAACGTTGCCGAGACAGCGGCAGTAGAGTTTCGGCAAGCTAACCAGGACAGTGTTGTCGCCCTCTCGCCCACAATCAACCTCTGCTGCTAAAAACAGTCAACCTGCAGTGATGTTTTGAAATGGAGACACGCATATCGTACCTTTTCCCAGAAATCCTGGCCATTATTTTAAGGCATAAACCAACCTCAGGGGTAACCCTGCTGCTAACATTGGCTATTACATTAGCCTAAAATGATAATTATAGCCATACATATATATCACAGTAACACTACAAAATTAAAGACAGACAAAGAGATCCAACTAAAATCACGTTTTATTGAGTCAGCAGTTATATACAAACAATAAGGAAAGCTTCAATACTTAAGGTTGTTGCAGTAGCGGACCAGCTCACCAATCTGGCTTTCTGCACCTGGTATGCGCACGCACCCTGTAATGTTTGTAAACAGGAAACCCGTGTATAAGATTCCATCATAGAATGTTGACATAGAAGAGGGCGGGGGGAGCGCCGTGAGCGCTGAGCAAGCAGGTACGAGTAGTGACTTGTTGGGGGCTAAAAATAGAAAAAGAAAGAGGGAAAAGGAGATGGCATGGCCAGGGATGCAACAACAGTTAAATAAGTGGATGGTGAAAGGCAACAGGTAGGATGTAAAGTGTGACGTCTGTGCTTGGAGACTTGCAAATAGTCATGTTAACGGACTAGCTAGCGTTTGCTAACACTGGGAATGTAGCAGCCAAATGGGGGTTTACGGCTAGATTAGAATATGCAAAACCGAGGTTGCTGAGCTGAAAACTGATAAATATAAGGTAGCATGTACAATAAATGACAAGAATCTGGAAAACATAACTAATGCAATAACTCTGGTTTACCATGGAATCATGCATAGATTTGCTACCAAACTTGGAGGCTTGCAAATATCCATGTTAACAGACTGGCTAGTGTTTGCTAACTTAATGCAAACCAATGTTGCTGATAGCTACATTTAGATTTTGGTTAAACCCTAAGTTACCAATCCCATGCATGACATATCTCAATTTTATTAAGGTCAAATAACAACTGGTAAATATAAGGTAGCATGCACAATAAATGACAAGAAGAAAAATAAATAAATATGAAGAAAATACATAAATATTTAAAATACAAAATGTGAATGTAATTTCAACAGCAGCACAACTTTACTACATAATAGTTGTCTTATCTGATGCGATCACTAGGCTGATTTAAGAATTGAATTTAGGCTGCTATATTTAACAGTGAGTTCATTTTATTCAGGTGTGAGGATGGTGGATCAGGAAAGACAGGGGAAGGCAACAGGTAGGTCTAACATTAGGTGGAAGTGTAGGGGGAGCCACTTGATACCAACAGATTAATTTCTTAATATTATTAATATGGAAAAACTAAGTGTCCAGTATGGTTTGAAGTTCTGTTGACCAACTTATTCACTTGTCCTTTTTGGGGGGAAAATAGTGCAGACAGAGATGGAAAGCCACTCACCACTCAAATCACATCAACCAGGGGTTGCTGATTTTTTTTTGTGCCAATTGTCACAGTTAGGTTGCAACCGGGCGACCGTTAACGTCACTGATATACTTTGAAAGATAAACCTTTATTATTTAAAGCCCATACACGATGATGTCCGGCACACTTTTTTTTTCTTTTTTTTTGGGGGGGGTCGCCAAAATTGTTGCTGCATACCCCTCTGACACTGGGTAGTTGACCTGAACACGTGCCTGAGCTTGCTGGTTACATCAACAGCCAGTGTGTGGAGCAGCTGTTTTCAGGCATAAAGAAGAACAATTACTTCTTGAACATGATGACACCCTCAACCCATATATTTCTCCAAAGAAATATACTGCACCACTACAATGTGGAAAGGAACAAAAAAGCAGAAGAGCAATACAAAAAGATTGTTCCAGAAAATGGGGTGATGCAGTTGGACAGCTATGGAAGACTCATGTTGGGTATGCTGTTCCTTTGTGATTTTTTCTCCTTTAACACTTGTGCAAAGCTGGAAACAATATAAATATGAAAACCTGTATATTTTTGCTGTGTTAATGCCAATGGCGTGACATGTGGGAAGTTTTAATAGAACTCCAAAATTGTAATCTCAGTTACAATTATAGATTTAAATTGTGTTGTGCATGAATTTAGCACATGGCCTCCTGTTTAGAATGGGTACATTTGTAAGTTTTTTAGAGTGGTGCACAAGGATTAATCCCTTTTTTCTTATATGCTGTTATATCAGAAAAAATTTACATAATTTCATTGAACAGCTCCTTCCCTACAACCTGTGATGTCCACTACGTCCTTTGGCTGCAGTGGAGGAAGTGAGGAACAACAGAAGTATGACATTAGGTTTTATGAAGCAACTTTCATATATAATGATTTTTTTGTGTTCTTTCAATTAGTAAACAATGACAAAGAGCAGACAGACTTCACCAGTCTTCAGAAAGTCAAGCCAAACAAGGCATGCTGGGGTCAGGAGTTTCAGAACATGCAAAAAAAAAAGGTGATGCAAAGCAACTGTACTATGAATTGTGCTTCTATTAAAAGGTACAGGTCTTGATTTTCTTTTTTCCTTCCCCTTAGTTAATGGAGGTTTTGGATAGGACCAAAGATCCTAATGAACACCTAGCATTTGTGGCCAATGTAGTCCTCACTCGATCGGACTTTTGTAGTCTGAGATTGATTGAGGACATGGATGGAACAGTAAGAATCGAGACCATACTGTCTTTACGCTAATGAGATGATGCTTGTTGATTATGCAATTTAATTTAATTTAATTGTTAAAAAATTTTTATAACCCATGTGTCTCTATTCAGGCAGATCCTGAACAGCTGAATAACAAAGTTATAGAAAATGTAATGTTTGTAAAATATTTAAACAAAATGGAATCGATACACACAATTTCTTTTCAACAATAATAGATCAACAATATCTGTTACAGAGAGTGGCGGGAGTGTTTGCAGCAAACAGCCATGTCACAGAAACTTGGTTTCCACCAGTGTCCTTGAACCCTATGGATCACCTGCTGGTAATTTCTTTATTGATTCTTCAATATGTTAGCTTTTTTGTTTTTTAAATAATGAAGTTATTTTTTTAATAAATGAAGTACTCACGTTTTATATTAACCTATTTTTATGGAGTTATATTCCTATCTTTATTCAAGAGTGCATTATTTCAATTTGAGAGCATTTCTCACTAATATTACTTTCAGATGTTGTAATAATTTCCCTCAAAACCTTGCTCTCACACTCAAATAGTCACTGCTCGCGCTTGGATTTGCTGTGCTTGTGCTCAAACTTTGTGCTTGGACTCAGATATTTCTCCTTGCACTCAGGCTGATTCTGCGCGCTTGCAAATCTTCTCCTTGGATTTTTCCTGCGCTCTCTGATTGTTTGTGTGATAACCCTATCAAAATTCAGCAACCAATAGAATGCCAGCTGTAGTGTTGACCAATGAAATGATCCCTGCCCCGTTGAGGGTGCGTTCGTTTTATGTTAGAACATCCGTTGCGGACGGCTCCTCTGTAACCATGGATCTGTAACCCAAGTTTATTTACCCCCGCCGTCCATCGCTTTATTATTAGGCATATGTCAATAATGTGCACAGAATGGTCGACGCTCTTCACCTGCACCCATCAGAAACGGGAGAAAGCTTGAAGTGGGACATATCAAGTTACGTACACAACTATGAGGGTGAGTAACATAAATTAAGCACATAGCATATGGCGCTAGCCATAGCTAGCCTAGCTTGATGTCCGTAAACAAATAGCTTTTTCTTTATAATGTAGTTTAGCTAGCTAGATTGAACGACATATGACGGACAGTATGTGTGTATTTACAACTGGTATTTAATGACCCTTAATTTGTAATTTTTCCTCGTTTGATTAACCATGTTCCTGGGATTTTACACTTCAGACATGCTAGCATATAGCCTAGCTTGATGTCCGTGAACAAATAGATTTTCTTTATAGTTTAGCTAGATTGAACAACATATGACTTGACAGTATGTGTGTATTTAATGACCCTAATTTTGTATTTTTTCTCATTTGTTAACTGTGTTCCTGGGATTTGGCTAATGTCATGTTAGAGCAAATAGTAAAACCTAAACTGTAATATAACTGAAAGAACACCAGAAACTGGATTTGTTTGTGTCCGTTTTGCACTACTGTTGTGTGTTCATCAGAATTTAGTCTTTTATTCCTTCCATATAACATTAGTTTGAAAATGATGGATTCATATCAGTCTGTATAAAAACGTTGTAATGTTAAGTACAATTGTATCACTATATTACAAACAGATCTAGAAATGATTTGCTCCTTAAATAAGCAGTTGTTTTTTTTAATGAATACAAAGCAACTGAACAGAAAAACAAGCATTTTGTTTTTTCTTCCAGTTGAGGCTGAAGGGTTTCAATTTCAATGCTGCATCATAGCAGCACAGTGTCTTACGCCCAACCCATGAAAGCTAGAAGTCACCCTGCTGCTCCAGATCTACCTACTGTATGGCTGGCTACCGACTACAACCATCTGCAACATCATCAACAGCTGCACTTATAGTCTCTCGGGGTCATATGGGACTCGGTTGTTCTCCAAACTGCATCATACACTATATTATTTTTCTGTTTTGTTATATTAGTAGGCTACAGACAACACTAAGAATCATTACTTAATCACAGTATATATTATTCTGGTGTACACTGTTGACTCACTGCTATTGATTATACGTCACTTTAGCTTGCTACTACCTCATAACTTTACCTTAATTGCTCTTGTATAGTTAATTTATCTTCTACTAGTTATATATGCCTCCTATTTAATTCAATTCTTCTTAACTTGTGTTGCAATACCTGAATTATCCCTCTTGTGAACACTAGGCTTATCTTATCTTTATTTTAGTTCATATCATAACCCTGCTCACAAATTCACGTGTACCTGTGTCATCTGTTTGCCAATATCAATGTTCCTGCTATATTAAATCCTACAGGCAAAGTGTACTGCTTCACAGGAGTATGAACCATACACTTTTTAGGTTTTGTGTCAAATATTCTGCAGTTTGTTATGAATTACTCATTGTTTTGACAAGGTAACTTAAAGCCGTTTAACAACCTGCAAGTGTCCACTCTGGTAAATTTAATTGTACTGTTTTTTTTTTTATAAAGATTACAAAACATGAAAAACCTATTTGCCTTGATAAGGGTTTTAATTTGTTGCAAATATGAACATGGCTTTAATAATCTATCTTATTGCTCTGAAAAACTACAATAATTTAAGAAATATCAGTGGTACTTATCAACATTTATTGAATTGATTGTATATGTGGGCAGACATTACAGGCACCTATTCATGTACACAGAGAACACAATAGTTTGTTCTCTCTTTTATCACTTTGATTATGCAGGTGATGGTGCAGAAACAGGGGTGAAGTACGGTGGCTCTGAAGTGCAAATCACGACGGCAAATAGGAAAACACGACGGCAAATATGAAAACACGACAGCAAATAGGAAAACACTTCAACAAATCAGAAAACACAATGACATTAACTTCTACCGGAAAGGGTAGGGCCTATCTAGCAGAGGACGGACCCTCCTGATTGGACAGACGGACTGTCTGTCTTTTAACAGGAAATGAGTACTCTCTCACTAGCTTGCTAGACCGCATCCCTTCATTCGGCGCCACAATTGGTAAAGGATGTTTTGCTGTTATTGTGGGAAAAATTTGTTGGAGAACCAGCCGAATTTTTGCAATGGTTGTGGCGAGAGACTTGGAGAAAGTCTTGAACCAATTTCTTTGGCTCAACCCACCGATGGACCAACTTCAGGTAAGTTAACGTAACCTTATTTCTAGCTAATGGTGGGTTCCCCATGCCTGTCGGTCCGCAAGCTAAGGAACAAAATAATGTTCAAAATGATATACTCAATGATGTTGCGCTGTATTAGTTCATTGCGCTGTATACATTTATAGCGGGTGTCGTGCCAAGGAAGTTTCCCCCTTATAAAGTTTGTCCCAGGAGGAGGAGGAGGTGAGCGCGCGTGCATCCAGTGAAGGCGGTGTGGCACTAGTAACAAGTGTTCATCTGCCAAAAAGTGATTTCAGTCAAATAAAAAGGTATTTCACATAAATATAAACGAGTAAATTAGATGCCGTAATCACGTAAATGTCATGCCTGATCACGCTATAAACTGCAAATTCGATTGAATTAATTAACAAGAAACGTAAGTTTCAAAAAGACATAGGCTATGCTGTTATCACAGACATTTAGTTATGCATATTTGCATATTATGATCCTTTGCAGACGATCGCGTTGGCACCACAACACCCCTGCCTAACATTGAAGTAACTGCTTTCTCTCGCCATTCAGATATTTAGTCAATCATTTATAATCAAGGTGATAATGAGATCAGATATCTGTCAAGGAAACCGTTTCCTCAGTATTCTAGCCATGTGTTTTATTTTTTACCGTTACTTTTGTTTCTATGAACCTGCAATGCATGATTTTGCTTCCCTGTAGTATCACAGAAACCTCCATCCAACCCAACCCCAAGATTAAAAACCTTTCTGGAATACAGGAAGAAAAAAGCAGAGGAAAGGCAAAAGTTTTCCTTTGGTAAAATGCGGGGAAAGAAAAAGGAAAAAAGGAAAGTGCAGGTAAGCAAATGTGTTTTGATATAGCTCAGAGTGAGAGTGAATAATTACTCCAACTCAAATTCAATTGAATTAATTTGTTGACTTGCTGTCGACATCCCATCATAGATCTGAACCCTATACCTAAGCCCCCTAGTAGGGTCAATTTAATGGCAAACAATATAGATCAAGTCATGTTGGGAGATAAAATATGTAAATGTTTGAAATAGGTTTCTGTATTGTAGTCAATTCACTCAGAAAACAACATAGAATTCCCTGAGTTTACCTATTGGACATACTTTTCAACTGATTTCTGATCATGAATATCAATTGTTGTGTTCTGTGGAAATGAAACTTCAACACCTGTTATTTGTCCGAGATCAAGCTTTGATTTAATTTATTACAAAAGTGTCTTCCAAAACTGCTGTTTACTAGGATTTGAAGGACGGATTAGGGTTGCTCTGCTTTGAGTCCCATTTTGAGTGAAAGATCCATTTTGGGTCAAATGTGTAACATTTGCCAACAGAGAAACAACCACTTTTGAATTAAGCACTGTTCTTTAAACCAGATGAAGAGCCTCCCTACCAGTTCTTGTGTTTTTTATTGCAGATTAATCTTGGCTTGATGACTGCTCAGACGGGTGGTTTAAAGCCAGTACGTGGGAAAACCATTCCCTTATCAACCGACTCTGACATCACCGCTCAAAGTCTTCTTCATCAGAGTGTGAAAAAAATGAGGGACTTCAACCAAGACTTGGATGAAGGAGCCTTCATCCTTCTGTATCCAGATGGATCTGAAGTCATCAATACCCCTGGGACACAAAGACCTTTTATTCTAGAAGAATATAAGGCAGAATTAGGCAAACCATATCAAAGGATCACAATGTTTATCTGCCCAAGGAA
Source organism: Sander vitreus (assembly GCF_031162955.1). Classification (NCBI taxonomy): domain Eukaryota; kingdom Metazoa; phylum Chordata; class Actinopteri; order Perciformes; family Percidae; genus Sander; species Sander vitreus. The sequence goes on along the minus strand of NC_135855.1, from coordinate 9,465,855 downwards.
GGACTTTGAAAAAGGTAAGTTGTCATGTTTTGCCATAGCCATTTACTTCTGTGGCTAGATGTTTCACCTTTTGAGAGATAAATAAGTAAATACGTTTAAAAATAGCTCCCCATGGTGTTTTCTGCATTTGTTAAAATTAATGCAAGCCCCTTGGAGTTGTAGATGTATAAAAAACATTCAGTGAACTTTCCCCCCATAGAGTCAGACCATGTACCAAAACTACAGAGCCCCTAAGGGGACGTGAGCAAAAAATGAAAGTTTGACGTGAGCTCATGAAACTTTTGTGGGAGCACGCAAAACTTTTGTATGAGCATGTGAAAGCTGTATATTGATGTAGCCTGGGCCGTGACAGTGACAGCTAGAGAAATGACTACAGTACAGGAGTTAGTTGCACTATATTTTAATCTAGGTCTTCATTATAAGGACATTGCTGCTTTTCTTGCAAGTCGTCACCATTATATTGTTTCGATACAAAATTTTAAACGGATTTTAAAGTCTTGTAATCTGTTCCGATGCAAGGGATACAGCGATTTGGATCGGGCAATTACTTTCATTTATGAACAGTTACAAACATCTGGACAACTCCACGGATATAGGTGGATGTACACAACATGCAAGGAGAATGGATTAAACATAAGGAAAGAGGATGTTCGATTAATTCTATGAGAAAAGGGCTGTTGACATTCTAAAACGCTTAACGTGAAAAAGCTTAACGTGGTTTAATGTACCTAAACAATGATCAATGATTACCAAATTTCTCTCTCATATTGCTCCTCATAACCACTGAAAAGTCAAAAAAATCTATCCAAACGTCCAATTATTATGGATGTTATCTGACATTAAGCGTTTCTGCTTCACATTTTCAGCAGGGCAGCGGAGCAGCTGTGGGTTGACTCTCCACGGTTCTCATGGGCTTTATAAGTTTTAGAATGTCCCTGTTGAACTCAGAGTGAGGGGGGTGGACATGAAATTCAAAACTCCGCACCAAAATGATTTATTTTTATTCAGGAATTCAACTGTCTGTCATGTAAACCCGAAAATACAAAAAAAAAATCATTCAAATCATGAACTCAAGTGTCATTATGAAACACATAAAACAAAGACAAAGTGTTGGTCTGTACAGTTGTGCTGTTATATGTAGTTTGCTGCTAGCATGCAGCCTGACGTCTGACAATTAGGGCAGGATTCGGGATTCGGGACAACTGCTTGGATTTCGGGACTGTCCTGAATTTTTCGGGACATCTGGTCACCCCTAGTAGACTCTTATGACAAACTGAAGCCTTTTGGCATCTATATAAACTCATCTTCAGCTGCCATCCTTTCTAACCAGAGTTCTTTGCTGCAGTGCTGCTGACTGTGGCACTGGCACTGTTCATAACAGCACCAAATGGGTTTCAAAGCGGCGCACATGAAAACAAATCTAAAGTTTAGTTTCATGTGCTCACACGAAAGTTTCATGTGCACACATGAAAAGGTTTTGCGTGCGCACATGAAAGTTTCATGTGAGCCATGAACCTAAACTTTCGATTTTTTTTTAATTTTTTTTTATCACGTCCCCTTACCAGCTGTTTCTGGTGTCTCAAACCAGTTTTCAATTCATCACTTTCTTCTGGAGTTAACTTCTTTTTAAATGTTTGTCTTCATGTCAATCAAGCTAACTTTAATTGTTTAGTTTTTTTGCAGTTGGAGAAGTGTCAGACATTTCTGACTCTGACACAGAGATTGTGATAAAAAGAACCCGTACAAAGTTTGACCTAGCTGACACACTGGGGGGTAAAGCATATTTGTTTTTTTGTTTTTTTTTATGAAAATGGTTTTGTTAGCTGTATAAGGTATTTATCAACCTCCATTTGTCTACAGCCATTTGAACCTCTGCATGAAAGCAGTCCAATGCAGACGAATACAGTTGATATCGGTCCAAGTACCTCTGGATGTCCTGGAACGACGAGAACTTATTACAGGTTTGGTTTTGGGGCTTTTGTTTTAAATAGTCTAGAATATTAAATATTAACACTCTTGAATACTGATAAGAAGACACACTGTATGTTTCATTAATATTGGATTTTGTGTACATATTCTTTTTGCAGGAACTACACAGACCTGTATGCGCCTGTCGTCATTAATGACGAAGATGAAGTTCTAACTGTCAATGATGACGAAGGTGAAGTTCTAACTGTCAAAGAAAGAAATGAGGCATCTTTTAAAGAACATATGTGAGTCATGAGTGCATTATTAGAGTATTATCCATCATCCTGTCTCTTTGTAGAATGGACTTGCACAGAGTACGAGTAGTCATTAAACAAATAAACATCACTGTATTAAGAAGGGTGAAACGCCAATTTCAGTTACTGTGGCGAGAAAAACTGTTGGTACTAGGTCCAGTAGAGAGATGTCTTTTTGTAAGGAACTCCATTTTAATGTATTAAATGTAGCCTATCGTTTTATTAACTGCCTAGAGAGTGTCCTAAGGAGTCAAAATCAAGTGTTAGGAGTACAATTTATGAATATTGAATGGAAGGAATGCTTGATCCCATTTGTGTTTAGCTAATAAGCTACAAAATTATGCTTGGAGCATCTTTTTATTTTATTTTTTTACACACAATGTAACTTTTCTACTTTATGTTCTAGGCATACAAGTGCACCTGAAATAATTGCAAATTTGGCGCTTCCCATTGACCACAAGAAAGTCAGCAGATTCAACGTGTCCAGATCTAATGTATGGGATGGTGCTGTCAGAGGTTTTCAGCGTTGCACGTACTCCGAGGAGAATGACATGTTTGTTAAGTTTACTGATGATGCTAGCTCCCCTGAAGAAGGCCTAGATACTGGCGGACCGAGGCGGGAATTCCTCACGCTTCTGATGAATGATCTGAAGCATCGCGCTATCTTTGACGGACCTCCAGAAAGCCGTTACCTGGTGTACAACTCTACAGGTGTCTTTTTATTTCATGGCAGTTCATGTATTTTTTTTAACAAGTGTTAATATATTTTGATAAAAGTATTATTTTTGTTGAAAAACATTAGAGTGTACATTAAGTCCCACTTTCTGTCAAATTTAAGCACTTTAAAATAAGGGTTGACACTGTACACGACCCCTTTAGTCTTGTTAAACTTTCTGGCCATACATAGAATCTTTTTTAAAAAAAAAAAGTCTGAATGGAAAATAAAGGGGTCATGTGACCTGGGTCACCACCTTCCTGAATCTAACAGAAAGTCGCTCTTAACAGATAAAGATGGCCATTAACTGTCATTTTTCTGTACTCTGCATGACAGCTGTCAGGGAAAATTAATATGTCCTGGCAGGAAAGATCATTGCTGTGTCTATAGTACACGGGGGACCAGCACCACATTTCCTGTCAAAGGACCTTGTTAACCACATTGTAGGGAGTCCCAGTTTCGGTGCCACTGTGGAAGATATTACAGATGAGGAGATAGGGAGAGTTCTGCATCAGGTATGAAGTGACCTTGATTCAAGTAGTGGGTTTACTAAGAGAGCACATTATTTAATTCAGAGTAAGGTCACAGTGAAATGAACAGACCAGAAGTTTCAGATCTCCACTTCTATCAGTAAGACAACATTTAAGTAAAAAATAATTTGATCCCTGTTTTGTTTGAGTGGTTTACCATTTGACTGACCATTGCAAGATTCTCACCCTATCAGGGATGGGTTTTGCTATGTCTTACAAAGTCTTTTTAACAGGTCCAGGAAACAGAATCAGTGGAATCTCTGCAAAATGTACTTTTGCAAAACGGCTCCATGTTCCAGACTGCTGGATGCTTCCTCCGTGTGAAGACTTCTGAGGACAAGCAAACACTTGTGGAGGAATACCTCAGATGGTATATTCTACACAGAAACCAAAGTGTTATTCAAAGGTAATAGTTCTAAAGACTCATTCTCTGCCTCCATTCATCAAACATATTTCAATCTCATGTTTAACAACCACATACTTTCCAGTCCCATGATTTATCACTTGAATGCTTTAAAAGTGGCTACACATAACACTGTGTGACATTCACAAATGGTAAAGTGGGTTTAGTGAAAAGTTTGAGTGTTCAGTTTGAGTTTTCAGTCCAGGAAGACTGGTAACTTAGACTCTGGTATAGTTACCATGGTAACTGAAACCATCTGTTATATGATCATTGTTCCTAATAGATTCAAAGAAGGACTTGCAAGTCTACACTTTTTGACCACACTCCAGCAGCATCCGTGTGTGTTGGCCCCAGTCTTGTGCCACTCTCAGTCAAGAACCTGACAGCTGCTGACATGGAAAGCCTGTTTAGACCACACCTCAGTCCAGCAGGAAGTAACAGTCGGCAGAAAGAAGGAAAAGCACTTGGATTTTGGGCCGATTTTCTTCTTGATTGTGAAGGTTTGTTATGGCTTTTTTATATGGGGTTTGTAAAAAGTGAAAACCTTTTCGTTTTCACACTGTGTCAACTTAATTTACTTGTTAGATGATAAAGACACTAAAACAATGTTGACTTTTCCCTTTCAGAAAAAGCAACTGCTGTGTCCCTAGAGGATGTACTGATGTTTGCTACAGGGCTCGCATCCCTTCCACCTGCTGGAATAACACCACTACCATGCATCGAGTTCTTAACAAATTCACCATTCCCTATGTCAAACACCTGTGCAAATACGCTAAAGCTCCCTCTCCTTGAAACCTACAGTGTCTTTAAGACAAACATGGAGTTTGGCTTACAGAATTCTCCAGGCTGGGTGCATTTAACACAGTGTTAAATGCACCCAAACGCAGTCTTTAAACATGCAGTTTATAAAGAATGAAAGAGTGCATGCTCAGTTCGGTTCAAAGTATTTTAATGATTATTATTGCTTTTCATTATTTGGTTGAATGAAAAATCACAGAACAGATGTTAAGTACAGGTCACATTACCTACAATACCTCTTGAAAAGAACCACCTTTTAATAAATTAAGAAAATTGTTCATGGTTCTTTGGTTGTTCAGACCTACAATGAACACACAGTTAACTTGATGGTGAATCAGAAAATAAACAAATATATAGTTTGGGATATTTGAGTTTAATGTATGTATCCACTCTGGTATGACACTGCATATACTGAACTGCACTTGCCAAACCCGATAATAAACGGCTAAGCCGAGAATGTTTTCCTTTAACATCTGGCCTTTAAGAGTGGGCTGCAGTAGACCCTATTTATAGGCCAGCTATTTCTTTCAAGGTGACATATAGTTCTGAGGCTGACTCCCAATCATATGGCTGCTGTAATCCAGTTTGCTCAACAGTCTGTTGAAGATAATCCTGGATGTCTGGATCACTGCATGAATGAAGAGTTTGCCTTGACTCAGGAAATGTATCCAGTTCCCTGTCTTCAACGGCCAATCCACAGTCCCTTGAACCAACCCTGCATAGTGACACAATAATTCATCATAAAGAGAAAACATGACCCTACATCCAAATATATTTCCAATAATGTGTGATGCAATTTATGCTTTAATACACAATATTTTTTTAAGAATGTATATATAGTCAATTAATTGTCAGTTGATATGGAGTGACCTGTGAGGCAAGAGATAGAGTTCGTCTGGAATTCCCCCAGGACATGATGCAAGTCTGGAGGGTCTAATCCTGTGCTTATTCCAGAGGTCAGTGCACTCATCCAGGTCTTTTTGCAGAACATCACTGAAGCAGAATCTCAGCAAGTCCTGATGTTCATGGCTGCCATTAAAGTGTCCAGAGTCTCTCAGGTCTCCAAACAGGTCCATCCAAAATTGAGCCCTAGGAATACAATTCAAAGTTAGGCTACTTATTTTACACAAGAGGAAAAGATTATAACTATTGAATAACTACAAGTAGGCTACTACAAAAAGCATTAACGTTGCTGCTGCCAATATCAGCAAAATAAATCTGATTGTGTGAATGCATAAGTGGAAAGGCACTGCATGGCCCCTCAATAATGCATGAGTGGATATGACTGCAGCAGGAGGCAGCACCTGTCAATTAGTCTACCTGAGATCTCACAGAAACACAAGGAGAGTGTGCTCTCTCGAACAGAAAATAATTAACACATAACACGAAGATATTTCTATGCAGTCTGTTCTGCTAAAAAGTGATTTCAGTCAACGGGCACAACCTGTTAAAGCTACATCATCCAGTTTTATGTAAATTGCAAATTTCTTTGCATTGTGATAAAAAAATAAAAATAAAAAAAAAATAAAAAAGGGGGAGTGTGTGAGTGCAATTAAGACAAAGAGAAATAAAGGAAAAGAAAATTAATGTGAAGAACAGGATAATGTGTAGAATAGTTTAAAAGAGTGTTAACCCTGGGCCCAAGGGAATTTGGCTTAAAAATAATAGCATATGAGAAATACTTGGAAAATAAAGCAAAGGATTAAGGAAGTTAAAGAAATAAGAGGAAATAAGAGAAAATAAAGGAATAAAGAAATAAGGATTAGGCCTACTTAGGACGCCGTAAATTAGGAATAAAAGCCCTTAAAGGAAAACTTGAGGCCATCTTAGATGGGTCGTAAATCCTGGGAAATTCACTAGGTATGATTTCGGGGTCCGCTCTTGGAATTTGTAGCTTCCAAGACGCTGGGAGTTTGTAGGATTATATTCAGTGTATGCACTCACATGATTGACGAATCATGTCAGTGGCCTCTCATTGGAATCTACATCTCAAAGGTAGCAAACATTTAGGAAAGATAAAGGAAAAAGGAATAAGGAACAAAGGATAGCATGCTCTTTTTATGAATTGTAGAATGAATGATGTCGACTTTTTGTGTGTATAAGAGAGTGTGTGTGAACAGCGGTGTTTTTGATGTGTGTGATAGGCTGTACATGCGTGATTTATGTCATGAGGATATCCTATATTAGATATATTGATATATGTTTTGGTTGAAAACAGGAGTTTTAGTTATCTATAAGGAAAGATATTCTGTTCATTACGGCTAAAATTATGAGTCTCTTTTTGAAGAGAACGTTTTCAAATGTGTTAACACGCCTTTTAGGAGGACTTTGTTTAATCAGGTCAGTCTCTAGGAGTACTTTAACAATCTATGAATCTTCTTCGGAGGTGAACGTTTTTAAAAAGAAATTGCTAAAAACGTATGAGACCCCTTTGGAGGACGTGAAAATAGATTAGGCTACAGTACAATTAAGAAGCTTCAAATTAGAATTTGTGTTCTATGTTTTTGTGTTGGTTTGTTCATTTTGTTCTGTGTCACTGTTGTTTTATAAATGTGGTCTGTTGGGAAAAATGAAGAGGCAGCTGGTCTGTCTGCTGAGGATCATTAAGTTCTCTATGATTTCTTTGTGATCGCTTAAACTGCTTTGTGATAGTGTATCGCTATTTGCAATATCTGCCGCTTTGAAACCAGTAAGACTAAGAAATTTTATGTTGAAATGGGTTTGAGTTATTCTTCAGTTATCCTTCTTGGTTGGTTGTGTGCTTGGGAGCTCATCTCACTCTAAGATCACACTGGCGAATGGACTGCGCATGTCTAAAATTCTAGGAATGCAAGTTTTCACAGACAGTCCAGGCCACTCCTTGCCTGCACTTGGGTGCAGAGACAGAATGGCGAAAAAAGGAAGGGGGAGATTTTTTGAGTGCAGCCCAGTAAAATATTTGGTGACTGTTGCTTGACTGTGAATTAAGATCCATTAAATTTAAAAATAAGAGTTATGTTGACCGATAAAAAAAATATATATATATATATTATCATAATGATTAAAAGGGTTCTTGAGTTAAGTTGATTGATTATTCATAAGTCTATTAATTATTTTTACCATCTTATTAACCTGTGCTATATACGTGTAGTGATGTAGCCTATTCTATCTTTTCATTACTGTTTTGCACGTTTGAACGGTGCTAGGAAATGATTAGGTCTGTGTTGCTTGCTTGTGTTCTGATGTTTGCATGGTTTCATATACTGAATGTGGATACTGTTTGATGTGTAGCTATGCTAAATGCTCTACTGTTTCTTGTAACTCTTGTAGAAAGTTTGTTGTTGTAATGGTCTGTATGGTGTCTTGCTGATTTCTAGCTGCACAGTCTAACCTGTGTTAATGTCTTGCCACTTTTTGCCGTTCTGGTTTAAAATATCTGGCAAAAGGACTATAATTGAAATTAGCTGGCTAACACTGATACATTTACAGAAATGTGGAATAATGTGTGTTGCCCTTTATAAATAAGAATATGAATGAGAATAAATATGAATTTTTGTATCTAAAGTGCTCTAAATAAGTATTTCACAACAATTGTGATTACTTAAATAAATTAACACTTGCATTTTATGGTGAATGATCTGGTGGGATAAAAAGACTAAGAATTGCTGTTTGTTTCTTTTCTTTTCCTCCTGTGGGGTGAGAAACGAGAAGAAGAAGAGAGAGAGAGAGAGGAGGTGCTGGCCAGTGCGTCACGCGACAGCGTGGGCAGTCCTGGATCCAATCTGATCAAAAGGCCAGTAACTGTTTTATCCACAAACTCTTAACAAACACCTGCATCCTGATCTATGTGTATGCTCATTTATAGTTATTATTGTTGATGCATATTTGGGTTGCTTTCCCTTATAGGATATTATAGCTACATTACTCTACAAAAGATACGTTTATTTGCCTGTGTAAATTCATGCCTAAAATATTCCATATTGTGACCATTTGACAAGAGACTTGGCAACGGACTGATCAATTAATGCATTTGAGAATTATACATTGGAATTTTCTTTGTGTATGGATTGTTTTGTTTGGGCTACGTTGGACATTCAGTGTTAAGATTATTTGGTAAATTAAGGTGATTGGGTGTTTATTGGGTTATTGGTTTACTACGTAGCAGTGTGGGATTTTTTTAGTTTCAGGTAGGATTGAACTTTCTCTTCTTTATCGGACATTTGTTCATCTTTCTTGATTAACTGTGTATTTGGACACTATTATATGGGAGTGTTGGTGCTGTAGTATTGCTGAATAATAGGTATTTTTTTTGGATTACTTTGAAGTTGACTAGATTCCTTCACCTTTCTATATTGGATGTGGGACACCTGCCATTTATCAAAAATAAATAAAAATAAATAAATAAATAAAAGAAAGGAGGGAAAATAAGCTATAAAGCCTAAAGTATTCTTAGTTTAATAATTAGTGGTTTCATATAAAACCAATAATTTACAATAAAGGAATACAAAAGAGTTGTTACAATGTGGAAGAAGGACAGGAGAAAGGATATTAAAAATCAGAAAGTAATTACTCCGGTTGATGTAATACAAAAGAACAATCCTCTAGTTAACGATATCGCAAAGTTATCAGGAAAATGGCACAAACGCTGGCCTGATATTGAACAGCCATGGCTAGTAGAGGGGACTCTTAACCCGGATGTAATTAAAATAATTCAAGTGCTTGTGTTCACATACAAGGCAGATCAAAAGAAGGGAAAAAAAAAGGCGAACAACATAAAACAAAGAGACAAAGAGAGTTGGGTACGCTTAAGTTATTTGAGAATGAAGGACAGAAACTGATAAAGGCTATGAAAGATAAAAGGGACAGAAGTGTAGAGGAAATGGCAAAAAAGTTAAAAATGAATGGCAGAAGTCAATACATCTTTCTCACATACGGAGTCAGTGAAAAAAAAACCACCTTATGAGGAGGAAGCGGAGTACAAGGACGTCTATCCCCAGCTTCCAGTGATCAGTCAGAAGGGTGATTACTGCATCAGAGATGAAGATTAACTACTAATAGAGGTAGGACAAGCAGAAACGACCATAAAGATGAATCCAAGCTCCAAAAGTAAGAAGAAAACAAAACGTCTGGAAACTAAGGGCAGACTGAGGTTCAGGAAGACAAAGGATGATGACGATGATGATGATCAGCGTGAATCAGAAGAGATCATGGGAGGATATGACCCTGCGATCAGACGAGTGCTGGCTAGAGCAGAAAAGAGAGGTGATGAAAAATGGAAGAAACAAAAAGAAATGAGAGATCGGACCTCTGATGAAAGTGAAAAAGGAGACAGTGATGGAAAAGAGGAGATTAAAGGAGCTACGGGATCATGTTCTACAACAACTGAGTTAGAAGAAGTTGAAAAAGACATGGAGCGATGTCTGTCATACTTGGAGAGTTCTACTAAACTAGGAGAAATAAAAGAATTGGAAGAGGAATTAGAGAAGCTGAAGATACAGAGGGAAGAATTGCGGAAAAAAGGATCCTGAATAGCGGAGAAGAGATATACATTGCACTCAAGAGAAGGAAAGACAAGCAGGAAGATGCTTTCAGTGATCATTCGAGGACAGAATTTGGAGTACAAACCCTTGCAGAACACCGATATGTCAGATATTCTTGATAAGTTGCCTACTCTTCAAGAAGGAGCACATCCTGGATTGCAAAGTTGGAAGAAATGTCGATAGGGACACAGTTTGCCATAGGAGATATTAAGAGACTTTTGGCTAATCTTGTTGGGGTTCCAGCTATGGGAGAAGTTTTCCAGAGAGCTGCACTTCATCGATATGTGGGGACTTCTGTATATGATCCTGAGTTGTTGGCTGCAAGCAGAGGTCGTCTGTGGAGGGCACTGAGGGATGAGTATCCAACAAATGTGCATCCAGACAACATTTTGATTGAGCCACTGGGACAAAAAGAAAATCCGAGAGCTTATGTGTCAAGAACTCACCAGGTGTGGAGAAATACTACAGGAAATGATCCAGATGTGAGTCAACTGGAAAAGTCACTTTTGCGAACCAAATTACAGAAGGGACTGCCTTCCCCAGTAAGAAGCAAATTGGCAGAAATAGTGGGACTTGGGAGTATGACAATAGGTGCTTATACAGATCAAATAGCCCATCAGGTGGAGCTATATAGGAAAAAGGAACATGAACAGAAAGAACAGGACCGAGAGACTCTTAGAAAACTCAATCAAATACAACTGGTGGATAATAAGAGGAAGGAGAAGAAGCAGGCCGTGGTCATGCAGAACCATCCATCCATCCATCTTCATCCGCTTATCCGGGGTCGGGTCGCGGGCGTAGCAGCTCCAGCAGGGGATCCCAAACTTCCCTTTCCCGGGCCACATTAACCAGCTCCGACTGGGGGATCCCGAGGCGTTCCCAGGCCAGGTTAGAGATATAATCCCTCCACCTAGTCCTGGGTCTCCCCCGAGGCCTCCTCCCAGCTGGACATGCCTGGAACACCTCCCTAGGGAGGCGCCCAGGGGGCATCCTTACCAGATGCCCGAACCACCTCAACTGGCTCCTTTCGACGCAAAGGAGCAGCGGCTCTACTCCGAGCTCCTCACGGATAACTGAGCTTCTCACCCTATCTCTAAGGGAGACGCCAGCTACCCTCCTGAGGAAACCCATTTCGGCCGCTTGTACCCTGGATCTTGTTCTTTCGGTCATGACCCAGCCTTCATGACCATAGGTGAGGGTAGGAACAAAAACTGACCGGTAGATTGAGAGCTTTGCCTTCTGGCTCAGCTCTCTTTTCGTCACAACGGTGCGATAAATTGAATGTAATACCGCACCTGCTGTGCCGATTCTCCGACCAATCTCCCGCTCCATTGTCCCCTCACTCGCGAACAAGACCCCAAGGTACTTGAACTCCTTCACTTGGGGGTAAGGACTCATTCCCTACCTGGAGAAGGCACTCCATCGGTTTCCTGCTGAGAACCATGGCCTCCGATTTAGAGGTGCTGATCCTCATCCCATCCGCTTCACACTCGGCTGTGAACCGATCCAGTGAGTGCTGAAGGTCACAGGCCGATGATGCCATCAGGACCACATCATCTGCAAAAAGCAGCGATGAGATCCCCAGCCCACCGAACTGCAACCCCTCTCCACCCCGACTACGCCTCGATATCCTGTCCATAAATACTACAAACAGGATTGGTGACAAAGCGCAGCCCTGGCGGAGGCCAACTCTCACCTGAAACGAGTCCGACTTACTGCCGAGAACCCGGACACAGCTCTCGCTTTGGTCGTACAGAGATTGGATGGCCCTGAGAAGGGACCTCCTCACCCTGTACTCCCACAGCACCTCCCACAGTATCTCCCGGGGCACCCGGTCATACGCCTTCTCCAGATCCACAAAACACATGTAGACTGGTTGGGCATACTCCCAGGCTCCCTCCAGGATCCTTGCGAGAGTAAAGATCTGGTCCGTTGTTCCACGACCAGGACGGAATCCGCATTGTTCCTCTTCAACCTGAGATTCGACTATCGACCGAACCCTCCTTTCCAGCACCTTGGAGTAGACTTTACCGGGGAGGCTGAGAAGTGTGATACCCCTGTAATTGGCACACACCCTCTGGTCCCCCTTTTTAAAAAGCGGAACCACCTCCCCGGTCTGCCACTCCTTAGGCACCGTCCCAGACTTCCACGCAATGTTGAAGAGGCGTGTCAACCAAGACAACCCCTCCACACCCAGAGCTTTAAGCATTTCTGGACGGATCTCATCAATTCCTGGGGCTTTGCCACTGTGGAGTTGTTTAACTACCTCAGCAACCTCCACCAGGGAAATTGATGCCAATCCCCCTCATCCTCCAGCTCTGCCTCTACCATAGAGGGCGTATTAGTCGGATTTAGGAGTTCCTCAAAGTGCTCCTTCCACCGCCCTATTACCTCCTCAGTTGAGGTCAACAGCGTCCCCATCCTTACTGTACACAGCTTGGATGGTTACCCGCTTCCCCTCCTGAGGTGGCGAACGGTTTTCCAGAAGTACCTTGGTGCCGACCGAAAGTCCTTCTCCATGTCTTCTCCGAACTTCTCCCACACACGCTGCTTTGCCTCTTTCACGGCAGAGGCTGCAGCCCTTCGGGCCCTTCGGTACCTTGCAACTGCCTCCAGAGTCGTCTGGGATAACATATCCCGGAAAGACTCCTTCTTCAGTCGGACGGCTTCCCTGACCACCGGTGTCCACCACGGTGTTCGTGGGTTACCGCCCCTTGAGGCACCTAAGACCCTAAGACCACAGCTCCTCACCGCAGCTTCAGCAATGGAAACTTTGAACATTGTCCACTCGGGTTCAATGCCCCCAGCCTCCACAGGGATGCATGCAGAACCAGTGCCCACAAAATCAACAATCATTGCCACAACACAACTCCAGTCAAGCCAAGTTCAACCCCAGTTGCCTCAACCACCATCTGTGGTACCAGTGGTTTCATACCCACAGCCAGTTTCTGGACAGACACAGAATTGGAGAGGAAGAGCAAGAGGACGAGGGGGGGAGGAAGAGGAGGAAGATATGATCCATATTCTCAACAATCTTCAGAAGGGTGTTATAATTGTGGACAAATTGGACACTTTGCCCTTGAGTGTAATAGATCAGGAGGAAACTCCAGAGGAAATTACAGAGGAGAATACAGGGGCCAGTCGAAGCCATTTGGAGGACCGGTTAACCCCTACAGGGGCCCAGAACCAGGATTCTAGAGGTGCCCAGAAGATCCAAAAGGGGGGTGTCAGCTGGTAGCATTAGGGCCGGAAAGAGTTCCAACGATTAAGGTGAAAGTAAACAACCGTCCTTTGGAAGTGATGGCGGGTAGTGGAGCTGCGTTCACCTGTATTCGGCCTGAAGATGCTACACATCTCCCCATGTCCAATCAACTGATTCGGACAATCGGGTTTGAGGGAGTGAAACAGCTGATTCCTCTAACGGAACCGATTGAGCTCTGCTATAAAAATCAGAAAACTACAATACCCATATTGGTATCAGAACATACACCTATTGCATTGTTTGGGAAGAGATGCCTTGTGTAGATTGAATTGCACAATAAAATGTACACCAGACGGCTGTCTGGTGGAAGTACCAGAAGAAACTGTTCACCAATTATTGATGACAATGGAGACTGAAGCTTCTTCGGTATTTTGGATTGGAACCAGCTAAATTGTGGGAAAAATGTATTGTTGCAAACATGCCAGATGCGAGGCTTCGGGAATATCCATTTCATTGTACGCTCAAGTATTTCAAGAATGCTGCCCAACCAAACTCAGAGGAATGGTTGAGTCATCAACCAAAGAAAGTCCAACTTAGTTCATGTTGCATAATTTTAGGACCACAAGGAGCAGCTATGAAGATGAACACAGATGATTATCTGGATAAAGAATTTGAGATTGAGAAAAGTGTGCCACATGTCATCTTGCTGGTTTCTGAAGAATATGAGCAGAAGGATATAGGAGAAATGATGACTGAAGCAGAGAAAGCTGTTTTTGTACCTATAAGAGAGAATCTGGCGATTTGGAGGAGTGAAGATCAGTGATTTTTCTCAAAATCATGATATCAGCTCAAGGACAGGGACAACCACAAGCATATGACATATGAATCTATCTGCAGTGCCAAGATGGATTCAGACACTCTGAAAGAGGAGATGATGCGACAGGTGCCAGAGTGTTTGTGGTCTCAACATAGTACTGATATTGGATGTGTAAAATCAGCTCAACCAGTAAAGGTTGAACTTCAACCAGGAGCTAGACCTCCGTGGAAAAATCAGTATCCATTGAAAGATGAAGCAATCCAAGGGATTGAACCACAAATTGAAGGACTTTTAAAAGCAGGTGTTTTGAAGATAACACAAAATCCTCAGAGTAACACGCCTTTGTTGCCGGTAAAGAAGCCAGATGAGACTTATCGTATGGTTCATTTGAGAGCAGTGAATGAAGTAGTAACTGATTTCCCAGCAGAAGTGCCAGATCTGCATACTTTGTTAGATCAGATTCCTCCTGATGCGACACACTTTACGGTGTTAGATTTGTGTGGTGCATTTTTCAGTGTTCCACTTAGTGTAGAAAGTCAAGGTTTATTTGGATTCACATACAAAGGACAGTCTCATGAATACAGGCGATTGCCACAAGGGTTCAAACATAGTCCTCATATTTTCAATAAAGTATTGAAGGATGATTTAGTAGGGCTAGATCAAATACTGCAAAGTACTGCAATACAATACGTGGACGACATTATTATCTGTGCGCCAAATAAGGATAAATGCCACCAAGACTCGATAAAATTGCTACAGATATTAGCAGAAAATGGACGTAAGATTTCACAGAAAAAGTTGCAATATTGCCAAGAAAAGGTTGTTTATTTGGGTCAGAGAATAATGCATGGACACAGAAGCATCGCTGATAGTCAATTGGAGGCAATTCGCAAAGCTCCAAAGCCTAGGACTGTCAGAGAGATGTTGACATTTCTTGGTATTGCTGGTTATTCTTCGGCTTGGGTTGAGAATTATGCTAGCTTGACGGGACCCCTGAGAGCTATGATTAAAGATACTGGAAATAGTCAACTTCATGGTAATCTTTCATGGACACAGGAAGGCCTTTTGGCATTTGAAACAATCAAACAAAGGTTACAAGAGGCACCAGCACTCACACTTCCAGACTATTCTAAGAATTTCTTGTTGTATGTGTCTACTTCTACGGGAGGTAAATATGCATGTGCAGTTCTTTGTCAGCCGACAGGTACGGGGACGAACCTTCAACCTATTTCTTACTACTCTACTGCCTATTCAGAAGTAGAACTAGGGCTACCACCGTGCTACAGAGCAATGGTAGGAGTTTCCTTAATGTATGATAAAGCATCATCGGTCACGATGGGTTATCCAGTAACAATTCTTACCCATCATAGTCTCAGAAATCTTCTGAACTATGGAAAATACACATTGACTATGTCTAGGCTTAGAGACTATCATAGGCTCCTGGAGCAGGAAGATGTCACCCTGGCAAGGTGTGCTACAGTGAATCCAGCCGAGAATTTGCCAACTCCAGAGGATGGTGAGCAACATGATTGTGTTCAGGAAGCAGAGAAATATTCGAGGCTTAGATCAGACTTACAAGCCCTTCCATTACGTGAGGCAGACCTGGAATTGGACTGATGGGTCATGTTATCGCGTGGGAGATAAATTGAGTGCTGGTTATGCAGTAATAAAAGCACAAGGAACTGGATTTGTTGTTGAAAAGGCTGAAGTGATACCACAGCCTGCGTCTGCACAACTTGCTGAACTTGTGGGGTTAACAGAAGCGCGTTTGTTAGCAGAAGGAAAGCAAGTGACGATATACACTGATTCTGCATATGCCCATAATGTATGTCATTTGTTTGGATCAGTGTGGAAAGGGCGAGGGTTTAAGAAAACAGATGGTTCTCCGATACAGCATCACGCGCAAATAATGAAACTGTTTGAATGCTATGATGAAACCTAAAGAAATAGCGATAGCTAAGTGTGCAGCTCATAAAACAGATGTGTCAAAAGTTACACAAGGGAATAAAGCTGCTGATGAAGCTGCAAAAGCAGTCACAGGAGCTGACAAATTGGGTAAGGTTTTTCTGGTCACTCATGGAGTAGACTTAGAAGACAAAATTACGCTTAAGTATGTGATTCTGATGCGGGAAGCTGCACCAACAATTGATAAACAGTTATGGCCAGACCGCGGTGCAGTTAAAGATTCTACTGGTCTTTGTATCATGAAGGGTTGATAGTAGCACCGTTAGACCTGTTGGGTCTGATGATTCAGGAAGCACATGGTTTAGCGCATGTTGCGAGGGGGGAAGTTAGGAGAAAGATCACAAAGGAATATGGTTTTTGGGCACCATATTTGCTAGAACAGATTGATCACGTCATAGGCAGGTGTACAATCTGTCTGAAAAATAATGTTCGCAGGGGCTTGACTGTTCTTCCAGGTTACATTCCGACCCCGAGAGGTCCTATGCGTGAGTTGGTTATTAACTATGTCAATATGATCAAATCAGTTGAAAGCAAAATATACATGCTAGTGGTTGTGGATAGATTTTCACGATGGCCGGAGGCCTGTCCAACCAAGTGGAAAGATGCTCAGTCGGTTGCCAAGTTTTTGTGCAGAGAGGTGATAAGCAAGTGGGGACTTCCCGATCGAATATCCTCAGATAATGGGAAAGAGTTCGTGGATAAGACAGTGAAATTGATTTTTCAAAAATTGGGAATTAAACAACGTCTTGGAGCAGTTTATCATCCACAAAGCCAAGGGATTTGTGAAAAAATGAATGGTGTTTTGAAAAATCGTATTGTCAAGATTTGTCAACATACAGGGCTGAACTGGATAGCCGCATTACCTTTAGCCTTGATGGTGTGTCGCTCAAGTGAGCTGCGTGATTTACATATGACACCCCATGAATTGGTCACAGGAAGACAGATGCCTACGCCTTGTTTGCGAACAAGCGGAAAAGGTCCAAGTTTGGCTCTTTTGGAAGACGAAATGAGAGCGTATGTTACATATATGGCTAATTTCCATAAAAGAATATCCACATATGTTTCTGACAGACAAAGAAAAGAAGAGGTGCAGGAGAAGCTCGATGAGCAAAAAAGGAGTACAGTGCAACCTGGGGACAAGGTGTTCGTGAAGGTATTTAGAAGGAAATGATATAACGAACGCCGTGAAGGACAGCCGAAAGAAAGTAGAGAAGAACAGGCAGCAGAAGGAGAGATTGTCCATGATGTGGACAATGCTGATGATCATGTGTACACTTCTGATGATGCCAGACATGACACTGCAATTGATGGACAGGAAAGGAGATTTGGGGACATTGAATTTCAATACGTCCCAGAAACAGCAGAGCCTATCCCAGTGGAAGGTGAAACCACAGAGGTCACCAAGGGCTGTAACTCCGTTACAGGAGAAGCCGGTGATTCAGTTAGACTAAGTAGCCCAAGACCAGTTAGGAAAAAAGTCAGACCAAGACACTACGAAAATTAGAGTCAAAGTGTCTCTAGGAAAGCCAGCTCAGCTCCCATGCCAGTGTACGAGAGAGAATGGTGGTGAAGGGAAATTTAGAGTTCAGTGGGAAGATAGTCATGGTAGGGTTTTAGACCTGCTAGGAACATTAACATCAAGAAAGTATGCGTTATTGAATGATAAGAGAAGATTGAAAATCGAAGGTGATTGTAGTCTTTATGTGTATAATTCCCAGCAGGAGGGTCAAGGTGATTATAAGTGTATTCTTTATAATCCACAGTTTGAAAGCGAGGGAATAGAGTCGGGACTCAGAGTTAATGTAGTGACACTGGTGGTAAAAGATGGAAACAAAAGCATAGGGGTCCAAACTGTTGAAGAAACAAAAGAATCAACGACACTGATGTCAACACTTCAGCCTAAAATTAGAACAATGAGTGGTAACTCAACTCTTCTAGCGTTGATAGTTACTAAAGGTATAAATGTATCACAGTTGACTACAGTGGAGCCTCGGACAACTTTGCAAATGCCAACTGCATTGAAGACGACGGAGATGATGGAGGTTAAGTTGGGAACAACAACTGTTCTTCCTTGTAAATGTGGGAAATGGAATAGTGGTGGTAACAATCTTCCCGAGTGGAGAAATAATCGTGGTGAGGTTGTATTGTTACGAGGACCAGAAGTGGATGGTGTATCCTATAGTCGAAGAAAGTATTCTTTGTTGAATGATATGAAATGGTGGAAGGTTTCGGGCGATTGTTCACTTGTTTTGCTTAATACCACATGGGAGGATCTAGGAGAATATGTGTGTACTTATTTAGAGCCGGAGTTTAAAATGTTTCCGTTTCAAAATTATTGGATAGCAGCGTGACTCATAAAGTGACGCTTATGATGGAAAATTTAAAGTCTGTTGAAATTTCACACCAAAGGAATACAGAAACCATATACTACAGTAATTACTCCAAAAGTAAATAATACACAGAAGACGTTTGTCACTTTGCTGTCGGAAACAGTTGAAAGTGTTAATATTTCAACTAAAACAGTGAATTTGGTGGTAACTTTGAAAGAAATGAATGCTACGACAGTAGTAACATCCCTTGTAAATGTGACGTCAACACCGAGTACAATTTTTCAGAAAGTAAATAATGTAGTAAATGTAACCAGAAGTTTGTGTTACCGACGGAGTTAGGTGCAAATAGCAGTAAGGATGTTTTTGATATTGGAGAACAGATGGCAGAAGAGAAGGATGTAGATTCATTTGAAACAGTTCAGAATATTATCCCGGATGAACAAAATGAGTTCTCTAATTTTGGTGAAGCACTAGTAGATATGATTGATCAATACCGTTCATTAAGGAAGAGAGAAACTACATGGAAGGCATATGGATTCAATTCTTCTGTTCTGAAAAGAATGCCCCACATCAAGCGTTTTTTTTGACAGCCGACCAATGACAAGTGGAGTAGCCAGACCTGTCGTCTTCATAACAACAAGAAAAAATGGAGTCGGAGCACAGCGAGTTATATGCTTATAAGGTATGACCGGGTGCTCCCTGTTCAGGGAACTCGCTTTGTTTTATGTAATGTTAGCTTTGTTTTATGTAATGTTAGCATGTTAGCACCACTCTCTCTCTCTGTTCTTTCTCTAGCTTGCTCCACCGCTTAGTTTTATCTAACGTTAGCACCGCTCCACATAGCACTATAGCTAGAATACTGTAGCAGTAGCTGTTGTTATAGCAACAAAAGACGCTCTCGGCTGCTTTCGCCAAGTGTGAACATAGCCTTATATGTCGCGATGACGCAGACCGCAACAACTGTGATTGGTCCGCTTGGCCGTGGCATGGTAGCGTTATATTTCCCCCTACTTGTTTCCGGGTTATCCTCCATAAACATTAAATCAAAGAGAGGGTTAACTTTTCTAGCTACAGCTTTCTGACTGTGGTCAGGAAGCGCAGTGGAGACATTTTGTTTCTCCCACTATGCCTCCTGGGTCGTTTCTCGCTCTGAAGCTAATCCCCGTCACTCTCTCACTCGCTTTACCACACACTCCCCACACATACCGGCTCTGCCATTCTCTTAAAGAGCTAGAATGCCAGCGTTTATCTGTGTTTTAAGACCCCAACGTCTCCTTCCAGGCAGCGCTGCCTGGAAGGCACTAGGATTGTTGATGGTTAGGGTTAGGTGCCTTGAAGTCAACGGTCGCAGCGCTGCCTGGAAGGAGACGTTGGGGGCTTAAAACACCATCGAGCAATGCCAGCACACAAGTATAAAACCTCAGGCTGCTTACATAGGCTACGACGTAAGCTCTGTGTAGAGCCCCACAGAACCATAAACCCCACTTAACTCGTATTTTGATGTTTACCTGAAACGAGATGACAACTAGCTACAATTAAATTGTGTTGATTTGTTAAACTTAAAGGGGTGATAGAATGCAAAACCGAGTTTACCTTGTCATAGTTGAATAACAACAGTTTGGTGGGTAAAATAGGCATACATAGAACCTCAACACAACTCTTTCCTATGCAAATCTCACAATTTGAAAGTGCTGCTGAAAACGGGCGAATCCCAACGAAGCTAATAGTTGACATCAACTCGGTGGCTGTACCTTAATTAAACACCAGGACAAGACATAAGAACATAGTAGTTACAACTGTGTGGGCCTGTGGGCTTCACTCTCCGCTTAATGTCCCCGCGCTGAGACACTGAACTAGCTGAAAGTGGAGTTTTTTTATGTCCCAAGGGTAGCGTTACAACAACACTAATGGTTGTAATGAAAGTGTTGAAACTTTGCATTGGTATGTGTGTGTGTGTGTGTGGAGGATATTTTCTCGGGCCTCAGCTGCTCCAGCCATTCCTGCTCCGGCGGGGCCGCTGCTCGCAGCCACTTCCCGGCCGCACATTTGGAAGTCTATCGCTAACGTTTAACAGTGTGTGAGTCTAATGATGGAAAGCCAAAAAAGAAAAGGGAAAGGTGGCGCTGAGAAGGTCAGACTCAAAAATAAAAAAAGGGATTGTGTTGCTGCAAGAGTGTATGGCTGCAGCCTGGAGACCTCCCGTCTCATGCCATCCCGTCTCATGGCTGCAGCCATACCTTAGTTGAAAACCAAGAAATCAGCGCACAGCTCATCTAAATATTCATGAGCATACCATATACGGGAGAAAACCTCTTGTTTCATTCTAGGGCTATTTCAAAGGGTTGCATTAGGGAGCATAGAACAGCACCCGGGCCATTTTCAGCCCAACCAATGTTACATACCCTATTCGGAGACCTTAAGGAACAGTGTGAAATACCCTATATAATCATTCTATCACCCCTTTAAATGTTGTTTTGAAGATGAATACAAGTTCTTGATTTGCTGCATCTGTGTAACCTAGTGCTTCCTGGTAGTATTGCTATGTACAACACATTCTCACTCCAATCGCGTAAAATACAGATGCTTGGTCAGGTGCCGTTGGGGTTGTTATTGATGCTAAAAGTCTCCTTTAGCGTCATATCTAAACGTGCTTTATCTAAACACGCTTGGTCGGGAATATTGGCGTCACATTTTACGCAGTTAGGTTAAGGAAAAGATGGTGGGTGGGCTTATAAAAGGAACGTTTCCATGACACGCAGGACAAGCAAGGGACAGTTGGGTTTAGGAAAACAAGAACGGGACAGTTGGGTTTAGGAAAAGAACGGGCCAGTTGGGTTTAGGAAAAGAAGAAAGTGACAGTTGGGTTTAGGAAAAGTGACACGCAGGACAGGAACCCCTGTCTCCTGGGTGAAAGTCCTGTGTTGTTTGACCCATTCACCACCCCAACCACCCTCCCTACACGGAAGGTGTAAGGTGACCAGAAAATAAAACAAATTGTACAAAGCAATGTGACAATGTCAAGTTAGCTAGCTGACTTAGGTTGATTTACCCATTGGACTGGTCACCTTAGCCATCATTGCAGCAATTGCCCCCCCTGAGAGATTTCGCAGGAGCTGCCACTGTCTGGCATCATCACAGATACAAGTGAAACACATGTTGAGGTCCATTGTATGCAGAAGATTGGGGTCAACAGGTTTTTCTGGCCAGGCCGCGAAGACATCCTTCTGTATGCCTACTGTATCTGTTTGAGGATGTCATGTGAATCATCCCACCCTCGAGGCTAGTCACAGCTCGTCACATTGAGATTGAGAAAGAAGTCTGGGACAAACTAAGGAAGGCTTCTTAGAAAAGGTCAAGCAAGGTTGTTTTCATAAATCTATTACAATTCTAGCTAAAACACTATTGGATGTAGGTTTTGCAACTGAACCATTTAGTGTTTTGTTGACACACAAGAATATTTCCAATTTGATTTTAGGTAGATATTTATTAGTCGATGCATCTGAGAACTAATATCTTCAGTTTTTGATTTTAACAATTCTGATTCCAATTCCGATTCTTCCTTTGGATTCCGGTTCTTATCGATTCTCGATTTTAATTCTTTGAGGAGTAGTCGAAACAGGTCACAATGCTTATATCACAAATAAGAGGAAAGTTTTATTTTGATACGATGGTGAGTTACAGTTTTACCGGGGGGTTTTTTAACGTAAAATATAGCCACACTAGGGTTCCACTTACTGTGCTCCACGGCTGCAACACAACAAGCCCCTGGCCGCTATGAACCATAAACTTGGGCATTTTAAATTTGGAACCGATGAATGGATTTGAAACCATATGTTCCAAACGATTCCAATAAAGAAACGATTCCACTGGACTCGTAATTTTTAAAACGATTCCAATTTGGAACTGGTTTTTCACTGCCCAATCCTAGCAATGACATGCTGCAGGGGACGGCGTGAAAGACACCCACCACCCTCCCTAGCTTCCCTCTCTCAATCTGTCCCTCCCTCCAGTTCTCTCTCTCTCCCTCTCACACCCCCTTTACTGTGAAGAAGTACAGCACATCCCCAGGAGTTTCACACACACACACACACACACACACACACACACACACACACACACACACACACGAGGACACACATGTTCATTCCTGTTACTAAATCGTTTTTTTAATTAAAAAAATAAAGATAAACCATTGTTTTTTCAATTAGGTTTCTTCCATCCTTTATCCAATTGTTTAAAGGGGTGATAGAATGATTATATAGGGTATTTCACACTGTTCCTTAAGGTCTCCTAATAGGGTATGTAACATTGGTTGGGCTGAAAATTGCCCGAATGCTATTTTATTAGGCCCTTAACTACCCTGTGAATATGGCTCTATTTGGAACAAGAGCTTTTCTTCCAAATATGGTATGCTCATTAATATTTAGATGAGCTGCGCACTGATTGGTTTGAGCGAACCCCATAGAAACACATTGGAGACGAGATGGCAGGTCTCATATTTCAGACACTGCAAAGTTATACGTTGTTTGTCGGGCTTTCGTTATTAAATTCACTTCTGAGACTTTTTTATGCCAGAAATCAACTATATAAAGCTCAAATATGGGCCGTTTTACGAAAATTGATGCCTAATTGCAAATTTGGTAAGACGTGTCGGACTTTAGGAGCTCCACACAGTCTGACGAGAAAACGGCAACCTCCATACCGAGTGAAAGTCACCGTTTCTCGGCTACTGGACTACTGGGGCTCGGGGATGTGCGCTCCGCGGAGCTCCGCAGAGCTGGCTGGCTGCCAGCTGCCGGCATAACTAGAGTATATTTAGTTTGAATTTCGTCACGCCACTTATATAACATATACCCCAAGGTCTTATAAAGCTAACAATGGTGTCCGATTTCAATTGAATGCATTTTTGTGAACATTAGGGATTTCGTTAGCTGCTACTGTCCCTTCAATCCTATGAATCGCGGATAGCTACAGGCCCTGAAGCTCCATTAGGTCCTCGGCATTTTGTAGTCCAGTAACCCAGAACCGGTGACTTTGTGCAGGTATGGGGCTTCCCTTTGTGACGGATATCCAGCTAGCTCACAGCGAGTCTATGAAGTAGGACACGCCGGGTGGCGAGGCAGCACCGGCCGCTGTCACGTAGCCTGCTGAGCTCCTGCTGAACTGCGACACACAGTCGGACAACATTTGCAATTAGCCATCAATTTTCGTAAAACGGCCCATATTTGACCTCTACATAGTTGATTTCTCGCATTAAAAAAGTCTCAGACGTGAATTTAGCAATTAAATAGCGGACCTCTGGAGATCTGCATGACCTAGCTAGATTTAGAAGACTAAGCTGACCTCAGGTCAGTGGTGTAGTCTATGTTAGGAGTTGAGACTAGGAGTTGGGATGCTGACGTCAGCTTCCAGCTTTGTTCAGACTCGCCCGTTTTCAGCGGCAGTTTCAAAATATGAGATTTGCAGAGCATAGGGGTATCAATGGGATTTTGAGCTTCTATGTATGTCCTATTTACCCACCGAACTGTCGTTATTCAACTATGACAAGGTAAAATCGGTTTTGCATTCTATCACCCCTTTAATACATTATTAAAAAAATACATTAAATTGAGGTTTGTGTCTCCTTTCAAATAAAAAAAATGCCTTTTTTTTTTTTAAATACAACTTGCCTGCATTTATAGTGTTTTTTTTATTAACAAATATCAATTATTTGAATTTCTTTTGACCATTTCTTTAAAATATTTTTTTTATTGAGGGGACAACAAAGGAATTAGTTGGCATGCTGTTTAAATGACACGAGTTTAGATAACAGGACTGAGAAAAATGCAACCATCTTCCGCTTAGAAACATTGTAAAAGATTAAATAAAGTTGGGCTACTTGAGATTGACCAATAGCCTACACATTTTGAATAGTTAAATATATGTGTTATTAGATCCAGTTCATTTTAGAAGAGTTACAACAAGCAAATGGCACCCATTCGGTGACATGGGTCATTAACTGTTACAGTATGTTCTGCTGCTCATATTGTGGCATTTGACTCGGCGCTGATGAATGATGATTTTATCCAATTCACTAACTCATATCCTGCAAGTAGTGGAATACCACAGTAGAATACTGGCCACGCCTGTCTTCTGATGTGGGAGCTGAGTGCAGACCGTGAAGGTAGCAGCATTACTGTGGGTCACATGACAGGCAAGCCTCTCCGACTGATCTGATACACATCTAGTAATCATGGTAAGCGCTTTTCCATTATTTTATGCATTTGCATGTTTTCTCCAGATACCCGCCTAGGTTTAATTTTGGTCAATGGAACAACTAATGTCAAGGGTCTTCCTTAAGCCGATCTAAAATCGGACTTGTATGTAAGTGCTACTATGGCCTAACGCTTCTGAGACAGCGTCAGACAGCGGCTAGCTACCGTTAGGCTAACAAACTGCAACTGAGTGCATAGGTGTTTGACACGACAGTTGTATTCACGTTATCTAGATTACATTCACCATACCATGATATTCCGTGGTATGTGTCGGGTCAAATGAGCCAGTAAGTGTAACGTTAGCCTCTGAGCTTTCTATGACAAAACAGGTGACCGTGTGGAAACAAACGCTAGCTGCTGTTCTTCCGCTTTGCGGCGGTGTCACATATATATTACTGAAGCTAAATGTTATTATAGCCTGAACTCGTCTCAGCGCAAGTTAAACAGAACTAGGAATATTGTGTCAGCTGGTGATCAGCAGTGTTATGCCCAAACTGTACACATATGCTATATTTTTATACATATTTTTGGACATACACTAACGTTACGTTATATGCACGAATATGTTTCCTAACCGCAAACATATAGCTAGCTAGCTAGCATACGATGCATTAGATTTGATCGCGCTTAAATGGGAATTGTAACGTTAATTGAGTAGCAAAGTTAGGCTAACTTATTTTGAGTAGCCAGTCTCACAGTGTCACAGTGTAGCCCTATAGGCTACATGTTTACGCAGGTCAGGATCACTGGCAGTTCGATCACTTAAAAGCTTTGGAAGAGAAGACAAACTTTACAGGATGAAGCCTCCGTCCAAACACAAAAAATACATGAAATCAAAACTCAAAACAACTCAGCATTATGCTGCAATTTCCAATTCAAACGTATTATAGCATTGCATGACTGTTAGATGACTTTCTTGATTTATTTAGCCACTGTTTAAAAGCCATTCCATTCTCCTGGTATTCCAGCCAACCACACAGCAGTCTCCCCAGGATGAACAGGAGAAGCTTCTTGATGAAGCTGTGCAGGCTGTCAAGGTCCAGTCCTTCCAGATGAAACGATGCCTGGTAGGGTGATTATATATTGTCATAAATATCATTATGGTTAGGATAATTGTTTAAACCATTGGTTCTCTGCCCTGTTTTGTGTTCTGCACCACACATGATGAGCTGACCAGTCTTAAAGCCCCCCCACCAGACACTGTTACTTCCTGTTCAACGGTAACGTTCTGCCTCAAACAGATAATGGGGTCGTGGTTAATATTCAGGTGAAATCCATAACCATGGCAACCAAATTGTCAGTTTTTTGACGCAGTTTAGATGAAACCAGCTAGCTACAGTTGCGATATGGCAATAAATTGAATGGATTTACTGTTTATTAGATCACGAATCAGCCAAGAATTAGTGGTATGATTTTGTGTAATACACTGTGTTGATGTGTTTATTTTTGTGTAAAAAGTGGGCAGGAACGATCCTTAACGGCGTTCTGGCACCTTAGATTAAAAACGAAATCTAAGGGGGTGAGACCCAGTGGGCGAGACCCGAGTACCAGTGGGCTAGAACAGTCATTCCCAAACTGTGGTTGGAACTAGTGGTCCGCGAGGGTACTGCAGGTGGTCCGTGGAAAAGCAAAATAAAATATAAAATAAGTGAGGGATAATGTAGAGCGAATACAACATGACAGGGTGATCTGGGGTCCGTTTCAGAAAGCAGGTTTAGTGAAAACTCTGAGTTTGTTAACCCTGAGATGAGGGAAACTCTGGGTTTTCTGTTTCAGAAAGATAGGTAACTTCACCTCAGTCAGTTACTATGGTAACTGAGTCTGTGAACCTAACTTGGTCTGGAGCAGGTTTTCTTCAATAAACCTCAAGTTTCTCTCAGTCTCCTCCCTCTGACACAGCGCGCATTCATTTCCTCATTCATTCAGTCTGTATCAGGCGCATTTTAGCGCCGTTTATCTGCATGAATAAAAAAGCGTATTGGTTTATGTTAGACAGATCAGATTCTCAAACATTGCATGTCCTTTTGTCAACGATCCCGTTGATGAAAAAGCTGTATTAGGCCTACTTCACAGAGAGTTTACGTTGGGATGATATGAGTCCCAACTAGATGTATTTTCATTTCCAGATAACCAATTTGAGAGGTATTTTCTTCAGTCGATTAGATATGTAGATAGGCTACCTTATCCGTCCTCATATCACTAACATCCACCATCGTGGACATGCTTTTACATCCCAGCAGATTCTTTGTGTCACTTTATTTTTTTTTCCGCAAACGGTAGTTTTCTTTACAACATTGTTGATGCGCATAGGCGCCGATTTATGTTTTCCTCCGTGGGTGCTCACGGGTGCACGCCCTTTTAAAAAAAAAAAAAATAAATAGTTGCATTTCAGAACCTTAGGAAATGGACAGCGGCTGACACGAACACACACATGCCTAATGACTCGATAATAAAGCTGTAAAGTAGGCTATCATTCAACTCAGGACAGTGCCACTTCTCACAAATACAGATAGGACTGGAGATGAAAAGTTTAACTGACACGTAACCGCGGTCAGCTTCGTGGGAAATTTAGAATCAATGCCACCGACATAACCAATCACACTATGACAGACTCTCCACTTAGCACCAACTGCAATGTTTAATTTTAAGTGAATGTAGCCCACTGGCAGTCTGGCACTGGGTGCTCAGTATTTTCTGTGGTTGCTCGAGCTCCGGAGCACCCACGGTATAGGCGCCTATGGTGATGCGGAGCATATTAGTAAAGCCACTGTATAACAAAGCGCCGTCATTGACTTGAGCAGCAATTTTCTCCCACACCAATTCTCTCTCTTTTGCAGCAGCCGCTATGTTGCTTTTTTAACGAAATACATGTTCAAACTCGCTGTATGTGCGCATGAGTATTTCCGCCGACCAGTTTGTTTGTGGTTGTTACCATAGTGAATCGTAGTATCATGGCTCCATTCGTGCTGCCTTTTTATTGTGGTGGTGCACGCGCTTAGCTCTGAGTCAACCTACTCCGAATTGATTGAACCAACTCATATCAGCTGTTCTGGAACGGAAAACTCAGAGTTTCCCACCTCAGGGTAAATCAACTCAGACATCAGGGTTAGACTCAGTTTGTTAAACCTCCTTCCTGAAACGGACCCAAGGACCCCAACGTGAAGCCACAGCTTATAAATTATCTGGACTTCTTTCAGCTGATTCATATAGCTGTTCTCCAGACTGAGTAAACAGAACTGTGTCCATGGCAACACTCTGCTATGCATGGCAACGGTGTGTTATGCCGAGCAACTGTCTGTTAACAAGAAAATAACAGACCGCAGAATGCCTTAGAATTGAACCAAGCTATATAATAATAGTTTTTTACCTTCATTTTACCAGGAAATTCCCATTAAGAATATGTATATTGATATACAATTAAAATGAAAACTAAATTGTCGTTATTGTGTGATTACTAAAATAGGCTCGTGGCACTCAGCCATAACGTTCAAGTCCAGTGCCGTTAGAACCACAACATGGATCGGTGGATGGCAACAGGTTCTCTGAAGAGAAAAGAAGCAGAGGTTACCAATAATGAAGAAATTGAGAATGAGTCGGTGGCATCTACGAGCGAGATTTCTCATAAAGAAACAAAGAAAAGGCTAGTAAAAAGAAAATACTATGAAAGCTACTTAACATTAGGATTCAGTAGAGCTGGGGGTAAACGATTATTTATTAAACGATTAATCGGGCGATTATTTTATCGGTTAGTCGACTAATCTAACGACTAATTGGACGATTAATATAACGATTATTTTTCTGTTGCTCGATTAATAAAAACCATAATGTATCTCAAATAAATACCAATAAATTCTTAATAATATACTTTATTAAACAACAATTTTGCACAGCAAAAAATCTTCTGCTTAAAACATAAAATCTTCTACATATAAAATAAATAATTATTTTACTGTTATACAAAATGAAAGGCTAGCCTGTTTACTCTTTTACAGTACCAACATAACTCTCTTGTTAAAAAAAATCAAGTTGTAGTGCAAAAACAAACACTGTGCAGTGCACAGTATAGACATTTCTGAGTGTTTAACACAATATAACAGTCCCAACATAAAACCTGATGCATAATCAAACTGACTCTCTTAACTGCTATTCTGTAAGTTTACATGCTAATGCAGCTGTGCCCTTTGGTGGTGCTAGGCTAACCAACGCATCTTAGCTCTCTGTGCAGTTTGTTCGTGCTAGGTTAGTAGCTAACATTCACGTTAGCTAACTTTAGCTACTATAGATAGCTGTGTTCTGCAGCCGTAAACTAGCTATGATTTAAGCCAACATTAGATGACAACTAACGTTAGCTAAACACAGCTGTCTAGGCGCCAGTAGCTAGCTAACGTTAACGTTAGCTACTAACCTAGCACGAACAAACTGCACGGAGAGCTAAGATAGTTAGCTAGCACCACCGAAGTGTGCAGAGCTCAGGCTACACAACACACTACACAAACATGAAATTAATTTAGCCAACGTTAGTACTTAGTTGTTATTGTCTCCTTCACGAGTGACAGTGGGGTGCCTCCGTTTCAGATGCTCCCACATTGCTGTTGTGCTGGTGTGGTATGCCAACTCCATTTGGCAAAGAGTGCAAATAACGACACCTTTGCACGTTTGGGACTATATTTGAAGTATTCCTATACCTTCTATGATTAAGGGCGAGCTGTTTTTTTAGAACTTTTTCTTTTATTGGGGCTTTTTGCAGGGCTTTGTTGGGAATTATGTGAGTAGGTTGCTGTTTCGTCCTCCATCCTGCAATGTTTTGGTCTCCCACGTGTGTGTGTGTCATAAGTGTGTGTGGTGAAGCGTCGACGTAAATTTGACGTCGACGTCATCGCCGTGTCGCTACAGGCCTAGGATTCAGCTACACTGGCCCCGAAGATGAGCCGTTACCCGTTTGCGTTTGTTGCTACGAGGCACTGGCTAACGAGAGCATGAAACCGTCAAATCTTCGCCGGCATCTGGAAACCAAGCATGTGGAATTTAAGTCCAAGCCAGTCGAGTTTTTCAAAAGCAAGCTCCATGAATACAGCAGAAGCAAGAAAGTAATGGAATCAACATCTACAGGTGGTGCTACTGCTAAAGCAGTGGAAGTCTCGTACCGGGTGTCCGAATCATAGCGAAAAAAGGGATGCCACATACACTCGGTGAGGAGGTGGTGCTGCCAGCAATTAAAGAGACTGTGGGTGTCATGCTGGGTGACAAAGCACAAAAGCAAATGGACTTGATTCCATTATCAGACAACACTGTGCAGCGCAGAATTGAGGAGATCGCCATTAATGTGAAAGACCAGCTGATATCGTGGATCAAAGCCAGTCGATTTTTTGCTCTTCAGCTGGACGAATCCACTGACATAGCGAACCTCGCCAACCTGCTTGCCTACGTAAGGTATGAATACAACGGAGAAATAGAGGAGGACTTCCTCTTTTGTAAACCTTTGCAGACACGCACAACCGCAGAGGCACTTTTTGACATGTTGAACGGTTTCATCACAGAACATCGGATTGATTGGTCACGATGTGTGGGAATAAGCACAGACAGGGCAGCAGCCATGGTAGGCCAACGCAGCGGCCTTGTTAAACGTGTGCAAGCAGTAGCTCCGCAAGCAAAATCCATCCACTGCAGCATCCAGAGAGAGGCTCTCGCAGCCAAAAGAATGCCTCCTGATCTGAAAACGGTTCTGGATAAAGCAGTAAAAACTGTCAATTTCATCAAGGCCTGCCCACTGAATTCAAGACTGTTCTCAGTTTTATGCGACGAGATGGGCAGTGAGCACCGACAATTGCTGCTCCATACCGAGGTCCGGTGGCTGTCAAGAGGGAAGTTACTTGCACGGCTTTACGAGTTGCGAGATGAGGTGAGACTGTTTCTACTTGACGCCAAGTTCGACCTTTCTGGCCGATTCAATGATGCAGACTGGCTTGCTAAGTTGGCATATCGGTCTGACATTTTTGAGCACTTGAATGGACTAAATAGGAGGCTACGGGGGAAGTCGGTTACTCTTTTTCATATACAAGACAAAGTTGAAGCAGTAATCAAGAAGATGGGGATGTGGGCCAGGCGCGTTGAGGCAAACTATGACTCATTTCCAAATCTTTCTGATTTTTTAGACAGCTTAGACATGTGCATGCAAGATGATGTCAGACAGCACCTGCTGAAAACTCAGCTACGGATTTATTTCCCAACTCCCGACACAACAGTGAACTGGATAAGAAATCTGTTTGCCACCCTGGATGACTACACTCTGACAAACCTCACCTCCAGAGAGCAAGACAGCCTGGCCGAACTGTCCTGTGATAGTGCTTTAAAAAATGACTTTTCTGAGAGATGCCTCAGATTGAGGCTGTCATCACTGGAACCTGACATCCAGAAATTAACGTCTGCAAAGCAACATCATCCATCTCATTAGGTGACCATTTATTTATTTGTTTGTTTGTTTTTAATATAGGCCTATATTAGACAGACGACAAAAAGAGGAAGGGAAAGATGTGGAGCGGGACAGAGGGGGATATTAGGTTCATATAGGACTGGCAAATAGACTCCAATGGCTTTTCCTTTTGACAACTTTTTAAAATTTTTTTAACCAAGTAGGCCTATACTGTGTTTTCATTAAATGTTGAAATTTTTACTATATCCTGTGTTCTTATTACTGTATAGATTTAATACTCCATTGCTATGGAAATAAGCCTGTTGTTCAAAATGATCCTGATTATGCCCTCGGGTGCTTGATTAAATAAAATATGTGGCAGCCGTTGTATGCAGTAAACTTTCTTTTAACAAGCCTGTTGTACTGATACGATGACCAGTTCTAGTTTTAGTGCTAGTAGGCCTATTAACAGGTGCAGATTAATTCAGGTAGGACTGTGTGTAGGCTATACATATTTTATTATGTGTATTATGAGGTGGTCTGCAAAAAATTGTGATTACAAATAGTGGTCCACACACACAAAGTTTGAAAACCCCTGGACTTGAAGATCAACAATAGTCACTCGTGACTGACTTTGACATTTCCAAGTGTACAAAGCACAGCATCAATAACATCTAAAAAAGCGGCAGAATGAGGACACAGCCACAAATACCCACAATAAAGTGCAAAGTGACCAGACATGTTTGAATACATGATCAACATTCAGTGTTTCCTTTAGGATTTTTTTTTTAGCAGTGGGGGCAGGTCTGTCGTAACAACAAACCCCCCGCCCTCCGCGCCACACCGCCAAATGTTTTACATATGAAACGGAAGCGACACAAACTAATATATTAATTCACCTCTATTCACACACAATGAGGTATATTTTCAGTTGTGATTGAACTGTATTTTTTGAAGAACTATAGATGGATTTCTCGGCAACGTCATCACTGCTTGCGCACGCAACCGGGGGGCAGAATGAAGACGTGTTTTGTGTAGCTAATAGTAGTAGTAGCAGCAGCATAGACAACAACAATTAACCACGCACCCTTGGCATTTTGACTTACGCTAGTAAGTCAAAATGCCAAGGAGTTGTTGCGTGGTTAATTGTACAAACAGAGCCAGTGATGGGTGCCTGATGTTTAACATACCTAGGGGGAAGCATGCTTTTGCCAAAAACCGGCGGAGGTTATGGCTTCAAGCCATAAGAAGGGCAGATTGGGGTCATATGCAAGAGTCAGGCTCCCATTGTATCAATCAGAAAAGTTGCAGCTGGTTCAGTTGCTAAGTGATATCTACCTGTCAGGGCTGTAGTACTCGAGTGCGGACCATAGACAGTTAAAGGTCCGGACTCGAGACAAGTTTAGACTGCTAGCTAAAGCTACGCCAATGTTTTGCTAACGTTAGCGCAACAGCATTAGCCTAGCCTGCTAGGTAAATATTACGACTGCCTTCGGAGTTTCTTATATCTGCGTCCACGTTGTCAACATAAGACCTGTGGTGTTAGTGCTCCTTTGTACCATCATTTTATTGAATTAAATATTAAACTTCGCTCCTACAAGATGGGTGGGTTTTTATTACATTACACTCAAAGCTAACTGGCTATAGTTAGCCTGTACGTATGCTAATGTATGACATTAGCTAACGTTGCCGAGACAGCGGCAGTAGTAGAGGGCGACTCTCGCCCACAATCAACCTCTGCTACTAAAAACAGTCAACCTGCAGTGATGTTTTGAAATGGAGACGCACATCGTACCTTTTCCCGGAAATCCTGGCAATTATTTTAAGGCATAAACCAACCATAGGGGTACACTCAGGGGTAACCCTGCTGCTGACATTGGCTATTACATTAGCCTAAAATGATAATTATAGCCATACATATATATCACAGTAACACTGCAAAATTAAAGACAGACAAACCGATCTAACTAAAATCACGTTTTATTGAGTCAGCACTTGTATATAAACAATAAGGAAAGCTTCAATACTTAAGGTATTGTGAATGTGAGCGGCAGCCAACATTGCATTATGTCGGCAGGATAATTTAAAAGGCAACTGCGACAACATTTATTGTACAGCCCTATTTCTGATACCGTGGTGGCAGAAATTTTGCCATGGTGGGCCGCCACTACAAAATCAACATAGAGGAAACACTGAACATCTCTTCCATCGTAACACAAATTGTCCCCGTCAGCAGCATAGACATCATCATTATCATCATCATCACCGTCATCGCCGTCCACACAAACCACATCATATCGCTAACTAAACTAAACTACAAACTTCAAAAAATTCAAAATTTAAGTGAATTTAGGGGGTTACCTCCTCCTCTCCCGGACAGAGTTTACAAGTGAAATGGCTGTGGGGATGAAGGAGTGCTTGTACCTGTTACTCTTAATCACAGGGAATCTGAACCTAGAGCCAGAAGGCAAAATCTGAGTAAAGAGGGTGATCGCTGTTGGACAGAATGGCTTCAGCCTTCTTCCCTACTTGTCTGTTGAACAAATCAGTTAGCATACTCTGCTGTACCCCCAAGATCTTGCTGCTCACTTTCACTATCCTGGATAGTGCGTTTTTGGCCTTGATGCTGAGGTTCCAGTACCAACAGATTAAAGAAAAGGTTAAAACGGGCTCAATATAACATCTGTTAAATAGGATCATGAGGGTCTTGTCAACATGAAACTAAGATAACTTCCGGAGGCGGAACAAACGTTGCTGGCTCTTTTTGCATAGCCTCTCAGTGTTATAATTAAAATTCAGCTTGTCATCAATAAAAATCCCCAGGTACTTGTAGTTATCTACAAAGTCTACCATCTGTCCCTTGATGATCGTACTCTCAGGGGGTTGATGGCTTGTGCACAATGTAACAATGATCGTTTAAATTTTTGCAGTAAGACTGTAGGTGAAACACTGCTTAAGCTAGACTAGACAGATAAACAATCGGGCACTAATACTAGGGCAGTGCAATTAATCAAATTTGTTATGATTACGATTTCGGCCCCCAACGATCACAAAAACGGAGTAATCGAGAAAAAAAGATTATTTTGCACATTGCTTCCGCTATATACACTCTGTATTATGTCTTAGCAGTTAGCGAACACCTGAGTGTATGAGGTAGTGTACAGTAGTAGACAAGAAGAATCAGAAAGGGTTTTTATTGCTAAGTACGTTTTTTAACACATACAAGGAATTTGTTTTGGTGTTGTTGGTGCACGTCACACATTCTTTAGATTGAATATTAAACAATATAAGTATAGGTACAAACAATATAAGTATAAGTATATTTACACAGTATGTATTAAGTTAAAAATAAAGAATAAATAAAGATATAAATAAAAAATAAAGAGCAAAGAGCATTACAGCAGAGAGAGAACAGTGGCATGAAGGTGGAGTGTCAGGGTAGTTTCCGGGCCTTGTTAATAAGGCTAGTGGCGGAGGGGAAAAAGCTGTTCATGTGACGTGAGGTTTTGGTCCTGATGGACCTCAGCCTCCTGCCAGAGGGGTCGGCCACAATCTTTCCAGCACGCTTCAGAGTCCTGGTGGTGTATAGGTCCTGGAGCGGCAGCAGATTGCAGCCAATCACCTTCTCTGCTGACCGAATGACACACTGCAGTCTGCCCTTGTCCTTGGCAGTGCTAGCAGCGTACCAGATGGTGATGGAGGACGTGAGGATGGACTCAATGATGGCTGTGTAGAAGTGCACCATCATTGTCTTTGGCAGGTTGAATTTCTTCAGCTGCCGCAGGAAGTACATCCTCTGTTGTGCTTTCTTCACGAGGGAGCTGATGTTCAGCTCCCACTTGATGTCCTGCGAGATGGTAGTTCCCAGGAAGTGGAAAGACTCCACAGTGTCAATTGTGGAGCCACAGAGGGTGATGGGGGCAGGTGGGGCTGGGTTCTTTCTGAAGTCCACAACCATCTCTACTGTCTTTAGAGCGTTGCCACCTGTAGGTGGACTCGTCACCATCAGAGATGAGTCCGATGAGGGAGGTGTCGTCCGCAAACTTCAGAAGCTTGACAGACTGGTGACTGGAGGTGCAGCTGTTGGTGTACAGGGAGAAGAGCAGGGGGGAAAGAACACAGCCCTGAGGGGATCCGGTGCTGATGGTCTGTGAGTCGGAAACATGTTTCCCCAGCTTCACATGCTGCTCCCTGTCAGACAGGAAGTCAGTGATCCACCTGCAGGTGGAGTCAGGCACGCCTAGCTGGGAGAGTTTCTCCTGGAGCAGAGCCGGGATGATGGTGTTAAAGGCATAGCTGAAGTCCACAAACAGGATCCTGGCGTAGGTTCCTGCGGAGTCCAGGTGCCGGAGGATGTAGTGGAGGGCCAGGTTGACTGCATCGTCTACAGACCTGTTGGCTCTGTAGGCAAACTTCAGGGGGTCCAGGAGGGTGTCAGTGATGTCTTTTGAGGTGTGAAAGCACAAGGTGCTCAAAGGACTTCATAACCACAGAGGTCAGGGCGACGGTTCTGAAGTCATTATTATGGGAAGTGAGGCTCTCCCGTGTGTAGAAAAGTACCGTAAGTGGCAGCTGCCGCTGACACAGTGACGCACATGCTCTTCCATGGGTAGTGAAGCTACAGTAGTCAGTGTTTTATGTTCGCTGCAAAGACAAACTAAATCACCTGATTAATGCAACGTAATCACGACGTCTCCCGGCCATCTTTCACCGCAGAAAGCTGCTACCAGCCAGGCTAAAGCTAACATAGTTAGCCTAAAGAAACAAGGCGTCTGTCCCAACTAACATTATGGTTCGGAGCTGCGACGCTGGAAACGTAACACTAATCTACAACAGCAGTCTGTTTCTGATATAATGTCATTTACACTGATTTAAGTGCTCTTGGATACACAGTTTGTTGCAGGAGTGTGACATGCAGGCTCTGCATGCACAGCAAACTAACAATCATGATCAATTTTAATCAGTTTATCAAACAACCAAAGCAGGCCCCGCTAGTCGACCACAACCTGAAATTTAGAGGAAGCAACATGCATTATTATCATTCACTTTAGCCTGGATTGATATTATATGAATACAATGGTGTCATGTCAGTCAACCAGTGTATTTATTCCTAATTTCCCTCTCCAAAATCACTTAAGAAGAGTAATCACAGCGCTTACTTGCTTTGGTTTTTGTAAAGCATTAAAGTTCAACAAAGACTGTTTCACATAAGAACATTTCCTTTTTTCATTTTATTTTCTTTGTAGATGCACTCCCCTACAAAATCAACCCAGTAGTTGAGAATGATTTAGTATTTCTAAATAGGGCTATTTATGTCCTCTTGTAAAAATTAGTCTTTTTTTCATATCGCAATATATATTGCAGGGGGAAAAAATATCGCAATGTAAGTTTTTTTCCAATATCGTGCAGGCCTAGTATCCACAGCCTGCCTATACTTGGTCCTGATGGCTTTCAGATTTGATGATATAGCGTCTTTCTCGTGTGGATATGACGTCCCTCCAGGTACAGGATACTGCTGAAGAAATTCGGTCCATATGTCTATATATTTTGACTGGCAGGACTTCCAGTCCACGCCCTGTTGTGCCACCTCCTTGTCTGTCCAGACAAAATTGTCAGCTTTTGTTGCTTCGCTTAGCCATGTTTTGGTTTCGTCCTACTAGGGAGAGGAGAGGGAGAGAGGAGGAGGAGAGGGAGAGAAGTAGAAGGAAGGTTCTACGCAGGCGCGCGGACTTGATGGTGTTGTGTGGCAGTGCGTCACATTACCCCCTAGCCGCCTGGTGTGCATACTAAATCGAATTCCACACACTTGCGTCACCATATGCACGTAGATTTCCCCCCCAAAACGCTTGTCTAAAAAGTGATAACACAACGCCACTTTTGTGTTTTTTTCTTCAGATCGTTTCCGTCTAAACATAGCCTAAATGTTGTGTTTACTTGAAACCTCGTGATGCATTCAAAGTTATTGTAAAATACCCTTTTCTCATCTGTTTGTCATTAAACAGCAATTTACTGGTGATATAAGGTATTATTGTTAAGTTATGATTACATTTTTAATAAATCATTTAAATTTCCCCCTTTTTTGTGCTGATCTGAGTTTTGTGATCGATTGCACCCCTATTCATAGCTTGATTGTGTTGCAGGACAAGAACAAGCTGATGGATGCACTGAAGCATGCCTCTAACATGCTGGGTGAGCTGAGGACCTCCATGCTTTCTCCAAAGAGTTACTACGAGCTCTGTATCCTTGGCGGCTGGTGTGATCCTATCGCAAGATGCTTTCTAGTTGGTGTAATATTTGTTTAAGAAGGCATACTTTCTAGTCTAGTCACTAATATAACATGTCTCTACTTCTATTTACCCTTTCAACCATGTAGAAGTGTTACAGAAATGTTAATGGGTTGTCCTTGTCAGATTTGTACAGTGGCCCTGAGAGGCCACTGCACAGCATCTTAAGACAACACATGCAAATAGACCACAACACGCACCATAAAGACAACACATGCAAATAGACCACAATACTCAACATTAAAAAAAAACATACAAATAGACCACAACATGCAACATAAAGACAACACATGCAAATAAATCACAACACGCACCATAAAGACAACACATGCAAATAGACCACAACATGCAACATAAAGACAACACATGCAAATAGCCCACAACACAATGGAAGTGTTTCCAGGGGACACTTTTAAGGATGCATACATGGCTGCAGATGGTTGAGGTTACAGCTACGGCAATGTCAAGTTTAGACACCGAAACAAAAAAGTTAAATTAAGGAAAAAGATCGCGGATGAGATGAAAACACACCCTGGGAACAAAGTTTTAAAATGATATTCTTTTATTAGCCTAGGCTTTGTGAGATTTAAAGTTACAGCTGAATGATCGATTACGATGACTTCTTGAGCTCGGCTAGTCGGTGGTGTAACGTACTGTGGTAAAGTTGGTTTTATATTGGACATTGGATATTTGACCCATTCGAACAATCTATTATGCAGCTTGACCTTTTGACCTATCCATCTAAAAACACATCTGATGAACTCAGCTAACTGCCCTACACATAACACAAAACTTATTTTTTCAAAAAACCCACCCATTGATTTTATAAATATTTTTTACTCTCAAAAAATGCTATGAATCTAGTTATATCTAAGAAGCTTTGTGTTATGTGTAGGGCAGTTAGCTGAGTTCACAATGTGTTTTGAGATGGAAAGGTCAAAAGGTCAAGCTGTGTGTTGAATAGCCAACGTTCAATATAAAACCAACTTTACCACGGTACGTTACATCACTGACTAGCCGAGTTTAAGAAGTCATCAAAATCGATCAATCCGCAGCAGTTGTAATGTTAAATCTTGCAAAGCCTAGGCTAATATAAGAATATAATTTTAATACTTCATTCCCCAGGTGTGTTTTCATCCCAACCACCATCTTTTTCCTTAATTTAACTTTTTGTTTCGGTGTCTAAACTTGACGTTGCCATAGCTGTAAACTCATCCATCTGCAGACACGTGTGCATCACTTAAGTGTCCCCTGGAAACACTTCCGTTGTGCTGTGGGCTATTTGCATGCATTGTCTTATTGTTGTGTGTTGTGGTTTATTTGCGTGCGTTTTCTTATTGTTGAGTGTTGTGGTCTATTTGCATGTGTTGTCTTTATGGTGCGTGCTATGATCTATTTGCTTGTGCTGTCTTTATGGTGCGTATTGTGGTTGTGGTTTATTTGCGTGAGTTTTCTTTATGTTGAGTGTTGTGGTTTATTTGCATGTGTTTTTATGTTGCGTGTTGTGGTCTATTTGCATGTGTTGTCTTTATGTTGCATGTTGTGGTCTATTTGCATGTGTTGTCTTTATGTTGCGTGTTGTGGTCTATTTGCATGTGTTGTCTTTATGGTGCGTGTTGTGGTCTATTTGCATGTGTTGTCTTTATGGTGCGTGTTGTGGTCTATTTGCATGTGTTGTTGTTGTTGCATGCCACTTCTGCTATAAAAAGTTTTATTATAAATGAAACTACTCAACCATATATAGGCCTACAAGTCCAGCTGAAATGATTAGACTTTAACTTAGTAAAAGATCATACATTTTTAGAATAGAGAATTGAGTGTTTATTCAAAAATAAAGCCAGTTTTCGAGTGTAACTACAGTAAGTGGTGTATTGGGTTCAGAGTGCTAGCATATTTTTGTATGTGGATGATTCGTGATGGGTTTGCACTGGTCCCTAACAGTCTTTTCAGATATGGCTATATCTGACGAACTCCACTACCTAGAAGTTTATCTGACTGATGAGTTTGCCAAAGGACGCAAGGTGGCAGATCTCTATGAGCTGGTCCAGTATGCAGGCAACATCATCCCCAGACTGTGAGTATCGCCTTATTAACTGAACTTCTTTCAAACATCAAGTAGTTTCATGAAGTAGAAAGGATTCAGACCCTTAATTTAAATTGAAGAAATGTTTTTCTTTAGCCAATCTAAACATATTGCATTTTTAATACATTGTTCTAAATTAGGGCTGCACAATATTTACTATTGAGTGTAAAAATTACACTATTACAGAACAAAATGGAATAATGACCAGGGAATTGCTGAGGCTGTATATCAAAGAGAGATGGAAAAACAGTTAAATGATAAAATAACCAGTCAAAAGTGGTAAAATGTGTGAAAACTTTTTTTCACTTCTCGTTTTAATTTATTGGTGTGAACTTTGTTGAAAGAAAAATTGGTTTGGTTGTCATCATTCCTAAATTGACTTGTCCAAAGATGCAAATATCTGGAGAATCAGGCAACACATTCTGGGACCTGCTGCCAGAAGGATTAACAGGAAATAAGAGACAAGCCATATTAAAACCACATTCATCTGTGGACAGGATTGCTGTAAATGATCTCCAGCTACACTGTATAGTCACTCACTAATAAAATAGAAAAGTTATTTCAAAATAGAAGAACACTTCATAACGTATTGTAGTCATAACACGAGGTATGGGCCGGTCCGGATTGACTTGCCGTTGGGTCTGGATGCGGACTTTAAGAGGGCTTGCTTTAAAGTGTTGGAAAATGTGAACTTCTTATCAGATCAAGCCTCTTTGCTTTGCCTCTCTCTCCGCAGCTATCTGCTAATCACAGTGGGTGTGGTGTACGTTCGCTCCTTTCCCCAGTCTCGTAAGGACATTCTTAAGGACCTGGTTGAGATGTGTCGTGGTGTCCAGCACCCACTGAGGGGCCTCTTCCTCAGAAACTACCTGTTGCAGTGCACCCGCAACATACTGCCAGATGATGGAGAGCAGCCAGAGTAAGCAAGGCCATCTTTTTATCTTTGTATCTGATTGGTAAACCAGTTTAAAACCCTTCCTGAGAGCCCAACCCAGTCCTCGAGGTGATCCATAAGAATATCATGGCCAGTTGTTTCAAACGCAGCACTTAAATCCAAAAGAATCAGAACAAAGCCCTTATTTGCATCAGTGCTAATTTGGAGGTCACTGCCAACTTCAACAAAGGCTGCTCTGGGCTGTGGTTATCCCTGAAACATGATTGAAACATAAAAAAACGTGATTTTCATCCAGGAAACAATGTTGGTTAAAAACAAATGTTTCATGTATCTTGCTTAAAAAGGAAATATTTGATATAGGTCTAAAGTTACTTAATGCTGCAGAGGGACGAAAGGAAAAAAGCCAGGATTTGACAGAGTGAGACCTCTTCCTGCAGCTCTCCCTCTTCCCTATCTGTCCCACGGGCATATGCATGCGCAGAGCAGCCAATAGAAAGCTATTGCACTCTCTCTGAAATGACCTGTGATTAACCAAAGTCTCCTGTCACGCCTAGATTATTCAAAGCCTGAGGACAGAGCCAAGAGGATGTGCGGAAATCTAGTTTTCTCTCAGACCACTTAAATAACAAAATGCTGAAATATGATGTTTTAATAATTGTGCGTGCACATCATAATTGTATGGGATTTAATAAGTGCCTACCACAGCTTTAAAACTTTACTGTCAAAGTTTGACCTTTTCAGTAGGCGTTTTACAACTGCAGTTTTTTTTGAAGGCATGAAAAATCCTGTTCCAAGGGATTTGTCAATAATCTCTCCAACAGAGTTAAAAACAATTAAAACAATTGTAAAAGTGTATTTCAGACAGGGTCAAGACAACAGGTAACAAGTTTACTCTGAAACAGTCTTGCAGAGTTCAGGGTCTGAAATTGTTCTGAATTTTTTTTTTAGGTTGATTATCATAGTTGTGAGAACAATTTCTGCTCTAATAGAAGACATTCGATTAGTAAAGAATTTAGCAAATTCCTCACATTTTGCAGGGGATGCTTGACTGAAAAAGGTGAAAGACTGGGCCAAGATTCAACAGTTGGAGGATATAAATCCAGAAAATTCAAATTAAAGCATGAATTGGGTTTAGGAGGTCGATAAATAACAGCAAGGATGACTGGATCTGTACCAAAAATGTTCAACATAAGTCTCTGAAAGCTTGAGCAATTGTTAATAGATAGTAGAGTGTATAATTCAGCCAGCTGCCTGGGTTTATTTGGCTTGAACCAGGTCTTAGGAGCACAACATCAAGGTATCTAGAAGTAATACAATCATTTAGAATAAAAATCTTATTAGAAAGAGACCTGACATTAAACAAGGGACATGCCGTCATTAATGAAGGAGGCACGATTCCAGAACCGGTTCACTTTTATTAGAGTGTTATATTAGAGAATATTTTGACATGCATCCCTTTTCTAAACGTAACTCCACAGGGGAACAGAGGAGATGACCGGTGATATCAATGACTCCATCGACTTTGTCCTTCTGAACTTTGCCGAAATGAACAAGTTATGGGTTCGAATGCAGCATCAGGGTCACAGCCGAGACCGGGAGAAGAGAGAAAAGGAACGACAAGAGCTCAGGATTCTGGTGGGCACCAACCTAGTTCGCCTCAGCCAGCTGGAGGGTGTCAACGTGGACAAGTACAAACAGGTGTGTCTTTGTTTGTGTCTGTTGTTTTCTAAGAAGATTCATTTTACAATTGGATCCTTACAGTGGCGATATTTGTCTGCAGCGATACAACTTTAGTTTACACTCTTTTCTTCCATTGGTTTAAATAAGATTAGAAAGATATGATACTGTTTAATTAAGGATCACCTTTAGGCTACAAAATAAATTGCAGTAAAAGTATATACTAGTGTCTATAGATGGCACTTTGCAGCCTGTGCATCAAACTGATGAACAGTTATAAATATACAATCACCTTCCTCTATATTGCCTCACCAGAATTAACCAGAAAAGTGGACAAAATGCCAATAATTAAACAAAAATTACGATAAATAAAGTCTCTGACACAATGGCAGGTGCAACTAGCATTGTGAAGCTACATAAATTAAATAGCCTGCGACTTCTTATAGAATTAACTGTAACATAAACATTACCAAAGCAGACAACACAGATAGATAGATAGATGCGGCGGCTGCGTCGAGGAGTAAACCTCTATATATGGGCGCCCGCTCTACCAGGTGAGCTAACCAGGCGCCCAGAAATTGAGATTTTGTCACAATGAT
Organism: Sander vitreus; assembly: GCF_031162955.1. Classification (NCBI taxonomy): domain Eukaryota; kingdom Metazoa; phylum Chordata; class Actinopteri; order Perciformes; family Percidae; genus Sander; species Sander vitreus. Next base: position 9,423,153 of record NC_135855.1, on the reverse strand, counting down.
GATTAATTAAGGAAACGGATGCTACAAACAGCCCCAGCTGTGCGTAATAACAGCGTTCTGTCACTGTTGGTGAACCTCACTGATGCACCATAAGCTTAGTTTCCATCTACCTGTCAATCGAATTATCTGACATTCGGTAAAAAAACTCATGCGAATAAAGCCAGTGAAAGTGTGTTTCCATCCAACGGCTTTAAAGCGAATAAAAACCTGTGTGTAATGACGTCACATGCTGTTTTGTGGTCAAATTAGTATATTGAATTGATTTGAGACATTTTATGGTGTTTCCATTCACTGAATCGCACAACATTCAAGCAAACATTTGCAAACAAAGTTTTGCTAGACAAAATGGATCGTGCCGTCTACCTACAAATGATTAATAATTGCACAAGTTGTAAGAGTGCTTATGTGCCAGCTGATGGCGACATATCAAGCTATAATAAGAAAACAACGACGCTATCAACACATTGCTATGATGATGCAGATACATGTAAATGCCCGACGACAACGGAGGCGGCCTGTGGTGTGGGAACGAGAGCGCTCCAAAGAGTTCTGGGAGATCGTGGTTTAGAGACACTTAACGGAAACCCTTTGGTTGAAGCATTTTCAGATTTGACCATATTGCGTAATTTTATTGGCCCGTCCCTTAACCCAGATAAGCCATGGCCCTCCGGTTCCAATCGAGAAGTGTATAAAAACTGGCTACATGCGCATAGTACAGAGTGGTAGGCGAAACATTTGGGGTCAGCAAAACCACCTCACGGGTGGACTCACATCCTGCAATTAGACCTGCTGAAGGCTGCAGGGATTTTGTCAATAGAAAGGGCTGGCCATCAATCGTACTACAGGCTGTAGTAGACAGTCGTTGCATCTTAAGGCACATTTGCGTCGGCACTACCAGTAGTGCGCATTGGGCGCGCGGTCTTCACCACTTCTGACCTGTACAGGTGCGTCTGTTTAACCATAAAATTACCTAAAACGTAATCGCAATTCATTATTTATTCAGTAACTGACATTTCCATCAGTGTTTTATCGCATAAGCCGTATATTGATGAGACCGAATGTATAAACTTTGAGTCGATATTCATGAAATTCAATAAAAAAAATTCTGTTTCCATGAGGCATTTTTCATTTGATATCACTTAATTTGCATCAAAACGTGTGGATGGAAACATAGCTATAGTTAGTCAAACTGCACTTCTTTGCTGTATTTCCTACTGACAGGTTAATGAGTGGAGGAGCAAGTATTGATATGCAAGTGGATGTTTAGGGGACTTCTACGTACATTTAACTGCGCGAGTGGAAATGTGGCTTGTCATGTGCGCTCAGCTCCACAATGATTGAGATTTATAAAACGCCATCAGGCTTTTGTGCAGCTTTAGAAATCTGACAAAAAGAATGCGTATGCATATTTCTGTCTTTGTGTGTAGCCTACACTCTGTTTTTGTCGTGAATCCACACAGAGTTTTATGCATCTGGCCTCTGGTCGGCCCGTGCTAAATTTCTGTCAAACTATCATCATAAATAGCAGGTTTTACCGCTGGTTTCACTTGATGTTGCCCAATAAGAATCCAGAATCTCAACAAAAGACTAAAACTGATGTGGAACTTTCTGTTGTAGCCGCTATTGCGTAGCTTGACATTGCCAGACCAATTCACATTTGGTGATGTAAAATGTGCATCTGACACAGCAAATAAAATATGAGCTTGCAGATTTGTCTGGTTCCCAGGCAAAGTAAAAACACCTTTTAACTTTTAAATTGCTACACCATCACAGCTCATCTCTGCACGCTGTAGTCTGTTCGCATATATCCGTTGCTCAGAGCTACATCATATATGGCATTGCTCTAATTGGTTGTAGGTCTATCCAATTGCATCCAAAGGCATTTAGGTTTACTCCTGTTGATAAGGCCCCTTGGAAATCGCAAATGAACTGAGTTTCCATACTATTTCTCATTTGCAATTTGGTCTGGTGATGTCAGGCTACCGCTGTGATGTCTGTCGAGAGCTTTTCAGAATCTTTTTTTTTTTCGTCCTTTATGTGTTTGTTTATTCTAGGACGTTGCTGCTTTTCCCTCGTTTGTGTTTTTATTTGCTACATTTGACATGTATCATGACACATACTGTACAACCATTTAGCTGTGTGGGCAGTTTGGCATCTGTCTGGTAATACTGTTTCCCTCTTTGTTTCTCTCCAAAGATTGTTCTTTCAGGAGTGCTGGAGCAGGTTGTGAACTGCAGAGACTCGTTGGCTCAGGAGTATCTAATGGAGTGCATCATTCAGGTAGACACCTAGGATTCAAGGTTTTATTATTGTCATTATACAATACAGCATTGCACAATGACATGTTGTTGTAGCCCCATCCATGCTACACACACACATGTATAAACAGTTTTTTTTTCTTGTTTATTTATTCAGGTAATTTCATTGAGACACAGGTTCTCATTCTCAAGAGAGACCTGTTAACAACATAGAACAAGCTATATAAAAGTGTTGTTTATAGTACTATATGTAGGTGTATGAAAACTATACACTGTGTAAAATGAGAATTTTAAAAGTTCAGGAAGCAGGATAGTGGTATGGTTATGTGTAAAAGCAGCACAACAGAAAGCTCCATGTTATTCATTTATGGTGGCGTGCAGAGGACGAGGTGGAGTTAAAGCTCTGTAATCTGGTGGTACAACACTAGATGCTTCTGTTTCCTAAAATCACCAATCAGCTTCTTGGTTTTGCTGACGTTGAGCAGTAGCTTGTTTTCTGCGCACCGCCCTGCAAGATTGATGATTTCCTCATTTTCTCTTAAATGCGCTCTTAAACTTTGACCTTCTCACTGTGTGTTTTCACTTCATCAAAGGTGATTGGAACATTTTGGTCGCCTAAAAATGTCCTGTTATGCGTTCAGTAGAACCTGCTAGCTATTGCTAGCGTTAACTGCTGACTTAAAGGAAAGTTTTCTGTGTACTACAGTACATGCAGGTGATCGGCGCCTGTATCCGGAGGTCCGTGTTGTCCGCCGATAAAACTCCGCTGGATGACTCCCTTCAGCTAGTTGAAAATCGGTGACTTTCCCTCTTTAGCGTATAGCTTAGCGCAGCACCATTGAAACCATAAATGACACTGGCTTAGCTGCATCATCCTCCCCAGCTCCACCTTCTTGTCCAAAAATCATCCATTCTGGTTTAAAAAAAACAAAAACAAGGGCCAAATTGCCAAACTCAAGGCTTCAAAATGGCATTTTATTTGGCAATTATCGGATGTAATTCAATGCAATTCTGTGGTTCACCGATAAAGTTTATGGTACTACACTAAATGGTAATGGTATTAATCGTTATGAATAGTAGCAGAAGAGTAGGCTAGATGTTGCACTGAATCCATGTTGTCGGTTGTGTCCATTGTACCTCCACACACTTACTGTATAAGTAAAGCCCTACACTCCTGAACTAAAATAGTCTCATCTTGTAAGGTTTTCCCAGATGAGTTCCACCTTCAGACCCTGAACCCTTTCCTACGTTCCTGTGCTGAGCTCCATCAACATGTCAATGTCAAGAACATCATCATTGCCCTCATTGACAGGTACAATTTGATTCACTGAAAATTAACAAAGCTAATGGAATTCGAATTTGTCCCAGGATAAGTGATAGATTTTAGGGGATACAATAACTGGCCTTTCTCTGTGAAAAGGAAAATAACACTATAAAATGGGACCAGGATCAATAGGATAGTGTACTAAAGAGATTGTACATGTAATAACCAACTCAAAAAATGAGATCTAGTGTAAGGTTACTCTTTAAAGAAGAATTAAATAGTGATCTGTGTTTGTGACCTAAATAGTGGGAATATACTTGGATTTTCTCTGCTAATTTCTCTATTTTGTTTTTCAGACTTGCTCTGTTTGCTCATCGAGAAGATGGCCCTGGTATTCCATCCGAGATCAAACTGTTTGACATCTTCTCTCAGCAAGTGGCTACTGTTATTCAAGTAGGTTATATTCTGTAAGACAAAAAGTCATTCTGTACACACTTAAAGCGTAATTCTTGCCAAAATGCAACCTAGGGTGTTTTTGTGAATGTACCCGAGTCAAACTTTAATTTAAAAGCATAATTAGGACGGAAGTGCCACTTTTAAGATTTACCGTATCTTCGTTTTTCGGTCAAATGGCCTTTTGAATGGGAGTGCTAGGGGCACTTCTATGATAGCATCAAAATCAACATTTTTAAAACACTAAGAAGGCTCGACACAACATGAAACTTTGCTCGAAGTATCACCAGGGGCTCTACACATGAACTCGAGCATTGAGAACATTGTTTGTGTACACAGAGTTTACTAAAAAGAAAAAAGAAAGTAAGTTTGAACAACTTACTTTAGCAGTTGTTGTTGTTGTTTGCCGGCACTACCATCTCCGAATGCAACGTAACAGGGAGGAGAGTAAAGATGGAAAGCTCCTAAAGCTTAGTTCCATATAAATGCACGGATAATTTGTTGTTTTGTCATTAGTGAAAAACAATATTGACCTTGTAGTTGAAAAAGGAACCTCATATAAGAATGACATTTCCTCCTATGGAGTCCGTTCATTCGCATTTGGAGTACACAGAGTTTACTAAAAAAAGGTTTTGAACGACTTACTTTAGCAGTAGTTGGCGCTACCATCTCGCCAGTCAAAAAGTGTCGATCTCCAAATGCGAATGAACGGACTCCATAAAATTATTTCAAATGCCTTGAAATGGCATCCAAAGACTGAATGACGTGGGAAAATAAGGGTCAACTACCATTCGAATGGATCGAAGAATAGCCAAAATGGCAAAGGCTCAACCAATGATCAGCTCCAGGAAAATCAAAGAAGACTTAAAGTTACCTGTGAGTACTGTTACGATCAGAAGAAGGCTATGTGAAGCCCCCGCAAAGTCCCATTGCTGAAAAAAACACATGTACTGAATAGGTTGAAATTTACCAAAGGAGAAATGGTGCAACATTCTGTAGACTGATGAGAGCGAAATTGTTCTTTTTGGGTCTAGGGGCCGCAGACAGTTTGTCCGACGACCCTCATGCACTGAATTCAAGCCACAGTACACTGTGAAGACAGTAAAGCATGGTGGTGCAAAAACCATGTTATGGGGATGTTTCTCATACTGTGGTGTTGGGCCTATTTATCGCATACCAGGGATCATGGATCAGTTTCAATACATCAAAATACTTGAAGACGTCATGTTGCCTTATGCTGAAGAGGAAATGCTTTTTTGAAATGGGTCTTTCAACAAGACAATGACCCAAAACACACCAGTAAGCGAGCAAAGTCTTGTTTCCAGATGAACAAGATTGATGTTATGGAGTGGCCAGCCCAATCCCCAGACCTCAATCCCATAGAAAAATTGTGGGGTGACATCAAAAATGCTGTTTCTGAGGCAAAACCCAGTAACGCAGAGGAATTGTGGAATGTAGTTCAATCGTCCTGGGCTGGAATACCTGTTCATAGGTGCCAGAAGTTGGTCGACTCCACGCAACACAGATGTGAAGCAGTTCTCAGAAATAATGGTTATGCAACTAAATATTAGTGCAGTGATTCAAAGTAAAGCAAACCCTTGAGACATTTTTCAGTTTATACAGTAAATGTTTGAGTTTGTAAAGAAAAATGCAAATACTGCTATTTTTTTGAACAGCCTATTTCTTTGTATAACACAAACTTAATCAATTTTGGTCATGTTTTGATTTGGAATTGAATGTGCAGTGTTCCCAATGCATTGATATTATGGAATTAAAAGCTATTCTAAGGATTTTTAGCATTATTCACTTTTTTAAACACACTGCTATTATTCTGAACACAACTGTAAATATTTTCTAGTTTCTTCTCTCTTCTGTGACAGTAAACTGAATGTCTTGGAGGTTTGGACAAAACAAGACATTTGAGGATGTGATCTTGGGCTTTGGAAAACACTAACATCAAAATTGTATAGATCAAACAACTAATTAAAGGTTCTCTAAGCGATGTTGGGTGACAGCACTTCTTGTTGACGTTCAAAGTATTTTCAAACAAAACGAGGCTAGCTCGCCCCTCCCTCCTCCTCATCCCATCCCCTCTCCCTCCCTTCCGTGCTTCCGCGCACTAACCCCCCCCAACCCCCACCGCCAAATCCTTCTTGTCGGTTATTGGTTGGAACGCTGGAAGACTATTTGTTATGTTTGGTGGTGCAGGTTGGCACAGTTTGTTTTTATTGCCGTTTGTGGAGCCTGGGTTGTCTAAAGAGACCGCGTTTTTTTACAGTGTGTTCAGGGGATAGGCAGCTCGCGGATAGTGAGGAGATGTTTGCTGTATGTGACAAAAAAATGCTGTAGCCTAAAAAATGTGTGCCATCGCTTAGAGCACCTTTAATTAATCAAGAAAATAATCAACAGATGTTGCAGCCCTACAAAAAAGTATAGTAAAATACTATTAAATATTGTTGAGTCAATTTTAAGGTGTAGAAGAGATTTGATAAGATTCACGTCAAAACAACCAAAAAAGTTTATATTCTCCCCCTTTCTGAAGAAAAGAAATCCTCAAATTAAATGAGTCATCCAATCATTGGTCTACATACATTTGTCAACTGCTTACAGTATGATGATTAGGCAAAATGGTCTTACTAAGCTATCCTTGTCCAAGCTATGATGACTCTAAGTTTAAATTTCAAACCGTTGGACTGACCATGCTGACAGTTTCATTCTATGATTCTTCCTCCTCCAGTCTCGCCAGGACATGCCATCAGAGGACGTAGTCTCTTTGCAGGTCTCTCTCATCAACTTGGCCATTAAATGCTACCCTGACCGTGTGGACTACGTAGATAAGGTCCTGGAGAGCACTGTGGAGATATTCAACAAGCTCAACTTGGAACAGTAAGTACAATAGAGTGGTTCCTCATTAAGCCCAGTTCAGACCAAAGATTCGCGCTGAAACTACTTACAACTCACCGGTTTGCAGCGTTCTAAAACCTGCCAGTTCAGTTCAGCTTTTTGTAGCTAAATATGAATGTGGATAACGTTAGTGAGATGCTTGCTACAGTTACATTTCTAGTGATGAATCTGCGATTCACGGCTTTACAAGATTACTTCTATTGGCTGTTGAAACAGGTGATGTCTCTTACGTTCTAAAACCAGCACTAGAGACTCGACCAGCTGAATCGCAGCCACACCATCAACTGTTTTAAGTCAAGCTAAGATGGGCCGGTTCAGACCGCTGAAACTTTTCTCCGCGACGTTCTCAAATCTTTTTGTCTCATCGCGAATATTTGGTCTGAACTGGGCTTTACGGTGTGGACCTGTTTCAAGCAGTAAAAGCAAGATATTGAAGGGTTTAGGGTTTCCCGTATGTTCAAATCGGGCATGTTCATATTTGGGGTTAGGAAAATTCTCTCTGTTTATTATGGTACCAACTTTATTCATTAACCTTAATGTCTTCTTGCTTTATCCTTCATGGCCGTCTCAAAACATGATGAAACAATTAAAAGAGGAGGGTCACCAATATGCAGAGCAAAAGCAGGGATTTAATCATTTTGGTTATTTTAGCTTTCCTATTGTTACCCGCTGTAAAAAATGACAGATATTTTTAATTGAATATATTTAATTGAACTGTAGAAGCCTGCATAAACTGACCAAATTAAAGCAGGTTTTGAACAGGTTAAAACCTTTAAAAGCCAAGATTGTGTTCTTACAGGAAAAACACCTATTAGCTAACGAGACAATTAAGATAAAAATGAAGGTGGCCAGGACAGGTTCTATCATCTTCCTACTCTTTTACCTCTGTAGGTGTGATTATATTAATACATAAATCTATTCCACTGCAGATTGATGATGTAACTGAGGATCCCAACGGTAGATTCTTAATCATACAGGGCCGCATTCTGTCTACAGTCTTAATTAATTAAATGTATATGGACCAACAAAAAAAAAAGAAGAGGTAGAGCGGAAGTTTATTTATTTATTGTACGAGGAATACCTCTTGAGATATGTCATCTCATTTTCGAGAGGGTCCTCAAAGTCTTTGAGTTAGCGTGACCGCAGGCAGTGATCAGAAAGCTGGATACTGTCATACTCATGTTTCATTGTTACTTTATGTAAACCTTTTTATCACAAACATGATCACGCATTTAAATGCACTCTTTGCCTCGCTTGCTTTCACACTTATGTCACACTTCTACCCGTTCCATTCCTTCCCCTCCCCTAGCATAGCGACCAGCAGCGCAGTGTCAAAGGAACTAACCCGACTGTTGAAGATCCCAGTGGATACCTACAACAACATCCTGACCGTGCTGCAGCTCAAGCACTTCCCACCACTCTTCGAGTACTTTGACTACGAGTCACGCAAGAGCATGAGTTGCTATGTGCTGAGCAACACACTGGACTACAACACCACCATTCTGGAACAGGAACAGGTTGGATTCCTCCCTACCACTAAAACACAAGGGCATTAATTGTTGAGGATAGGCAGTCAGACATGCTGCACACCGCTCACTGGCACTGAACATTAGCAGTGGACGTCAACTGCCGCTACACAATTGTCCACAATTAACTTAATTCTGGATTACTGAGTACTGGATTGGGTTGCAACTTTGTTTTAATTGTTAGTAAAGACCTTCATGGTAGTCCCGCCATAGATGGAACTATTTTTTGAAGTAGTGTCAGATTTCATCCTTAGATAGCACCCCCAACAACACTAGATATTGTATGATACAGGCTGTGTCCTGCTTTTATTTGACCCCCCACAGAAACTATTACACTTCACTGTGTGTTGTAAAACGACAGTAGCACGTAATCATGGAACTGAAGTTACATCTAGGCAACTGCTATTTCGCCTCGCCTCATAACTAAATTGGATACTACAGCTAATAATCCCTATATTTACATTCTAGCAGTGCAGACAAGGTTTGCAGTGGTGGAGGTGGTTTTGCTAGATATCTGTCCCTTAAAATGAAAGGTGAATGAGTCTTCATTTTCCTTAACACTATCTTCACTATCAACAATCTCCACTGGCATAATTAGCTTTTAGGAGGAAACGCAAACTGACCAACCACAGTTCTTGCGATTCCCATGGCCCTGTCTAGTTGCATTTTTTTCAAAGGGCACATGTCAGCTCTGGTAGCCTTTGGCGTAACTTTGGCAGCCTTAAGAAATGGGTCCCTAGCTATGCTGTAACCCCTAAATGTACAACGATAGATCAAGTTTTAGTAACGTATACTAAAAAACCTCTGTAGTGCTGCTCAGTCAAAATGTCAATGTAAACAGGAAGTCACTACAGCCTCACAAGTCACTTTTAACATATCTTCCAAAAATAACTGTTTTTTTAGGCGGTCAGGAGACATTTTAAACTTGCCTGACAATCCTTTGTACATGTGGATATATATGTATACACTAAGAAATGTGTCTGAGTTAGTATTATTCATGTAGTCAAAGAGTGAAAGGGGAAATTATTATTAACATTTTTTTATAAAATGTATTTTAATGGTACACCTTTGAATATCTGACTTATAGTTTCCGGGCAGGCTCCAATCTCAAACTATAATAGTTCACATTAATATTGAACAGCATTTGGATGAAGTGTCAGGTCAGATATGTCAACCGTATTACATTTTATACTCTTCACAGGGTCAGATGTTGCTACGCTAGTTTTGATAAGCTAGACCTATGTGTCAATTCCTCATTCCTCCATCATTAAATCATCTTATTGATCGACTGACAGGGCAATACAGCTGTCAAAACGTTTGAATATTCATTCTAAAAAAAACAGAGGTTCAAATATATTTTGAATAACTATTTTTGCGCATTATGTCCACAAGAGGGCAAACCAATACAATGGGAGACATACTACTTGTGTAGGAATATTTAGTTCAACATAAACACGTCTTTTAAAAGATCTACATACCAACACATTACAAAACTAATAAAATAATGTCCTGTGTAAAAGTAAAACTTTATGTAAAGACTGTAGGCAGGACATGACACTAATCACACTGCTAGGTTTGTAATTCAGTCATAAACAACAAAGTCTCTTGCCGTTCCTTGAATTTGTCTGACGATTTCTCCGTTGGCCCTTACCGACAAAAGTTCCTGAATCTTGTCGTCTCTCCAGTTCTTCTTCACCTTTTGGATGTTTTGTTTTTTTTCCTGGTTTTTGTGCCAGCCGCATGTTAGAAAGGTCATGAACACGCCCACTCGCTCGCTGGGAATTCTCCGGCTGGGCTCAATCGGACATTACATAGACTTTGTAGGGAACGTCGTTTAGAGAGCAGCAGCCCTGGCCCACACGAGAACAGACAGCCGCACTAGTGCTGCTTTTATTTTTTCCCACAATCAAATCTTTATTTACATATTTAAAGGTCTAATATGTTATACTGACAGCTAGCATTTAAAATGGTTACTGCAGTCCAAATTCAAAATACTGAAAGAGTCGTCTCCCCCGGCCCCTCCTCCCCAGTGTCGAAGTTCACGGGAGTTGCCAGGTGTTGAGAACGCTAAAACCAATGTCACTGTCGTGTTATTTGATCAATAACGAGCGTGATTCACTGTTATCTAGCGTAACCTCTTTATTGGGTAGCCGCATTCAACCACACGTTTTTTCCCTTCCTCCCCATGTCCGTCTCTCTAACATGTCCCTCCTCATACACAACTCCCATTAAAGATTCCTACCCATATAACAATAATACCACAGTCACAGAATGTCAATGTTAGCTTGATGCTATTCTTACATTGCCAGACATTACTCCACAGCGCTGCGGAGTTGCTAGATGCTGCTATGTTGACGGTTATAAAAGCATGTTCTCTCGCGGAGCTCTGTACGCAGCTGACAGTGATCTTTTATTGAATAACCGTAACAATGACGACCGCTAAAAAGACCGCGGTCTTGCGGCCATCTGTACCCAGGGCGCAGTCACTGTCTGTGGGCTACACCCGTTGAACAGAAGCAGGTAAACAGTTTTGGCAGGGGGGAAATTGTTGGTACTGCGACTTCCAGACCTGTTATACAGCTTGTCTATACACTGTACAGTCAGTACATTACACATTATTGTTGCATACCAGTTTGTAAGAAAGTGGGAATCCTCTTACTGTCCAACATATCATAACTGTGAAGCTGGCGATGGTAATGTTAGCCACAATAACGTAACATTAGCTACATACATTGCAAAGCGACCTGTAAAGAACACCGGTCCCAATCCAACAATTCAGGCTACGGAGTGTTTTGCCAAAGTTACATTGCATGTTTCCATTATGAGGAAGTCAAACTTGTGGTTTCTGGCATACAGTATGTCATGGATCCTATGTTAGGAATTGGCATGTATTAGCATGGTGGCGTTAGCACCAGTCACGAACACTTCACCTGCTAAGTTACGTTACTCTATATAATTTAATGTGAGCACATGAATGTTGAAATTACTGAAAATGTCTATCCCTACGTTAGCCGTGATATAAATGAATGAAGCTCAATATTTACCTGTTAGGAGGAAATTAGTCAACTCTGTGTCCTTTTGGGCTCCACGCTGTCTCCATATTTTAAAGTATCTCCAATATTTAGCCGTGTTTTACCTCGTCTCTGGTTATGCAACCATTTAGAAAGATGGCAAGCTTTTTATTTTTAGGGTGGGTAGAATGAATCTTTCTCCGTTGATCCCTTTTGTTTGTTTGCTGCCTCCATGGCTGTACTACAGCTGTAGCGCACTGGGTTTGCGTTTTTACAGGTATATCTGACAACCGGCCCGACTGGCCAAACACACAGGCCAAAACACAAACAGACATTCCGTCACTGAACGGAAATTTCAAAAGGAGAAAATACTGGCTTTAGCATTGTTGTTATAAAAACATAGTATTTCAACTTAGCATGTTTCCTTAATATCGGATGACACATTGTGGTCATTTTTTGATTAAATACAGTAAATGTATTACTTATTGCACCTTTAACAATATATACAACTTAAACATATATTCAAATTTAGAATATTCATTGATGGCCCTAGAGTGCAAGGCATCAGAAATCCAGTACATATAACAATGCTGCATTACTTAGTGTTGAATGTGTGGCCTCTTACTACTGTAACTTATTGGTCAAGATTTTTGATCTGTCTCTGACCCATGACCTCGTCAGCATAGGTCATCAACCAAAAGCAGGAAGGAAATTTAGAAAAGTACCTGGAATCAAAACTCCTTACTCCCTCTCTGGTTTCTCTAGGTGGACGCCATCTTGAGCTTGGTATCCACACTGATACAGGACCAGCCAGACCAACCAGCTGATGACCCTGACCCTGAGGACTTTGCTGAGGAGCAGAGCCTTGTGGGTCGTTTCATCCATCTGCTCCACTCCGAAGATCCGGATCAACAGTATCTTGTGGGTCCTTTTCTCAACATTAAAGGAGCATGCCAGTGACGGAACTAGATGTGTACATACTAAAATAAAATAAAATTAATTAACGTCTGTTACATGTGCTCAGTCATGGAAGGCTTGTATCATGTGGACGCGCCGACAGTTTTGTTGTCATTACTTAGAATTCCTCATGGGGGAGACAGAAACTACACACCGTTCGTTGATTTACACCATAAAGAAATGAATGTAACCCAGTGGCTGCCTTGAAAGTATGATGATGAGTACTATGGCATGCTTTGGATTTAAAACTGTTGTGTGTTTCATGTTTCTATAACTTTCTCTGTTGGGGTTGGTAAGCCACAATGTCTTTGCTGTTGTTCATTAACGTTAACACTGGTTTGTTGGTCAGATTCTGAACACAGCCCGGAAACACTTTGGTGCGGGTGGGAACCTAAGGATTCGCTACACACTCCCTCCTCTGGTGTTCGCTGCCTACCAGCTGGCCTTCAGATACAAGGAGAACTCCTCATTGGTGTGCAAACATCCCTTTCACTACATCTCACATGCTGTATTTCTAGTTTTGTCTATCCTATTAAATTATTCCAAATGTGTCTCCCATCAGGATGACAAGTGGGAAAAGAAGTGTCAGAAGATCTTTTCCTTCGCCCACCAGACCATCAGTGCACTTATCAAGGCGGAGCTTGCTGAGCTGCCTCTTCGACTCTTCCTGCAGGGAGCACTGGCTGCAGGCGAGATTGGCTTTGAAAACCACGAGACTGTTGCTTATGAGTTCATGTCACAGGTACAATGTTTAATTAAACAGTTGCCTTTAAATCTCTTGAGCATTCAGGCTCACACGGTGTCTTCACAGGCTATATAGTGAAAGCAGCACGTCTTTGGTCCTGGCTAAAATAACCAAAGCACAGGTCTGAAAGTGACCGAGTTAAGTTAATAAACCCTCAGCACCTGCCTAAAGAATGTGATTTTTAGAGCCTATAATTGAACCTTTGCATTTCATGCTGGCCTCACAGATTCCTGTACAAGTCAAGAGTTAAATGTTTTTGAATTGGGAAAAGCTTTAGGTGGTTTTGCTCTAGAAAAGTCACAACCACATTATATACAGAAGATGATAAACTAAATAACACTGAAAGTTTCACATTTAGTTTTTTTATTTTTCTGTACAAATTGAAAAGCTTGAGACAACTGTCGGACTAGCTAACTGAAAATGTATGAGGGAAATATCTTTAAACAAACGCTTGTGCATTTTGTATCTCGGATATAATTGGTTGGCTACAGCCTATAGCGTGGAGGACACTTAATTTAAGACGGCTATAGAGAGATGGACAGCCAGTCAGTTGAACTCCAGTTACATAAAGAAAGATGACATATGATAACTGGAAATATTTTATATATTATCCTGTTTTGTGTTGTTCAAGTGGATTTGTTAACACTTACATGGGCCTTTAATCTGTGGGAAATTTTGAATATTTGATGACTACTTGAGACCCCAAAACTGTTTTAAAAATTCCACAGGCAATTGTGGTGATTTCTTATATTGATTTTGTTTTGCTTTGATTCTCAATATTGCAACAACAAAACCTCTGGCTCTCTCCTTTTCACATCTTTTGTCTCATTCCTTTTCCTCTCTCCCTCCTTGCCCACCAATGCCACCTTTTGCATTTATTCTCTTGCTTCTCAATACATCTCCCTCACCAGGCCTTCTCTCTGTACGAGGATGAGATCAGTGACTCTAAAGCCCAGTTGGCAGCCATCACACTGATCATTGGTACCTTTGAGCGAATGCGATGTTTCAGCGAGGAAAACCATGAGCCGCTGAGGACTCAGTGTGCGCTGGCTGCCTCCAAGCTGCTGAAGAAGCCTGACCAGTGCCGAGCCGTCAGTATCTGCGCCCATCTCTTTTGGTCAGGTCGCAGCACTGAAAAAAATGGTGAAGAGGTGTGTTGGAATTGTTTTTGTGCTATTTCAAAAACACTTCTATCTGAAAAAAATCTTTTACACCTGCGAAGGGAACGAAAATGTGCTGTGCTGTCACTACATCCCACCAGTATACTCACTGTGAGAAAACGTTTGTTGATGTAATAATGGCACCAACACCAAACAGAGCTCGCAATTGTGATGGAACCTGCAGTTTCCACAATCAAGGAGTAAACAGTAGACAGTTATACTAAAATGGGTATGATAAATGACACTGTAAGAGTGTTCAATTGTCCGTCTTAAGCACACTGTAGCATGCCACATTTAAATTACATTTATTTTTTGGGCAGTTTTGTCTTTATTAGATAGAAGACATTAGAGAGGGGACAGGAAATGAGAGGACGCTGGTGGATGACATGCAACAAAGGTCGAGTAGGTTTGAACCGGGGATGTAACATAACATCGTTACCTTCTTCCCCTGTGCTACCAGGACGCCTCAAAAAAAAATGCGGATAATTGGTACAGAAGGAAACTGTTTCTTTCTTTTAGATTTTCCATCAATTATCCTTCAATAATATGTATCTGAGTTTGCTAGATCATTGTTTGGACACATTTTGATTCACTTGATCTCTGATGATCCACTGCTGTCATTGCTAAGTACTGATGTTGCATTATTAGATCCGCGATGGTAAGCGGGTGATGGAGTGTCTAAAGAAAGCCCTGAAGATTGCCAACCAGTGTATGGATCCATCGCTGCAAGTCCAGCTTTTCATTGAAATCCTCAACAGATACATCTGCTTCTATGAGAGAGAAAACGATGCGGTAGGACACCACAAATGTCAACATGGTTAAGACACCTGTTCCAAGCTGTGTTGTTAGCAACACGTTTTGAATGCTCTTAAGTACCCAGGTTACTGTTGTTTATCTGCAGTAACCTGGTTTGAGAAATGTCATGTAAACAAGAACCTGATTTGTTCTTTTCAGTTTTGTCATTCTGATGGCTTTAAATGAGTATGTGCACATAAGTACTCTAACATCTTTGCTTTTAACCTTCAAAACACAAAGACAGTCACTTCCAATTGATGTGAATGCAGTCCATAAAAGCTATGTAAATATTACACTATAAACAGGAACTCTTACACTGTACCTCATCCTCCACCTGTCCAGGTGACTGTCCAGGTATTAAACCAGCTTATCCAGAAGATCAGAGAAGACCTTCCCAACCTGGAGGCGAGTGAGGAAACGGAGCAGATCAACAAACACTTCCACAACACACTGGAGCATCTTCGCCTGCAGAGAGAATCCCCCGAGTCTGAGGGTCCCGCCTATGAGGGCCTGGTCCTTTAAAACTCACGCAGGTTGGAAGGATGTGAAGTCCATCCATAGATGTTTCACTATATTATAAATATACAAGAGCACACACTCACAAGAACTCACAAAATCCCATCCTTTAGGCCGGGAATAAAAATAAATATCAAGAAGAGCTAAAGTACTCACTCCTTCATTTTATTATTAATTTTTCTGCATAAGTTCCTCGGTTTTCTGCAACAGGTTGGAGATGTTACATTTTGAGAAGTGTGTGCAAGCAACACTGCACTTAGCTTTAACGTGCACTTGTGGCAAGTCGTAGGCACCATTCCTTTATGAATTCCTGCTTGGCAAATTTTTCTTTAACCTGTATCATTTGATTGTCAATAGATTTACTAGCTGTTGTAGGTGTACCTGCTGAGTCATCAACCCCTCACGTGTTCGCATCTTTCCATATCGAAAAGTGAATGTATTGGCGTGAGTGTATAACAGCTACAGGATCTAGTATTGGTGTTACAGCTGTATTGCATACGAATAACCTCTGAATAACTCTGTTGTTCCTTGGGATGGCTTTGTAGCCATTTTTAAACTAGTTGGAACCAACGAAACTGAAGACCTTATATATGGAAGCACATGCAAACTATGGCCCCACAGGAACCGTGCAAACAATGTTGTTTCCATTAAAAACTGATGTTTTGGAACAGCGCGTCTTTATCATCTGGTCGGTCAATTCAGTTAATAATTGTGCATTTTGCATGATCCAGTTTTTCTGCTGTCCCTGCTGGGCTGCAAAGAAATACAAATAACCGTACAAATCTAGGGATTTATAGGTGGGAAAGTTGTCATATTTTGACAAGATCCTCTCATGCTTAAGCAGTGTTTGTTGTTGATTTCTGGACTTCTCACCAATGGATTGACAAGTTCAGAACTGCAGCATGTGTTTGCATGATTTAGTGTGCTTGTACTATAAGGCCTGGTTTTCAGTTTACTCTACATGGATCCCACCAACTACAATGTCTTGACTGTTTCCAAATTTTATTGATCAATGAAATCTTGTAGCTTGGCGACATTGTCGTTTGGGGTTAGTCTGTTGTGGGGGGTGCAGAGATTTCTCAGGATTGTATGCTAGTTGACAAGTTGCCATACTGAGCACCTACTGATGTATACATGTGCTGCAGCTTCTGACAGTGTCTGCTGATTTCTCTTTCTTAGCTATTGTTGATTTGTTGGAGAGGGAATTGACCATTTTCTCTCCCCTTTTTAAATCTGTGTGAAAAACCTCTTGTAAATCAGATCCAGAAAAAAAATGCAAATTAAAAAGCAATTGTCATTTGCTGAAATAAAATAACAATTAACAATACATATGTGCATTTTGTTTTTACACACAACATATGAATAAAATACAATCGTATTATATATTACAGTGACTGTAAGTGTTATAACGATCTGTGTTAACACGTTACTCTTCATGTGTTTTTTCTGAAAGATCCAAAGCAGCCTATGAATATTAACAAAAGAAAAGAAAAGGCCTATCATATAAATGTTATAATATAATGTATAAACTTTTCATCCAGTTTCAGGTCGAGTCATATCTACCAAATTCATTAGCTATACCCACTTATCGTTTGGAGGGTTGCAGGGTGGCTGGCTGGATCCCAGCTGACATTGGGTAAACCTTGGACAGTCATAACAGGGCTGATAAAGATACAACCATTCATACCTTTGGGCAATTTAGAGTTGCCAATGAACCTAACTTGTCTTTGGACTGTTGGAGGAGCTAGAGCCCCCAGAGAAAACTCACACATGCACAGGGAGAGCATGCAAATTCCTAACAGAAAAGCTCCTGCAGGCGTTCTGCCTGCTCGTTTTGCACGAACTTCTAGTTGCGCCCACAGCTAATGCCCCAAGGAATCCTATGAAGGAATGATACTGTATTTCATATTCAAGTAAACGTCATACTGATGAAATAGTGAACTATTAAAGTATATTACCTGCGATTTTATTAAAGGCTTGTTTTAGAGCCAGCGTGGGCAAATGACCAGAGAACACTACAAGCGTTCAGTAGTTTAGTGAGCGTATGTTTGCAGAAATAACTGGAAGTACCTCTTGAGTTTCTAAAGCCTTTTCATACATGTGCAAAGCGGTGCTCCCAATCACAACACTTCACAACATCATGTATTGCACAGCTTCATAGGTTGGCATTACTAATTTAACGTTACAGATGAACAGGTTTTCTGTATTGTATCTGTATTTCTGTATTGTATTTTCTGTATATTTTCAGATTCTGTACTGCTCTTAGAGAATATCGTCAGGAAACGATACTTTTAAAACAGTGCTGGTGCTCCATGAACCAATACCAAGCATAAAACGACAAATCTATGCTGTCTATGCTTGCCTTCTGTAACGGCACCCATCTGTCACTCAAGCGGAATGCCCTTAGTTCTTAACCCTTTACCTACACCCCACAGTTGTCATTAAAGGGAAACTTAAAGTTGGGCATTTTAACATGGGGGATCTTGACTACTGAGATTCTCTGTTCTTTGTTTTGGTAGCCGGTCCAGCCATGCATTCATGGTTCCTAAGTGAACTGAGACAGCAAGGCTCTTGGACTGTACCAGAACCACAATGCTGAGCTTGAATTTTACTCAGTCTGTCTGAAAGGTTTAGAATAGCAGCCAATATCTTCAGTTGGATTTCAGTTTGTTGTCCTTGGTCTCCCGTAGTAGGAGCTGAAGCAAAAGCTTTCTGCTTAACCAGCTTTGCCAAACAATTAAGCACCTAAAAGGGAGAAGGAGTTAACAACGAAACCACTTTGGTCAAACTTACCAAAATATACAACAAGGGAAACCATGTACAATCCTCAGGGATACAAGGCACCTGCACAGAAGTGACGGATTGACTATAGTGGAGTCCTAAACATATCAGAATCAGCTTTAATGGCCAAGTAAGTATGTACAAAAACAAGAATTTAATGTGCAGAGCACCTAAGAACAGGTCATAAAGGTCTCAACCATACAATAAGCCCCCAGCTGGAAAATTCACACATTGTAATCAACCAGAAACAGTCAAACATGTACTACTTTGCTGTAAGAAATACAATATCAAGAGAAATCACATTCTTCAGTGAATAAGGAAGACAAAACATGTTGCTGATTTAGCTAAAAGAATCAAAGGTTTTTTGTACTCTGCATAATCTCTTGCTCCACACTCCAGTCCAGTTGGTGGTGGAAATGCACATCTAAGATCTGGCAATAAACTAAAGAAGAAGAAGATTTTTAACTGAAGGCTTCTTATGAAACATGCATGAGGCTGGTGAGGAGAGTGTGAAAAGAACAATTGGCAAACATTCCAGGAAACAAAGTTATAGGCCTATATCAAGACTGAAGTTAGGGCACACAGGTTTAAATAAAACAATGCACTTATTAGAGAAACATCCTACAGGAATATGTGAATGTGGTTTCGAAGAAATGGTTGTTAACGGATGTTATCTGTCGCTGCCAGAAGTATAAAACAGAGAGGACAACTAAAGAAGGAATTGAAGGTGTGTGGGGTAGGAGTATTGAATCTTTAGAATATATTTAGCATTGAAGAAGGGTTAAGAAACTGGATTAATAATGGTAAATGGAAAATAATTTAATAACCTGTGTTTTTGTTTGTTTTGTTTTATTTGGGAAATAGAGTCTATTCTAGTATAGTTGGTTGTAATGCACCTATTTGCCACCCGCCATTAAACAAAAAGAAGAAGAAGAAGAAGAAGAAGAAGAAGAAGAAGAAGAAGAAGAAGAAGAAGAAGAAGAAGAAGAAGAAAAAGGGACAGTATGAGAAGGATACAGTAGGTGGCGGTAATGCTCCGTCTGGTTGCAAGTCGCCATTAGAAAGAAGAAGAAGAGCTTGAAGCGCCTGCGTTACCATTTTCTCCATGGAACTTGAATGCAGCACACCAGCAGCAAGACTCTCCCTGCGCATGCTCACAGCGTTAGCATTAGTATTGTGATGTGTGTTTTTAGAAGGTGTGTTGTCATCCAGCCACTTCGGTGTGTGTTTTTTGCACGCATGTGTTAGTGTATCTGGAGCAAATAATTCTCAGAGACACTTGTAGCTACCTTACAGCTGGAGGAAACGGACTATGTCGGCAAATAAAACAAAGAAAGTCAAAATGGCTACTAAATCTTGTCCTGAATGCGACCAACAGGTGAGGAGAATATATGTTTCAGTTTTGAACGTTGTTACTGATTGCGTACCTTATGGAATGTTCGTAGACTACAGTCAAAATAATGTTGCATAATGCTAGGGCTCTTGTATACGGAGATCAGTGGCAGCCCACACACGTTGTGTTGAACAAGTTAACGTTAGCTGTGGCTTTCTGTTTAGCAAAGAAATCCTTAAAATGTTCTGAAATGTTGATATAATTAACATATTTAAACCTATGTCGGCATTTTGTGACACCTTTGTATTCAGCAGATCGACGTCATTACACGGTAGAGAAACGTGAGCTAGACAACCAGTTTAAAAGTTTAGGTACCGAATTGAAGAGTAATGCACATTTGACCAACATCTAGGCCATTTAATTACTTTACAGCATCTGAACTTGCCTATAGGCTATAGCAAAGAGTCATTCAATTTCAACATTTCTGGATGGGATTTGCCATGATTTTATCTGTCGGGGCTATCGTTTTTTTGTGGTCGTGGGGATTTTAAGACGAAGGAATTAGAGTAACGTTACATACACTCTTTACACTCCTGATATTTCAAGAATAGCATACCAGAAAGCATTCCACAATGTTGGTCAACATTTTATTGGGCTCGCAATAATGCCAGACCTACAGCGTTTTCTTGTTTAAATTGGCTTTTCTTTTTTACAGTTTGCAGGTCTTAGTAGTGTCACAATAGCTGAATTTTTACTTCAATACCAAATTTAGTATCACACTACTGTATCAAAATGATACTGAAAGGACACTGATTCGATACTCCATACCTAATAGGCTACATCAAACACAACTCTGTAGGCTAATAAAAACGAGGACGCGATGAGACACGTGGACATACAGTGTGCTGGTGCAAAACCTTGAGACCCACAGTGTAGAAAATACATTTACAATGGAATCTTAACTATTTAATTTTAATTCCATATATCAGAGCGGGTCAAATTTTATTTAACATATTTTGTGTGATTAGGCCTGCCTCGCACAATTCCCGTGTATTATTCTATGAATATCATGAGTCTACAAACAGGTAATTTCCACTTAAACATTACTCCAGCAAACCAATCGCATGTTTTTAGCCAGGTTCATTATGTTACTATCACACTGTCACACATTATGTTCACTCACACCCACTTCATGACACCCTTACATCTATCCAAATAGAGTGTGTGTGTGTGTGTGTGTGTGTGTGTGTGGGGTCTTCTTCTTCAGGTGTGTAAAGGTGAGAAAGGAGTAGGGCTGCCCCTTCTTGGTCGATTAGTCAACAATACATATGTACCTTTTTGTCTTTGTAATGTTGTTTATCGAATGTGTCCATATCAATCAGATCTTAAACCATCTGCCTTGACTGGAAAGCACTTTGAGTCAACTTCTGTTGTTTTAAATGATTTGAAATGAAGATGACTTGACCTTATCGGCCATTTTGGTCTGATAGTGCGTTCCATTTACCTCGGAACTCGGAAGCCCGAGCTGAGAATGACACCCGAGTTGACTGCGTTCCATTTAACAAGTCGGATTTTCACTGTGGGGTTAGCTCTAGCCAAATGAGTCATTGTTAGCAATACTAGTTGATAACAGCACATTACACTGTTTTTTTTGTGCATACAAACAGCGTGGCAACATGTCCACAGATAGAAGTTGGACAGGACTGTGGACGACTGATTTAATGAGACACAAAAAAGACAGAAGTGCTAATAACTGTATGTTACTACAGCTTCACTACTGGTGATGCATGAATTAGCAGTGTTGGATTTTGAGCTCGGGGTACTGTGAGGTTGTCCAACTTCCCAACTCAGTAATCCGAGTTTAGGTGGCGTGTTTCTGACTTTGACCTAAAAAAATGGAACGCACTATTAGTCGACTAAGATTACTTTAATCGAAAAGTCAGGTTTTTTTTTAATCCTTTTTTGTGCTGAATGATTATATTGAAGGAAGCTTTTCAGCACATCTGTGGTAAACACAAGATTTAAAGTGGTACTTTTGCATGATTGCATCTTTGTGGAGAAACCAAGGGGGTAAGCGTCTCCTCACAACCCAAACCTCCTATGGCGCCATTTTGATGCTAATAAGCACTCACCCCCCGTTAGCATTCCATTGACTGCCATTCATTTTGACGTCACTTTGACAGCGAATAACTTTACATCTAAAGTGTTTAAAGACTTTATTTGTCCATTGTTTATTTCTAAAGAAACACGACAATGTACAGGTGCTGGTCATATAATTAGAATATCATGAAAAAGTTGATTTATTTCAGTAATTCCATTCAAAAAGTGAAACTTGTATAATGTATACATTCATTCCACACAGACTGATATATTTCAAGTGTTTATTTCTTTTACTTTTGATGATTAGACTAATGAAAACCCCAAATTCAGTATCTCAGAAAATTAGAATATTGTGAAAAGGTTCAATATTGAAGACACCTGGTGCCACACTCTAATCAGCTAATTAACTCAAAACACCTGCAAAGGCCTTTAAATGGTCTCTCAGTCTAGTTCTGTAGGCTACACAATCATGGGGAAGACTGCTGACTTGACAGCTGTCCAAAAGACGACCATTGACACCTTGCACAAGGAGGGCAAGACACAAAAGGTCATTGCTAAAGAGGCTGGCTGTTCACAGAGCTCTGTGTCCAAGCACATTAATAGAGAGGCGAAGGGAAGGAAAAGATGTGGTAGAAAAAAAGTGTACAAGCAATAGGGATAACCGCACCCTGGAGAGGATTGTGAAACAAAACCCATTAAAAAATGTGGGGGGGATTCACAAAGAGTGGACTGCAGCTGGAGTCAGTGCTTCAGGAACCACCACGTACAGACATAAGCAAGACATGGGTTTCAGCTGTCGCATTCCTTGTGTCAAGCCACTCTTGAACAAGACACAACGTCAGAAGCATCTCGCCTGGGCTAAAGACAAAAAGGACTGGACTGCTGCTGAGTGGTCCAAAGTTATGTTCTCTGATGAAAGTACATTTTGCATTTCCTTTGGAAATCAAGGTCCCAGAGTCTGGAGGAAGAGAGGAGAGGCACAGAACCCGCATTGCTTGAAGTCCAGTGTAAAGTTTCCACAGTCAGTGATGGTTTGAGGTGCCATGTCATCTGCTGGTGTTGGTCCACTGTGTTTTCTGAGGTCCAGGGTCAACACAGCTGTCTACCAGGAAGTTTTAGAGCACTTCATGCTTCCTGCTGCTGACCAACTTTATGGAGATGCAGATTTCATTTTCCAACAGGACTTGGCACCTGCACACAGTGCCAAAGCTACCAGTACCTGGTTTAAGGACCATGGTATCCCTGTTCTTAATTGGCCAGCAAACTCGCCTGACCTTAACCCTATAGAAAATCTATGGGGTATTGTGAAGAGGATGATGCGATACGCCAGACCCAACAATGCAGGAGAGCTGAAGGCCACTATCGGAGTAACCTGGGCTCTCATAACACCTGAGCAGTGCCACAGACTGATCGATTCCATGCCACGGCGCATTGCTGCAGTAATTCAGGCAAAAGGAGCCCCAACTAAGTATTGAGTGCTGTACCTGCTCATACTTTTCATGTTCATACTTTTCAGTTGGCCAACATTTCTAAAAATCCTATTTTTGTGTTGGTCTTAAGTAATATTCTAATTTTCTGAGATACTGAATTTGGGGGTTTCATTAGTTGTCAGTTATAATAATCAAAATTAAAAGAAATAAACACTTGAAATATATCAGTCTGTGTGGAATGAATGTATACATTATACAAGTTTCACTTTTTGAATGGAATTACTGAAATAAATCAACTTTTTCATGATATTCTAATTATATGACCAGCACCCGTATAAAAGGCTCCATTACCTTGTACCTCACATTATGGCTCCATAGCAGACGTTTTTGTAAAATTAGGCTAACGATTGTGTCATAACCACGGGACTTACTGTCGCATAGTACAGGAATTACCATATAGTACAGGAGAAGCTTGTAGACAGTTTTGACTTACATTAGCTGTTTAAGTTTAATTACTAATGTTAACTAGCATTTTAGTTAGCAATAATTAGCCTGTGTCCATGTTATCTCCTTACATATACCTACGCTCTCCGTCTCTGCAAGATTGGGAATGATTGAGATTTCTCTTGGCACAGCTACCAGAAGACTTACAACTTTCAGACAGGTTGCTCACGTCACATTTACATCGTCTCTCTTAGTTGGAGGCTGCGCAGTAACGCTCTGCGCTCACCGGAAAAGTGCTTCTAATGGCCTTCACTGGTCTCCGTCCAGAGCAACAAGATCTGTTGGTCCATTCTTATATACTGTCTATGGGAGAAACAGACAGATCTGTTGATGAAATCACCTAGGCTTAATCGATTGGTTGACAAAATCATGTGTTAGTCGACAAATCATTTCTATAGTCAAGGACAGCCCTATAAAGGAGCCAGGGTTTCAACATCTCTGTAGCTCTCTTTTTTTTTTTTTCATTCTTGCACATAGCTATTTCTGACACTTTTCATTTGAACAACACTATGAATGTCTTTCTGGAGAGACTGTCTCAAAATGTGCACGGTTATCACCATATTTAAACAATTTAAATGAGACGGGGAACATCACTGCCTTGTACTCCATTGTGACCATTCAGAACAGGTGTAAACACTTACCAGAATTACCAGCTGGACACACAACCACTGCAGGCCAAAAGCAGCTTCTTATTTTAAGAATGTTCAACTTACTCAGGGTGGAACAGAATTCCTTACGAGGCAAGTGTGAAACATGTAGCTTTTTGTCAAATTTACAGAATATTACAATGATCTCCTGTAGAGAGAGAATATGCATGAAAGGAGGAAAACTATTCTGAAATGTGTTGTGAAAAAAAGGCTAGCTAAACCTTTGAGCCCCACTGACCCAGATGTTTTCAGAGTTGCACCTTTCTTGTCAGTCTCCTCTCTGTTCTGGCTGTGCACACACTAAGAACATTTATTATAGGACATTGGGCAATATAGATAACATAAATCATGGTATATTGCATCAATATGGTTGTGATACCGTGAAGTTTCTGAACACTAGGTTAGGAAACCCTTATTGGCTATGTTCACACTAGAGCTCTTTTGTGGTGAAAAAAAAAAAAAAGCTGGCAGAGTTTTTATTCCAAAAAGCAGCCGAGAGCGTCATTTGTTGCTATAACAACAGCTACTGCTACAGTATCCTAGCTAGAGGGCTATGTAGAGCGGTGCTAACTTTAGATAAAACTAAGCAGTGGAGCGAGCTAGAAAAAGAACAGAGAGAGAAAGGTGCTGCTTTACATAAAACAAAGCGAGTTCCCTGACCAGGGAGCACCCGGTCATACCGTATAAGCGTATAACTTTCTGTGCTCCAACTCCATTTTTTTCTTGTTTTTATGGAAGTGACAGTTCTGGCTACTCTGCTTGTCATTGATTGGCTGTCAAAAAAGCACTTGACGCTGGGCGTTTTTTTTTTCAGAAAAGTTTTTAAACTTCAAAAAGACGCTCCGAGCTGCAAAAAAGAAGTCAGCGGTGGTGTTTAAAAAAGTGCTCAGGACTTTTTGAAAACACGTTTTACTCCA